>NC_135762.1:27241029-28441029 GCF_052425735.1 Oculina patagonica
AGTTTAATGCGGGGTAAAACAAAGAAAGCTTGTCCAATTCCATGGCCAAGGTGATTTTTGCCGGCTGCACAAAGGAAAGGTGACGAAAAACTGAGACATGAGAAGGCATAATGTTTCCAGCCGCGTTATACCTACGACCTACGCGCAATTGCGAAATTCACTGCGTGCGTAATAACGAGAGCGTCTATAGGACTTCTGTAGTCACGTCTGTTATCACTGTTCTGTTATAAAAGCGTACCAAGAAGAGCTTTCTGTTCACAACTGACAAAAGCTGCTACAGAAGTTGACCGTTGGAAGCTGCTAAACATGAAGTCGCTGTGGATTTTTGCTGCCTTGCTGATCGTAGCGCACGTTGAGGAGTCATTGTCGCAAACAGGTATGGCACATGCATGCAAGTCGCGCGCGGGCTTAGATTTTTTCCTGCGATCGAGTGATCAATCGCGAGAAGTTCGCAAGAGCGGATTGTTTAAAGACCACTATTTTTTACCATAAATCTGGCATAAATCTGCTTGCTGCTCAGTTCTTTGTTTCTTCGTTTTCCTCTTTAAAAGAAAAGGGCCTTTACGCACCGTCAGTTACGCAGGCGGATTAAGAGAAGTTCGCAAGACATACATAATTTAAAGACCACTATTTTTTACCATAAATATACTCCTGCTCAGTTCTTTGTTTCTCATTACTGGCAAACCAGACTTTATATTTGATATTTTTAAGAGAAATTGTGCGCTGATGGTTACTTGTTTAAATGCATGCCTAATGAGCTAGCTGCATATTATTTTGTCATCGCGCGTGAAGTTCCGTCAAGTTACGCAGGCCAGTACCTTTCAAAGAGATTTTTTCGTCCTACGCGGAATGCAACGCTACGAACGAGAGAGCGTAGCGAAGCCTTCGGCGTTGGAGAAACCAACCGGCTGCTTGCCAGTGCAGGCTAACACGCTTTGTCACGGATAAACAGTTTTTTGAACAGCCAAATATATATTTGTGTCGTAGGAAACCCAAAAATAAGCATGGATGGCTAGAATGAAAATGGATTACAACTTGAAAAATTAGGCTGAACTTTTCAAGTCGTTTCCGCACGTCTTCAACAAATCGATATTTACAGCTGTGGTTTGATTTCTCTCCGCAAACTAAGGTTATATCTTCCTTCTGATGTTCAAATATGCTGTTTTTCATGGGTTTAGTTGTCTACCACTAATTTCAGAACAGTTTAGACCAAAAATCCACATAATCCCCGTGACACAGGCTGACACGAAACTTGTGATTTTGTTGGACTTTTTACAGACCAAGTGTGCGACACTCGCAAGACAACAGATGGGGACTGCTGCGTGTTTCCTTTCACTTATCGAGGCGAGCTCTATTACGACTGCACGACACGAGACCTTGGAAAGGAGTGGTGCTCTCTGAAGGAAGATTATGTGGCAAGCAGTTGGGGATTTTGTGGTAGGCCCAATTTTAAAAATTGTCGCATTTCTTTTTCTTGCAATACACTACTCAAGTGCAGTAAGGGTTAATAACGCTGTTGGGCTGGCAGCGCTAAATACCCTCTCGGGTCGTTTAGGTGTAAATATCTGTTCGGAAAACTTATGAATATTATCCGATATTATTATTCCACAATTGCGCCATTTTATCATATTTGGGCAAAGGAACGCGCAAAATATGCCACTTTCTTCAGCGTTATTACACTGTAGAGCAGGGCAAAATACGGAGGTCTACGGACGGAGTAACTAACGGAATACGGACCCAAACTGAGTGGATAAATAGTGGAATAGTGGAATAGTAAATCCCTTATTCGATGGTTAAACATATATATAACATATAATACGAGCAGACATTTTGCTCATTGCTCGTATTTTTCCTCGCCCCTACGGGGACTCGGAAAAATAAAACGCAACTCGCAAAATATCCGCACATGTTATATGTTAAACCATCATATAAAGTGTATTTATTGCCTCAAATGTTCGAATGAGAAAGTGTGACAAAAGCCGGGTTTTCTTTAGTGAATTTTACCGCAAACTTTCGTGAGATAGAAAATAAAATGCCTGTTGTTTTGAGAGTTATTATAATTACTCGTGTTGCCTGCGAAAAAAGTCCTGCTACGATTTTTAGAGAAACAACAGCTGCTTGTAAATTCGACTAACATGATTTCGCTCCCTAAATTTTCTGCCTCTAAATACCCGAGCAGATCAAAATCAGTGCGTAAGTTTACACAAAGATTCCTAAAAAAGATCTGGTAGATGGAAGTCCCTGACCAACAGTAACGTGGTTTTCCAAAAGAGAACTCGCGCTAATATAGAGATCTTTTAATATAGACACGTTTTAAGTCGTGAAGGGACCAATTTTCAAACATCTGGTCACCTCACTTACGTGCGTGGGAACGCTTTTAGAAGAAGGCATTATCGATGAACAGTAGAAATAGCAAAATCTTTTATCACTTAGTGTTTTTTTCTTTTCATCCCCCCGCGTTTGAGGTATAGTGTCTCTGATTCGTTGTTTTTTTAAGCGCGCGACCCCGGGGAGGCCGAAGTGGTAGTCAAACGTTTGTCGGAGAATTCAATGAAACGAGAATTGGGTCAGAATTCTATGAAACGCTTGTCGGGGGATTTAACGGTTTTTTGTTCTTCGTTTCTATACGTCCAATACCAAACGAGAGCTCTACGGCTAAAAGTATTGCATTCTGTCTGTTCTGAACACCCTAAGTGAGAACAAGGTACAACCCTGCTGAGAGTGTCAACGAGCATCCCCTCCCTTTCATGGGGAGTATCCCCCCTCTCCCATGGGAAGTATCCCCCTCTCCCATGTGGAGTATCCCCCCTCTCCCATGGGGAGTATCCCCCCTCTCCCAATCGGGTAGTCTGTGTCTCATAGTACATGTAGTGTTTTGTACAGGGTTAATACTGAAGTTCGTGCTAATTCTTCTAGCAAACCAGACAGCAAAGCCTATCTTCGATGCAATTCTTGAAGCAACAGGAGAAAACGGCAAGTCACGAGGTAAGTATTTTGATGATTTTTAAAGCTTTCATGGACAAATTGGCGAGTGAAAACTGGAGACGAGGCGGAACGTCTCGTTTCCAGTTTTGGCCAACGCTTACTTTTACGCGTTCACGCTTCACGCTTCACGTTTCACGCTTGAAGATCCCAGTAGGAAACATACAGAGTGCTAGCGGTCCACGCAAAAGGCGAGAAATTCAATTAAACGGGCTATGTCACGCAATTTTAGGCAATTTCGTCACTGACCAACTTGTCGTAGAATTAACGGAAATATCACAAGAACGTACGGCTTAAAATTGTAGAAGAACTCAAAAGAAACACGGAAAGGCCAAAAAGGAACATGGATGGGCAAAATTTGAGAAGATTAAAATGGATTGCGTTCGGGTAAACTTGAAAAACGTCGGCCCGACTTTTTTCAAGTTTATCTCAAATTGTATGAAAGTGTCATTTAAAATGCCCGAAAATCATCCTTGTTTGTTATGTGGCCGTTATTTTGCCAACAAAAGACTTTTGCTCTGCCAATTTGAGGTTTAGAGCTCCTAATTAAAGAAGGTATAAAATAGAAATACCTATACCGTGACCCAGCCCCTTTAAAATAATAACGCCCTCATTTATTGATCCCTTTCTAGATGGAGAGGACCTGTTTCAAGGCGACATCATTATGACAAACGACATACGTGAGAGTCTCAATAGCCGAGGGATCCTGGTACCTGGTGATGATCCGAGTCGTTTCCTTCCTCAGGGGTGGGGTCAGGGTCCTCAGAGGAGACAAAAGAGGGCTTTAATGAAGGTTTCCAGTGGTAGTGACTTGCGATGGGGAACCAGCAGAAGTCGACAAGTGCCCTATGTGATTACCTCCTCTAGCTGTAAGTTTTATGTCCTGGAAGTTGAGTCATTTTTTGGCATACATGAAGTCACCTTGAGGATAACCTCAAAATTCAATTTACTGGCGTTAAATGACAGGCTTGAAAAAATTGATTTTTTAAAGGTGCTCAATTCGTAACATACCGTAAAATTCCGGTTATAAGCCCCCCCCCCCCCCCCCCCGGTTATAGGCCCATCTACCTAGAAACAAAAAAATACGTCCGATTAGAACCTTCCCCGGAAATAAGCCCCCCTCTGCCGGATGACAGTTTTGAACAGGGCAAAATGTTGCTTTATTATGCGTTTTTAAGTAAAAAACGTATTTCGTTCAATACTCCCCTGGCCTGTTTCGGAACGTTTTTTTATTCCGTTTAAAAGTCCTTCCTGATATAAGCCCCTCCACTAATTAGCCCACCCAAAAACCCTTATGAAGTTGTATAAGTGCAGGGCTTATAACCGGAATTTTACGGTATTTTTAGCTTCAATTGAACAACAAAACGCATATTTTAAAAACATTAACACATTAGCTACACTCTTTTTATTTTATAAGAATCTAGTTTATAATAATATCCAGGCTGAAATTGGCGAATTTTTAAGAATATTTTAAGAATAAACCTGAGGCTGAGATTTTGAAAAGAATATTGTTTTGAGTTGAAGATTTGTAAATTAAATACAATTAAATATGTTTTTAGTTGAAACAAAATCAGGTATTTTCATTTCTGTCACTTTATCTTTGTGAGGAATGCTTTGTTTAAAGCCAAAACGGCCAGGCTGCAACCAAAAGCAATGTTACATGTGCACAATATAACACGAAACAGTTCTGGACACCAAACACTTGTAATTGATTACCCAATACTTGCTTAAACGGAAATGTCAAACGTTAACAATATTTTCTAGGAATGTTTATAAGAATATTTCAGCCTAAAATCAGCAGAAAAATAAGAATATTCAGCCTGGGTCGGAAAAACTGTATTCTTATAAAAAAAAAAGAGTGTATGCGATTGATGAAACGTCCCGCAAAAGCCATGAAAGATCTAAGGACTTTTGTATAAGCAACTATTTTTTAATACTACAACTCAAAGTGCTACATAGCACACATTTATGATTTGTCATTTACATATTCTTAACTGCTGGTTTTGACCAAAATGGAATAGCCTGGACTGCAATCTTCTCATCTGGTCGCTCATTACTCCTGCACGCTACAATTCGTGTAACATCTGAAAGTCGCAAAGTCGAAAGTGTAGATTTTCTTTTTCTTGTCAGATAACGATCGAGCAGTCATCCAGCGCGCCATGGCCCACTGGATGGAAAGAGTCAAATGCCTGAGGTTCGTTCAAAGAAGCAGCCAGAGCCGTTATCTCAGCTTCTTCTCGGGTGGAGGGTAAGTCATCAGTTTATTTCTTCCCCTGCCTTCGGCTTTCTTTTCCTTGCCATTCATATTCATTACATGTATCAGAGATAAATGTCGGGAGAATACTTGAGAAAAAGAACGACTTTACCGTTAGGTCAAAAGTTCAGTGAAAGTTACTTATATATCTCACGGCGTTCGTCAGGTAATATATCAAACACGAGAGACAGTGTTTCATCGGGATATCGAAAAACACCGAGAAGAGAGTTGAAAATACGACGCGAAGCGGAATATTTTTGACGAAATTCGAGGTATTTGGATAGCCGATGAAACACTTTCTCGAGTGTTTGATATATCTTCTCAATCGAAACAAAAAACAAGGAGTAAACGGAGAAATAAAATCGTAAAAAACTATGCTAAATTAAGATCGGGTATCCAAACCTCACGGTTATGATTTTCTTTGTTTTAACCTGATGAATTATTAATGAGTTTGAGAAGTAAATTGTAACATTAGCTAACGTGACACCCGGTGTTCTTTGGGCTCGTCACGGAATCCTTCCTTTTCCAAAAGATTATGTGGTCAGTCTATAAAAAGAAGTCTGTAAACGTGGATACCTGCTGTCTTAATCACTTGCGCACAACGACGTATGCTTTTTTGTAACCTCATTTCCATTTCCAAGTTAGAAAGAGGCAAAAAAACTGGGTACGAGATTGCAACCTCGTTTCGTTCTGGGGTCAATGCAGAAAGATGAAAATCTCTTGGTACAAGATTGGGCAATGTTTTGATCTTTACCGTAGCTTCTGGGGTTCTTCTTCAAATCTGATCTTCCAAACTGGTACTGAGATAGATAGTTCTAGGGTGTAAAATTGCCTTAAACCTTTCCGCTACTTGTTCCAGGTGTTATTCTATGGTCGGCCGGCAGCCTGGGTCTGGGCCCCAGAAGATTTCCATTGGAAGAGGTTGTGGGTATCTTGGTGTCGTAGTACATGAAATAGGTAGGTGTAAGTGTTTATTTGTTTTTTCCTTACTTCGCACTTGAGTTTAAAGAGCCCCTCCTCTTTAAAGCGGCAGTATCAACAACAATAAGCGCTTCATGAAAATCCAATAAAAATGTTGATATTAATTGGAAATCCACTAAACGGGGCCTAGCAGCATTGCTAAAATAATACAAGTCATGAAAATTAATAAGCAGTGGTGTGGTCACGGACTGATAGGAACGTAGGTGGCCTAAAACTTGAAAACGTCGAGCTTTTAAGTTTGAATTGTTAATCGAACAAAATCACTTAAAATTATTACAAAATCACATTTATTTTTTTTTATTACATAAAACCATTGATTGCGGTTCATTTACATCTTGGAAAATAAATTTATGCCTTCTTTTGTTGTTTAAACGATGTTTATCTTTAGTTTCTTTGTTTGTCTACTTGTTGCTGGTTTGTATCTCAGAGCCATCCTTCCTTCATCCTCGGAGACCCAGGGGCAGTTAGTGGGGCGAAACGAAGGAAAACCGGGCAGAAATCGTAGCGACGAAAGTTTTCAAGCACGGCACGAAGTGCCCCTGGGCAACGTGGGTGTTTACCATTTACAAAAAAATTTCGGAAAATTTCCGTTGGGAATTTCCGTTGGGAAGAGTGCGTTCCATTTAGACGGGTCTCATTCGTTCACAGGCTCCTCTCTGTTCAGTTTCTGTTGCTCCCTCGAATCGTCCGCGAAAGATGTTTATACTCAAATGCCGTGATGAATGAAATCATAAAGTTCGTAGTTGACAAGGAAAATCTGATAAATTCAAAAGATTATGGGGAAAAGTATCCTTGCAGCGGCTGCAACTTTCATGAGACGCTACCTGTGCCACAATAGTAACGCTATTTTGAATGTTTTTTGTCAGCATATTCGATCGATGAATTTAATATACTTGCTTTGCCCAAAGAAAGCTTGGCTTCAGGCACAAATTTTACCTACCATTTATCGTGATGCAGTATATTTTGTAGAACTGATGCAAATACTTGAGTAGAGCAATCGTTTAAACCTTGAAAACTCAACCATGAAGAACTTTATTTATACATAAGACTCACCCGCCATTTTAGTTGAGGAGCCGTGAGACCCGGCTGTGAAAAAGGCTTGGGACTGGTGAGAAAGACGAGAAATCTGTAAATGGAACACGAATTTCCATTGGGAAGTTTCCACCGGGAAAACGGGACTACCTTTTCAGGTTGTCCGTTTTTTTCGGGAACTTTCCAGTGGAACGAACCGAAAAGTCGTGTTCCATTTACATTCCGCCCGGAATTTCCGGAAATTTTTTTGTAAATGGTAAACACCCCGTGTCTCTCCAGACCATTTCCAAACGGCTCTCCGAATGCTGGCTCCCGATTGGGCAGAAAAAAACCTTTGTATTATTCTGCCCAATCGGCGAGCAGTAACTTGGGAATCACTTTCGTGTGTTCTTACATGCCGTCTACTGTGTCCGCCATACTTGTGTCGTTCGTTCGCCAAAGCTCTGCATGCGAGGGAAATTTCCATTTAGCTTACATCCGATAGCCCCCCAAAAAATCAGGGAATCTTTTCCGATGTCAGAGAGAAAAATATATTTCAAGATCGACGGGAAAATTTTCGTTTGGACTGATCAGAGGTATCGTAAATACTGGCTTGTTTATCGATCGCCCGCTCGATTGAGCTTGTAGGTTTCAAATATTTATTTCCTTATCCGAGCTTCTTATTTTAATCGTATCGCTATTTAAGGCTTGTACATTTGGATTCTAGCCTTTCCTTACAATTTTCTCGGCTAACTGAAACTTTCCCGTATTGCGTGGACCGGACAAGTATGCCAAACAGCCGCCAATGCATCACACCGTGAGAGGTATTTTAATGTTCTTGTACGGGCGAAGCCATAACATTTTAATTTCTGAATTGTCAAAAGTTTAAATATTTTTCCATGTATTTTTTTCCACGATCTTAAGCCTGATCAGAAATTGATTAGTGAAAATGTTGTTGGGAAGGATATATTTGCTGCATTAGCTATCGAATGATAATAAAATAATTAATTTTGCTGAAAAATGTAACCGGGGTTTTGTTCGTCTGCAAAGCAGGCTAAGATTTGCCTAGCGATTATAGAATTGGAGTTATGTATGTCGAGGGTTTCTCCTTTGAGTTAGATTGTTAAAGATCAGGTTAATTGCTTTTAAATTCAGGCAGAATGTAGTTGCTGTTGTCTGTGACAAAGTTCACCCTGTAGTCCAATTTAGTTCAATTTAGATGACTTGTGTACCAAGCAAAGATACAGATAAAACTCTGCTGTTATGTAGCTCGTACACTTCATTGTGCAAGGTGACAAGAAGATAAACCCAGCCTACTGTCAAGCCAAAAATACAAGCAACATAGGTACATATGCCTGCTGTGTAGTCTTGAAATAATAATAATAATATATTTTAACGGGGTGACCCCTTCAGTCGTAGGACTGGTATCAACAGGGGCCCTGTGTAAAATAAAATAAATTAAAAATAAAAGAGAGTATGTATAAAGAAATACAAAGAAACATACAAGCCACTGGTAATTTGCATTAGTATGTAATAGAAAATATTATTACACTGACTGTTGTCTTTATTTCAATACCAGTAACATCTAATTTCATTTATTTATCCAGCAGGGAAAAGGGAAGGTGCTAGTTGTTACATTTTCTTGGGGTGAGTCCAGGGTGGGTAATTGGGACTTCAAGTTATGGGGATGATTGTATGGAGTCAAAACTTAAAACCCCTAAAAATCCTTAGGACTTCAAACAAAGCCCAAAGAATCCTTGAACCAAAAATGAACCCCAGAAATTTCACATGCCAAATTGTATTTCCAGGAACAGGGAATGCACTTTGCAGACTATATATACCCAGTTTAATACCACATGCAATGTAAAGCAACACCTTTGTTGTTTATTAACTCAGCGAAAAAAAATAATCAGATGTCTACAAATCTAAATATATGTAACAGATTTTAAAATGAGCAGAAAACTGTACAAATCAGTTTTCATGGGAACTTTATCGCACAAAGCACACTACCCAGATGGTGCTGAGAAGAAGCCTGTGAAAGGAATGGTGTCAATGTACCACAACATCACTTTACCCTCTATTCAAAAGCATGTGTTGCTATCACTTAAGGGTCCTGATTGGTAAAGCCAGAATTGTAAATTTTGCAACAAATCCTCCTAGGTTTGATTATAAGGGATTGCCTCATAGCATCAACTATGAGTCTCCCTGTGATTAAATCATATGTGCAAGAATTGGGAGAGGGAGGTAGAGATGTTCAGCCATCTGAGGCACTTTTTTTATTTCATGATAAGGGATATAACTTCAGCAAAGTGAACCTGAAATGTTTCAGTATGTTAAGTCCACCTCTTGTAGACAAAAACAAATACTTGCTTTCTTTGAAAATACTAAGAAGTCTTTCAGAACAAAAAGAATATGTTGTGATTTCTGTGCAAAAGAATGTGACTGTGGACAAAAGTGCCCACAGAACTTGGGGAGTACGATTTCAATGTTGTCCCTCGGAAATGTAAAATAGGGTGAAAGAAAAGCACTTAGTTTTACTAACGGAGTTTCAAGAAAGAATGTACAAGGAAGTGCTGAAATCAAGTCAAGATTGTTTTGTTTCAAATGTCGACCGAGTTACATGACTGTTTCAATAAATAGTTGAACAAACTCCTCCTAATAATAATTGTTGAACAAACTCCTGTCTTAAGTGTTCAACATGCTACCAAAGTATAAGACTGGGTACGATTTCCGCACAGTATGTATGGAGTTGTGCAGAAATCTTGCCTATGTAAAGAAAAGTACATACATATCGATCTACACGAAGCCGGAGAAAAATTTGGATCAACCCATTAAACACCTTCGCTGTTTCATAATGAAAATCTGTTTGGCATACTTGTCCGGTCCACGCAATACGGGAAAGTTTCAGTTAGCCGAGAAAATTGTAAGGAAAGGCTAGAATCCAAATGTACAAGCCTTAAATAGCGATACGATTAAAATAAGAAGCTCGGATAAGGAAATAAATATTTGAAACCTACAAGCTCAATCGAGCGGGCGATCGATAAACAAGCCAGTATTTACGATACCTCTGATCAGTCCAAACGAAAATTTTCCCGTCGATCTTGAAATATATTTTTCTCTCTGACATCGGAAAAGATTCCCTGATTTTTTGGGGGGCTATCGGATGTAAGCTAAATGGAAATTTCCCTCGCATGCAGAGCTTTGGCGAACGAACGACACAAGTATGGCGGACACAGTAGACGGCGTGTAAGAACACACGAAAGTGATTCCCAAGTTACTGC
Source organism: Oculina patagonica (assembly GCF_052425735.1). Lineage (NCBI taxonomy): Eukaryota > Metazoa > Cnidaria > Anthozoa > Scleractinia > Oculinidae > Oculina > Oculina patagonica. Next base: position 27,251,539 of record NC_135762.1, read on the forward strand.
TCGCCGATTGGGCAGAATAATACAAAGGTTTTTTTCTGCCCAATCGGGAGCCAGCATTCGGAGAGCCGTTTGGAAATGGTCTGGAGAGACACGTTGCCCAGGGGCACTTCGTGCCGTGCTTGAAAACTTTCGTCGCTACGATTTCTGCCCGGTTTTCCTTCGTTTCGCCCCACTAACTGCCCCTGGGTCTCCGAGGATGTCCTTCCTTTCAACCAGTGGTCGAGAAACGAAGGCTCTCAATTCGAGACCAGAATAGCTCTAACAAAAGTAACTATTTTTTTAATACAGGACACGCCCTTGGGCTCTGGCACGAGCAGTCCCGTCCTGATAGAGACTCATACGTCACCATCAACTGGCAAAACATTCAAAGAGGTACGTTTGGCCGATTTATATGGTGGTACTTTTACAACAGGCCTAAGACATGACCTATAACCATTTACACGCGCGCGCGTCTGTCGTAAGGATGTGGTAGGTTGATTTACACGACGCAATTCGTGTTGTAGTCATTGCGTAAGCGTGTCGCGTGCGTATTCATAGGCAAAATGGCGCCGCGGTCTAATTCGCCTTTAATGAATATCCTTGTCAGTTGTACCATATAAGCAGTTGTGCATGCAAACCCTGGGTATATTAATTCTACTTACTTAATGTCATAAGATATATTACTCTTGATAGATTGAGACGGAGTATGAACGACGAAACTTAAAAAATACAAAGGGGCTTTGTCAGGGAATTTACCAGATTTTTGAAAAGCCAAAATTTATATTTGTGTCGCAGGAAACCTAAAAATAACAGACAAGTTTTATTAAAAATTGCTATTTTAGAGCACTGAAATTGTTAACAAGCGTCTTTGGCTGCCGATGGCTTGGATGCAAATGGATTACAACTTGAAAAATTAAGGCTTAACTTTTCAATTTGTTTCCGCACATCTTTCTTTCTGCCCACAAATATATCATGTGTCTATCCTTATATCTTACTTAAGATGTACAAAGATAATATTTTTCATGGGTTAAGTTTACAAATTTCAGAACAGTTTGAGCCAATCTGCGAAATCCTCGTGACATAGCTTCTTAGGGCTTATTTTTCAAGGTGTACAGTCTATGACGCATCGTCTTTTAACAATTCTCTCCTCTGACCTCTCCCCTAGGGATGGCGTACAACTTTCACAAATATGGAACAAACCGTGTGGACAGTCGGGGCGTTTCCTATGATTACGACAGCGTTATGCACTACTCCTCCACTGCCTTCGCCAACCGAGCGGGAGTAAAAACTATCGTTGGCAAGAACGGCCGCACTAACCTTGGACAGCGGTATGGTTTGAGTAAAAAGGACATTCAACAAGCAAATCTGTTATATTGCGGCCGAGCACCAGTTACCCAGCCCCCTCCAAAGCCACAAACGCCTCCTCCGCCAGGTGAGAAACAGAATACTGCAATCGATTCATATTGAGAGACGTACGACAATAAGTTACTTAGTTGATCAGTTAGTCAGACAGTCATTCGGTCAGTCAGTAAGTAAGTCAATTGGTCAGTCACACAGTCAGGAAATAAGTCAATTGGTCAGTCACGCGTTCAGTCATTAAGTCAATTGGTCAGTCGTGCAGTCTGTCTGTTAGTCAATTGGTCAAATCAGTAAGTCAATTGGTCAGTGACGCAGTCATTAAGTCAATTGGTCAGTCACACAGTCGGTAAGTCAGTTGGTCAGTCACACAGTCAGTAAGTCAGTTAGTCAGTCACACAGTCAGTAAGTCAATTGGTCAGCGCGCAGCCAGTCATTAAGTCAATTGATCGGTCAGTCAGTCAGTCATTTAATTGGTCCGTCAGTTAGTACGTAAGAAGGCGGTAAGTCAAACTGTCGTTTAGTCAGTCAGTTAGTTGATCAGGCAGTCCTTTGGTCTTCCATTTAGCCACGCACTCAATTGGTTGGTCAGTTAAATCGTTCAATCCTGCACTCAGTCGGAGAGTGGGCTGCGCAGTAAGTCTGTCAGTCGGTCAGTCAGTCAGTCAGCCAGTCAGTCATTCGGCAGTCATATCAGTCAGTCAATCATGTTCAGTCCACTCTCGATCAGTCAGTCAATCAGTCAGTCAATCAGTCAGTCAGTCAGTCAGTCATTCAGTCGCTTAGTCAGTCTGCCGGTCGGTCGCGTTCGTTGTTCAGCCATCCAAAACAAGGACTTTTGACTAAATTGACTCGAAAGATTAACGAAACTCAGATCACCCCATCCCCTCCCCACTCTGCAAATATCTATGTTTCGTGATAACGGAATGGTGTGTAATAATTTTCGCTTTATTTGACAGGTTGTCGGTACACAGATCTTAGTAGTTTCTGTGCATTTTGGAAGAAACAAGGCTATTGTAGTGACAATCGATACTCGAGTTACATGAATCAGAAGTGTCAGAAAAGCTGCAAGTGCAACGAAGCCGGTGAGTAAACATGATATTTCCACTACTGATCTATTGAGTCACGAACTGATAATCACGCAACGCTGAGTCACACGTTGCGTGACGACCAAAATAACGACTGCGAAGCCACACATCTAGTCAAGCATCTGATTTTCACACATCTTTTTTTTTCCGGTTAAGTCAGGTTACATCAAGACAAAATCGCCCAGCGGATGATTATTGTCATCCTCCTCACATTTTAATCGTTTGACAAAGCATTGTGAGGAGAAAATATATTTGGCTATTCTTGAAAATTATTTTTGAACATTGCCTTTCTTGACTTTGGACTGTCAAATTATTTGATTGTTTGTTTTGTACTTTTTGCGGGAAAAAGGGGAAAAGCTTTCTGAAACCCTACGTGACTTACAAGGTCGACGCTTAGCTTAGATTTCAAATTCTGTAGCATAAAAAAATAAGTGTCTCGCTACTCCCCCTAGATGGAAAGCTAGTCCACCGCAGGTTATAAGTACGAAGCAATTTCTTTCACTGAGACTGCCTCTAAAACTCACCAGTATCAATTTATGCTCCTGTTTGGAAACCCCGATGAAACACTCGCATTCGTTTTTGAAATATTACTTAAAGGGGCTGTAACGAGCGTCTTTGGCTGAGGATGGAAATGGATTGCAACTTGAAAAATTTATAAGGCCGGCTTAACTTTTCACGTTTTTTTCCGCGCGTCTTCAAAAATCGATATTTATAGCCTTAGCTTGAATTAATTTCTATTCGCTTTTTTCACGATCCCATAATACTTCTTGTTTACCCCCCAAAATTTTTGCACAAGCATTGTTTTCAATTTCTCTTGGGACGGTTGTACGTCATTGTAAATCCCAAGAGAAATTGAAAACAATTATTATGCAAAAATTTTGGGGGGTAAACAAGATGTATTACGGGAACGGTGAAAACAGCGAATTCGCAAATTAAGGCCATATCTTCCTTTAGATGTTCAAAGATAATGTCTTTCATTGGTTTATAAGTTGCCAACCACTAATTTCAGAACAGTTTTGACCAAAAATCTGCGAAATCCCCGTGACGTAGCTCTTTTAAAAATGCCCTCACCGGCTAGGGTCTCAAACCTCCCTCCCCCCGCCCCCCCCCCCCCCCTTGATACGCCACCACTCCCAGACAGCAAGAAAAGTAGTGTAGTTTTATGGCCAACTGAAAAAGAATTGAATCGTCGAATTGAACCTTTCCTGTAGTGCTGACGGCATGTTCAAATAAGTTCTTCTTAACTTTACTGACCCTTGTTTTAAATATAAATGTAGGACTTATTCGTAATGATTTACCATCTTATGTTTTATGTTACGTTTTGGTTTTAAAAGTTTCTGTGCTATTTTTTTTCACGTAGTTGTTTGCAAAGACAAGCACAGAAACTGCGAAGGATGGGCAAAGAGTCCAGGCAACTACTGCAAAGCGTACGAATCCTACATGAGTCTCTACTGTAAGAAGAGCTGCAGAAAATGTTAACTAACCCCAGTTTTATTGCCGTTTTTAAGGCCAAAGATCGTTGATTTTTATGATTGGTCGTAGACATAATTAGAATCCACCAGAAGCTATCAAAAATAAGATTTTACTGCTACCCCCAAAAAATCAATAGAGCTGACTGATTAAGATTTTTTTGTAAGCAACTGAGGCTAGCTCAACTGGTGTAGGTTGGTATAGTTTTAATTTATTAAAGGGTTTTTTTTTAAATGTTAATTGTAATTTGTTTCCGATGGAAACGACTTTTGTAAAATTATTGAAAATGAGAGTGAAAAGAGGTTTTTTTACATGAACATTGTTACAGTTTGTACCAGTTAGGGAAAAATAAACTTTGAATATGATGAGAGCAGACTTGTGTTTCATGCCTGTTGTCGACAACTCATGTTAGTCTAACGAAGTTTGGATAGTAAAATGTTGCAGAGGCGGCGGAGCGTTTTGAAACGTTGGTGGGGGGGGGGGGGGGGGGGGGGGGGGGTTAAGACTGACTCAAAATTACTCGGCAGGTTTTCATATTTGGACAATTTTTCCCGTTAGACTAGCAATTTTTTTTGTTTTCTGAGCAGTTTCTAGACCAAAAATTTCCGAAGATTCTCCGATTGTTGTTCGAATGTTTCCTATTATTTTTCGAACTTTTCCGAAGAGAAACAAAGTTTCCCTAAGAATTCCAAAGAAGTTTTGCAGTTGTTTGAACTCACTCACGAGACGGAATATCTTGACAAACCAATATTACGCAGTGCTCGCGATATTTTCGGCACCAAACGTAGGAGGGGGGAGCTGAGACCCCCCGAATTTTCGTCTGGTGGGCTATAGCCCCTGCCCCCTTGCTTTGCCTCCTATGTGATGGGACGAACGCTCACCCAGAGAACCTGATTCCCGGTGTCACCTTAAAGGTCATACTTGGAAAACGATTGATGAGGCTGCGATAACTTGTGTTTCCTTCCCATCTCGCCGACATCTGGAAATCTGTGCTCGGTTATTGGAAAAGTAACTACGATGTAACACCCGATTATTTTACTAATTTAACGCTTAAATTACAGCCCATGCATGGCGTCAGGTCTACCATGGGGATATGAGAAGGCTGTAAATTGGCTAACTGTCTCGTTGATCATTCCATGAAGAAATCAGGCCGTGGCTGACGAAATATTAGAAATTAAAGTCTATCAGCCCACTTAACGCAAATTGCGGAAGCCAGTTAGGACCAGTTAGAGACCTCCTCCTCCTCTTTCCCCCTCCTCCCCCCACTCAAATTCTTGCGTAGCAAGTGAGAAAGTTGCCCGTGTCTTTTTTAGAAGTTATTCTCCAAAATTCCAAACGTTTTTACTTAGGGACGGACCATTATTTTTTTGGAGGGGGGGGGGGATGAAAAATATTGAAAAAAATTGTTTGCAGGGCCTAGAAAGACAAAATAAATTGTTTGCAAAAACGATATGTTTAACAAAAAATAGTAAGAATTTCGAAAAAAAGTGTTTGCAGAGGTGCATAAACTAAAAAAAAAAGTTTGCAGAGGAAAATTTTTCACCCCCCCCCCCCCCCCCCCCCCTCCAAGAAAATAATGGTCCGTCCCTTATCAGTGGCTTCTGGAATCGTGAATTTTTTCCGGATTTTTAAGAGGCCGTCTTTCTGAAAAATACCCACTCAATTCGCATCAAAAAATAATTTTGCATGAAACTCTAGCAACTGAAAAACTTTACCGAGGCTAGAACTTAAACATATCTGGTTTGATTCAAAATGATTTTCTGGCCGCGTTAGGAGCCGTTAAATATTTTGCCCTTCTGGCCCGCCGCAACGTCTTTGTATCAATTTGTTCATAAACATTTCTAGGTTGAAAAGAAAGTAGCAAGTTTTCCCTCAATTTACCTAGAAATGCGAAATCAAGGATATAATGACCACTACTAATTGGCATCGAACGAAGTCAACGAAGGTTGAAAAATGACGTAGATTTAGAAGCGAATATTTCAATTTCGGGACCTAGCTGATAACTCTACTCTACACAGCCGAAAAGTGTAGTCCTTTATCGGCTAAAATGTTCACAATCACTTGTACTTTTTTATTATTTTAAAAGTAATGACCGTAAACTCGCTTTCACGCTTTTACTACCTCTTGACCAATTTAAAATCTTTCACGTATTTATATTTATTTTTTCTTGCTTTCGCTGTTGATCTGTTTTTGTAATAATTCGTTACAATCCAGAAACGTGTATAAAAGTTTTATGCTTTTCTTTCCTTTCCTTGAATCCGCCTCGTTTCAAACCAGTTCAAGCCCAATATCGCGGGGAATTCCCGCGCGCTCAGCCTCGAAAAGCACTTCTGACGCAACACCTCGGCACAGAAAAGATGAGGTTAAAAAGGTTACGCTGACAAGATTGAAAGCGAAAATATAGAATAGATACTTAAACATAAATGCTTCTGGGATTCCTCGTTTCCTAGATTTTAAAAGCTGCTAGGAAAGTTACATACAGGGAAAACTTGCAAAATGGTCGGCAAAATATTTTTCGTTGAGGGAATGGGTCGAGTCTGTTTTTAGTAAGTGACGTAGTTTACGTCATTGCACGAAAAAACGTCCGGGGATTCCCCGCCAAATCCGGGGCTTTCATATACGCTTTCGCTTTCCAAACCTGTTTTTGTGCTCGGAAGAAAAGGAAGATGTTTGTACGAAGCAGTTTTTCATCCATTCCTACTTGTGTTTAGTAGCATTTACGTTAAATTGGGCAATCGAAGTGTATCGTGATTGGAAAAGCCTTCAATTGTGGCGCCTTCTGATGCGAAAGGAACTTGACTCATTGCAGATATTCTGGATTCGTCGATCGATCTTCCACGCCACATATAATTTTCTTGGACACGAAACTTCGAACTTTTACAGTTGTTTTGGGTCTCCCTGAAGTTCTAATTTCGTGTTAAGAATTTGAAATGCTTCAAGCTCTTCCTTGAGCGTTTAGAACAACTTCATTTCAACAAGGCGCCCTGTTTTGAAGAGTTTTGAACGGCGATTTCAACGAACTTTGCTGCTTGTAGTTGATTCACGTGAATTTTTTCTGATCGCCATGACTGAATCTGAAAGCCCCACGACCTCTCAGGTAATGAGTAGCTCTCAGTCAAGTGAGGGAAGCAGTATTGGTGGATTTGTCGTGGTGGACAAGTGCGATGAAAGTGTACCAAACTCGGACAGTAGCGAGAATGGAAAGCCAGCTGAAATTCCTTCGAATAGCGAAAGTTTGGCCCAAGCCGGAAGTATGCCACAAGATGAACTTGTAGAAAGAGTTCAGAACCTCACCAAGGAAAATGAAGAATTAAAAGGTGTTCTTCTTCAAAATAATAAGCTTCTTGAGGTAATATTTACGCTTGAAAACTTTTTTTTTTGAAATGGGGGTGGTTTGTCAGGCGTATCTTCAATGTAGACTTGTATAGCTAGTAATGTATTTCTTGGCCTGTGTTTTGATTGATAGCTGCCTGTAAAAGAGACATCTTAGCTTAGGGGATAAGGCGACCCAGCTCCTAAAGTGGTCAGCTGCGTATATCGACTTTTGTCATTATATGTGAGGTAGCCTACTACCTTTCATGTACTTAAATGTGTTTTAACATGTAAACATGAGGAGAATTTTAGAATTTATCGCTTATGAAGATTCTTACTATTGACTGTTGTTACAGGAGTATTTTCGAGATCTGGCCAACATGCAGAAAAACCAAAAGCAGACAAACGAATCCTTGCGAAGAGGGTACGATCATGCTAAGGAGGTTGTAAAGAAACTCAGAGAGAGGAATGGAACTCTGAAAATGGAACTGAAGAATGAACAAAACAAAAATTTGCAACTTGAAGAGCAAATGTCGAAACTAAAGGATGTGAGGTTAAATGGGCCATCCTCCCCCCTTGGCAATGCAACGCAAGATGATCAAGGCAAGCCTGCTCAGGTTCACTCTCTGAATGAAGTGATCAAGAGGCTGGAATCTGAAAAAGATATTTTGGAAATAAACAACAGCAAACTGCAAGAGCATATTTCCTGTTTGAAAGCAATGCGGGAAGCTGAGCCAGTAAGATATATTAAATAATAAACCTTTTATTGTCGCTCTTAAAATAATAATTCTCTTTACTAAGTGCTATACGTAAATCATTGACTCCTGTGGGTTTCTGAAAAAAATGCCTAGATGATTTACTATACTATAGATCGATTCAAGGCGGACCAGGGGGGTGGATTGCATGGCTAGCCACCCCTGTTGATCCACCAGGAAAATGTAAATAAACACAAAAAATAGAAAATAAGGACAATGGCACTGGGTAGGGTGTAAAAATTGTTGATATTTTTAACAAAAAATAAGATTAAAATAATTGCAATCATCTCTCCCCTCCCAATAAAAAACCTGGGGCTAAAATGAAACAGTAAACAAAATATTTGTTACCAGCCACCCCATTTGAAAATCCCTGGGCCGGGATTCAAGGCGTGATACTCAGTTAAATATCTCTGCTTTGTATCTCAAGAGAATGTAGCCAAACTTCATATTTTGACAAATTTAATTTGTCAAAGTATGAAGTTTTTGACAGTCTAGTTTTCATAATTGAATTATGGAAACTACAGTCCACTTCTCCAGTTCTTCCTACTTTATCAGCTGTTAATTAACCCAACACATCTTCTGTCAAGAAAGGTGGTGACATCACAAGTGGTGCACAGACAGTGTGGAGCTGAACAGGCAGGCAGGAGCCTGGGAGAAAAGGGGTGGGAGGCGGGAGAAGAGGGGTGGGAGGCGGGAGAAGAGATGGCAGGGAGGAGGATTCCCAAGGTGGCCGAAACTGGGGGAAATTGAAATAAAATGCGCAACATTACATTATAATTTGCAAATGGACAAAGAGGAGGAAATCACTATGGAAAGGGGCAGGAAGTAGGAGTAAGAGGTACGGGAAGTAGGAGAGGTTCAGACCCCCTGTCTCCCTCACTACGACAATGCTGACATGGATTGAGTGTCCACTTTAGGGAGTGTTTTTTTTTGCAGAGATTTATTTAAATTGTTTAACAGTTTGTATCATTTAATTTGCAATGTGTCCATTGGTTCCTATTTATTTAACAGAACACTGAAACAGATGACTGTGAAACTCTGGTCTCCCTTGAGTCTCTAACATCTGATATCCAGACCAGTCCTGAAGTGTTACAGGAGAACTTCAAGAAGTTGGAAACAGAGAAAGAAATATTGATGGTGGATTTGGAGAAGATCAAAATTGAGAAGGAACAAAAACAACAGCAGTGCAGTCAACTTGAAGAAGAACGTGATGAGCTTTTGAAGAAACTTGCAGGTTTTGAGCAAAGGCAGGCATTAGAGGTTGAAGACATTAAGCCAGAGATAACTGATGATCAAGCTGCCGCTGCAGCTTCCAAACAGGTGACTGAGTTGTGCCAACAGCTTGAGGTTCAAACAGAGGCGCTGAGCAGTCTTAAGGAGGAACTTGATGCTGTAAAGCAAGAGAGTGAGATGTACAAGAGGAAGGCAGAAGAACTCGAGAAAGGAAAGGTATGTTTAGGAATTAAACCAAAAAACAAACATGCTCCATTATAACACATACATGTACATGCAATTATCTTACCTTATTAGTAAATAGGAAATTAACGCTTGTGTTAATTAAGGTATTTGAAATTAACACGACTTAAATTAACACGTATTGAAGAAAAAATTACTTCCCAATAAAGGAAATTAATGCAAAAGAGGGGGTAACATTTCAAAATGAAGGCAATTAGTGCGACGCACACAACAGGAACAAGTATATTTCATCACTTGTAGGCGTATAATCTTAAATGGAAACAATGTTTGTGGTACTTTTCCCATTTCAAATGTTCTTCGCAGTATCAGTGATAGTGGCAGATTACCACCCTGATAAAATAGTGCTTTTTCCCTGGAGTCAAGATGTGTGGACTGTAACGAAAAATTAGGGGCCAAAATAATGGAAATTAAGGTCATGGAAATTAATGTTCCACTTAATTTACCGTGCGGAAATTAACGTTAACAAAAATTAACGCGACTTAAATTAACGTAAATTTTTGAAATTCGCGTTTATTTCATGGAGCGTTAATTTCCTATAATAAGGGTTAATAGAGAGAGGCCCTAGCTAAAGAAACTCAACTCTCACAGTATTTCTATCATGGATGCCACAGGTCAGGAAATGGTCAGGGAGAAATAAAATTCTTGAAGGTCGAGCTAGGAAAAGTCAGAATTTTATTTGAGTAGAAAAGTCAGGGAAAATTGGAATAACAATACCTCTGATTAAATCCATTGATGGCCGGAAGAAACATATCAGGTCAATTTAATCTGCTCAGTGATGCGTTTTTTGGAACGGAGGCGATTAGCCACTACTATATCTGACAATTTGTATTTATTGGGTCAGGGAAATTTTATTTTTATCAGGGAAAAGTCAGAGAATTTTAAAAAAATGATGTCTGTGGCAACCATCATGTTCTATTCAAACCCATGTGAGTAAATGGGGGAGTGTTTAAAACACGAAATGGCGAAATGATACTGAAGATAAAAGCCAAGGTTATATGGTATTACCGTTCTACTGAAATTTTCATGTTGCCGAATTTTTCCTTGTAGATAAGACCCAAAAAATAAAAGAAACTGCAATCACAAATTCTCCGTCACGGAGACCCGTCACGAACCTATGGGTAATTTTGATTCCAGTCTCTCCCTGTTAACAGGGCGCTGTTTGATATGCCTAGGACATTCTTGATTGAGATGTCGGCGTTTCGTTTAGACATCAGAAGAAAATGATTTGTTTATCTGGTATTTGCCACCGAGTCTCGGCTATGAAGTAATATGCTCTGAGCTCCAACATCAACAAGAAATGGATTAACAAAACTAAATCTACTTCGCATTAAAGTTTATACACAATATCAGTGGCAAACGTTCTTTGCACAGAAACGGAGTAACGTTCGATGTCTATATCAGTCCTTCGATACAATGTAAGCTCTGTAGTGCAGTGCAGATACTGATAGGCAACTTGGCAAGTACTAAATGAAAAAAATATCCTGGTTTGCTGTGACCTTTCAGCAATATGTTCAATTTGGCATTGTGATAAGTGACTAGTATTCATTTTATTCCTGGGCCAGAACATTGAAATGTTCCCTTGAAATAATTCAGTCTAGACATGTAAACAGAACTGCCTTGAAGTTCAAAGGGAAACCAAACTTTATTATTTACGTGTATTTATCTTATCATTTCGCCATTTCGCCATTTAGTGTTTTAAACACGCCCAGTCAATGGGTAACTTCAATTTTCTCAGAAACGTGATAAAATGTTGTTGGGTATCCAGTGCTGGACTAGCATCCCATGGGGGTGGAAAGGGAGGGGGTAAGTAGCAATACTCCTAGTCACTTCGTGCTACCAATGAAAATGGAGTAAAGCGCAGGCACCAATTAATGAGCCACTAGACTGCTCAGATTCCTATGATATGGCATGTTATGTATTTGTGCAAGACTACTCTTTCAGCATTGCTTTTTGTGTACGTACCGTATACCTGCCAACTTTTTATGGGTCAAAGGCGTGAGATTTTTTTTCTGAAAGTGCCGGCGAAGAAGACACGACCATCTCCGAAGATTTCCGAAGCCGTCCGAAGTATTCCGAAGATGTTCCGAAAGTATCCCGGTTCCAGTTCCAGGACGTGTTTGGCTAAACATGACGTTGTTTCCAATGCATTTCTTGTCATAACTCTGAGATTTTCGGGAAAAGTATCATCATTTACTCATTTTAAACAGAGTTTTTGTTTCTCGCATTGGTTTGAGTTGACATTTTTCTGGATTGTGCGTCAGTTAGGCTTTAATAACTCACATTTTTCGACTAGGCGTGAGAAATTGCTTCGTAAGCGTGAGTTGGCGTGAGATCGAAGTTTTCAACTCACGGGCGTGAGACTCACGCCTAAGGCGTGAGAGTTGGCCGGTATATTACCGGTAGGTGTATTTAATGCAGATCAGTACTAAGAAATAGTTGGCCTCTAGGCCCATGTTAAGTTGTAGAGGAAGTAAGATTATTAACGGCTTGTTAATTCCTTAGACAACCACTGAGAATGAGGATATTGAAACAATGAAACAACAGCTACAAAACTACCAGGAAAAGGAGAGAGAGGATCGAGAGGCTGCTGCTAAACAAGCAGCTTATCAGGCTGAGCTGGTGAAGGAAAGTGCTGAGCTAAAGCAACAGCTGGAAACAGAGAGAGAAGCACTTGGAAAACTGAGGGGAGAGCTTGATAACTTGGCACAGGAGAGGGATGTGTTTAAGAGAAAGGTTGAAGAATTAGAGACGCACCCAGAGGAGAGCAAGGTTGGTATCACATCAGAACAAGAATTCCTTAAATAATGATTTTAAACAAATTGTTCTCTGTCATTGCCTACTGCCAATAATTTGCAGCCCAGTCAAACAGCTTTTAATTACCAAAAAATAAAGACATGCATCCATCCTCAGTGGTAGTGGAGCAAAGTAAGTGGGGGGGGGGGGCTGGAATCTAACAGCTCTGGTCTAACACCTGCAGCAATTTGAATGTATGCATTTTTAAGCCACTTTTGTGGACTTTTAACCAAACTTGTTCACCAGACATAAGTGACAAAATAAAGGGTTTTACATAATTAGATATTCAACAGAAATTATTTCATATGTGTGGCTCAGTGAGGGGGGAATTTAAAGGGCCTCAATGGCAAACTTGAACTGCTCAGGGAACCATTATCGGAACAGCCCTTTTTAAATTTGCAATGGACCTGCAGTTAGTTCTCAAAAACAATTGTGCAGTAATTGATATTTTTAAAAGGTGATAAACAGTGTGTTGCAGCTTCACCTATTCAGCTGCATGTACAGTACTGTAAGTAATAGTAAGAGACCAGTGAAGAGAATGACTGGTTCTTTTTATTAATCACACAGCAGGCAAGTGCTGATGAGTCATTTGGAGAGGCAGAAGACACAGAACAAAAGGGAGTGTTAGTTGGAAAACTGAAAAAACAGATCTGGACCTACCAGAATCGTGAGGGAGATATTCTAAACAGGGAGAATGCTGTTCTTGAGAAGGAAAAAGAATACAAGCAGGTTGGTTAAGTGCACAGATGCACTCAATTTTTTGTTCAGACTGTCCTATGTTTCGACTCTAAAAAATCGGGATAAATTTTTGGTGAGATGGAGAGTCCGAGTGTCAAAGACATAAGCTGCTAGGGGAGTCTGGGGCTGATCCCTCCACAGAAAATTTTAAAATCTTGATGTTTTGAAAGTCCATTTCTAGTGTACTGAGACAACAATTTCTGTCAAAAAATTTCATTAAATTTATCATTATTTTTGGCTTTAACATTTTGCCATCTGGGCAATTCAAGTGATTTTACAAAATGCACAAAAAATGTTAGTACTAATTTACAAAAAGATTAAGACTTGCCTGGGAGAGATGGTGAATTCTTATTCTGTCAGTCAACTATAGTAAAACATCCACCAGAAGTAGATAATTTTTGTTTGCAGCTTATTGAGGAAACCAAGAGGCTGGAACTTAAGCTGGCAGAAGCCCTAAAAGTAAAGGAAGCACTCTCACAAGAAAGGAAAGAACAAGACGAGGAGGCACAGTCACTGAAAAGACAGCTCAGCAGCGTGTCAGATGAACTCAGCGAGACTCACGAGAATGAGGTTAAACAGTTGAAGGAGGAATTAGAGAACACAAACACAGCAATGAAGACCGTTCTGACCAATGCTGAGCAGCTGAAAGGCAATATGACACAACTCATGGAGCAGAATGAAAATCTCACTGCAGAATGTGAGAAGCTAAAGGCAGAATGCTCTGAAAAGTGGGTTCAAAAAGTCTTTTTGTGTTCATACATTCATACATAGTAACCGTAACCATTGGTTTGTACTCTTTACAGGCTGATGATAGTTGGATATAATGCAGCTATATATTCAGCTCTGTTGTTCCATCTATTTTTACAGTATAAGCCCAATTGGGTTATTCCAGAAAAAATACACACCCACCCGACGGATGGCAAAAATTTTTGACCCCCCCCCTCCCACCCAGATTTCCCAAGCCATTAACCCCCCCTCCTGTGAGAATTTCCAGTTTGCCATATCCGTTGGGGGGGGGGGTGTATTTTTTCTGGAATAACCCATTCCGTCTATGGTGTGTGCCTGCAGGGAATCATGGTAGTTGTATTCATCGTTGCTAAGTCTTGCAGGACCATCGTTTTCTTGGCTGCATGATGAAACACAATTACCATGATTCCCTGCAGGCATGCGCCATAGAGGGTATCGACATTGAACTTGAGGTTGTTTGTATTTTATTTCTTGAAAGTTCTTTCTGATTGGCTTGTTTTTACCCAATTAACTGTTTTAGTTGCTTCAGTGTAGTTGCTAAAATGTTGACAACTTTTGCAGTGAAGTTAATTTGTACATATAAATCTATTGTAACTTATTAGGTCAAAACTTATTTAGTTTGTTCACCAAAGCCCTCCACATTATATAGACTATTTATACGCTATTAACATATTAAAATGTTTAAATTGTTTACAAACTAAAGACTGTTTTTTTTTTTTAACAGGGAAGAGGAGGTACAGTCGTTGAAGGAACAACTAAGCAGTGTGTCCAGTGAACTGAATGAGACTTGTGAACGTGAAGTTAACCAGTTAAAAGAGGAATTAACAAGGAATGGTGAAGCACTGGCAGTTGCTGAAGCTACCCTGGAGCCACTGAAGGTTCAAGTGACTCAACTCATTCAGGAGAATCAGTCTCTTTTAGCAGAACGGGAGAGAATAATGGATGATTACACACAACAGTGAGTTCAGCATGTCTCGTTAGAATAAAGTGGATCCAGGGGGAGGGTTAGGACAGTTGCAACTCTCCTTACTCTTCCCCCTGCCCCTGATTCCATGAGTAAATTGTTCAAAATGAAGGGATGTACTAGCAACATCCCATTTCCTCCTCATTTCATAAAATCCAGTCTTGATATCTTGTAGTGTATATGTGTGCTTTCCTAGAGTCCAGAGGGTACTCAAGGATAAAAGTGCTGCAAGGTGCGAGGGAGTTTTTTATGTGAATTTTCTGGTTAGGGAAAGGTCAGGGAATTTGTGTTTTTTTTTTTGTGGGTAGCAACCCTGATAACCTTTTTGTAAGCTTTCAAACATCACCCTGCATCACTCCAACTGTAGTCAATGCTAACATGCATTGCTTACAACAAGGCATTTATTTAAAGTAGTTATATCATGGAAAGCACATAAAATTATTGAAAAAAATGGCCATTTTTTCTAGTTTGTCATTCACAGTCTGTCTCTTCCTCAGTCTATACTATCCTTGTTATTTTCGTTTTAGTATTACCTCTTTGGGGTTTTTCTATCTTACAGTACAGTTACAGTTAGGTTTCTTTTTCAATTTGAAGGAAATTTTGCGCATCAGAAAGTGGCATACACAACGTTAAGGCTGAAAAAAGGCCAAAATTTAACAACGTGCTAAGAACGTGCCCAAGGCTGAAAATTGGTTTAGATCGAATTTTACTTTTTCCTATTTGTTGAGTGACAAATATATGTACTAAATGAATAGATCTTTATTTAAATCCACCTGTAACCAACATTGTCATTACTCATTGGTGACTTAAACATGTACATATCGGTTAGGAATGAATTTACTGCAATACCAATTTCTTTTAAAGTTTAAAAAAAATAAATATTTTAAGAACATTTTAGGCTCAAATCTTCAAAAATAACACGTTCCTACTTAAAAAAGAGTGTAGCCCTGTTAATCGGCATTTTTTGTTGTTGCTTTGCTAGGGAGAATATGTATCAAGACCATCTCCATAAGATAACAGAAGACAGTGAAAATCAGAGGATAAAAAGAGATGAAATTATCAAGACCCTTAGAAAACAAGTGTCAGCTGTTGAAGTTGAGTTACAGAAGACACGTGTACAACTGGAGGCTGACAAGTAAGTTGGTGTTATTTGACCTTATTTAATTACAGTTCATATTAGAGATATTCAAGCTGGTGCTAGTAGGCAAGGATTGCTTTCACTTGGCTATGCTACATGTCTTGACCACTGGCTCACAAAACGTACGTTGGCTTGACTGTTTAACCAATGCATTTTCCACGAATCGTTTGCAAATGTGATTTTCATCTACTATTTTTTCCACGCTGTTGCACATCTTTTCCTGCGCTTTTACACCACTTCCCCTGCGTTGTTACACCACCTTTCCCACGCTTTTACACTACTTTTTTCCGCGCTTTTATACTACTTCATTGTACTTTTCCAGCGCTTTTACACTTCTTTTCCCGCTCTTTTACACCGCTCCCTTTGCTGTGCTTTTACAGTGGTCTTAGTATCGCGACAGTCGTTACAATCTACTCAATACAAACTGTTTTGGAGCCTTATATTATACAATTTTAGTCCTATGGCAAGAAAACAAACGGAACAGTTTACTTTTTTTTTCCTTTTTTCCCTGTTGAACACAAAAAGATGGCTTTAAGACATCTGTCTATGGCGAAACGTAGCAGCGAGGAGAGGTTGTGTTAAACTGGCGTGGTTATTGAGAGAAGGATTGATAGCTTCTTTTACCCATCTTATTTCGCCTCATGTTATCTTTTTATATTTATTGTGGTTCTTTGATTTGATAGCGCGGTGCTCCAGCAATTAAGGGAGGAACATGAGCGTGTGGTGACAGAATACGAAGAACTGCTGCAGTCTTACAATGCCACTAGAAACGCCACCAAGGTCAGTTCTTTTTGTTCAAACACTGTAATGTTACCAGTGACTCGTTACATTGTGACTCGTGATTTTAGTAATCTTAATTTTTTTAACATTATTGTAAAGCGCCTAGAGCAGGCCTGGATAGGCGCTATATAAATATTTATTATTATTATTATTATTATTATTATTATTATTATTATTATTATTATTATTATTATTATTATTATTATTATTCCCACGTTTGCCGTCCTTTACAAACATGTATTTTCCCGCGCTTGCCACGCGTGACATGTTTCCCGCGCTTGCCACCTGTTACGTTTCCCGCGCTTACAGTGCTACGCGCCGTGCAGGTGCCACTTAATAATTAAGAGTTTTTGATTAATTTTTGACAACTTTCTGATGGCTTCTGTTTTAACTGACAAATGAACGATGAATGCGAGAGGTGACAGAGGCGGAGTTGACAATTGTCGTTAAGCGAGTGTGGAACTTGAGAACTCTGCCTCTCACAGTTCTTGCACTTCTATTGGCCAGTTCAAACGAAAGCCATTTGAAAGTTGTAAAAAATAGGTTGAAAAAGGAAATTGTCAAGAATTAATCAAAAACGTTATCAAGTAGCAACAGTAAGGTGCGCAGCACTGTTAAGGGAGACTTGCTGTTTGTTACCAAGCATCAATAAAGTTGATAAGCTTGACCTAATTTTGTAGATTCAATAACTTAACCTTACTTTGTTAAAACTAGCGTAAATAGACTGTTTACAGCAGCGGCTCTATTTTCTTTTTTTCGATCATTGAACGCGGGAAAAGAACTACGAGAGAACTGGACGCCAGCGCCTTTCGGGGTCTTTTGCGCTGGTAAATAGAGACAGTGGACAGTCTACATCAGTAATCCGTTACAATTTTCCCCAATCATTGAACGTCCTTTATTGTTTTTCTCTTTTTTTCCTCTTGGTTGTTTTCAGTTCTTCTGCTTTTATGTTTTCATGGAAATTTTTATATGGCATGAAAACAACTTAAGATGTAATTAATTTAAGTGCTTGTAACTGTTGCAGCAACGCGAAAGCGAGTTGTTAGCCCAACTGGATGAGTCAGACCGTCTCAGTGGAAAGCTGAAAGAAGACGCTGGGCTCAGAGAGACAGAGATAAACAACTTAAGACAAGATGCATTTGACTTGGAAAGGCTACAGGAACGGATTCCATTGCTCGAAGCTCAGGTAAGATAACTGTCATTCCACAGAGATTGTAGGGGAAACGCGTCAAAACCGTTAATTTTCGTATCGTCATTTATTTAGACTTTTCAGCCAGTCATTTCGCTGTTAGGTGGCCTGAACCTTTTTATGTTAGCTGTTATGCAGACCCCCCCCCCCCCTCCCCCCATCTAGGGTAAGGCTCTCCACCAGTGAAAGTGCGCCTTGCTCTTTGTGGTAAATGTTCCAAAATAAGATTTTCTCATGTAGGCGTACTTCTACTGTTGTTCAGGTGCAAATATACATTACATTGAGCGTTTTCACTCTCGTGACCAGCGGCCATATTAGTTTACTAAAACAAAAGATTATTTTTGCATAAAACTTGACTTTAATTCCCAGAGGAATGGCTTAGTACACCAGCATGGCCGCCATTCCTTTGTTTTGGGACACTAATATGGCTGTCGGCTGCCGTGTCGCCATATAAAAACACTCTATATTATTATTAATGCGGTTTTAATTTCTTCTTGTACATGCAGTTGTTTACGTACGAAAACGATTTTAAAGTTGAGCGTGAAGCCAGAGAGAAGCAACACGGGGAAATTCTGCGCCTCAGTGAACAAGTTCAGCGGCTTACGGAGGAGAACCGACGCTATCAGGACGAGATAGACCAGCTCAGCAACAGAGGCATGGCAGAAATGCAACGACGGCATGCCAGTTTAGTGCCTGAACCTCGCGACATTCAACAGCAACAGCAACAGCACGAGCAACCAAGAGGCTGGTTTGAAGGTTTGTTACCAATGTATGCGCGTGGGCCTGGTGACCCGTCGCAAGTCCCGAATCCCGAGGGTGAAATGCGGAGCCCTGGCAGGGCAGAAATGGGTGGTGGTCAGCGGGAACAACGAGCTCCCCCTGCGGAGGAAGAGGACTTGCAGTGCCCAACCTGCCGTCGAGGTTTTCGTGACTTTTGACATTCTTCAGGTTCACGCTGTGCAATGTAATGGCGTCCAGGCCCCGCCCGCCCCTGCCGAGCAGCCTGAGAACCAGTGCCCAAGTTGCATGGAGGTATTCCCGGATTTTGACACGCTGGCAATCCATGTTGAGGAGTGCTTGGATCGAAATCAATAAAATGGATCCAGAACTAATGTGGAATGAAGCTTTCCATTGCTGGTAGCGGGGTTTTCGAGTCTGTGGTTTTATAAAGCCCTCAAGTTGGACTATTCGACTTTCATTTGGTACTTTCCTCAAATGGAACTGAATTTAAAACTGTAATATGGAAAAAATTGAGTGATAGAGGCTGAGGCCTTCACTACTAGAACGGCTGCTATCAAAGCTGCACAGACAGTTATGATATGCGGCAGTTCTAATTATAAAAGCGAAACATTTTTAATAGTTTTGTTGATAACTTCGTTATACATTTGGAAGGAAGGTTATAAAAGAGGGATAAACAAGCTTAGTCTTAGGATCGCTGAGAGATCTGATCAGAAATAAGCGTTTCGTTACGTTTCGTTATGTTTTTTTATTGCCAGCAACAAATATATTTTTGGTCAACAGTTTGCCTGAGCCCGCGGTTTTGGTCAGGCAAGTTGCTAGGCAACATGACTTCATATATATCCTCGTGAAATGTCTACTGTACTCAGTTCGTGCATAAGTGCTATCTATAAATTTCAAATCATAAAATTTAAAACGGTTTTACTAAAGTATGTGACGACGTGCGTATATCTTGCAAGGCGTTTATTGTAAACCAATCTCTGTCAAGTGATTTTTGGCAAAAACAAATCGATTTAAAGTTGAATTGGAGTTTCCTAGATTCTGTGCTGTAAACCTGGCTGAGGCCCCGTCTACA
This sequence comes from Oculina patagonica, assembly GCF_052425735.1. Taxonomy (NCBI): domain Eukaryota; kingdom Metazoa; phylum Cnidaria; class Anthozoa; order Scleractinia; family Oculinidae; genus Oculina; species Oculina patagonica. Next base: position 27,271,137 of record NC_135762.1, read on the forward strand.
CTGACCCGGGTAAATTTGAAAACGGAGAAATTTAAAACGCCGGGTAAAATGTTCCCACGGGAAACTTTTGAGGGGCAGCAAAATTAGTATTTCAGCGAACAGAACTAGTTATGTAGCCTGAATTTCAGACATCCCTCTCTGGTCGCCTACTTCCGAGAAGGAGCAGGCGACCAGAGGGAGGGGATGTCTGAAATTCAGGCGTTCTAGTTATGTACGAGAAGAATTTTAAGCCGCCAGAAAAGGCGATTTTTACGAGTACTGCCGGCAGGCAGGATAGGCTAATGCACAAGCAAACGCTACCCAAACTATTGCAGCGTAAATTTTTAAACGTAAACCGTGTTAGTTACTTAACCGGTAAGATCGTACCAATTGTGGCTATTAGTTTAAATTCGATAAAGACCACTACTTTCTGTAACTTCAGGTTTTGTTTTTGCGATGTTTAATTGCACTGAGCCCATTAATGGGCTCCTGCACTGAACCAGTGGCTTGGTGATGTACTAAAGAGAAAAAAGTATTTGTTTTATTAAAAGAATAAAGATTAAAGATAGTTTTAAAATACAGTAGAACATATGTTAATAACGTAGAGTCCGTTGCAACTCGCAAAAGTTTGTTGTGTGTTAGTTGGTTTTCGAAACTTCTCGAGTTTAGATGCCCAGAAGTTGCAAAAAATCAATCAGAGAATTATTTGAAACTTTGATGTAAAACCACTTTGGTTTCCTAAATGTATAGAAATTTTATTGTATATTATCATACCCCAACAGTAGCAAACTTTGTTTAGACTAGCTAACCGGCGCTAGAGGTATAAATAAAATGTGATATTGAAAATGCTGTCCTTTATTTAGTGCCTATGCTTTCTTGTTCCTTATTCCTTCCTCTCTTATATTCTTATAGTTCCGCATACCCTCTTTTTCTTTCATTATTCCTCAGGTTTTTTAACTTGAAAATCCACGAATGGCTTTTTGGGGCCTGAAGATTACATGCGTTCTAGTCGAATTTGCCCGTTACGGTACGAGTTTTCCCTCGTTTAGGCAAGGAAACTCAGGCCCCGTCCACACTAATCCGGATATATAAGGAAAAAGCATCTTTTTCAGTCTCCGGTTTAACCAACCGTCCACACTAATCCAGATCAGTAAATTGTCCACCGAAAACAGAACTTCTCGAAAACGCTTCTCAAAGTGGATTAATTTGAAAACGCCGGATTTTCGTTTTTGTGTGGACGGGAAACATTTTTGAAAACGGAACTTTTCGAAAACTCTCTTCGAATAAGTGGGTATTTATAAAAGGAATTTTATCTGTTTTTGACCAAAATAGATGCGTTTTCAAATTTATCCGGACTAGTGTGGACGGAAAATATTTTATACTGCATTTTCAAATTTATCCGTTTTTCACGAAGTTTCAGTGGGCTCAGTCTTGTTTTCGTTTTTGGCGGCTCCTGGCAGGTCACGTGATCAAAGACGCACGTTCGTTGCCGTGGTGTCGGCGAGATCATTGCACGCTTTTTAGACAGCAAAAAATATGAAAGACAATAGCCACAGACTCTCCGGAATGTAAAGGGGTCAAGTCAGTGGGAGAAGATTATTCAAATTACCCACAGAAACATTTCAGATGCATTTTGTCTGACTACACTGCGGAGATACGGAGAGAATAAATCACAACTGAACAAGCCAGACATGTCTCACAAAGAGGTAAGAAATATTTACGCTTTCTTTTTGCTTTTTCGCGCCTTGCATGGGGCTCTAGTAAGGATCAAAAGGCAGTTAAAATAGCTGAAAATCAAACGGTGCTTATCTAGAAATTTCCTTTGAATACCCGTTGACTTCATTGTAACGTCAAAAGCCACTTATTTTAACACGGTTTCGCCTAGCGATATTTTCTCGTCGTCTGAAATTCGTTTGAAGTTGTGAAGTGAACAGTATTGGAGAAACAGTTTTCAATTCTGTTGAACTTCACGACCGAAAAATTTGATTCAACACCGCTTTATAGCTTAGGTTTAAAGACCATTGAGTTGGTTGTTTATTTATAATACACTTCATTGTTATTTCAAAAGGCAGCTAGAAGTGGACTAGTGTTTGTGAAGCTCTTCAAATACATTCCAAGCCCACTAGCATTTGAAAATCAAACTTCTGGTACTAAAACTTTGCTGTGATAAGAATAAGATTACATTTTATTATTAGTCTTCTTGACATAAATTTAAAACAGAAAATAACAAGTTAAGTTAAGCTCACTTTAATAGCGGCTTATAAAACTTGTAGCTTGAACGGAAATTCAGCGATTTATAAAAGTTCCAGTCAAATGCTATTTTTTTAGTAAGCATAATGGCATTTTTACTTCATTCTACTGGCACTGCAAGCTCTGCTAACAGAACACAGTAATAACAAAACGAGGTCAAATAATTTTTATGCGAACAAAAAGAGGGGGACCATTTTAAAGTATCCTCTCTCGCTTATGCCTCACCCACCCCTCCCTCATTATGCAAGTGACCCATCATTCCCCGCGAGCTTCCGCGTTGAGTCACATCCGTTTGCATTTTGGGAGGGAAGGAAATATCGACGGGCATTTTGCCCTAATAACAGAACTTCTAATTTGGTTGCTGGCCACTTTTTGTCGAACTATTGACCCGGGGAACATATACAGGACATCATCAAAGGGATTGAATTTTCCGATCTGCCTTGGAAATGTCGACAAGTTCGGAGGACGGCGGCGTTAATTTGCACATTCCGAAAAAGGTTAGTCGCACGAATGCTTGTTCCAATTTGTTCGTGTAATGCGATATAATATAAGTCTGTTATTTTCAAGATACTGAAAATGTTTGGAATGTTAGGTTAGGGAAAGAACACGGCTGTTTATATCGTTGATCGGTGTGTAGCGTTTAAATTGATCTAACGCAATTGCAATGAAACTTCTGTTCCGAATTATTTTGGAAGCCACGTAGGAACTAGGATTAATAGCTGGTTCGTGTTTGCGACCAACGGATTTATTTCTGCAAGCATATTCTTGATTCATTAGCGTCGATCGATCGGTTCTGTGTTTCACGAGTAGTTTAAAGTTTAAGCTTATATTTTTCGTTGTTTTGCCCCTGCTTGCCAGCATGACAAAGTTCATTTGAAGTAGAGGTTGTTGTGTTTCGGATGTGAGCTGTTAAAATATCATCTTCGTTTATAGAAGCTTATTTTATGTAAAAACTGTTTGATTGTGATATCTCTCTTCTGACATTATTGTCAAATCTTGTCGAAAGGGAGCTTTCTCGTGGTCAAAGCTTTAATATGTTTTATCCTTGAGAAAGTTTACTGTAACTGATACAGTAGTTTAGATAAGTTCAGGTAATAAATCAATCTCCTAGGGGGTTGTGATAACTGTAATTGTGTTACACTCCTTTTGGCTTACAAAAATTCACATTGAAAAACAGCTAATTCTATTTGCATCTTGCATATGCCAGTGAGGAAAGATTTATGCCCAAATGAAAAATTTTCTTCAGTAAGAATAAATCATATAATTCTATTTTTTTTGACTTGTGAGTTACATGTAAACGTATCTGTAATTGGCTGTATTTTGGTTTGAAGTAACAATGCAGCTGTATAAAGACTTTGTAAAAATTTATGTGTATGCTAATCTCTCTCTGTGTGTTTGTGTGGTCCAACAAAATTGACATCCATTAGCACCAGTCTAACAATTTTTTCTTGTGGCCTAGATGTAAATAAACCTTTACTTGTTTATAGCCTAGAAAAAATATACTTCTGGACTTATAGACTATACAAGATATCCCTCCCGATGGAGCAAGCTTAAATTTTGGTTTTTTAACTAGACTGTGGTTCAAAAGTTGAAATAAAAACATAACTTGCTGATAATTTTACAGCAAAATTTTATAGATTAAAACTCTTAGAGTATAGTATTTATGAGTTAAACAGTGGTTTTCATACATTTAACATTTGTGGTGGAAGAGGCATTATAGCAACCTTTATGAGATCAGTTTTTCTATTTTTGTGGGAGTTATAACAAAAATTAGAGTCATGTTTTTAGTTATATAATGCATAAAAATTGTTCAAGAGAGTTGTCACCAGCAATAAGCATAGATGACCAAAAAAGGCCCTGCCAATTTAGCCGTGAAAACCCATCAAATATCCACACTTAACCCCCAAAATATGTATGAAAAGTTCCTACTTGGAGATTTCCTAATTCTGTATCCAGGAGGCTCTCAGATTATTCAATACCATATAAGGTATTGTCAATTATTTATTTACTTTTATTTGCGTTAATTTTTTGACCAATTTTCCTGAAAATTATTTTAGACCCCTTTGTGAAACGTCATCGTTTCTGCTTGTATTCATGTAGGTATGTTTCTCTTTAGTACACTTTAGGCCATGAGAGGAATGCTGGAGCACCTTGCCTGAAGTGCGGCCCAGTGAAATGTGAAGGGGGACTGGACTTGCATTTCTGGAGGTAAATGAGGCTTTCAAGCAAGTTATGTGTTCTAAGCTAAAATTTACCGAGACTCTAGGCAAAGAAACCAAGGCCATAGATCACTTTGGCTCACTGCATTGCAGAATTTACCATGAACATGACATAATCCTGGATCTCCCGACAACATAAACAACAACAAAAACCTTATGTCTAAAAAAAGAAACAAGAGAAGATCCTATCCACTTGCAAATAACATACAGTTTATTTTGGCAGTTTGCTATACCCTTAATATTATAAAAAGCTCATAAAATAAATTGATCTTCCCACAGTTAAAAACTGTATAGTATGTGACAATGGTTTGACATGGTTCACTGTAAATTACTGTAAGTTCTTCAAACTTAAAATGGACTTTTGCTGTTTTGTTGACTGACAGGAAAATCTGCAAAACATGCAAGTGTAAACCCGAGGAACATGACATCAAGAGTGTTGAAGAAGAGGCCCATAAGCTGGTGGTACACAGCCTGTTCTCTGAAAACTCCCCTGTTGGACACATCCGTGACTACTTCCGCAAACTGGAAGAAGCTAACAAAAACAAGGGACAGCAGTCCGAGTATGCCAAACAGTATGCCTGGGTTCCACCTGGCCTCCAACAGGGCGTGGTAGGTACCATACACTAGAATATTGACATAAAGGTTCTCTATAAAGGCTGGTTTTTACCAGGCTGATACAAGCTCAAGCATATGCATAAGCACAATAAGAATGATCATACATCTTCCCCTTATGCTGCCCTTATGTTCCTCTTGTGCATAAGTGCATATTAAAGGGACTGTCACAGATTTTATAGCTACATGTAAATTTAGGCATGGTAAATGCCCATCTAATTAGTTGAAATATAAAAATAACCTCTTAAAACAGTGAGGGAATATTTCAATAACACGACAAAAATTGAAATGGATTATGATGTGGGTTTTTGAATACTGTTGGGCTGAACACTTTTTGAAGTTAATCTTGTTTGCTTGTAACTTTAAATCATAACGTCCGGGAGACACATTTAGTTGCAGTGAACCTATGGTTTTGTCTTTTTGATCCATAAGTAATTTCTTTGCAAACATTCAGTTTCATAGCGAGTATTTGGCAAAAACTTGATAAAATAACAGCCGTGACACAGTCCCTTTAAGAAGAACGCTGCAGTTATGGCTAAGCATAAGCACAAGAAAACAAAGATTGCATGTTCTTCTTGTGCTTATGTTTATGCCCATTCGTAGTAAGGACAGCATAGGAATGGGTGTGTTTACAGTGCATTTGCTTGTGCTTTAATTGTCCAGTAAAAACCAGCCTTAAATACTTGCACTTTTTTAAATAGCACATCTGTTCTTAACCAGAATCTTACATTGGGTTGTTCCAGAAAAAATCCACACACCCCCGACGGATGGGATTCTGGAAATTCTCGTGGGAGGAGGGGTAAAAGTCTCTGGAAATCCAGGCAGGAGGGGGGGTTGAACTTCAAAAAGTCTTCTGCAGGGGTCATTTCAACCGATAATTCAAGCGCTTCGAACGTTTAGTTCGGTTACACTTCAGCGCCCTCAGATCCTGAAAAAGTAGATTATATTTTTGTTCATATATTTCCCACCTGACATAAAGGATAATCTAAGTTCCTTCACAGGTCTTTTTAGAGCAGAAAACGTTAAAACAAGATACAAAATTAAAGAGAACCCGTCACAAGATCTCACAACGTTGTTACAACGAAGATCGTGAAACGCCTGACACATTTCTACTCGCCTGACACATTTCTACTCTGCAAAAGCCTGGTAACGAATGTTGTTCACAGCGACTTTTGACACAACGCAATGGACGAATCTGAAAGTCATCTTAAGCTGCTTTAAAAATAATTAGTTGAATGTACATGTTAGAAATTCATTTCGCGATAGGGAGCTGTTTCAAGTGCTTTTGTCTTGGCTACATTCTCTTCCGCATAATTTTGCCTTCCCGAGAGAAAGCAAAAAGACTTTTTGTAACTAAGGGAGAGGCGACGCCCCCACAGAACCTGCCGAAGGTAGATGAATGAAGTTCCACCTAAGTAAAGGACGAAGAAGAGACAGAAGTCCGATCCAGTGGAGCGACCTCTCAAAAGAGGCAGGAGACTTGCTCTCTAGGACCAACAGCGGAAAGGGCGTTGAGAAGATCCTCGTCCCTTTTCTCCTTTCCGTTCCAGCGAGATTAGCTTAATAATAGCTGATGCTTTAGAAATTAAACAAGAACATCTTCTAGACATGATTGTGCATATTTTCTATTAAAATTTAATTAAATTTTAGCATAATAATTTTTTTCTGGAAATCCAGGTGGGAGGGGGGGGGGGTCTTTGGTCTTGGAAATCCAGACAGGAGGGGGGGTCTTGTGCTTCAGGAAATCCAGGTGAGAGGGGGGTTAAAAAACGACCCCATCCGTCGGGGGTGTGTGGATTTTCTCTGGAATAACCCATTCGTGTTCCAATGCACATATTTATGTTTCTAATAGATAAGTATGCTTCTGATTTGTTTTACAGTTGATGAAGTACATGGAGGCCTTGCCACCCCAAGTCAAGCCTAAGGTTGGCAGTGATGGTGCAAAATATCGCCGCAAGCAAATGATGTACCAGCTGCCTATTCATGACCACGATGAAAATTATTGTGACAGTTTGACTGAACCAGAGAAAGCCAGCATGAGGCAGTTCTGTGAAGACAGAAATCAGAATGCCCTTGGCGTGGGTGATGTCCGAGAGAAGACCAACCCTGTCTCTAAGTGGGTAAGTGAATAGATTATTGATTGGAAGATGAATTGTTCAGCAATGACACAAGCATGGGTCAAAGAAAAAATCTGAGTCCCCGACAGGAATCAAACTCATGGCCTCCCAGGTACCAGTTGGACGCTCTAACCAACTGAGCTGTGAGAGACTCACAGAGAGCTGGGCCATTTACTAGGTTGATATGTGCCACAGAATATTATTTTGCACAATTTAGTTTATGGGGGCAGGAGCCCGGAAGAATAAGAAGCGAGAGGCAGGTAGAGGAGGGGATGGGAAGTGGGATTTCAAAGGTGGTGGGAACAGAGAGATATTGAGAAAAATTGTGCACCATTACATAATATTTTGCAATAGAAATAGTACTAATTAGTTAGTTAAGCTAGTCAGTTAGAGCAGTTTTCAATTCAGTGTCTTAAAACCAAAACCAAAGTAATCACTGGCCAATCACAAAGGACACAGACAATCCAGTGAACCAATCAAAACTCGAAGCAAATACATGTAGCTGGCACCAAGCGCGGGAAAACGTGCGCGAGCGAGCCACGATTGGTTTTGGTTTTAGTTCTGATTGGCTGAGAAAGTGGCGCGAGATTTTTAAGCCAATCACTAAGCGTAGTAATGCAAAACCAAAGTAAAATTTACTTTCGACACTCAAGTGAAAACCGCTCTAAGCTAGTTAGTTAGTTAGTTAGTTAGTAATTAGTTAAGTTAGTTAGTTAATGAGTTAGTTTTCATTTAAAGGCTTTAATGATTCTTAGTTTTATTTCCATTTTTACAGCTTAGCTATTTTATTTGTTAGTATTTCCTTTTATCACTGATGTAAATTTTCAATGTAAATTTCATTTTTTAATAATATTTTACTGTAAAGCGCCATGAGCCATGGATATAGCACTATATAAATCGTTTTATTATTAGTATTATTTATTACAAAGAGGCAGATGCCACTAAAGAAAGGGGCGGGAACCACAAGTAAAAGTTATGGGAAGTGGGAGGTTCAGATCCCCTGTCCCTCCCCCCCCCCCAACAATCTAGGGTGGATCCATGTCTAGGGATGGGGCACAGAACCCTTCCCTTTTGGTGCAAGTCATGTACTTTTTCAATGTGGTCCCACCCTGTATGCAAGTTGCTTGGATTTACTTCTGCAGTGGCCTGTTGGCTGGTGGTTTACATGTCTGCTCCAGGTCCGTAGGTCTATAGCTTAAGTTTAGCCATTGTCTTTGTATTCTTGGGCATGGCACTTTCACAATGTTTCATTTCGCAAACACTTTTCGCTCTCAGATGCGTTCTTGCCACATTGTGCTTGAGATTAAAGAAGAACTATTTTGACAAGTGATTTTTGTGAAAGATTTTGTATGCTGGATTGATTTTAGCTGAGATACATTGGACGGAAAATAAATTTGTGGTGGCATTTTATGTTCTGGGTGAAACATGTTAACAGGATTATCATTGCAAAAAGTCCATTTTCGGATTCTTTGTTTCTTTGGGAGCAAAGTATCCGTGTGATCTGAGATCAATGATCCAATTTTGAATTTTCCCAAAGAAACACACCCTTACCTTCTAAAAGTGGGGATCTTACTAACTGTAACAGAGTCGGTTGGAATAAAAAAGTATTCATGGTTTTTTTTTTTTTTACAGTTTTCTGTAACCCTGACATAATTCTCATTTACAGGTGTGTTACCGATGTGGTAACGGCATTAATCTTGGTGAGACAGCTGTGTTTGCATCACGTGCAGGAGAGAACAAGTGCTGGCACCCAGGATGCTTTGTGTGTTCAATTTGTAACAACCTCCTAGTGGATTTGATTTACTTCTACAAGGAAGGAGCTATCTACTGCGGCAGACATTACGCTGAGCTGTATAAACCACGCTGTGCTGCTTGTGACGAGGTATGTAATGAAAAAAAAGCCGAAAATAATTATTCCGGTTTAGCTCGTGGGCCCTTATTTCGGGATGGCGCACTTTTCCCCTTTTTTCGACTTTTTTTGCTTGTTTACAAGCAAAAATAAGGAGAATAGCAGTTATGTGGGGTAATCTGGAACCGGAAGGAACCACATTTTTGTTAACTCTCAAGGGACTGTTTTAATTTCTCAAGGGAATACTTTCCGCTGTGGGTGATCAAAGCGCGTGACTTGTAAAGTGTCACTATAGTTGTGCTTCAGCACTTCCGTTCTTGAAGAAAAAACGTGACTTGTCAAATTTACAAACGTTATATAACAATCAAAAACGTGAGTAGCCCAAATCTTACGTCACATAACAAATTAAGAATGTAAGGGGTTCAGCGCTCGAAGTCAGCGAAGTTTAAAACGATTAAGAACGCAATTTGTACTGGTACAAGTCTTTAGTCTTTACTAACTTCATGCAAAAAAAGTCGATATCTCGAAGAGATCTTTGATTTTACCTTAATCTCTTAAGTGCTTTAAGTACAAACCATGTACAGTCGAAGCTCTCGATACGGACATATCTATAATACAGATAATACAGACACCTCCCTATTACAGACAGTTCTCTTGGTTCCGAAACAGACCAAAATTCATATAAACTCTACCTCTGTAGACTCACTGTAATACGGACATCTCCATAATACGGACACCCTTCCCTGTCCATTTGTTGTCCTTAATAAGCTATTTAAGAGGTTCGACTATTTGTATATTTAAAAAAAATGCTCTAAGGGATTATTTAAATCTTGAATTGTTCTCAACTTCAAACTACTGTAAACTCGGTGCCCTCAGCGCTATGATTGGGAAAATAGGCATATTGCAAGGGCGATTGTTTTTTGTGTGTTTGTTTTTAAAAAAGGATCTTAAAACTTAGAGACGTTTATTTGAGGAGGAGTCGAATCGTTACAGTAAATGAATTCTGTACCTTTTCTGCATGTTTCCTTGTGTAGTCTAGGCTAGTTTCAAATTTAAAACTGGCTACAAATGTAAAGAAAAAAGTGTGTGTCAGTCAGTGTGTTCTTGAACGAATGGCTATTGCTCGAAACGTCATCTTTTCAAATTCACCACGGCAGGTTAGAACATTGTGCATGCAAAACTTATTGTTTACCTTCAAACTTTTTTTCTGTCTTTGTGATTGACTGTAAACACTACATTCATGGTTACCACGGACATCAGTTTCAAAATTCTTGATAAAAATACACTTTCCCTGACCAAATAAACACACAAAATGTCAGATAGAGCAGTTTTCAATTGAGTGTCGTAAAACCAATACCAAAGTAATTACTCTGGCCAATCACAAAGGACACAGACAATCCAGTGAACCAATCAAAACTCGAAGCAAATACATGTAGCTGGCACAAAGCGCGGGAAAACGTGCGCGAGCGAGACACGATTGGTTTTGGTTTTACTTCTGATTGGCTAAGAAAGTGGCGCGAGATCTTTAAGCCAATCACTAAGCGTAGTAATTCAAAACCAAAGCAAACGCAATTTACTTTCGACACTCAAGTGAAAACCGCTCTATAGTAGCGGCCTCAAGACTCCGTGTCCAAAAGTACTTAAAGGGACACTGTCACGGGGATTTTAATGCTTTTCGGTAAAAAGTAATAAAATTGGCGAAAAGGTCTTCTTGTACATGAAATGCACCTAGTGCATCAAGATGGAGATAGAAAATAAATTGTTGTTGAAGGAAGACGGGAGTCATTATAATTTTTAGGTGTTTTCCAGTCCACAAGGACAAAACTTGAAAAATCAGCCTGACTTTTTCAAGATGAGATCTAAAGTTCCTGATGGCATCACAATAATATCACTTGTTTATCACTTCAGTACACTTGCGTGGTGATTTTTAACAAAATTGGACCCAATTCGAAGTGTCCATATGTCTTAAGGCTCTTGAGTTTTTGAAGTGAAACTGGTGACAGTGTCCCTTTAAACCTAAAAAATTGTTTTGTTTCGTTTTTGCAGCTGATCTTTAGCCGGGAGTATACTCAAGCCGAGGACCGCAACTGGCATCGTAAGCACTTCTGTTGTTACGAGTGTGATCTGGATCTTGGTGGTCTGCTGTACGTAGCTCGTGATGGTCATCCTCACTGCATGCAGTGCTACAACCGTCTGTACGCCAAAAGGTGCTTCGAATGCCGTGAGATCATCAACGCTGACGCGCAGAGGATCGAATACGAAGGCGAGTTCTGGCACGCGACTGACGCGTGCTTCAAGTGTGGCACGTGCAGGAGATCGTTGATTGGCAAGCAGTTCCTACGCCATCCCAAGAAGAACCAGATTTTCTGTTCTACCGAATGCGCCAAGAATTACTGAGGCTGCAAGATGTACCAAGGCCGGGACTCTAGTTTTAACACCTTGATTTAGTTTTTATTCATGAACGATGTTAGGTTTTAGAAGTCGAGATGTATTATTATGAAAGAGCGATAAAAGGAATCGAGACAGTTTAGAAGTCATACATGTAAGGTTAAAGATCGAGCGCGAGTTATTTTGTAGCTAGAGTTCAATGCTTGAGAAAGAAGGTTTCTGTGTGGGGTCGAAAGCTTCTTATTTGTTATAATATTCGTTTCAATTCCCAATTGTATTCCCTAAGTTAGTGACGTGCATATATGGCGCATCATTATAATGGAGCCTTTAAACCAGCATTTAAAACACCGATAAAAATACAGGTTAATATTATTGTTATGTATTACCATCGCTAGGTATTTGTTGGAAACTTAAATAAACGCAGGGAATTCTCTTTCACTATCACTTAGCTAAATGTCCGTTCAAATTTGAGCAGGTTGTAATCCTCGCCATCGTTAATCGTTCTCGCTACGTAAATGGGTTATGTCATTTCTTGAACACTGTTCTACAAAAATAAACCACTTATGTGTACCTCAAAACGTTTCTGACTTAAATATGTGACTATTTAATCGTGGGGTGTCAGGGCTTTCGAAAATAGCCCGAGGGTTTTCCAAGATTTCCAAAAAATTCAGATCAGCAGCTGCCGGTTGCTTACCACATGGCGGAAAGATATCTATGAACATACTACATTTAGCGGTGATACACCCGACCAAGCATGATAAATGTTCATTTTTGGGGCCACGCTTTGCTGCAAAATAATATAAGGCCAACAAGCAGCAAAATAATAAGGATCCAGGCTCAAAGATTTTTGGGCTTCTTCCACCACACCCTCGGACCCTCAGCCACAAGTCGTTTCAAGTTCTGAAATAATAGCGACCTTCAGGTTGGACTACGAGTACGACATCGAGTACGAGTACGACTTTGGAATTTCGACACAATTGTATCCCCCAAACTATAACTCTTCCCTGTTGCTGACTAACACATAAGTAAACGTTAGGGATAAGATTGGTGTGATAAGTGATTATAGGAGGCACACGAATTTGGTTTGAAAACTCGTACTCGTACTCGTACTCAATCTTGTACTTGAAGTCCAATCTGAAGGTCGCTAATACTGACGGTTTGCCAACTTGTGCAAACTTGCGACCCCATCTAGTCAGGACGTTTTTGTGTTTGTGTTGACTTGCGTCCAGTTCCTTTGATCCCAAATTCGCACACTAGTCGACGCTAGTTTAATCGCCGTTTGCACAATGGACACTCGGATTGCTAGTTGGCACGTTGATATTCAGTTGTTGTCCAACGGTACTAAACCGTTGGAAATAAACAGCTGTTTAAAATAGGTCCTACAGAAGTGGCAATGCCAAATGGGCAGTTCGCCATTCTTTGATCAAGGTTCGTGGTGTTTCGTCAATGCTATATCCTAAAAACTATCTTTTCCTCATTACCCGCCTTTGCAGATGCAGTTGGAGGAACAAGCGCCAGTTTATGATGGCGACATCACTTCTCCGAGAAGTGACTGAGTCCCCGGTTTTCGTACCCGAAGTTACTAAGCAACATGACGTAGTCAAACGCGCGACGGCTTTTGGAGTACTCGTGAGTGCTTGCACTAGTTTTTGATTGGATAAAATAATTCGGAAATTATGCGAGTGCTTCAACGAAGTTTTGCCAAAACTGGCAGATATTCCCCCGACTGGGTGCATACTGGGGGTCAATCCATACCAGGTTCTTGCTCTTCGTTAGCCTGTGAACAGGTTCTCCGGTCGAGGATGGGGCGAAAAGAAGGCGGGGCGGGAAGAAAAAGGAAGGGGGGGGGGAGGGGTGGGAGAAGAGAAAGGGAAAAGGGGAGGGCGGCAAAATACCTTTGTCCGCAGGCTCCCCCGTTTTTATTCCTCCCCTAGTCCCTTCTCGGCTCGCTTCGCTCGTCGATCAGATTGGGAGCCTGCTCGCAGGCTAGCTCTTCGTGCTCTTTTACGCTTCTCTTGGACAACCCATAGTTAGTATGGACAACCTTTGCTCGAACCAGCTGTACATTGAGACGGCTTTTCTCCAACTTAAGGATCTGTTTGACAACCCAATTTCAAGTTGGTGCGCAAGTTCACTTCGGCTTGTGACTGCGTTTCACCATAACACAAATTCAATATTGATCAATAGGAACGCGTTCAACTGACGGATGATGGCAAAAATTGACAACTGATGTAGATACAGAGGGGGAATTTTTTTGGTTTTTATTTGCAACAAATGGCAAATGCTCAAATATAAACCTCTCTTCTGTTATTAGTTGAAGACTACTTAGGATGCTCATCAAATGAGTATTCTTCTAGAAAAGGATAGTCCTTCATCTTATTTGTTACCCACTCCTTTTGTTCTTTGGTCCAAACTACTTTGTCTCTTGTCACCGAAGGAGCTCTCAAAATCTTTATACATTTCTCTACATAATCTTTAGGGCACGTGACCCCCAAATGTTCACATAATCTCTGCAGCGTTTCTTTGGGTCTTAACAGCATTTCATGCGCTGGAATATCGATGACTGCATCTTTGTATTGTAATTTGACGCGTCGGTTAGCGTCTGCCGCTTTAAAGTAGCGCTCAATGGCACGGTCAAGTTCCTCCTTGTTTTCTATCTGTTGGCCAAAACAAAATAGGTAGAGAAGTACGTTAATGTTTTGACCAGCTTATGTTAATAAATGGCATGCAGTGCATGCAGCGCAGAGGCGATGACGTTTCCCAAGGGGGTCTTAACTCATTTTCAGGAAAATTAACGTATACTAAATAAAAGTAGCTGACAACCTCTGTGTTGAATGATTGTTCAACAAAAAATTGCGTTACCTTGTAGTGTCACATTCGATATACGATATTCAATACTTCTCGCGAGCGACACGCAAGGTCAAGTGTTTCCATTGTATTAGTAAACGTAAAGATGTGATCATGTCTGTCTACTGAATTCAATAAAACTCAAAAATACATAATTTGTCTTTTTCGTTTAAACTTTGTATCTGTCCTTTCTAACTTTCAAGGAGTATTTTGCTTCGTGTTTTTTTGCAGCGATTTCTTGTTAACTCATTCGGTTCTATTGAGTCCTATTGATCGGTCGATCGCAATAGAAAGTGGTACAAATTCCGCCCACTGCCTCTGGCATAAGGCTTGACTGACGTCATCGCCTAAAAAGTAAACAAGAGTGCTTCTAGTTCCCAGTTCTCTTCGATTGGATAAGGGAGTAATTTTCACATTCTCACTTGAATCCTTGATCGCTCCCCAGCATAAGGCGATTTGTCATCGCCTAAAAATTGAAAGGAAAGAGATAGAGTAAAGGAACCGTTGATCCAATATAATAGGACTAATAGCATTGACATCAAACACTGGAATTTTGGAGCAAAGGCGTTTCGAATAATTTTTTTCGAAACGAAAGAAGCATCGAATTTATTCTTTGTTCAAAAGTCGTGCTAAATCGCACAAAAATTGAATTTCTATGAGTAACGAGGATAGCTAACGCTTTTACAGTGAGTAGCGCCAACAATATTCTACTACATAATAACCACATTGGGTAATTTTATTTCGATTTATAAAATTTAGTTCCTTAAAACGCGCGCTCTGACTGGTTCGGTAGTTTTGCATACGGTTATGAAAACACGCTCCCGCGGTTATGACGATTACTGTTATGTATTTTGTTGACTTAAAAAATTTTGTTTACATTTTTGTCTGCATTTTATCATTTTATCATTTTTGTTTGCGTAGCCTGATGCATGCAAATACGAGAGACAGTTCAGTTTGGGAGAAAAAAAAGGTAACAAACAGCAGGCCGGGTCGAAGGAAGGGGGGCGGGGTGCGATGGGTGCGTCCGCCCACCCACCCACCCACGGGTCACAAAGGTCCGCCTAATTGGGGAGTGAGGACTTAAACAACTTGATTTTTCAAAATTCCCTGGGGAGAATACCCCCGAACTCCCCCCCCCCCCACCCCCGAGATGTTCACACCTCTAGCGCTCGCACCCATCCATGCAAGATCCTGCCTACGGCCCTGAACAGCTAATACACTAGAGGCATAGGCGTACGAGGCGGGGGGGCGAGGGGGGCTGCAGCCCCCCCAGTGCCAAAATTTTTCGGGCAAAATGCTTAGAATTCGGGCAACAAGCCTAAAGAAAAAATAAGCCGAAAAGTCTATATAGTCAACATTACGATCAAAACGAATTACATCAACGGGAAAAGTATTGGAAATATACCTAACTTTGTTGTTCAAAAGTCCAAACTTCTCATTCATCTGCGTTCGTTTCCTCTCGCAAATTGCTATAATCATGTTCAATTTTTCACGCAAATTCTGCGTGACTGACTCTTCAGTTTTAATCAGTTGCAATCAGCTTTTCCATAGCTTGAGCGTTTG
Organism: Oculina patagonica; assembly: GCF_052425735.1. NCBI lineage: Eukaryota > Metazoa > Cnidaria > Anthozoa > Scleractinia > Oculinidae > Oculina > Oculina patagonica. The sequence goes on from NC_135762.1 coordinate 27,286,961, forward strand.
CGCACGGTGGATTTAGTGCAAGACCTTTAAGCTGTTAGAAATGTTATGAAGCTCATGCTTTCGACTCAAATGTTGAGTTCTCAGGACTAGCTTGAAACTTTCAACGAAATGTTTTAAAACCCATCCATCCCTGCATGTTTCACACGCTTTTGTATTACTTTCAAATGGGGGAAAAACAATGTAAATTGCCTCCTCAAAATTAATATATTTTTTTCTGAAGTAGAGTGAATAAATAAAAGATATCCGAAAAAGGATTCAGTGCATTGACACCTTCGGATAACGCCAGGAAATTAATTTAGGAAACTAAGCAAGCAGGCGAGGTTTGTACACAACTATTTCAATGCATGTTTTGTTTTTTCATTTATCATGCCTCTTTATTTGGCTTTCAACCCATGCCATTTTTTTCGGGCAGAAAGGTTTCCGCTCCCCCTGGACCGAAGGTGCCCGTACGCCTATGACTAGAGGACCAGTAGAATTACAAGCTTATGAGAACTACTACACCAACCTCGTTCCCAGGGCTTTTCCCTTGGTGATTTGGAACGGGCCCAAGGGAAAAGCCCTGGGAACGAGGTTGCTACTACACTACTGGACCTGAGAGTACTTATGTAAGTCTTGATTAGTCCTCCACCCTGCTTCTCACATATCTGGCTGTTGCAAATAAGCTTGATGATTTGAAGCCTTACCTTTAGTCCATTTTCTCTTACAGCATCACGTGACTCTGTAGCGCGAAGCATCATGGTTGCTATGTTATCAAAGGGGTTCCTGATGACGTGTATTAATTTTATTGGTAGTTGGACGACTTGACGGATTTCTTCTAGAACACCCATTTTGCTTGCTAATGCCAATGCTGTTTCTTCCACTTTTCTGTCACCGATAACCTTGCAAAGAAAATTTATGAATTGGTATACTGCTGCTTAATATCAGATTTGTTAAAAACACAAATGACTCTTTTAGCCCCTCGTAAAGTTATGTAGTAGTTTCCAACAGATAGCCTGAAACCTTCTTTGAAAGTCTTCTTCTTAATCGTTGCTCTCTTCTGGGAGAATAGGGGCATTTTCTTTTTCTGGTTTCCGTTATCAGTCAGTAGTTTTTCACGGTGCAAGGTGATTAGCCCTACGACCAACTCCAGATGGAGGGGTTGGTTTGTTTTAGGGGTTTTCCTTCCCCTTGGCAGCTGCCTTCTGGACTATTAGGTGCTACCACCTGGCATGGGTTTTAGTTTGGAGTTTTCCATCTCCTAGATGGGCCGCCTTCCAAAGCTATTGAGCCCCACCTGCCATTTCACTTCGCCAGCCTAGTTGTGAGCCAGCTACCCTGACGTAATTCAGCCGGGGGGTCGACACCGTTGCCCGAGGTGTGGCCGTTGCAATGCCTGCAGCGTCGAGAAGCCATACGTCAGAGCTGGATGTTGCGTGTGAGGCAGTGCAGTATAGCCACCGTGAGGGTGCGACCGCCCCCCACCCCCCTTGAAAAGGTACTACCACCCACGAACACCCCATACAGCCCCTTCTTTGAAAGTAGCGACTTTAGTGTCCTTGATGGCCGTCATCATGAATCCTGAAGTAACAACCCTCACTCCTTTGTATTACATTGTGCATCCTTACTGAGTATAATTTCCACCGTGATTATATAGCGCGCGCATTGAAAACTAATGGCGGCTTTTTCTTTAAGGCTGAAGCTCACTAGAGAGGTATATTTTCTCGTAAATATGTTCGGTGACCCATCGTTTTTAATCTTTGTTTTAATTTTAGCAATAACTTTCTCTTTGTAAAGTTAATACAAACCAATTCTTAGTGTAGATCAAGAAACAATCGTCAAAACGTGAATTTAGCAAGCAATCGTACTGTTGCTCCTACAAAACGAGTATGGGGACCATACTCGTTTAGGAGCCCCATTTTTATTTGAACATTTAAGTTCCTGTAAGATAAACAACCAATAGGCAATAGGTTTTGTTATAAAAATCACGCGTTTTTGCACATTTTCCGCCTATATAGGACATGGCAAAAGAGTTTAACATTGGACTTCTGTAGCTGTACAGTACATAGGCGGCGAGGCAGGGGAGGGGGACCAAAGTTCCCCCAATTCCCCACCCGTTTTGGTTTCGAAAATATCGCGAGCGCCGCGTAAAATTGGTTTTTCAAGATATTCCGTCTCGTCAGTGAGTGCAAACATCTTCGAAACGTCCTTGGAAGTCTTCCGGAATCTTCGTTTTATCTTCGGAAAAGTTCGAAAAATGTTCGTATGGCCTTTGAACAACAATCGGAGAATCCTCGGAAATCTTCGGTCCAGAAACTGCTCAGAAAACAAAAAGTTGCTAGAACGGAAAAAAAAAGTTGGCCCAAATATGAAAACCTACCGAGTCCGATTTTTGGGTCAATCTCAACCACCACCACCCTACCCCCCCCCCCCCCCCTCACCTTTATCCTGTTTTGATATCCTCCCTGCCATAGACCTGGAATATGGTAATTGTATTTTGACTTCTTCAAAAGACAGCTGTCACTGCCAGCGCGTTTTGAAAACATTGCATGTTCCAAGGAGTGATGATGAAGGTCGTAAAAGAGACGATATTTCTGCATGTTCTTCTGTTTAAGTTCTGGTGTCTGGTACTGTTCCCATTTCTCCGTCACCTGGCATCCGGACGTGATGATAATCTCCGGATGAGCGTCCAACATGGCTGCCAATAGACTGTGACAACTGCGACGGTATCCAGTAAACATGACAAACGTCTCTACTCCATCGTACAGTCTGAACAGTCTCTCTGCAGGCGAGAGAAAAGGCGTTTCCTCTGATTTAAACAAAATGAAATCAAGTGTTAGTTCTGGGCCAGTTTTAATTATATCAGTCAGCTGTTTCGTTTATCCCACCAAATGGCAGCAAAGAATTACAAACAAGAGAGTGGTTGAAATGGCAGAGGTCAATGCCATACTGAGCTGCGAGGTACGACGAAGAAGGTGGGACTGGTTGGGACACATACTCAGGAGAGAAGGTGCGAATGACTGCTTCACAGCTTTGGGATGGACACCAGAAGGCCGAAGAGCGAGAGGGAGGCCAAGGACAACTTGGAGAAGGAAAGAAACAAGGCGGGATGGGCAAGCTGGGAAGTAGCCAAAGTGGTGGCACGGAACAGGGAGTGTTGGACAGAGAACGTGACGGCCTTATGCGCGTACTGGCGCGAAAGAGACTTGATGATGATGTTTAACTTAGATGATTACACCTACCTTGACAAGCTCAGATTTAGGACAGATTTTTACTTGCTCGTGTGTACAAAACATAGGCACGCTAAGCGTGCAGCAGTTATTTTTTCAATTTATGGGGTGGCTTGGGGTGAAACTGGGTGATTGTCCTGTTGGGATGGTTTATGCCATGGGTTGAGTTGGCGGCCCACGAAGTCACTTTTTGCACAAAATTTGCTTGCAAACAAAATAACTTTTACGTGCATTTTGATACATCAGAACTGTTTTACTCAATATGTAAATTTTCATCATTTAATTGAAAAACAAAAACTAATTCAATTATCAAAATGTCACAAAATGGCACGTTCTTATTCTGTTTAAGCGGTTATGGGCTGCGATCACATCTACGACGTAACTAAAGTTTAACTATAGTTAGTCTCAAGTTACGTGACGTCATACCTAACTATAGTTAGTGCTTTCTGTCGTCTTTGCGGTCACACCAATGCAGTTAACTATAGTTAGTTCTGATTAGGTTGTGAATAATTTGGTATTTAAATTAGTTCATGACAGCCCTTGTTGTTTATTTGTGTCCAGTTGTTCCTCTATTTTTTTCTATTTTTGCACGGCATTTCGGCGTTGAAGAAAATAAAATGAAGTAAGGATGCTAGAAACCGAAGAATTCAAGCTTTATTTTTGCTAACATTGATGATATGTAATTTCTTGGCATGTTGTTTTTCTTGTTTTCCTTCCCTTGACGCTTTGTTTTGCATATTTATGTTCATCTCGCACGTGCGAAAAGAATTGTCGCATTCTGATTGGCTTTTCGTTTGTAAACTTAAGACTAACTCATGAACCTTGCTTGGGTATAACTATAGTTAGTGTGTATTGTTTTGGATCAGCGAGGCGTAAATTTTCTAACTATAGTTAGGGCGAACAGAGAAGCGGTCACATTAAAAATATAGCTAACTATAGTTAACGCCGTCCTAACTATAGTTAGTAGTCTAGATGTGATCGCAGCCATTTTGTTGCTAGCTTTGTTGCAACCGTAACGTGTTACTTCTGTTTGTTACGGAATACTTTTGGCTATTTGCCAAACACTGAAACATGATATTGTTGTTTTTCTCACTTTTGTAACATGAGACCTCTGTTTTTTAAAAACGAACGTAACACGATACCCTTGTTTTTCTCGAAAAAGCCACGATTCCTTAAAGACATTGAACGAAAAGTACTATAATAAACGAAGTAATAAACGCATCAAATCAAAAACCACTTTCTTCGGGAAAGTTCTTTAAAGCGCAGTGCACCTGGAGTATTTGTTTTCTGTCAGAACTGTTCGACAAAGATTTTCGTTCATTCGCAACCTAAATTCTATTCAACAAACACGAACTAATTGAGTTATCGAATTGTCACGGAATGGCACGCTCTTATTCTGTTTTTACTCTCGATCGTAGTTGCTTTTAACAGCAAAGTTAATACTTGTACCGGTTCATTAAATGTTTGAACGAGATGTTTTACAGTTGATTTCAGTTTACTTTGGCCGCCCGCTTTGCGAAGTTTGTTGGGAAATTGGAAACTTTGTTATGAAGTTGCCAATTACGTTGCGAGTTTGCGAATCAAATTGCGAACTTCGATAAGTTCCCAACTTCGGCCCGACTGAACTTTCGAAGTTTTAGTTGTTGAGGAGAAACAAGACATGTTGCTCGAAAGTCATGGCGATTTCTGAACTCGAAGATTTTAGAGCTTGTCAAGGAAAGTTGAAGTGGCTTGAAGTGCAAGACAACGTTTCGCATCAGCGATCACGCAAGTGATTTGGCGATAAATAAATTTTATGCAGGTAGAAATTTGGTCAAATTTTAACTTTTTTGTATGAAAACACATATTTAACGATTTCTGTGAGGCATAATCTTCACTGTCTTCAATTTCAAGTCTTCTGCGTTTGTAAACCGGATGAAACTGGATGGTTTATTGATTTTAATCGAAGCCGACGCGACGCGACAGACTAATTTGTTCGAAACAAAATTTTTACGGCTCGCTGAACATAAAAGTTTTTTATTTTTATGACATTTGTTTCCAACAGTTTAGCGTAGCAAAGCCCTTTTTGATAACATAATTATAGAAGGTTTTATTAATTTCGGGCCGAAGTTGGGAACTTTGTATCGAAGCTCACAATTTGATTCAAAAACTCGCAACCTATTTGGCAACTTCATAACAAACTTTCCAATTTCCCAACGAACTTCGCAAAGCGGATGGCAAAAGTAATGACCAATTTATTCTTCAAATCTGCTTTGTGCAAATGGAAAGCTAGCCTCATCAAACGTACGCTCGAATAACAAGTTAGTGTTGGGCCTTTTGCTCACGGCGTGTGCGTTGTAAGCAGGCGGGCGTTACGAAAAACGTTTTTAATCCAGGGTTAAATCACAACTCACCGATTCCGCCTCCTTCTAATCTAAAAACTTCGAACGAAATTGCTGACTACGTCAGATTGCTTCCCCTTTATAAACTGCAATTTTATTGGTTCTGATAGTACCTGAAATCTGATTGGTGTGACAAACACACATACTTCACTGACTGATTACAAGGACACGACGACTAAAGAGCTATTTTTGAAAAAATAACTCAAAAATGGCAAGCTTTTTCCCTTGGGGGAGGGGGTTGAACAGGCAAGAAGACAAGTCAAGGACAAGCATATTAAGCAGCAGAACTTTCTCGTGTCAGTCGTGTGAACAAGACCCAACAAGTACAACTTGTCGAGAAATTTCCTATGGCGGGGGATGGGTGAGGTGTGCATGGCTTGTCACTTGGCGGTTAGGTCCCAAGCGCTCTCAGGAAATTTCATTAACTGCAGAAACATTTTCACTTTTGCGGTGTCTACTAAATCAGGATTAAAATTACCAAAATCTTTTAAGAACAAATATGCTACCTCCAATTATCTAGAGTTAACTAGGAGAGTTTCTGGTAGGAGAACATTAGCTAAATTACGTATTAGCAATCATAAGTTAATGATCGAACTAGGCAGATATAACAATACGCCCAGACATAATAGGCTCTGCCCGGTCGGTGATTGTAATAAAACCGAAGATGAAATTCATTTTCTCTTTTATTGTTCCAAATATGCAACAATAAGAGATAACTTTTACAAGACAATACAGCCCATCATCTTAAATGTCAGCCAACTACCAGTGCCTGACTTGATTTTAGAATTAATGAATTCTCCCGATCATTTTGTGACCATGCAATTGATTAAATTTATATCATCTTGTTTTGATTTACGTAACAAAATACTATCAATGTAATTAATTTTATATGAATCATTTTTGTTTTTTACTATATATTATTATTTTATCATTTTTATTATTATTATTACTAAATAAGTTTACGCTTTTGCAATATTGTAACAAATTTACAGTCATGCAAATAAAGCTTGTTGTTGTTGATGGTATAGTTGAACCTGGCGATCTTCCAAATCAAAACCTTTGGCTTTACTCCCGAAAATACACCTACCAAGGTCAAGACAGGCACTAACATTAACAATTCTCTTTACCACTTCAAGTAAAATCGTAAAAGGACAACTCCCCTTGAGCATACACTCACTCATCGCATGGACGTTTACTGGTGGCACTGACAAGCACTCTAAAGCGAAGGACCTGAAGGGGAGGGGGGGAGGATAAATTCTATTTCCCGGCACAAACTTTACCCAAATCCCGTTTCCCAGCCTACTGATTTCCCGAATTTTCTAAATTCCAGATCCCAGTTCTATTGTTTTTTTATTTGTAATTCCCAGTTCCAGTAACCCAAATGCCATTTTCCCAGGGAGATTTTGCCCAAATCCAGGTGCTCCTGCTAAATCCCAGTTCCCTCTTTACTCCTTCAGGCCCTTCAAAAGCGGTCTCTTCGGCGTGGGTCATGTGACCAGTGAGGTCAAGCTCCAATGACGTTTATCGTTCGCTTAGTTTATAGTAACTATCATACATAATAATAATTTATCACAAAAATAAACGTTTCTGAAATCACGAACTAACTGATTTCTCACCAAATGGCTGCAACTGTAGCCTTTCATTTTTCATCAAAGTAACCCCAATGTCTCCATTTGTTACAGTGTCATTAGCTGTGGCAAAAATAAAAGATATTGTGAAATATACTGGCTAGCTCTCTAATACAACGACAAAGTCAGTGAGACATATCAACAGAGTGTAGTACTCGATTGAGCATATCAGCTTAAAATGACAAAAACTGTTTATGAAATAAGCTTATATATTTACCTGTAATGCAGGTTTGTGTGTCAGTCGCTCGTAATTTCCGTCGCTTATTTGGTGAACCATCTGCCAAATGCTCGGTCATAACTATTACAAAACCTCACTACGCTAAACAAATTAGTCAGAGGTCGCACGTATCGGCTCCGCACTGAAAACAGCGAAGCTTTGTATAGAAATAAACCTACCAGATTTCCAAGCTGGCCTTTGGCTTCACTCCGATCCAATACCGACTGTAACACTTCGTATTAATGCTACTGGGCGCAAGTCAGTCAAAAGGAATCAAACTCACGGCCTTAATTAATTATGATGAAATACACTGCAGAAGCACTGAATATATTAACCGTGCCTAACCAACATAACCCTTTGTTTCAACAATCAAAAGGTCTCTCTGGTTGGCTAGTCAGCGCCGGTAGCAAACGGTGTTTGAGCTCAACCGTGCATTCTGACTGCACGTAACTCACTGCGGGCAACTGGATCTTTTTTACGTGCTTTCAACAAAGGAGATATCGCCTCACCTGCAGATGTATTGCTGTCTGTGTTCTACTTCAAACGAAATTTTAATAAAAGTTAAATCAGCATTGTGGTTGTGTAGTAAGCGTTAGATAGCCTGCGAGCAGGCTCTCGTTTGGAGTTTTGCGCGTGCGGCGTAGCGGCGAGACTCGTTGCACGGCGCGCTGAATCGCCACTGCCGGCCCGTTGTATGAGCCGCTGTAAAGTTTATGGTTTTCAAGCAGTTTAGGTTTAGGGTATAGAAATCAGAGAGTTTTGGGTCAGATTGTAGAGTGGTTATCATTGTCCTTGAAACTGATCAGTGGTATGAAGAATTAAGTAGAAAATAGGAAAAGAAACTCGGAAGAAAAAGAGGCTTTTTCAACTGAAACGTAAATAAAATCATCGCGGCAACGTTGTTGACGGATGGTTTTCCATCAAAATCACTAGTAGTGATACAGTTCTAAAAAGAGCAAGTCTGGGATAAGGTAGGTATTTTCGGTGTTTAGTCTAGCATAGGGTTGGAAAATCAGCTTATTGTGGTCTGGGTTTCAAAGTCCCAGCGGAAAACCCAGACAAGAGAGCTCAGACAAGAAACTCAAACACTGGAGGCTGCACGCAGGCTAATAACGAGAGAAAGGCATACGTCAAATCAATAATCAGCTTCTGTGAGACTTCTGTTAATTTAATTTAAAGTTGTATAATAACGAGTTCTTCTCAAGTTTAAATGTATCGATGCCAAATGCGGTGGACAAGTCAATATACAGTATACTAGGGAACAAACAGCAAAAGAGCCGAGTTGTGATTGGACACGTACGTTGTTGAATAAGGTGGCAAACAAAACGTACGCGTGCGTACAACCAAGCAGGATGATCACAGGGACGGCGGAGCATTTTTCCAGGTGGGGGGGCTGACTAGTGACTTGAAGTGGGATGTCGTTTTTTTTTTTGGGGCTTGAGAGACTCTTCTCTTAGTAAGTCATTACTTTTTTCGGGAAAAAGTGGGGGGCTAAAGCCCCCAGCCCCCCGGCTCCGCCGTCCTTGGATCAATAGAGAACTGACGATAACGCCAAACGTATTCATTCTTGTGTAGGAATAGGCCACATTTTTGTACAAAGGAGGCACCAAATACAAGTATAAAACCACAATGCTATATAAACGGCAGAACCAAGTAGTGATATTTTTGAGACTGTGTTGACAAGTGTACAAATGATTATGACCTGCATTGTGGATAGGCTCTTCTGATGTGTTTTACTCTAAAGATATCATTGTTTTTTTCTTTCTGTGCTCCCTCCTCTTCCGACTTGGCGGCACTCCCTTCCGTGCAGTATTTAAACGTGTTTGGCTCGTCAGTTTTTTGTGGTTGCACTTTAGGGCAAGGACAGTAAGTGGAAGCTTGAAGGTTTTAACTACCTACAACACTGAAGTTTCGGTGATTTTCAGATGTTGAGAATTGAAGGTTTTCTTTTTCACTTTGCGGGATCTCAGTAATGTTTGTAATTTTGGATAGGTGATATTTTTTTTGGGATGAGTTAGCTTTTGCGGTTCCTGAAAGTTTTGGTTCTAAAAGTAAACTTAACGTAATCAACGACATTTAAAACAATAGGCCGGAAAGTTTAATTTGACGAAAAAACCGCGTGTAACTGTGTACTGAATAATTGTTCTTCAAATTAAAATATCTGCAAAGTCACATCTTGTGAATCTCGAAAGTTCGTCGTTCACTTCCAAGTTTTCGATTGAAGTGAAATTTTGTTCTTGTAAAAAATAATTAAGGATGGCAAGATGATTTATTTGCGTGTTTGCCTAATGGTCAAAATTACGCAAAAATCCAAATGATTGAGGTGGACAAGTCCATCCTTTTCATCGTCGGAAATGGGAACACACCTAAAGTGGAAGAGAAAATAACCATCGATCACAGTGAAACGTGATCTACTAAACACAAACATGAATCAAAATCACTCTATTACGGAAAAATGTACTTAAAAGTCAAGTGCCTTAAGATTTCTGTTGTTAATCTTACTAACCAAAATACTTTGGATTCTTGTTTGCTATTTTATATGTTCTATTTAAGGCATAAAGATGAATATTGTATATAAATGAGCTGAAGTTTACATAATATAAATAACACACACACACAAAACAGAAACGTTATTTTTTGCTTGAGAAGCGATATAAGTAATTGCAATATACACCTCCTTTTCCGGAACTAACTCCTTAACTTTACATTTCTGAGTTAAGATCTTGAGTGGCTGCTAATCTCGTAAAACAGCAAGGGCCTATTTTCGGTTTCAGCCTAAAAATTTCCTGCTTAGAGATTTACTTGGATCGAAACACGAACACCAATTGAAATATGTGCACGCAAGTCTTTCGACGTAGACATACCACAAACTTGCTTGTTACTTCGAATTCAAAGGACCTCAAAGTGAAAAGTAGTGTCTTAAGTTAACAACGCTTTTTTGGAGAAGGAAAAAAAAAACTCCAAAATAACTAACAGTTGTATTGGGCCATCGAAAATAAGTAACATTGGCGAATATAAGATATTTGGTATGTTCCCTATATCGGGAATGCAATATTGTGGTAAAACATTTTCGCGGAATTGTTGTCGTGAAAGAATGGGAAAAATCACAAATATCAAAACCCGCAAATTTGAGTGTAGCTGGTTTCGTGACTAAAATGATTCAGTTTTAATAAAACTCTTACAAATGTAAACCGCAGTATTAATTATTTCCTTAATTTCCTTTTACTATTTGACAAAAAAACTAATTTAAAAATGGTAGATTGAGCCACAACGTAATCATCTTTTTTAAAATGTGTTGATAAATAACTACTCTGGGAGATTTATAGAAAACCCACGGCAATTTTGATATGATCGGGCACTTGGTCAAACTTATTTGGCAGGGATGTCTACAATGACACCACAACAATGGATTTCGTTGTCAAACAAATTTTTAATCGCTTATTCAGTACTATTCACCAAACGGAAATGCAAGACGGATCTATAGGGTTTGATTTGTCGTGTGTAAATCGTTTGTCTATACAAAAACCATTTCGCCGTCAGCAACATCAGTGACGAGATTTTTATTTTATGATAACACCAATAAATAAATAAAGCGACGTTTGTGCCTAATATCGGCCCGCTGGGCTGTCATCAATCACCCTCGTTCAACCATAAGAGTAAATTGGAACAGCCGTAAACACAGATTTTGTTGACGTACGGTTCTGAGAGTAATTCTTCTTTTTATTCCCCCGCGTAGACACTGAACAACTCGATGCTTAGTTTGATGACCACAAATCAACGCCTGACGAAATACCTTCGGTAGAGGCACGAAACAACACCAGGAGCCCATTACTGGCTCCTGACAACACAGAATGTTTCCAGGAGAAATGGGAATTCGAAGTTAATTTAATAAGCAGTGCTAAGTGGTCGAGTACTATTTCTGACCCATAATGGCAGAAATTGCCTACTCGTGTCTCTTAACTGAATGGGTGTATTGTTTGGCGGTCAATAGAGCAGTGTAAGGAGCATTAGTCTATGTAAATCTACTTCCTGGCTCTTATTGAATCAAGTAATATCGCGCTGATTGATCAACTTGTCTGTGAGATTAATAGCTTCTTCAACAAGCCCCACACATGCAGCTGATTATGCAAATGCCCTAAACCTCAAAGATTAATTTTCTTGTTTTATCCAATGAGGCGCGTTGCTAGTCAGGTAGCAAGCTCATTGTAGCTAGGTGAAGTCACAAAGGCAGAGAGAAAACAGTACTCTCCTCGCCGTGAGAACTTTTTTCCTAAAACGTCTATCAACTAAGGTAAGAAACTACTTCTATTGAACTCAAAGACTTTCAGATTACTTTAACTCGACGGGGAAATTTTTCTGAAACGCTACACTAGCAATTGTATTGTACTGTTACTTGGAACTCAGTTAAACAAATATCGCAACGCGATTTATGCTGGCTTTTGCACCGAAACTTTAATCAGCAGTATAGTTTAAAATCAAGAATGGACATCGGTATAAACAGTTTTAAATGTAAAATAGGAAGGTAAGTTGGCGGATTTTTTGTTTTCAATGTTCGTGTTTTTTATGAGCGTTTGACGTGAGAAATGACAAATGAACGGTAAGTGCGCTTGAGGCAAAGCAATCTAAAATTCTTTGTCAATGATTCAATAATCAAAAGAATGGGCAAAACACACATGGCTCGCATGGGTGAATCGGTTTCATTCTTTTTTTGTTCTTGGGTTAAAAGGGGTAAACGTAGTATCACGTTGAGTGTAACTATAAGGTTACAATCAACGCTAAAAGAGACAGCTTCAAAAAGAGACATTTAGAGATTACTAAGGGTATTGAATAAAGATAGTTTACTAACAAAGCAACCTCGTGCTTCGCCAATCAAGATAAAAAAGCGGTTTTTATGGCAACCACAAATTTAAATAATATTCATTTCGTATGGCGTGAGAAATTTTACATGCAGAGCTAGCAGAGCGTGTCAGTTCGCGCTAGTGGAAACATTAATTCGAACTATTAAAAAACAATGAGCTTTCGAAACTTCAACTAAGCACTTTTTTCTATTCATTGTGCCAATACAGCTCTGATAAACTGGCCCTTGAATCAAGTGCTTGCGTAATGACAATGCATAACTTAAAAGTAAATACTTGAGAGTTAAATTCTGTTCCTTCAGTATTGGGGACACAGAGTTGCTAGTCCATTACTACTCGACTTGGTTCAGCATAAAAAGTCGACGGAACGCTGAAATAAGAAGCGATGAAAAAAGTGATTTTATATGGCTTAACCACGTATAAGTCCGTGTACACCCCTGCCGTGTGAAAAACAGATAACGAAATAGATCTCCTTCGATCCGCCATAGAAGCGGCAATTTTAGTGGTTTTCTTTTTTCTTCAAAGACTGAATTAGGGATTTATAGACAATTAGCCGCCGAACCAAACGCCTTATAATCCGATAATTTTCATCTCAAACGCGGCGTTTTAATAATCACACTTTGCACACTATAGATATCAAGAAAACGTAAGAAAATTAGTCTTCTTTTGAATTATTTAAGAGATCAAAACAAATTCATGGATCTTATAAAGATTCTACCTTTATCCGTATCGCACGCTCAGTCTTTTACGGGACTTATCCGAAGGTATATCTGTATATTATTATTATCACGATGCATGATATGTGCATATTTTATTGCGCAAACAAAATATTATTAATTTATCCGACTTAATTTCAACACTTTTCAGTTTTATAGCTCAGTTGGAGGGCTTTGTACATAATAACCGTATAAAAAGATTCTAACTCCTTCTGGAACAGCTATTTTAAGTTCAGTGAGAGGATTTTAAACTGATAACCTAAAAGGATTATATTTTTTTCTGGAAAACCCAAGATCGTGGCAAGTTTTTGGCTAAAGGAGGTAATACATGACTCCGAGATTCTTCCGTTTACTTTAACAAGGCATTGAAATTGGCCATTCATTTGCAGAAAATAATTAAAACCCATCAAGATATAACCCGAGGTAACACCACTGAAAAATTGCGCTTTCTTTCCGTTACTTAGGTAGCATTGTAATTGATAATTGTTATTACCAAAACAGGTGAATGCATAAAAACAAATATTCGACAAAATAACGTGGAAACTCAATTTTTCTGAATACGTCTGCAATGTTTTTCGCCTCATAAGCACTTAAGAGGGACACTGGAAAAGCATGCGTTCTAGTGACCTGGACGTTAAGATTAAATTTAAATCAGACATTAACAAATTACTTCAGAAAACGTGCCGTTATAAAGGACGAAATTGGTTAAAATGGTCAGAAAACTTTAAAAATTTGAGCTCCCCGAAAAGGAATTTCATTTTGACTTTCTAATTCTGTCGTTTACGAGAATTTTTTTTGCAAAATCATTGGCTTTCGATAACATTAGTTTCGTTCAGACTTGCAGTTTCGATGCAGTTTGTACCCTGTTTAAGTATCCACGGGGGGATTTGCATCTTACCATTTATACTGGAATTCAGTTAATGGCACCTCGAGCAATATATAAATTTATTTCGATTTTTGGTATAAACTTTATGAAAAGGAACTGAAACAGACTATTTTGTTTCATTTAACATGATGATTTTGCGGAGAAAAAATCAAAACGAAATTCTGTATGTTTTTATCGAAGAAACCACTTGTTTAGACAAACCTGTTTGAAAGTGTTTGTAATGCTGTTTTGTTCTTGTTGTTTATTTGTTTCTTTTCTTTACTGTACCCCTCATACCGGTTATTACGGCCACCTTGCAGCAGATCTTGCATTACTGAGTTGCGTGAGGTAGATCGACTGCCTGCAAAAGGCGTCCACTGGCTAATAGTTATCTATGCCGCCCGGGTTCTATCGACTTTTTTGCAATTATCTTAGGTTCAGCGACCATCTGTTGGAAAGAGCATGCTATTTATTATTTCCATCTTTATCAATCCGGCAATATTTTCGCTGGCCCAATAGAAATGTTGCTAACTTAGCAGGAACTGTCTTAACTGACCAAGTTAGATCAATGGATAAAGAATTTTAGCATCAGTACGATCCAAAATTGATGAACAAAGACCGCGCAAAATTTGGTACCGTTACGACAGGAAAAAAATGTTGTCAACAGGATCATTTTTCGAAGAGGTTTAAGAATAAAAAACAGTTATCAAGCGCAGAAGGAAGTCGGGTGTAATTATGAAGATAAATCCTATGAAACTGCCAATGTTGGAGTTTATCCGCTTTTTGGCTATAAAGGTTTATTTCCATATGTTTTCGGCGATGTCTGTAAAATTAAAGAAAGTCTACATAAAATGCAATAAACATATAAAGCCGATATTTTTAAAACGTGGTTTATTAATAAAGAAAGAGCCAATGGAAAGACAAGGAGAGAGGAGGAGAAAAAAAAAATGAAATTCCTTAAAACTTTTATATACATTTTCAAAAGATAGCTTTTAAATGAGAAAAATACACGTATTAGGTAAAAATTGTGAAATTCCCATGAACCAAGTTTTTGGAAAAAAATCAACTGTTTTTTTTTTTCGCCATTAAAATTCTCCACTGTGCAAAGACTTTGCATAAAAATAAAAAGCCGGTAATTACAAACATTCACGTGATAAATGATGGCGCCAATTAGCTCGCAGACACCGACATGCGAAACTTATATTTTCAGACGAAAAAGAACCGAAAGGAAGATTTACTGTGGAACAAATTTCCTGCAAGTTAAATCATAAAATAAAGATCAATGCTCCCAAGGTGCCGCCATGGCACAGTCAATATTGAGATACCCAGAAAATAGCCAGTAAGCGAAAGAACCAAAACGGTGACAGCAATTTTCGCGGCGTCCCCATTTCCATTTAGCGTGTTGCGTCGACAATGCCTACTGTTCGTCAGACAAAAGCTAAGAGAAAGGACTAGAGAATTGGGATGAATTACATTCAAAACACAGTCTGTCTGTCTCGCTGTGTATCGCATTACAGCAGGTGCACGCACCAGCCTCTTTTGTTTTTCGTCGCTTTCTTTCTTGTCGACATTAAATTTTAACCATCATTAAGTCAAGTCGTTCAGAGCTTCTGGTGGATACTAGCTATCATCACGAACACATTCCATCTGGATCGAAGCTACGAGAAAAACTGAAGAGTCGTTAGTTCCCAAAAAGTAAGTTTGCATTAACCATAAGGAGTCCTTAAGGGGTCGGTGAGTGTAAAATTTTATCGATATTAATACTTTGGCATATTCCTTCTTTAAACATGACAAACTTCTTTCAAATTTAATTTAACTTTAACCTTGCTTTGCAAACAAACCTCTTAGTCGGCGAGGCCGTCTAGAAAGTTAAAAGACATTGAAAATTTACCGAGTACATAAATAACTTGCGGCAACATATGGAGAACTGCGGTTAAACCAAGTTAATTTAACTTTCTTGTTCAAAAGCCAAAATTCGGAATTACTAAAACACTCGCGAGAAATGCACATTAGTTTTTTAACTCGGATGATTAAGAAGCTATACTCTCTTGGAGCACAGTTAATTTGCCAACGAAGCGCTGCGTTTTCATCAAAATGTTCCACGGTTACTGCAAGCTGAAAGCACGCGGTTTCGTGATACTAAAAGTCAGATTATACAGACGGTTTCGTGAAGCGGTGAAATGAAAGGACATATTAATGAGAAATTGCCCACAAATAATACCGACTATATTTTTACTCTTATAACCTCCTCACAGGCAGTAGCATTTATAAAGCAGTACGTTGACTATTGTGACGTAACTAAAGCAACTGCGTAGGACTGGAGCAGCCCAGAAAGAAGTCAAACCGAGGTTCGATCAGTACAAAAACTCAACTGCCCTACTAACTGAGCTAGCCGGCAAGTGATTCAGCAACATAGAAATTCTCTATTCTAGTATCAGTGTTAATCACAACACTACTGACTTCAGGACTAGAACACTGCGCGTGGGGTCCTGTCAGTTCATCTGTGATTAGCTGCTGTTTTCTTATAACATAGATGTTGAAATTGTACTGTTTTTTAGAAGAGAAAATAGATCTTGATCACGTAGCTCCATGATACACCACTGCATGCAGCAGCTTTCACAGTGGGAAAAGAAGTTTATTTCATCTAATAGCTTTCATTTTTTCTTTCATTTTTCTTTTATTCCTTTCATTCAAGTGGGGGGGGGGGGGGTTAAAGAATCTTCTCTTAGTATGTCTATTTTCAGGAAATTCTGGGGGGGGGGGGGGGAAAGGCTAAAGCCTCTCCAGCTCCCCGACCAACTTTGCCAAATACGTGGCTCGAAAGCGGCGACGCACGGGCGCTACTTGAGCAGGCCTTGATTCAAAAGGGACTACAGGTCAAGCCATTTTGGTGACACTCTCCTATCTGCTTTCATTACAACCCCCATCGATCAACTAAATTAATGGGTCTTAATGGTTCGTGAGAATAAGGAGGATATCACAGCATTGCAGCCTCACAAATTATCATCTAGAAGCTTCATTTCTGTTAATCTAGTTACGATATTTGCAATTTGTTTCAATTAAAGAAGACTCCTGTCTATTAGGTACAGGGTTATATGGCTACAGAGATCCTCTCTTCGTGACTCTGTTTCATTCAGTTTTGCAAGATCATCCCTTTTCTCTTGGTCTAAGAGAGCGGCGAAAAACACTACAGGAAAAATATAAACACGCAGAAAACTTCCTTGAACTTTTCACTTTGCGTTTTTTTTTTTTTTTTTTTTTTTTGAAGTCCATTCTTTCTTGTTACATCGATTCAGGGATTAGTTTGAGGCTTCATTATGTGACCTTATTGAGCCGCCCAAAACAGCGTTATCACACTTTTAAAGAAAGCTCACTTCTTCTGCCCACGCACTATCGGCTTCTTTCAGCATGAAAGAAATTTCCATTTCTATGATCTATTTCTAAATCACTTGCAATTCACAGCGCGCGATTCACGAGTAAACTTGTTCATCCACTGGCGACGAAGCCAATAAATATCGTCTGACCTTGGTGAATTAAAATCAGTGTCCAACAGCCTTTTCATAACAGACAAAACTAAACATTAGAGAGGCATTGTGTTACTAACAAATGATGCTATTTTTCTTACGAGGTGTGTTTCTTTGTATTTGGTAATATGGAGGTGTTACACGCCGAGGGCTAAATGACCTGTGTAATTAATTGCAGAATTCTGCTCAGTGGGCGATGACTTATATCACCAACTGATTAGTGCTGTGCGGTGCCGAGAGTTTTCTGAATCTAGCGGCAACGAATTATCGGCAAAGCGAAAACGAACGTTGAACTGATAACGTTGTTCTTTCATGTTGTGTCTTTATACGTTACAAGCGCAGATCATAACAAATGATTTGAATAATATATACATTCAGTAGTGGTATATCGAAAAATATTGCGTCATTGTTCCGTGAAGCATTGCAATGTTCAATCGACGTCAGTGTTTCCGTACTATGTAGCTAATTACCTCAAGAGCCAATCAGTTCTGTTCAAGACCATTTTTCATCAACTTTACAATTATGAACTAAATGTTGAATTAAAAATCGAAAGGTCGCCGCGAGCAAGCTTAGGTATTTCATTTTATCTCTTTCTAAGATTTCCAGGTGCATTCCCTTCAGTCCACACGTGTGTAAAGTGTTTATATTTCAAATCTTTGTCTTTCTTTTTCGTCGGCTTCCCAGCTGGGTCGAGGTGGTGTGATTAGCCGTGTATTACTTTTCAAAATCACCACACTAGCGGGTGGCATATTATTGAACGCACGCTGCTCAGAGCATGCAGTGTATCATAGTTTATTGAGCCATGTTTACCGCTGTTTCTAAGTATACAAACGTTGTTCATTACCGTTCGTTTTCAAAAGGTTATCATTTGTTTTCTTGAGTATTAACTCATAATGGCAGGATAAACGACTCCGATTGGTTAATATCTCGGCATTGTGTTTCTGGCGCATATAAAAAGAAAAGCTCGTTCTTTGCTCGACTTCCTTTGCTCGCAGGCGTAAATGACTTCAGAAGCTAGAACTTGCAGACAGGCATTTCCTTCCCGGGATGGGGGGACTGAAGCATAGCATCCCAGGATTTTTCCACGGCTCTTGAGAAATCAAAGAGCGGTTACTTGTGGAGAGAAAAGTGTGTTGACACTCAGGAATGCGCACGGCGAATCTGATTGGATTACGCATTAATTACCACAGAACAGTGTCAATCAACTGCTAGAAAAGATTGTATTGATTTTACCTTGTTCAGCAGCACACTTGCACGTTTCCTATAAGCCTAGTTGTCGTCGAGCGTTTTATAAACCGTTGATCCTCTATGTCACAAGTGAAGGGTAATTTAAGCTTTCTGGACGAGACTCAAAGTTGTAGCGTAGTAGTTTGAGTGAGCGGGGTTTAGGCGCGATGAAGAAGACAATCATTTCGTCGGTAAGGGAAGATTTCAGTGCAAGCGAAAGCTTGTTTGGACTTGTGTATCTATCGAAAACGAAACATGAGGGGTCTGAGTGAGGCTCAAAACACTGACGGAATTTCCTTATGACTTTCAACAGAGTATGGTGGCCCATGATGAGGAGAGTGGCAAAACCTGTAACAACTGTGGCGAACTGTGTCCAGGGTTTTCTGCGCATTATTGGCGGTAAGTGTTGGATTGTTTCTCTTCAGTAAGCAACAGGTTTTGAATCAAGAGCACAACGACTGGGGAGTTGTTTTGTTCCCAGCGTGAATATAGTACATATGGCTATCCAGCGACACGCAATACAACACAGATTTCCAAAGAGAACTACTTGTTGCATGCCCTAAGGTGAAACAGGCATTTGCCTACGGGATAATTGTGCTTTGGAATTTTGTGTATCGAGAATTGGGACGCCACCAGAAGGCTTCAACGTGTGGCTTTGTCCAAAAGATTAGATAGGTATTTGAGATACCGTACGTCCGTAGCAAGGGTCAACGTGAAAGATATATAGTTTCTTGCATTTCCTCGCAGTGCCCACGTTCTAATTTATTCGGCGTTCACGAAAAGAAACTGAAAGAGTTGACAGAGTTCGTGTTGGTGAAATCAACATTAACAATGGTTGACCTAATTTTACGGCCTCTTAGGCTTTTGATTGTCGTAATTGGCTTCGAAAAGACTTCGGTTCTTGCGCGCATATATTAGTAGTGTTTCTTTCAACCGGAGTTGTGTGTACGGAAGGTGCGGATTGATTTCAAAGTTTATAAGCAAGCAAGAGGCTTTTTGTACGGTGGTGTGTCGCTCCTTGAAACACTCGTGCTTGTTTGTTTAGTATCGTTTGATCAGTGATCCGTCACAGTGGTCGTGTACCCACTCACTTTGTGGATCGAGTTCATGTTAAAACTTACGCGGAGCGGAAGAATTGTTTAGAAATAAAGATGTTTTCTTAATTAAGCTCGCTGTTTTGTAGACACAACAGAGCTTTCTAAAGCCTCGCGGATGAGGGTTCCCCCATTTTCCGAATTCTAAAGTACTCGGAAGGAGGTTAGCGGTGAACCAAACTGTCATTTGCAGATAAGACGGGTGGGAACTTTGAGTATTTTGAACTTGTTTGACGTGTGGCATACATGAATTCAAAATACCCAAGAAAGTGTTAAACTTATCATGCAGCGAGGTTTTAAATCTACGTGTGAGATACTCTTTTGTTGCGTTGACGGAGTTAAACACTTGGCTTATAAACACAAGTGAATATGCTCTTAATGAGCCTTGAATTTCATCTAGTACTTCCTCGCCCGGAAACTGCTGCCATTGAGAAATACCATTCGTAATACACAGTTATCCTTGCGAGAGAGCGCGCGGCTTATCCAAGCGGCGGAGTTCTAGTCACGGTCGCTTCTTTTTCTCTGTATATGCCGCCATTTTTATCATGTCTATAAGATGCGTGTGCGGCGTCACAGAATTAAAAATATCGGGCTGTAAAACTGAAAGATTTTCCGCGTACAGTCGCCGTTCCGAAAACAGATCAGCACGCCAGCGCTTCCTTTACTCACAAAGAATTCTTATCCCCGCTGTCTCTTAGAACCGACATTTTTATTTAGAAAAAATGTCGCTCACACACATGGATGGAAGCTGTTTTGGTGACTTTTTCCCCTTATCTACGCCATGTTCCTTAACTGACGATTGTATGTTTTTTAATCTGTTTATTCTCGGATCTACAGTTGAAGGAATATGTCGGATAAAACAAATACGGGTATCGTTTTCCCTGTGAGAATCGTATCACGGGCAACATGTTTGACCCGCCTAATAGCAGTGGCAAATTCTCGCGATTCTGAAAATTACTATCCTCGCATTTTTGGGGTGGAAATTATTGCGGCGAAAAACACGCAGATTTTTTCACTTTCATTGCGAGTGGAAGTTTATTTGTAGCACACGGTTTTTGTTGTAATTATTGATATCTCGCGTAATTTCGAAGTCTTTCTTCTTGTAAAAGACATCCAGATAAATAACCAGTGTTTAAAATGTAATTATTATTTTAAAAATCTCTGACTCCTTTTCATTCAAGTGCAAAATTTTCTTAAGGTGACAATATTCCTTTTCGTACAAAATCAATAAAAACTGTTGTTACTCAGAAATTGTTTAGTTGAATTGAATTAAAATTTACATTTTTACGACTACATTGTTTTATCGATTGCCTAAGGCAAAACCGCAGTCGATTTCGAATAGCATATAAAACCGTTTTATATACTACTGAAGCCTTCATAGACAATGAACAAAATCCTATTTTATCCCACAAACCCATTTCATTGAAAGATCTTCACAAATAGAAATAAGCGTATTATAAGAAGAGCTGTCGACATGACAGAGTTAATGAATTTTTAGTTATTTGCAGTTTTAGTTTTAACATCTTCAATAGAATTAGTACAACGATTTTAATAAAATGATTTACTGAATTAAGAGAACAAATCCGAAGGAAGGTTTCTTTACAGCTTTTGTTGCTAGGTGTGTGGTCTCCCTATTAAACAGAGTGTAAAATATAAAAAGCTGTAACAATAATCTTCAAACGTGTTGAACCTTTTAGAGAATTAAATGAAATCTCCAAATCGGTTTTGCGTTTTGACTTAGCGTTTTTTTCTCAAAATCGGCTTTGCTTTAAGTAACTGATCTTTTGAGAATGTTTATTTTAAACACAGCTTATTTCAAAGGATAAGCAAAATATTGACAACTCTCAAGTTTTTAAAAGCAGAGGACACTGTCAAGCTGAATAAATTGGTGTCGTTTGGGTTCTGTTTTTGTCTGATGTGCGAGACATCTGTTGTATTTCCATGGCCATAAAAACTCTTTTATTTTAGATCAATTACCGGGCTGTATTGTTTTGAAGAACAAAACTAAATTTCTTTCTATGAAATCAGCTATATATTCCTTTATCCTTTTTAGTAATTTAGGTATTGATTATTTTTTGTATGTAACATAACCCACTGTTTTATTGGCTGGTGTAGAATAATATTATCACTACTGTAAAAAAAAACCTTGACTTTTTAAAAATGTTCTTTCCTCTCTCAGCCTTTATGTAAATTTACAACAGACTAAAAGATTATTCAATATTCATGCTTTAAGCATAGAGAGCAATTACCCTTGTAGTCTTCCTACTAAACTGCATAATTTTAATCTTGTGTGTTTTAAATTTTGTAAAATAGTAGTATTGATGGGTGGGTTTATTTTTGGCACACTTCAAGATTTGAAAACGTGCCACTGATTAACCTCGGCCAGACCATGCAACAATGAAACAACTGATCATAGAAACAAAACGAACGTAGAGGTTAAGCTACAAACAAAATGATGTTTAAGATCAAGTATTGTTTTGTTACAAGTAGTAAATTATCGGCCTCTGGTGGCTTTTCATACATCATACCAAGCACAACAAGGCTATACAAGATAATATTTTATGTCTTGCTGTGCTATAATTTAGGTATTCCTTGGGCTTGCCCTGGCTTGTTGACTTTATCAATTCAGCATATTTCCTATTTGGAAGCTAATCAGTTGAAAACAGATGTTTTGCATTAGGTTAATTCTGGTAAAAAACTTGGCAAAAATAGAACTGATCTCTGTGCACTTATAGAGACTTTGCAGTCTGTTTTATTAGATATTTACAATTTCATGATTCATGTGAGAACATTTTTTCTGTTTTTAAGTCATTTTACACAAAGTTTTGTTGATGCAGGGATTTTTCAGATGCAAAGCAATTACTTGACACTAAACAGACATGTGTAGATAATTTAGTTTTTGTTCTGTCCTGTATTCATTATACTGCTTTTATTCTAAAAGGAACATTTAACACTGTACCTTACAGAAAGCTGAAAATATTTCATGCTGAGTTCCATAAAGCTGTAATTAGGTTTTAATAAGCAGAAGGCTAAGATTTAGAGGTAGCGTTAAAGGAACAACAATAATCTTTGTCGAGGGCCACAGGTTTGCTAGTATTGCTATCCTCGTTAAATCAAAACTTACTTACTTATCTCATTTGCTCTTTGCTGACCCAAGGACAATTTTTTTTTCTTTTTAGGGGGTTTCTGGGCTCATTGCAAAACCTGTTTGGCTGGTGTATTCAATTCAAAATTTATTATTTTGAAACCAAAATCCAATCAGACAGCAGTATATTTAAATGAGGGTAACTTCTATTATTCAAATTTGTCTCCTGTCTTGTTTCTTTTAATACTGATTGGCTGTCATAAACTTTTGGTACTGCAGGAAAATTTGTCAGCACTGCAAGTGTCCCAGAGAAGACCACAACATCATTGAAGATGATGCCAGGGAAGGATGCAGTGTATATCTAGGAGATGCAAACTATTCTGGCTTTCCTAGCGATGACGACAGCGGTTGTGCACTAGATGAATATGCATGGGTTCCTCCTGGCCTTAATGCTGAGCAGGTGAGTACACAGATGATAATTAAAAATTATTTTGCTTTTGTCATAAAGTCACATTTTCTTTCAATATATATTGAAAAGAAATTGGTATTCACATTGCTTTTTGTGGTTCTGAGGTTAAAGGATTGCATTTAAGATTAACATTTAAACCAGATACTAATGGGAAGTCATGTACGTGAGGATTGTAAAAGTATCATTTTAACTTTTGTTATTATAAACTTAAAAATTTGGAACAATTCCCAATTATCACCTTTTATTCAAGAGGGCTTTGGAGGGTTATTTGAGCTTTCCTTTCTTTATAAGATAGACTTTCAAGTACTACAAGTTGTTGCTGATTGATTTAATACAGTACGTGTTCGCTGTAGGTACATATTAATTATTGTAGTTGTTGCATACCGTAGTTTAGTTCATGGCAGTTTTTTTCAGCAGGACCTATTATTAAGCTTCTGGGTAATTTATTTCTGGTTGGAATTAAAATATATAGCTAATTGTGGTTTGCACGCTGGTTTGGATTATAGATTCAGTTGTTGGTCTTTCCTATCTCTAGGGAACTTGTGTTAAATAGAGTTAAAGCCTTTTTGTCTGTTTCTAAGGGTTATCAGGATTTATACAAATGCTTATATTTCCTACAATTTTAGGTTCACGCCTACATGAGTTCCCTCCCAGAAGAAAAGGTTCCTTATATTGACAGCATTGGAGAAAGACACCGTAACAAGCAAATCATTGTACAACTTCCACCGTATGATAGCGAGGCAAGATTCTGTAATGGCCTGACAGACGAAGAGAAAAGAGAGTTAAGAATCTTTGTGGCATTGAGAAAAAGAGATGCTTTAGACAGAGGAGTGGTGAAGCAGATTCCTGATGTCTCTGAAGGTTATGGTTGTAGAGAGGTGGGTCTTTCTTGTGTGTTTTCTGTTAATGATTCAGGGGTTTTCGATCTTTTTTTGTGGGAATGCTTCAAAGCTGACCAAAGTAGGGTGTAGGTGATTTCAATCCGAGAAAACTCTTCTCAAGCACATTTGACAAGAGATCAAGCCACAAGATTTGGTTGGTTTAGCATGAGCAGGCTTCCAACAACGTCAGTAATAATTCCAGCAAAAAGTAACATTTCCATTGCAGAAGTTTAATGTTTAGATACCTGTTTCTCTTTCTGGTAGTGTGGGGATCGTGTCTGCCCAGGATCCATGGCAGTGTTTGCTCCACGAGCTGGTCAGAACTCCAGTTGGCATGCTTCTTGCTTTGTATGTTGTGTTTGCAAAGAGCTGCTGGTGGATTTGATTTACTGCTACAAAGATGGAAGGATTTTCTGTGGAAGGCACCATGCAGAAACATTGAGACCCAGATGTGCTGCATGTGATGAGGTATGATACATTTATTTTTTGAAAGTTTGACAACTTGTTATACAGTCCTACCTCTATTAAGCGGCCACCCTCGAGACTTTGAAAAGTGGCTGCTTAATAGAGGTTGGCCGCTTAATAGAGGTACAATATAAATTGGATAGGAATGGCAGTAAACATGGATTTTATAGCCTCTATATGGCAAAATGCTTTAAAAAAAATACAGAAAAATATGCAAAAGATCGTTGACAAGTTCCTTCAGCCTTTTTGCACCAACAGTTAGTATATTATCAGTTATCACTTTATATCATCTGTCACCATTTCGCTTGGAAAGATAATTTGCTGGCCGCTTAATGGAGGTAAAAAACCATATAAATAATACACTTGCAACAGCAAAAGGTGGCCGGGATGCTTAATAGAGGTGGCCGCGGATGCTTAATAGAGGTGGCCATTGAATAGAGGTATCAAATATAGCGGTTTACTGACAAAGAAATCTGGACTTTGGTAAGTGGCTGCTTAATAGGTGGCTGCTTAATAGAGGTCGGACTGTAGTTGTAACTGTCCAGAATTTATGGCAAAGTCAAGATGACTTGTCCAGTTGTACATGTACAGTAGGACTTACTGGGTACTCTTACTTCTGAAGCATACAGTGACCACTTTAATGCCAGGCAGGAAGAACTGTCCATTGTGATAAGACACCTTAAGACACACGGTAAATGTGCTGCATGCAATTAAGTGTTAATATCAAGCATTGTTTTTTTGATTTCATTTCACCAGATAATTTTTGCTGAGCAATGCACAGATGCTGAAGACCGATGCTGGCATGTAAGCCATTTCTGTTGTTTTGAATGTGACTGTCCCCTTGGTGGAATGCGCTACATTATGAAAGAAGGAAACCCATTCTGCTGTCACTGTTTCAAGTCAATGTATGCTGAGTTTTGTGATGCTTGTGGTGAGCCAATTGACCCAGATGCCAGTCAAATGGAACACAATGGGCAACACTGGCATGCAACAGACAATTGCTACTGTTGTTACAACTGCCACAAACCACTTCTAGGACAGCCGTTTCTACCTAAGAATGGAGAGATTTATTGTTCCCCTGAGTGCAGTCGTGGTGTGCCTGCAGTTTACCAAGGACATGAGCATTTTCAATCAGATTTAAATGGGAAACATTACAATGCTCAAGAATCATGCACTTCTGATCTTGGAACACTGGAATCAGACTATGTGGCATCTAGCACACCATCTGCTTCGGGCAGGTTGAGTGCTCCATACGAGCCAAGTATTGATGGTGACAGTGTTGGCAGGTATTCGGGAATTTTGTCCAATCGCAGGGCTGGAAACTTTGAAAGGCAATGCCGAGAAGATGCTTCTGCTGGAGTTGGAGGAATATCTGGGACTATGTTTGGTCTCATTGAATCTTCAGGATATTCAACTGATGTATTTGACAGTGTGAGTGTACAAGGAGGCAATTATGGTAGTTTTGATTTTGACAGATTACACAGAGGTCAGAATTTCCAGGAGGTCGTTATGGCTAGGCAAGCAGCTGATAACCTGGACAGAGCTCTCCGAGCTCAAATGTATGACAACAGGAGTACCTCTGACTTTATACGAGCAACTCCGGTGGATGTTGAATCTGCCAAAGACAGCAATTATGGTACTATTGAGAGCAGGGATAGTAACTACGGAACCGAGACCTCTTCGGCCAGCCGAGATTTAAACAAGGCTGGTAAGCGTGTTAAGGTTAAGGAGAGAGTAAAGGAGGTCAGACATGCCTCTGGATATGCATCAGATCACTGCTCAAGGACATCCAGAAATTCAGGTTATCGAACAAAAGCAAGGCAAATAAAGTACTATGGTTTTATGGATGGAGAGGACCATGAAAGAAAGTGTTACTTCAGTGAAGGTGAAAACTCAAGGCCATTGTCAAGATCTTTGGAAAGTTTGACGTGGAGACCAAATTCTGTGCCTCCTCCACGGCGCAGTCACATCAGAACTTCTTCAGGTACATATGTGTCAGCAAGGAAAGAACACATGATTAATAGGAGTGGCTCTGCTTCAAAGGAGCCTAGCAAGTCACGAGGTGGTCGTACTCAAACAAAATCATCTCAGTTACCTTGGGAAGATCCCTTTGCCAATCCAGTGGATAAGAGTAAGTCAAAACCTGTTAGACGGCCAAGGATTACTTACACAGAGGATGGATTCTGTGAAAAGCCTCCACCTCAGATTGTTAAAACAGCTGATGCAGCTAAGAAAAGGAAAAACAAGCATAAAAACTGCTTGGTACAGTGATTTAGTACTGCAAATTCCTGGCAGCAAATTTACATGATCATAATTTTACAGCATGACAGGTTGTCTGAACTTGACTTTCATGTGGAGCCCTTGGGCATGTCATTAGTTGAAATGTAGGACTGCATGTAAATATCGATGTGCTTACGCCATGATAATGATGGTCGCCAAAATAAGTAGCTTGTATATTGTAGTTGTATGGTTTGTTACAAGTTTTTGTTATTGCTAAAGGACAGAACACTTCATTGGAATCTGGCTTTCCTCAAGTTTTTTAGCTTTCCATGAGGATCAACTTCCGCAATGGACATCTACATGTACATGTAGAGCATACCCTTCCAGAAAGCCAGATTGTGATGTAAGTAAACTAGCCATTTTGTTATTGACATAATAATTACTATTATTAGTAAAAAAAACAATGTTTAACAATGGAATTCTTTATGTTTATAATAATAGTAATATCCTTAAAAATCAAAATATTCAAATAAAATTCTCCTTATTTCATTTAATATAATCAGTTGACAAAGATAATTAAGCCAGTAATATATTATGACAATTTGCAGAAATATATTTATCATGCCAGTTTCAAATAAAAATGTAACAACCTTAATAACATAAACCATACAAACTTGTGTAGCTCTGATAAACTACATCTGAGATTAAACCGCAAAGAAAACTACCAGTACATAGCTCGCTAGAAAGGGGTCCAATCTCCACCTTCCTTCTAAGCAATTTAATTTTCGTATTACCAAAAATTTTAATTTTTTTTACATGGTTACACTTGAGCTAACAAAAGTTTGATGTGTTTCTTCAAACATTTCAACTCTGTTTTAGACCGAGACTTTAATATTTTTTTCTTAAAGTCTTTCAGAACACTGATATGATTAAAAATAAAATGCATAGCATAAATATAACATGTAGGTAAAATTATTGCTGTTTTGTTGAAATGCATTTTAATTGATTTCATTCTATTGCCTCAGTCATTACTGGAGGCTTGCAATTTGACACAGGAAAAGTTCTATTTTATAGCGAAAGTTTGTGTTTTCCTGACGTAATTTCAGCTATTACCGGTAAGTCCAAGAAAGATTAAACACTGCTTTGAGTGAGGAATTTTGTAAACAAAGAAATGGTTTGGAATCAAGGAAGTTTCTTAGATCAGCCAGGCCTGTGCATGTCATTTGCCATGACATGCACACACCATGTCTCGTATTTTCAATTTCACTGAAACTATTTAGATTTGTTGTGTTCCTTTTTCACTTCAGTTTTATGGAGTACATAATGTAGTAAGCTGCTGATACCAGTAAGTTCTTTTTGAATGTAGATAAAATTTCTCAGCTATGCTAGCAAAAAGTTCCTTCTTGCAGTACTTTCATGAAGTGTCATCGAAAAAAAAAATCACAAAACAAGACTTTGAAAAAAATGACTATTGTACCACTTTGGGTATGATCTTTCATATTACTAGATGTGTTCTTGTTCTGGTAGTTAATTTACTTGGTCAGGTTTATCCATGCAACACAGCGCTACTTAGCCAAGATTTGTTTACAGACTCTTGTTACAGTTGGTCACAGATGTACTACTTTATATTAATATATAATAATTATTTGAAAATACTGGAATTATCAACTTCTAAGTTTTGTTTGTGGTTAATGAAGAGTTTTCATACATTGTTGCTGGTTTGAGAATAAACCCTTCAGATTCAATTTATGTCACATTTGTATGGTTTCTTAATGACTACAAGCTTCTAATGTGCGTAAGTAAAGTAATGAAACAAGGTTAAATTATGTGAAAATATATATCACAGGTTAGTAGTACTTGGGCACTTAAGGCAGCAGGGGTGAAAACTTAACAAGGTGTCACATGACTTTCTACAGAAGAGAGAGGAATTCCCTTTTCTGGAAAGTGGTGGCCTTATGGTTAGAGTGCTGGACTTAGATCTTCAAGCCTGCATAGATCACTAGTTTGAGTTATCGAGAGTAAAATTAGTAAGAAAACGACCTGGAGGGGAATCGGAAAAGGTTCGAGTTAGGTTGGCCCCTGGGGATGTGGTGTTTTTTTTTTTTTTTTTTTAGGTTTTTTTTTTGCGTTTTGGCCGACTGTAGTTCGAGTTACTGAGGGTTCGAGTTATCTAGATTCAACTGTACATAACAGGGGCTGAGGGTCCCCCACAGCATTAAGTCTTACAGTTCCCTTTATACACCCTCCAGGGCCGGGTGAGTGAGGCAGTAAGAAAGTAAAGTGTCTTGCCCTTGCAAGAACTCAACACACGACATCTCGAACCTTTTTCGATTTCCCTTGAAGGTTCAAGTTATCGGGATTCAACTTTACTAGCATCCTATCTGGGGGTGGGTGGGGGGGGGGAGATTACAAACTACTCCTAGTCCCTTTATGATATGGAGATCAGGATGAGTTATGGCAGTATAGGATGTTTTGGCCTCATGCAGACTTCAACCCTTTGTACCTAGACTTCTTCTGGTCATATTTCTATCTCCAAGGAAAGAGGGAAATAGGATTGATTTTGGCACAAGAAATTCTATTGTGTGGTTCCAAGAAATATCCATACCTACCCCAAGGATGGTTTTTGGTTTGAACCTACCACTCTGCTGGAATATCCAGTTTTGGCGTATTGAGACCCCCCTCCCCCACAGAATTTCCAATGACCATCCTTGGGATGGGTGTGGATATTAATTTTCTGGAATTGCACATTCTTATGTGGGAGGCACAGAGGCCTACTGGCCACTCGCTGTCAGTTTGGATTCAAAGCTGCTACTTCTAACTTGTTACATATTGCACTACAATGTACATCACCATGGGGTGTAAAATATTGGTACAGGTTAAGGGAGAATTCTAAGTGCCCCTTCCTCATAAAAACAATGCTAAATTTACTCTTCCAAAGGGGTGGGGAGGCTATATGAGGAGACCGTGATCTCCAATTATTCATGGTGTCCTGAGCTTGTATAGTAGTAGTTTTGACCAGTTCCCATGTACTTTAGGATGGGGTGGCAGAGGTGGTGATAACTGACATCAATATCCTAGCCTAGATTTTTTACCTCCCACAAGTATCTGTTTGATAAACCCTCCTCCCGCCCCCTCCCCCCAATCCAGTGGAAATTATCGGCTACCTTTCAATTTTGCCGGATAGTCCTGGCAATCTTGCCAAGCTCCCAACAATTTTGAGAGAAGTAGTGTGGAGTCAAGAGCCTTGTTTAAGAACATGTAAGAAAACAACATGGACACCCTAGCCAGGGCTTGAACCAGACCACTTGAACCAGGGCCTGAGGCAATATATCTAAGCCCGAGCTACACTAAAACAAATACAAGACTGGACTCTGCCTGACTGCCACTGTTTATTTATTTAGCTGACTAGATCAGTAGATGTATTGCCCTTTATTTGGTTCTGTTGTTTTTGTAAACTTCTGCAAATCTTCCCTGGCTGGGAACAGTTTAAATTTTATTACAATTGACATGCCACGTGTCATAAGCTTACATGACCTTTTAAGCTCAATACACGCTCAAAACAAATATTGTTTTTTAAAAAGCTTACATTTAAGCTTAATTATATGCAGGCCAGTTTAGTTTTTCGAAAGGAAGTTTTCAAAACACTATTCAAGCTCTTTCGAGGAAAAGGTTTAGACAAAACGGGGAGACTAGGATCTTTAAAGTATAAATTATTAAAGCGGCGTGTGAAAGGAAAAATCCTACCTTTGAAAACCCCGCTGTTTTGTCTGGACTTCCACGTTTTTGTCCCCTTTTCCCCGCCTACCTCTTCATCAGTGAACTCATTTCCCCCATTGTAATGGATATTCCAGGTCCAAATTACCAAAACAAACGGAGAAAGGAAAATAAACCACGCGTCTAAGCACAAACATACGCACAATGGCGAGAAAAATGGAAGGCAGCTTGTCCGGAAACAGTTCTTTGAACATGCCCGTGCCTGCCTGCCCACACTTTTCCCGCCAAAAGGAAGCCGCCGCGCCGCCGACCAGGCGCCTGGTACATGTACATCCGCCATTATGAGTGCTATGTTTTTCTCATTTTCAAAAATTTTATCTTTTTCTTTTTACTTTCCGAGGCATTCCATAATGAAATGACAATTGGCATATCTCAGGTGTTCGGTTATTTGAGAAGCAGCGCGAAGGACGTCGTGTGAGAAGTAATTTCTTCGCGCTAAAAATATCCCAAACAAACCAAACTCTTGCATGGAACATTTGATAGGCTGGGTCGCTTTATATTTTTTGTAGTTCCAAATTTTATAGTCATGAGCCAAATATATCGTATTGTTAAGAAATCTACCGCGTGACGGCGTTTTATCACGCACTTATTTTCGTGTGGGTGAAGATGGGATTTTTGCCAGTGTGCGCTGCGTGACTCACGCAAGTCGTCGAAAATATTGACCGGAATCACATTTTGTTCATCACGCAACTCTTATCTTCGTTTCGTGACGTTCCAAATAACGAATGCGAAGGAGACGCTCCTGCCCTCAGATGAGCGTCCTGAAAGTCCTGAAAGGGAGGGGGGATATAAACCCCATTTCCCAGGCCAAATTTTGCACAAATCCCATTTTCCAGCCTACTTTTGCCTAAATCCCAGTCCCTTTTCCATTTTTTGGCTTGTTATTCCCTGTTCTAGTGAAAAAAGGAAAATTAGCCTGCGTTTACACGACAGAGCTCCCGAGTTGGACTATTTACGCGAGCGAAGCGAGCTTTGAAGGCCTGAGGGAGGAGAAATCAAAACGGGGCCCCGCTCTATGGCCGCTCGCTTTGCTCGCTTCGCTCGCGTAAAAACCCCGACTCGGGAGCTAACTGTTTGACAGGTCCTACATAATTTCCTCTATAGGCAAACTCCATACGATGGGCACCTCTCAGATCAATGAGTATGAAGTTAATGTACCGTGCAGAGGTAAGATTTTTTCTGATTCCCTGGGACAAAATCTCTGCCACAACAGTGACCACCCATTTCCCGACGCTAAGTCTTCGTAGTAAGTTTTTGAGCAAAGCTCCTGATATTTGAAATGGAACGCCCTAAGCAGTATCAGCCACTGGAAGGTACGAACAACACCCCAATTCTCCCATCAGTGCCATGTAGACATCTCCACCCCCCCCCCCCCCTTCCCCACCCAACCCAGATCCCAGAACACTAAAGAAAGTGTATGCAGTAATATAATACTATTAAAATCCCTTTGACTCAGAGCTTTACATTTATACCCATGTGGCATATTTCAAAATTCTGTACCGGTTTGTTTCAGAGCCCCCTTAAATTCTAAATCTTTAGGGTGGCACAGCTAGGCACAAGCTATAAATACATTCTTTAAAATCTTTGCCTTTCTTCAATGAAATAACTAAATGTTCATTCTTCCTTTGGTTACATCATCTTGCTCCATGTATACTCTTTGGAAACAGTAAACAGTGTTTACCCCCTAAATGTTCAAACTCCAGCAATGCCTTTTTATTTAGAACACAACAAATAGAACAAGTCCTATTTCACAAGAATTTTCTTGTTCTGACATTTTCCTTGGAAGCTGGTTAACAATGGTACAGTGTATAATCAGAACTACACTGTACAGAAATAGTTATCAGTTTACTAAGTTTAAATAGGATTTGAAACATCCAGGCAAAGTTTAGCTTAACATGATTTTAACTTAAGTAATTACCTGTAGCATTTTGACTTGTGATAAGAATTTCTAAGCTTCTTAATAATTATTTTAAGTTAATCATTTTGGATGCCATGACAAAATTAGTTTCCTACACATAAGTACTTTTAAGTTCTTTGGCTCATAGCAAAATCTTTTGAAAGATTTCACGACTTCACACCAAAGAACACTAGCATAAAAGTTCTAGAATTTTGGAAAGTTTGGCATTTATTTTCACATTTTAAATTATGAACCTAACTACTAGTTTTTCTTCACGTCCCTCTGCAAAACCAGCATTTCTAAATAAATTATTCCAATTTGTTTGAGAATTCGAGGGCCACCAGTTTATCAGTGGAAGAATGTTATGTGCTACCCTCGTTATACAGAGTTGAATTTTAGAAAATGATAAAAGCAAAGGAACAAAATTAATCCTTAGTGCCTCCTATGTAGCCTACCATATTGTCTCGATTTAACGCCGGACACCAATTAAACGCTGGGTTAAAACTGCTAATTTTTATATACCGACCGGGTAAACACAGGGGGCGTTTGATTGAGGACCGGCGTTTATTCGAGGTCCAGGCGTTGCTGTTTATCAACTTAAAACTTTATATCTGTAACATTTACTTGTTCCCATGTTGTTCATATATTGTTTCGGTTCTGATTGTCACACATCTTGATTGCAACGTGCCATATGCAATAATCATCCTCGGAGACCCAGAGACAGTTTGTCGGGGCGGGACAAAGGGAATAATTGTTGTGCCTTGACAAACTAGCCTTAGGAATCAGAGGATGGGTAATAATAAATCAACTTGAAAAATAACGAAAAGTTTTTTTTCGTTAATAAACGCCGAGCCCTGATTAAACACCGGCTTCAAATAAACGCCGGGTTCACCAGACCAAGTTTGAAATAAATGCCGGGTGCGTTTAATTGAGAAAATATGGTATCTTAAAATGACAACTCTCTCTCAAGTCTATGCCCAAGACTAAAAAAAGTATTTTCAAGACACAACCTTAGGGCAGTTAAATTCTGCCAACAAGTAAACCCAAGCGTAACCTTTTGTTTATAATTTTCTAGAATAATAGACAACAAAATTGTGCCCATAGCCCTGAAAACAACAACCAAGTTCTGAGAAAAATTTCTTGCTTATGGTAATTCAATAATAATGATAACAATTACACATCACTGTGATGTACTATACTTCCTATTATTTTCTGTTTTCTCGAAAATAACACTATGTAACAATACAGCAATCAGTTGAATCAATAAAACAGTTAAAATACTTTAAAAATACTGCATAAAACTTATCGACTAATATGTAAATGGTAATAAATGTTAGAAACCAAACACTTAGAATCTCTAAATTGGTTATCAGTTAAAAGATAGGTCCAGACCGGCCTAAATGTACTTCGTTAAAAATAAGAATTTAAATATCACTCCAAGGCCTAAAACGTTAAGACTACGAGTAGTCCCTTAACTTTTATCAGGGTCAGTCGAGTAGCAAGCTTGTGAGCGTGTGAAAATCACCTCACAAGAGGAAACACAAAATGAACTTTTTCTCTGTCCCACGCATCGTATTTCCTTGTGCGAAGTCATTATCACGCATGCACTTGCCGACTCAACTAAACCTGAAAAACTAAGGACTACTCGTATTCTAATAAAAAGTGTAACCTATATCGTATAGTTTAGTCTTTAGTTCAACACAACTTCTTCAATACTGTCTAGCCAATTAGATTGTCTATGACAATTTGATCCCTTACTGAGCTGCAAGGCTTTGCATAATGACTATCAGCCTTGCAGACTCACAGTTACCAGCTTAACTTATCTAAGAACTGCATTTGATGCAGACTTTCTCATCCGCTACCACACGGAATTTCTCTCCAGCTAATGGTATGCCACACTTTGCACATGTGAAGCAATCTCTGTGGAAGAACTTCTCATCGTAAGCCACAAACTTGACGCTTCCTTCTATCAGCTTCTCGCAAGCGGCACACCTCTTTGCATAATTATTGCGGTAGCAATCTTGGCAGACGTTGTTTTTCTCATGCTTGGTGAACGGCTTCCCAGCAAGTGGATTTGAACACATTGTGCAGACAAAGCATTCTGAGTGGTATGCATTACCATCATGCTTTACGGAGCTCGACTTGATAGTCTCATTACACCTGGCACAAGTCTGGATAAACAAACAATTTTTTATCAGATTATAAATACTTTGAAACAGAGGTGTTGTTCCATTTTAACATAAATAATTTTTTTCACTTGAAAGGACATTTGTCCTACTAAGTCACCATCTTGGTCAGACAAAACAAAATTGTCGTCGGACATCATCAAAAACAAAAGGTTGAATTTATTCATTGTTGCCGTAAAATGATTTACGATCTAAAAATTGTCTGGACACCATGTCCGACCACACTTGGGATTTCGTCGGACATGAGCAAATCTTGGTCGGCCAATGTCCAACTGTTATTTGCAGCCCTGTACTTTGCTCAAGAATGCTTCGT
Source organism: Oculina patagonica (assembly GCF_052425735.1). NCBI lineage: Eukaryota > Metazoa > Cnidaria > Anthozoa > Scleractinia > Oculinidae > Oculina > Oculina patagonica. The sequence goes on from NC_135762.1 coordinate 27,321,965, forward strand.
TTTATGAGAAACATACCCACAAGAAATTTAGCTATAATGCAGTTTTCAGGTATTAAAATAAAGAGTATGTTAGAGGTCAAAATTAAATTTGATTGAGATTTTGTATGTTAACCTTTGCCTTTCATTTCACAACAAAGGGGGTCACCTATGACTTGCAACATTAAAACAATCTATTACAAAATACTCTACCATATCCCCCCCTCCCTGAACCCCCTTCCAAAAAATAGTAAAAGTTTAGTAAATTGCTACAACTGTGACTTACCTTAGCATAACCTGCATCATAGCATTTTCCACACAAGCGCTTGTCATCTCTTCTAATAAATTGCTGAGTTCCAATGGGCCTTTTGCATTCATCACAAATGAAACATTTCTCGTGGAAGGTTTTGCTCTGGTACCCAACCTTTTTCTCTCCTGGAGCAAAATCACCGCCACACGCCTCACAGACCTTGGATGGTGTAATGCCACGGCAAGCATGGCAGATAAGCTTCTCATCCTTGAAGGTGAATCCTTGATTGAGCTACAAAAGTAAATCAATAAAAACAATCATAACCTGCCTCATTACAAGAAATTCTACCGATATTACAACTGCTTTCAGTGTTATGTGCATAGCGGCTATTTTTTGATATCCATTTTTCAACATTGTCTTTTGACATGCTGTTTGAAATTAGCCAATTAAAATTGATGCGTTCGTTTCCTGCAAATGAGCCCACAAGTTCAGAAGGTCATGCTAGTGGTCTGTCAACAACAATGCCGCAAAGATTTTGTTGACAATTACAGTGAAACAAACTCAACCGGGGCCACCCAACGTTTTTTAGCCAATCACAAGACAAGTTTGAAACAAAGAATTGGAGTTCCTTGGTCAGGGGACCAATCACAGTGAAGGGCAATTTTAACTCTTCGCTGACTGAATACGATGCGAAGGCACGCTAAAGTGTTGTTTTTACGGCAACAAAATATAATTTTGTTCATTTCGTTTACGGTTAAGAAGAAAGTCTGCCGGTTATTTGGAACACTGGACGGAATCAACGTAAATACGTTTACCGAATGACAGCCGGGAATTTTGAAGACTGAACGGACTCAACGAAAAAGCATGACCTGCGCCTGGAATGAAGACAAAACGGACTCGACACAAATTTATTTACCGAATTGACAGCGGCTGAAACTGTGAAGACGAAACGGCTTTTCCGCAAACCAGTCTATTTGCCGAAATTATAAAGCTACGTCTGGGTATTTTGAAGACTAAATCGACCAAACTCAAATAAATGAGGATGGCTCGGAAATTTGAAGTACAAAGAACTCTAAATAAAATAAATACAGTATGTTGCCCTATTTCCCGGACACCCCTATTTCCGGACACTTCGACTTAAAAATTTCGTATATCGTCGTAACAGTAAAATTAAGTTAAACAAAAAGTTCAGAAGACTTAGCGATTAGTCTGCTTTCGTTTGCTCTTTTTTCGGCCGAGCTGCGCTCCGTTTAGAGGGGAAAATTCAAGTTTTCGTGGAGGTAGGTAAAAAAATTTTTCTTCGTAAATCCGGTTTTACAGCGCGTCAAACTACATCGTTTCAATAAAGCGCTCTGCTCTCGCAAAGTGCGCGATATATTATATTTATTTATATATTAAAGTAAAGGTAAAAGGACTAGGTTTATCAGCATATAATAAATTTTCAGTTTTCGCTCTTAATTCCCGAGCACGGTCACCAAAGAGTTAAGTTGAATTTTTGATGAGGTGTGCCTAATTCCGGACGCATACCTACAGCAAACTTGTTTACCTACTGGAAAACAATTTTATGGAATAGGTCTTGAAAAACAAGCATTTTGTAACTGTCTGTGCTGTATTAAAGCTTCGATACCTGTTTTGGTATTGATTAATCTTCCTTGGCGAACTTCGTTTCAAGTGGCCGAAACATTCGCTGAACATTGTTTATGTCAATGGCCTGATGATTTCCTCGCTAAAATTGAAAGAAAAATGCGTTAAATTTTGCCTGAAAGACAATTTTTCAAAAGAATAATCATTTCTTCAGCCCTAATGACTTATATTTTGCCATGATCAGGAATAATATTTCCGAGAGAAAGGGAGTATTTTCCTCGTAACGATCGTCCGGAATTAGGGCAACTCGTCCGGAATTAGGGCACCGAATTTGACCAACTCTTTCCATGATTACAAAGAAGCCAAAGAGATTTAGAAGATAAAACTCCACGACCTACTTACCAGCAGTGGAAGCTACATTGTGGGTAAGTTTCAGCTCGTTAGTGCTGTTTTGAAGTAAGATATTATGGTAAGTGCAAAAAGTGTCCGGTAATAGGGCAACATACTGTACTACGTAACACAATGCAGAGTATGTGAAATTTTCGAGGCTGATACATCATACATTTTTCAGTATTAAAAAACAACAAGTGAATCAACACCGGTCAACAAAGAGATAAACTCAGTGTATTACATCAGTGATACATATACAGTGATACAGTGATAAAAAGAACATTGTACCTAATGAACAAATTACAACGGCAAACATTTCGAACCATAAATATTCATCGCCGGATAAAACTCAACAAAACAGAAACGTGAGAGGTTCACGCATACTAGTTAGCGGCTGTAATTTGGTAAAGTTATATAAATTTACGTTGAGCCCGTTTCGTGTTCAAAGTTGTCAACCGCAATTTGAGGAAAACTGACATAAGCTTTCGTCTTCGACATTCCCGGCCGTGTTTCGGAAAATGTGTCATATTGTAGCTTCGGTAAATTTTATATTTACGTTGAGTCCGTTCAGTCTTTGAAACTCCCGGCCGTAATATTCGGTAAATTACCCAAGCTTTCGTCTTCGACATTCCAAGCCGTCTTTCGGAAAATATTGAGCTGGCCGTGAAGGGGCCGGTAAATTTATTTCACTATGTTCATCAGTTCGTTCAGTCTTTATTCGGTGATACGCTGAATCCTTTCAGTCTTCAAAAATATTCGCGGCCGTAATTCGGTAAACGTATTTACGTTGATTCCGTCCAGTGTTCCAGATTACCGGCAGACTTTCGCCTTAACCGTAAACGAACTGAACAAAATTATATTTTGTTGCCGTAAAAACAACACTTTAGCATGCCTTCGCACCGTATTTAGTCAAGCGAAGAGTTAAAATTGCCCTTCACTGTGATTGGTCCCCTGACCAAGGAACTCCAATTCTTTTGTTTTGAACTCGTCTTGTGATTGGCTAAAAAACGTTGAGTGGCCCCGGTTGAGTTCGTTTCACTGTAAGAAAGCCTCTTTCTCTTCAAATTTTTTATTCCTATTCTGGACTTAATTCGTCATACCACCAATCAGTTTCCCGGCAAATGATACCCTTTTCTAGACCAAAACTCTCTGATTTCTATACGCCATCCCAGACTAAACTGCTTGAAAACCATACCCTTCACAGCGGCACATACCTATATAGCTCATATATGGGAGTGTCCCCAGTTGAACTAGAAAAACGCAGGTCATGTCTGGGGGGGGGGGGGCGGTGTGTGCACACCCCCTGCACCCTCCCCCTAGATCCACCCCTGTTCATGTACATGATTTTTTGTTGGTCAAAGAGTAAAGGACATGGAGACAGGGCTGTCATTAAGGGCTGTAACCTGTAACACCTGATATGGCTGAGTTCACTCAATGTTGTGGGTTGGTGTTATACTACAGTTGTGAACAGAGCAAAATGCTACAGGTGATAACTTTAATGCAATGAGTGAAGGAGTGTTCTCAAATCAAATACTCAGAAAAAGGATTTTCTGAGCCCCTTAATGGGAGTCAAATCCATGACCTTCCAGATACTGGTTGGACACTCTAACTATTGAGCTATAGCTGCAAGGTTCAATATTTTGAAATGATAGTATTCAACTTGAGAAAGCTTCTTTGACTTATTTTCACTTTATCCAAGTCACCATTCAACTTATCATTTAATGTTATGGCTGCTTAAAAGTTTAATGACAGCCCTGTGGTCAAGAGGGGTTGTATGGGGGTTGTATGTTAACAAGAAACCTACCAAAGGCTTGTTACAGTCCGGCTGAGAGCATACAAAGCATTCCTCATGCCAGTGTTTGCCACGGACGTCAACATCTTTAGTGCCAGGACCAATGGGCTTCTTACAATTCTCGCAGTTATTGGCAAACTTCTTGTCATAGCAGTTGACGCAAGATGGCTGTCCTTCAACTGTCACAAATTTCTGATTTGCCAGGGACTCGTCACAGAAGAAACAGCAGAGGTGACCTGGATGCCAGTTCTGATCCATGGCCTGAGAATACTCCCCAACATAGATCACCTATGAAAGACAAAACAATTCATGATGAGGGTTAATGCCTCAAATGATGTGGTGACGATAATAATGATAGTGAAGTGCTTAATATAGATGCTCTCTAGAAAATTTCTTGTATCACTCAGCAATGAAAGCAGATAAAGATCCAGAAATTTACACTGAGGGGGATGAATGAATGGGGGCAAAAATCAAGACCCCCCAAATCCCTAGGACTTCCAAGAAACCCCCAAAAATCCCTAAACCAAAAATTAACCCCCCACAAATCAACAGCGGCACAACTTTGTTTGTACTTAATTTGCAGAACTACACAGCCAAAGCACTACCACGAATCTTAAGATTGTTTTTAATACCCCAAAAAATCCCTTATTTAATCAAAAAAATACTTGCCAAATTTTCCTACCCAAAATAATCCCCAAATCGAAACTGTCAAACCCAAAAAATGCTTCTATCATCCGTGTCACTTGAAATCCCAAGTACCCCCCTGGGATACAAGGATGGATGCAAATGTACCTCTTCACAGCCAGCACACCGAGGCTTTAGTGACTCACTCCAATGTCGTGGACAGTACAGCTTCTGCTTCTCTGCATCCCAGCAGTAGATGTGATCCACTAGCAGCTCACCATCTTCATAGCACACAAAACACTGCACATGCCAGCACATGTCAGGTCCCGCACGCAACGCAAACACAGCCATCTCACCAATGTTCATAGGTGTGCTGCACCTTGCACAAGATGCTGGCATTGTAAGGCCTGTCTTCACTGCGCCTGCAAACCACAGACTACAGTCAATCCTCTCCTTGCATCTCTATAATATGGTCACCTCCCATACTATGGAGGTGTCCTTCTAACCTTCCTGTCCCCTTGATGTCTGTATGACAGAGGCTGAAGTGCTGATGAACTAGAGTGTGGAGTGGGCGGCGAATATTTTGTTGTGGGTGGCAAAATCCCCAGCTGCAGGCACGTTTTGACTGGGCTGCTTGTAGTCATAATATGTAGCTCAGCATTTTTTAATAGTCTAATGGTATAATAATTATCTTACTGATGGGAGAATTTCATAGCTGCCACAGATATCAGTTTTCAAAAATTCAGACTTTTCCCTGATAAAAGACAAATTTCCCTCACCAAAAAATGCAAAATGTCCGATATAATTTGTTGCAGCATTCAGCCTCCATTTCCAAAGGAAATAGCATAATTTGCTAAGATCACATTGACCTGAAATATGTCTTCCAGCATTCAATGGTATTTCATCAGCGGTGATATAACCTCAATTTTTTCCCTATCAGATCTTCAATATCAGTGTCAATTTTCCCTGTCTCAAGAAAAAATTCTCTAACTTTTCCGTTATCTTGAAGAATTTTATTTTTCCCTGACCATTTTCTGACCTGTGGCAATCCTGGGGATCATGTTGGTATGAGGGCTGACTGCTGGATTGGTCAGACACTACTACCGGTAGTCCTATAGGATGGCAGGGTTGCTATAAGCTATTCTAATGATTCTTAGAAAAATATAGCAAAATCATCTAGACACCTAAATGTACTTCAAAATTCTGTGACAACCCTGGGTGGTTACCCATCCTTGGTCTACACAATGTATATCTCACTATCACACAATTTGTGGCGGTCTTCCTACTTCCTAGGCATCAAACTCCCATTAACAACCAATTTATCAACAATGATTAGCTGATTAATAATTAAAAGTTCTTACCAACTCCCAATGCCTTCTCCAGTCTCTTTTGGCACATATCCTCCATTGCCATTTTCTGATCAAGGGTCAGTTTGCGGCAGTGCTTAGTAGAGAAATCTTGCAGTGGCATCTGATACACCCGCTGCTTCATCCAGTACCTCACTCCTTTGGTATCAAGCTGTGGAACCTTACCATCGGGGAGCTTGGACATAAACTCATGGATCTTAAAAATGTAAAGGTTCGTTCATTTTATGTGGTTTAAGTTGAGGTATGGCATGGCATTTTTTTAATTAGCGTGTTACAGTAGCCTGGTTTAGTTCAGCCATGGCATGCGTTTTAGGGTTTTTTCCTGTTGCCTTTTTCCCCTGGGGTCACTGCGTGTTACACTAATGATATGTCATGCACGTAGATGGGTGCATCAGGATGTGTGTCTGTTCAGGGCCATGGCTTCTCTCAGCCATGAGCCCCTTGCTTTGTTCTGACCTGATGGCCAGCACAGAGGTCCCTTTGGCTTGGCATGGGGGCTCATGACTGTTTACCGTAGTTATTCGGTTATAAGGCGCACGGTTTTTTCGAGAAAAATCAGTTTTTCGGTGGGAACTTCATGCCAAAATTGGAGTGCGTCTTATAGCCGAGTATTTTCGCCCAACAAAATCTTATGACCGCCATTTTACCGGAACTTACAGTTAAAACAAGAGAAATGAAAACACTTAGTGTTGTTTATTGACTTTTACTATTAAAGATATAAGAAACATTAAGTTTAAACGCAAAGTTTATTATTGCGGATACAGTGCTCGAAATTAACTTTTAGGTCTGGTGTTCCACAGGACGAGTAGGCTTAGAATTTACTCGTCCCAGGAGCAAAGCTACTGGTCACTCTTTACATTTTTTTCCCACGTGTAATGGCAAATGCAATAAGTAATTTGCACCTGCAGGTAAATACATGCCAAATTATGATCAAATAATTTAACACAACCATATAATATGCATTTTTTTAGTAAGTATTACTACAATTTCTTCTCCGTTACACTTAAGAGCTGCAACGTACATATATGCATCACTGATTTGGCCTCGTGTGCCTTTAAGCAGTTTGAAAGTTATTCGATCCGATCGTCAGGAAATATTGCGTGTTTGTTCCATTTGGAAATTCCCTGCAAAACTTGCAAAAAGTTTTGTTTTCTTTTTCATCAAACTGGACTGTGGAGCCATTTGTACCTTTCTTTCCACGATTCTCAAAACTTCCGTGTCCTTTTGGTCGGAGCTGCAGCAGGCATTGAAGGTGTTGCTTTCCTCCAAAGAAATAACTCAGTGAACTTTAAACTGATTTTCGTTTGGACATTTCGACAAATCAAGTTGTATTTTGGAAGAAAATATATCAAGTTGAGCAAACACGATACATTTTTTTTCGAATAGAACCCAGACTTTTACCTGCCAAGAGTTCTAACGCCTGGCATTTTTTCTCGTTGTTTCGAAACATTCGTTTTCGAAAATTCTTTGTTTGCTTCGACACATTTAATTATCGGAGAGCTGTAACTTTACTCGTCCAGAGGACTAGTGGCAAAAAAATCTACTCGTTTTGGGCAATTTTCACTCGTTTTGGGCGAGTGGACGACCGTTAAGTTCGAGCACTGGGATATAAAACGAGTTTAAGTAACACCTGTATCTGCCAGCATTTTGTTGAAATTAGACAAAGAAAACCAAGCATACTCATTTAAAACAAACCTTTCTAAGCGTGGAAAGTGGAAAATGACTTTAGAAGACAAGGAGAACACCAAAAAAGCTTGAGAATCTTTGAAAAACACTTGATAAACAAAGTTCGAAGCGATACGAAGCATGCTTGAGGACTTGGTAACCAAGCTACAAACTCAGTGGTCACTGGTAACAACACATCTGCCAGGTTACTCAGCAGCTAAGTTCGAAGCACGAATGATGGAAAGATGTTTAGCTCAAGTGAATTTATGTCGTTTTTAGCATGAAATGTTAGCTTTTTACTCGAAGATTGTGCCAAGGAGCATGAACAACATTCAAACATTTAAATTTTGTAAGAAAAAACTGTCCTTTAATTGATCACTACATCTTTTCAACTCTCCAACTCATGGTGCGTCTTATAACCGAGTGTTTTTGGAGAATTTTCAGTTTGTAAACTTAGCATAGGGTTGAAGGGTGGTAAGGGGCCCTGGTGGAGTGCACTGGGGCCACCAGGTGCACTTCGCAAATGCCAGGAAATGCCCACCGTGTCATAGGCTCTGCCACCAAGTCGGCTGTCGCATGTCCTCGTCATAACCCTGGTAATGCAGTTGTACTGCAGCTGAGCGACAACGGCAAAAGGCGGGTATCCGGCGCCTTTCAAATAACGGGATATTGTGGCTAAGGGAAGGACACCCTGACAGAAAACCCTGGTCCTCCAGGTTGGGGGTTGGGCATGGGGCCAATCCCCCCATCCCGTAAAAATTATTGATTACGGAAACCGGAAATTCTAATAAGCAATGTTACATCGGGAGCAGCACAACCACTTGCCTGACTCCAAATTTTTTCCGGCCCTTTGCCCACTTAGGGCTTATGGCCATAAGTAAGTAAGTAAACTTAGCATAACAAAGTTGCCAAGTTTGGGGTGCGTCTTATAACCGAGTGCGCCTTATAACCGAATAACTACGGTAGTTGGGATTGCCAGCCTTGGCAGCTTTAGTCTTTTTGGGGGGAAGGCTGACCTCAGTGGAGGCCTCCCAGATATCCCAGGGACTCATCCTCCATATACACACTGTAGTTGGTTAAATGAGGTTAAATGCAATTTAACAAGTTAACCAACAACAAGCGTGTAGTCAGCTGTCTTAGTGATCACCGGTAAAAGGTAAAGTCTGTGTCCGAGCCATGAGGCTCAAACAGCCGGAGCTTATCCCGGTTTCCGTAGCATTAAGCGACTAGGAGTATTGCTACTCCCCCCTAGATGGGTTACCCCCCAGCAGCAAATAAATTCGCCGGTACCCATTTATACACCTGGGTGGAGAGAGGCACTGTGAGAGTAAAGTGCCTTGCCCAAGAACACAACGCAGCGCCCCGGCCAGGCCTCAAACCCGGGCCGTTCGACTCGGAGTCGAGTGCGCTAACCATTAGGCCACCGCTCCTCCCCAGTGGTCACCGGTGGCTAGCTCTTGTTAGGCTCAGTACTCAATGTTCCCAGACATTGCAGCGTAGTGTCAGGTCCTGGTACCATGGTGGGTTTTCAGGGATGTTAAGCGAGTTCTTCCCTCTCACTTCTTTTCCACTGACTGAGTCAGTGTGAAGGGTGGGTGTTTGTGGGGGCTCGTAGCTGTTTTGTTGGGATCATAATAATAACAAAATAAAGATATTCATGAACTTGGTCTGAAATTAGCATACTTAGTAGGTGCTAGCCACTAACAGTAAGTCATTATCTTATGGAGTGTGCTTATGAAAAACATCTCTATTAGGCTACTGCGTCTTCCATTAGAATCAATAGTACCTGCGCTACATTTTGGCATACCTGTCCACTCGATAGACCAGCTGGCACCCACTCATATTGCGAAGAATGTGCTTCCTTCACTTTTGTCAGCGATGACCTTGGTGGTTTCTCTTCAACACACATACGGTCTTCTGGTAAATTATTGTAACTGGTACTGAGTGGAATGTCATGGCTTTCTAATGGACACTTGCAGAAAATGCAGTTCTTCCTACAAAGGTAAAACAGTCATTAGCCATACTGCCTGAGAGTGGTTGTCAAAATTTATGTGAAAATTATCTGGGAGGCTATTGGTTTTGAATCTTGTCCAGGACTCAGATTTTTTTCTTTGTCCCATGAGGCCTTCCAAGGGGTAAAAGCGACAAGCAACATGACCATAAATACAGGCGACACACAAATATCAACAGTGACAACTGACATCATCACGTCACTAAAATACAAGGACACAATGGGTTAGCAACACAATAGGGCTGTTGGCTAGGCGACATCGGTTCTCAGAAACATGCAACACCGCTAGCCCCCTTGGAAGGCCTCCCCCATGCTTGTGACATGAACATTTCATCTTTATCAGTCACTTTTGAGTTGGAGAAACATTTTGAAAAGAACAAAATATATGTAAAAAAACATATAGTTCATGGCCGTCCTTTATAAACAAAGACATAATAGAAAACAAAAATGTAAAAATGAATAAATAAATAAAACACATTTAAATATATGAATATGTAACGTATCTTATGGCAAGAAAGTACCGGTAACCATGCACAAGCAAATGGTTTTACATCAGCATACTAACTTTTAACGAATGCATGCTCGGATTAAAATTGCTCACTCAAATGACTTATTTTACACTATCCGTGGTTACCACTTATCAGTTTATTTTTTCACCAAGATTCATTTGTGGCAGCCCTCTAAGATAAGACCATTTTAGTTGCCATGGCGACTAACATTTTAAGCCGGCGACTTAATTGGAACTGGAACCGAAGTCGCCAGCCTGGTAACTAAAATTGAGAAGAAGGATTAAAGGCGTGAGCTTAATTTTATGACTAAAAATTTTCACTAGCGATCAAACTTGAGAAGAAAGTGACCAAATCGCCGCCAAGGAAAAAAATATACTTGGAGGGTTGAGTGGTTAGTGATAAAGCAGCTTTCAATTGAGTGTCGTAAAACCAAACTTAAGTAATCATTCTGACCATTCACAAGGGACGCAAACAATCCAGTGTTTCTGATGTTCCTTGTCTTAGTAAATGTTCACTATAAAGTAAATTTGGTTGCATTTACAATAAACTTTTTTCTTGCATTTGATTACAACTTCCCATGTGATTGCATTGATGAATTCGTCATTTAGGCAAGCAATGTCCAAACTTGTCAAGGAAAACGTCTTTGTGTTGATTACACTTTAAAATTGTCATAGCCTGCATGGTAGATAATGAATTATGTATTGTGCAGAGAAATTGGATGACATATGGAAATCTCTGACATACCTCCAAGGATGAGAAGAAAGTCCCTTGCAATTACAGTCCAAGCATGGCTGCCCTTCAATCTCACTTGCTTTAAATGGTTCCTGGGCAAAATTTCAGAATAATAAAGTTGCTATCAGTTAGGAGTTTTGCTGTGTTCTAGGTATGTACTAGACATATCAAATCTTGCCAAACAAATATAAAGGGCAGTGCCTTAACCTGAAAGACAGGTCATTTCATATACCAGGACAGGAAAAGGTAAAGCCTGCATAAAAGTAAAAGTAAAGTAAAAGTAAAGTCTGCATTCAAGCGTAGTGGCCCATCAGGCCACCAATCCAGGTTTCCATAGCATTAAGTGACAAGGAGAATTTCTTCTCCACCCTGGATGGGATGCTGGTCCACCACAGGGTTCACATTTTTTCACATGGGTGGAGAGAGGCAGTATGAGAGTAAAGTGTCTTGCCCAAGAACACAATGCAGTGACCCCAGCCAGGGCAGGAACCCAGACAGCTAGCCCTGGAGTCTAGCATGCTAACCATTAGGCCACAACACCTCCCATGTGATAAAGTTTTCCCAATATGAGGCGCGGTGGCCTAATGGTTAGCGCGCTAGACTCCGAGTCAAACGGCCCGGGTTCGAGGCCTGCGTTGTGTTCTTGGGCAAGACACTTTACTCTCACAGTGCCTCTCTCCACCCAGGTGTATAAATGGGTACCGGCGAATTTACTGCTGGGGGGTAAACCTGCGATGGACTAGCATCCCATCCAGGGGGGAGTAGCAATACTCCTAGTCGCTTAATGCTACTGAAACCGGGATAAGCCCCGGCTGTATGGGCCTTATGGCTCGGAGACAGACTTTACCTTTACCTTTCCAATATGTTTCTAAAATCTTGATGTACTATTAACAGGGGGCCATGTCTTTGATGTTGGTCTTACTTGTGAAACTGATTTTCTCTCTAATAAACGGGGCTTCATAATGAAGCCGATCAATTAATGAGGTGGAGCTGAGGGTAGGGGGCATGCGGGTTTACACAAAGCAGGATAAATACCGCTGAATTTAATTCAAATTAGCTTTGTCTGCTAGACAATGTTCACTACTTCACCAGTGTACATAAACTAAATTTAAATTTACTTAATTTGTTTTCTGAACCCCTGCCGATTCTTAACAATGATGACATTTGAATCACTTTCCAATTGATGAAACTAATATGAGATCAATTCACCTGGATTACATTTGACAACAAAGCTAATTCTAAACTTAAGAAGCGATGCAGACAGTGCATTCATCTAGGCATGACAAAAAAACCGCTTGGACACTTTTAATTAACCACATCAATTAAAATTGATTTATGGATTTGAATTTAAAATTTGTCACAATTGAATTGATCTATACAAACCATATAAAACAGGGCCTAGTCAAAATTTTCATCGTTCTTTAATTTTCGACCCCCCCCCCCCACCCCATTATTATGAGTATTTTTATTGGCATAAGTTTTATCTAATGCTAAGCTACTTTTGTATTTGTGAATTTGAGTAAAAACAGAGTACAGAAAATCAAATTTTATTTTATAATTCAAGTCGAGTTTACACTGCTATTTTAAAAGATAACGATCTGAACACTTCAAATTTTTTGTGACAGGTACTACAAACGGTGTCAAGCCGTGTTATTTTGTTCACATATCAACAAAACAATCGCTGCGCTCAAGACATCAACAAAGGGACAACAGTGTACACATTTGCATTCTATTTGTCAGGCTTCGTATGCATTCCTTCGAGGGTCAACGAGGTAAACGCGACAAAAATTCTTGGGAAAAATTCCAGCGCGAAATTGAAGGTTTCTGAGGGATTTATATCTATTAAGGAAGGCTGTAGCCTTCGATCGAGCGTCTAATGTGATAAGAAAGAATTAAAATCATGTGAAAAAATCACAACAGAAGTTCTACTTTCGAAGTCACACCCAAAGAAATGGCATAAAAAATTCAAAGTGCTAATGATTTTAACCGACAGCTTTGTAACATTTCTCCGTTTTTGGACAAAAGTGTTTGCTCTTCGAGGCAAGCTAACATGACAGCCGTAATATCTGGTCGAGATGATAGAAAGTTTAATCGGCATAACAACGAAATGAAGCCACATATCTCGTGAATACAGCTGTTACGATAAAATTCACTGCGCCGAAGGTGTGTCCTGCAATAACAAAGTTCACTCTCAGTGATTCATTTTACTTCAATGACCTACAATCACGAACAAGGCTAAATGTCTTGTTTAATTATCGTTGTTTCACGGAAAGGAATTTTATTCTACGATTGCCCACCGATCAATAAACGGATTTGTAAGTTTATAGTGAGCGCCTCTAGAGACTCCGCGCTTGAGAGCACACATACACTCGCTCTTGTAAAACATAGCGTACAACAGGAGAGGCCGCGAGATTTCTTACCTTCCCTCTACTCGCATCTGCCTGGAAATTAATGAAGTCCAGCGAGTCAAAATCGGCAGCCGACATCTTCCTTGAGATAGTTGTATGAGCGAAGAGAGACTCGACTAAAACACGCTAAGCGGGTGGCGGGGGCTTTGCTCTGGAACCAAAGTGTCGAACAGCCAATCATCGGCCCGTAAGATAATCATGTGTTTGTTAGTTTGACAAGCGTTTCGGTATGCGAAATTCTTTGTCAGTCAAAACAAAGATTGTTATAAAAGAGCCGCAGATCTCGCGAGAATTATTCCACGAAGAATTTTGACTTCAATTAACAAAAGCATCTTCTCTAAACAGTCCTTAAAACTTATGTCAACAAATAAAATCGCGCTCAAGAAAACACAAGAATAAACATAGGTTCTTGATTCTTCTTCAGACAGTTTTCGGCCGACGTCTCATATTCACTATATATTGTGTGCACAGGTTAAATTTATAATCAATTATTTATATTTTTCGCACCATGCCAGAACCGTAATGAACCGAATCACTGTATATTTCGGATTTACCAGAAGAACAATTATTTAAAATTCCTAGCAGGAACAAATCTTGGAGAAAGTTTTTTTTTTTCAATTAATATTTAACTTTTTTTGGATCGGCTCAAATATGAGTTTGGAAGAGTCGGATCATGTTAATAAATAATTTGAAGCTTTCGACGCCAAAGATCAAAGATCAAAATCTTTCATATGAAAAATGCAAAATGTTGAGAGACCTGACACTCCTTGTTTCATAAAAGACTTAAAACGATATGTTTATTAAAAAATCCATATGCTATCCACTTACGAAAAGACCACCATATTTATTCAAAGAAAAGCGATGAAAAATTGATAAGTAGCCTAAATGTAATCCAGCCTAATGGATCCAAACAGTATACATTTATTTCATCCATTACAGAATATCAAGTAGTGGACTCCACAAAAAGAAATACGATATTTATAAAACTACTAAAAAGATGATATGAATTTGCAAAGAGCGTTTCAATAGCATCAAAAACTCTAAAAATTAATTATACATTTAAGTATAAAACAATACTAATAAAAACTTTAGTGTCACGTCAACACACGAAGTCTCCTCCGTGCTAATTTTTTAGATTTGTTCATAAACTCTTACATATTTAGACTATATTTCTTTAGACAGTTTCTGGGCTCGTCACGCAACGCGGGCAACGGTTCCCGAACCAAATAACGGCTGCTAAGGAGACAAATAATTTCTGTATAAATTGTGAAACAATCAATAAATTAGCAAAATTGAGAAACTACACAAAAGATTTTACAGACGGAATTTTAAAGGCTGATGCTTAAGTTTTTAATGTTTCACCGTTTGTCTGTAAAAGATCCGTAAATTATATTTTCCCCTCCGACTTCGGAAGGGCGGACAGACCGGCAGTAAACGTGCAAATGTACGTTTCTTTTTTTTTTTGGCAGGTGGGTGCGGAGTGTGAGGGTTAAGTGGCTTGTTTGTAGATAGTGACTAGTGATAAGTGATGTTCCCGAAGACATGAAACAAAGAATAGTACAAACAAGCAATATAATAAACTTTTAAATGCAGTGAACCACACAACGGAGAGTAAGACCTAGAACTTCTTGTTGCCATATCTCTTTTTGTAGAAATGCTCGTACCAGACGTCACTTTAGCGTGTAGAAAAACTTATAAAATTGCAAGGCTGGCATTTTAAATTTTAAGACCTTTATTTTTCCGTTCTAGCACTGATCCTGAAGAAGACTTGTTGTACTAGTCGAAATATTGGTTCATTAAAAGTGCCCTTGCCGTAGTGCCAGTCGTTGCAATTTAATTCAGTTTTTATACAAACAAGCGTTCGAAAACAAGACGGTAGCTGAAGGTGATCATGACTCCCCAAGATAGGGTAGTCATGATGAGTGGATGATAATAACTGCGTGAATTCAACAACTTAAAACTGCAGGCTAGAGCGGACAAAAACAATTTCTTTAAGGGGGTTCTAGAATATTCTGCGTCTATCTTCTGAATGACTGTTTATAATTTCTGTTCCCGACAGGTATCCCTGTATCGAATAAGACAATGGCTTCGTCTTTAATTGCTCCAATTTTGCATTTTTTTTGTCTGGTTTTTAATTGAGTAATATAGAAATTTTAATGGTCGAATGAAGTCGTCAATACTTGATCACGTTGTCACTTTCCATGATGACGTATCCTGCATAAATTTACCGTATCTACGATACAGTCAAAATTCACAGCAACCTCGATCCCAGGTTCTCTCTGGGATCGTTCTCGCCACTCGCAGGCTAGCAGAATAACATGTACAATTGGGCTATTGCATTTAATATCCGCACCCCCCTCCTGTTGAGGATAGGTCTTTTCAGGTCTTTCATTCTTACCCCCAAAGAAATCCGTTAAAAACGTCTAAAATGCCTTATACCCCAATGAAATTCTTTGAAAATGTGCTAAACCCTCACGAATTCCATTAGAAACACGTTTTTACTCCTAAGAATTTCATAACTTTTCACCCATTCCCCCTGAAGAAATCCGTTATATTTTTGTCTTACCCCTAAGGAAATCCATGGATTTTTGCCCTTACCCCCAAAGAATTTCACTGTTCCTCAACAGGTCGGAAGCAAAAATTTTATGCAATAGCCCATTGGACCGAGCAGAATGGCTGTATCTAAGCAGGATTCCCCAGCGAAATAATGTTGAGAGAATAGCTACGTATATAGTCCACAGAATGTCGACCAGAAAAGCTACTGAGCAGAATTTCTTTGTCCTTCCCATGCTTCTTCGCGCCTCAGAAAATTCCTGCGTAAGTGGCGCCTGGACAAGAGGCATTTACCGAACAGTCATGGTTGCCGGCTGGTTAATAAGTGATTTATAGCATGCCTTCAGGATTGCAACTGAGCTATAGAACAGGGTCGTAACCAGGTATATGGGATCAGGGATCACAGCCTTGGGATCGGGATCACAGCCTTGGGATCGGGATCACAGTCTCGGGATCGGGATCATGGACCCGGGATCCCGGGTCACAAGTCATGGGATCTGGATCGGCCAATCAGATGGGATCAGAATGGAATCAGGGATCAAATGTTGCCACATTTTGGGGATCAGGGATCAAAATTTAGAGCTAAAATGTGGGATCAGCGATGAAAAAATATACCTGGTTACGACCCTGATAGAAACTTTCCCAGTCCAATACGTAGAAATTATTAGACCGGCAATACAGCATTCTGATTGGCTTATTTCAGTTATTGGCCCTCTTAGCTGACTAATCATGTGTAATAAAAATAAATGAGGTCTCCTTTGCAGCCGTTAATGGAAGAGACACTCGTCAATATTCACTTGCAAATTAGCTAGAAACCTGTCAAGTATAATTTTCTTCTACCCAGTCTAGATGGCTTTCTAATACATTCCCATACGTAGCTCTTAGCTGTTCTTCTCGGTTTTGCCGATGGACTGTTCCGTGAAATTATCGTTTATGCAGCTATTTGCGGAGAAACGGGCAGTGTGGACGCAGTTCCCGGCGGCGGGAGGAGGGGGGGGGGGTACTTGACCTATGTTTAGTATAGGGGTCCCGCTGGGGGGTTTGAAACTGTAGGACAACAGTGGACAACACCCCTATTTTAAGACCCTATTTAGGACAAAGGACAACATCGACAATCATTTACGCTTTACTGTGATTGTGTCCCGTACGCGATGTTCGAAGCAAAAGCGAAAACAGTGTTAATACTGGATGACAGGACTTCTTGCAGCCATACCCTATCTAGGACAGGTTCAGGCCCTGTTTAGGAAAGAGGTGCTTGAAATTATATACCCTGTTCAGGGCCGGAGGAGTCAAAAACCATACCTATCCAGCGGCACGTCCCCGTATAGGCCATATAGGGGAGTGCCCCCCCCCGGAACGCAGTTCCGGTGAGTTCCTGCTCTTTGTTCAATACTCTTTTTCGTGTTTTAGTTATTTGCCTTAAATTATTTGCCAATATATGAGACCTTTTCGGTGCCAACGAGTGCTTTCAAGCCGGGCTTTGATATCTTGCAAATGAACGTAAATTTGCAAGGACCACTGGGGCGAAATAAGAGTATACGAACCAGATCCTCTCACTGTACAGGATCGTATCACTAAAACTGAATAATGAACGAAGATAAAACACAAGGCTGTCATTCTCTGTAAAACCCACAAGAAGGAAGGCCGTGCCTT
This sequence comes from Oculina patagonica, assembly GCF_052425735.1. Classification (NCBI taxonomy): domain Eukaryota; kingdom Metazoa; phylum Cnidaria; class Anthozoa; order Scleractinia; family Oculinidae; genus Oculina; species Oculina patagonica. The sequence continues at coordinate 27,339,479 of NC_135762.1, forward strand.
CCGAAATGCTAATCATGTTTTGGCTAAATTCGTCAATCCGCCACTATCTTCGTTTAAATCCGAATCCCCATTACTTGTAAACTGTGTGTGGTATGTTTCACTGCAACGAACAGTAAATGTTGTATTTTATGCCATTTTTTAAGAAGTTTCTTTTCATTGCTTGTTTTTGAAATAATTCCGCCAACAAACCGACGAAGACCGACATGAGGAGCCCAGAATCTGGGGCATGGGACCTTTAGATCGGAGTACGAGTAGGAGATTGAGTACAAGTACGACTTTTAAACTCTGGTGTTTAAATATGCTTCTGATTATCACACCAATTTCGCACCAATCTCGTACGAACAGTCTCCCTTTCAACTGGTCAGCAACAGGGAGGAGTGATGGCTCTAGGAACGTGACTGAATTTTAAAATTCGAAAGTCGGACTCGAATTTAATGTCCAACCTCGTTTCCAGGTGGGACCCTGGGGTTGTGGGGAGAGGGTAAGTTAAGCAGGAGGTCCATAGACCGGAGATATATACGGTGATCCATGGTCCTAGACTTCCGGTCCATAAGGGAGATCATTTTTCCCGTCCCAAAAGAAGATCTGCTATGTCACGCAACGTCCACCTTCAACCATCGGGATTTCGACGAATTACCTTTTTCCTCCGTTACGTTGTTAGCCTGTTCCCGCTATAAGCCAAAGAGACACTGCTATGTATGGAAGACAAGTATCAAAGTGGAGGGGGCCTTTAAGAGCGCTTATTTCTGTCAAATCAGTTCCAGTTCGGAGTACCGCACGTCTTATCCCAACAGCTAGTATTCATGGTAGTACAAGGTACGTATGATTCGTAGTTTGTTTCATATATAAGTATGGCCTCATGCCGATCACTTTTGCAATTCTCTTAGTTGCCGTAGATGATGTTCGTTATTTGTACATTTACTTCTGATCAAAGAAAACTCTTTATTAATCCAAGGTTTTTCCGACAAATGGCTTCGAAGGAATGTTTTGTGGTGATTTTCTGCGCTACCGGAAATCGCATCTTAGTCAACTTTATAGTGATAAAAAAAACTGTGTTTGAGAGTGCATAGAGTTGACACCATATTGTTTTTGTATATTGTCTAGATCAGGATACAATAAGTTGTATTTATTTCTACGTATTTTAGAACCGATTATAGTACGACAGTCAATTACTCACTATTACGAATGTCACGCAACGCTCAATTATCTGGTGAAGGTAAAAGCGAGAGAAAAAGTCAAGTTTCACCGCGGGGTGCCCATTATACTTATATTAATGATTTTTTTTGACATCTGAACATCAGAAAAGGTAAAAGCCCCCTTAAAATTTCTAAGAACCTATATGATCCGCCCCAAAAAGCACCAGCCAGAATTTATGACCTTAAAAAGAAATACCGAATTCGCCAATTTCAAACTCCGAAAAATCCTCGTTACTTCTCGCCCCTCCCCCTCCATCGAGCGTAAATTCCAGCCAGATCTGTTGTGCATGAGCATGTTTGGGTTTTTCATGGAAATGGAAATTGCATGTTCCTGGCTATTTGATCTTATTTTATGGGGAACTCAACAGCCGGCTTTTAAAAATCTTAGATGAAACTTCACTTTTTCAGGGTAAATGACAAGTTTACACAAAGTTACTGCCATGGGACCTCTGAGCAGCCCCTCCTGGGGACCACTATAGGGCAAATGTTTGAAAAGACTGTGGAGAAGTTCCCGGACAGAGAGGCATATGTGTTCTGTGAAGACGGTGATCGGGCGACCTTTTCACAGTTTAAACAGGAGGTAGGCGATGGGAACTGGTTGCATAAAGGTTGTGTTACACAGGACGACTTGCAACAACGATTTTTTTGCGCAACACGTTGCGAGCTTTTGACTTGGAAAACTTGCAACGTGTTGTCGAGTCAAAAGTTGCGCAAAAAACCGACCTCGGTATTATGTTACATGGCGTTCGATTTTTTCGAGCAATATTGTTGCGAAAAAAAATCATTGTTGGAAGTTGTCTCGTGTAACTCCGCTTTAAAGCATCTTGGATTTTGTGCGATTGTTCTTTGTGTTTCTGAGGATTTTTTCGCACCAGCATCGTGTTTCCCATACACTTTAATCCTCTTTCGGCTGATCTGTCCCTTATAGTGTCCGGCCAAGAAGGCATTCTGAAACACAGGGTTGCCAGGTTGCAGAAAATCCGGCCCACTAATTCTAAAGCTGTTTATGTTACCGGGCCCTGGTAACTAATAATTTGGGATTCAGAAAATATAACAAATTTAGATCAGGAAGGCAGTAATTTTTGATATTTATGATAGTCAAAGAGAAGGGCGTTTCTAGTTTTGAGCAATTATTTAATTTTTATTTTATTCATTTTATTTGTGCTATTATGCTATTGTGCTTTACCCATGTAACATATAGAAGTTTTATTTTTTTTAAGGGCTGAGCAAGAAGTTCGATAAAAGGAAAGCCCGAGGAACGTGGGCGATCTAACTACTTTGTCCTTTTAAGCCCTAGCCAAACGGTAACGCAAGTGGACGCAAGAAGTCGCAAGTTGAACTTGCGTACAGACTTGCGTTTGGCTGGCCAAACGGACTCGCAAGTGCAAGCAAGTTATCAAAAACGTCATTTCAATAATACTGCGCGCGCTACAATTCAGTACTTGAAGTAAACAGAAAGACTTGTTGACTTGCGTTGGGTGGCGAAATTCAAGTCAAGTCAACGCAAGTCCTGGCCAAACGGGAATGCAAGTGGATGCAAATTGAAAACGTGCGTTTTCTTGCGTCTCCGTTTGGCCAGGCCTTTAGAAGATCTGCAGCAAATAAGATCTTATAAACTAACAATTTTTTCTAGGTTGATCAACTTGCCGAGGGACTTATCTCCAGAGGACTGACAAAGGGTGACCGATTGGGGATCTGGGCACCAAACATTAGAGAATGGATCATAACACAGCTTGCTGCCGCTCAAATTGGACTCATATTGGTACGTGTATTAAACGGCCTTCAGAAAAACTTCATTCAACACCCGTAGAAAGTCCCCTCTGCGATCTTAAGTCGCCGTACCTTTGTTCGATTTTAAATGACTTAAGTCGGACAATTAAAACCAAATTGGCAGAAACATAATGGAGGCTTAACCTGGCTTAGGGCGACTTAAATCGAGAAAGGCGTCTGTAGGCCCCAGAGTGCAAGACAGTAGGCCTCGTAGAAATACAGTCAGTTATCTTATAGCGCAACCTTTATTCTTGGACTTTTCCCTTGAAAACGCGACATTTTATTTTATATCAAGGGTTCCCCCTTCTGTTACCAAATATGAGAAGGTTGGATTAGAGAAGATTTAGACATGCACGTATGAGCCACTGGCTAATATGGGAGATGTTCTCTTCCTCAGGTTTGTATAAATCAAGCGTATCAAGGACCAGAGACTGAATATGTGTTAAGAAAGGTAAGTGATGTCGATAGTGACTTGTATATAATACGACACTCTTTCTACCCACAGTTTTACTTTGGCAACAACTGTCTTCGCGCGCTAGTTAATTCTCGAGCTCCCTCCCTTCGAGCCGAAAAATTCCATACCGATTACGTACTTCCACAGAAATCCGTGTATCGTCTCCAATACCCGATTCCCCTTATAGCGCGCGCCTGCAGGGAATCACGGTAGTTGTATTCATCAAACCATGCGCGAGGCTCTGCAACGATTCACGTTGCTGAGTCTCGCGCATGGTTTAATGAATACAACTACCGTGATTCCCTGCAGGCGCGCGCTATAGAGGGAATGGGCTATTGGTTGCTCGGCATTGGTTGGCATTTTCGCACGCAAGGAGTCAGTCCATGCGCGCGCGAAAACGCTAACCCGGGCGGCAACCGCCTGCGCAAGCCAACACTTCTGCTTGTTCATTGTCTTGTTTCCTAACCGTTGCCGCTAATCGCTATAGCCTTTTGTTGGCTTTCAAATTTTTGATCCAATCAAACGGCCAACAGCCCCACGTGCAAATATTTATCGATGCGTGTCAACCGAACGCATACTTCACCGCTCACAAACCAACATAACGACATGACATCGTCGGCGCGTGTCATTTAAAACTTATCTTTATTTTATAGGCAGGCTGTAAAGCTTTGGTCATGGCAGATGAATACAGAACACACAACTTTTACAACACCATGGTGAAGATGATGCCTGAACTTCCGGACGCAAAACCTGGAGAACTTCAAAGCGAGAGGTGGTAAAATATCTCAAAAATACTTTTTACGAAATGAAGAGTTGTACTGTACTTGTCAAGAAAGTCCTCGTGCCCAGACCCCAGCAACGGTGCGCCGTTGAAGTCGCACTACTGCTTGGACATATGGACTAGTTGAACTCTTTTTCCGGAAATAATTTCCCTTACACGGTCAAAATGTTTTTATTTGGACGAAGAACTTGTTATTGAACAAAAACTATATTAAACTAAGTTTCATCTTTATTCTCCTCTAAACAGTACGCTTTCGACATTCTCGATTCTAGCAGTATACAGGACACGTGTAATGATGATAATGATAATGCATTTATATAGCGCATTTTCCATAGTATATGTTCAAATGCGCTTTACACATACTGTTATTTACTACAACACAAAGGCCAGACCACAACACCGGGAGCTTCGTGCCCTACTCTTTGCGAATAGTGTGTGGGTTCTTTAACGTCCCCTGCTATAAGACTGAAGATACAGGAGACGGGACCTACGGTTTATCGTCCTTTTCCGAGAAGACTAGAACGTCTAACCATTTGAAGATATCATTACAAAGGCAGCACATTCTCCTCAGTTATTTTAAGACCCTTAGTGTTGGTCCGGTCTGGGAGTCGAACCCGAGACCTCCCAAACGGTAGTACGGCGCTCTACCAACTGAGCTAACCGGTCGGCGGTCATAACTGTATGCGTCACATATGTGTCACATATGAACCAATAAAAAATGGCCTAGCTCACCACGAGTTTCCCTGTAGCTCAGTGGTTAAAGCATTTGACCAGTTTCTATTCCCGTCGGGTATTTTTTCTTTGTCCCTCGCTCGTGACAACGGAAAATTACATATATCTTTCTCATATATTTAACTGAATTAGTATGTTAATGTAATAATCACTTTCGTTTTCCTCCTGTGAATCAGATTACCAGAACTAAAAGATGTCTTCCTTGTCAGCAAAAGTAACCAATTATTTCGGTAGGTCTAATACTCCGTTCACACCAGAAACACCTGGTTTACACCAAGCAACTGAACGCGTTTAGGTAAACCAAGTTTAAAAAAATGGAAAATCAGTGAAAGAGTTGGGTTCTATAAGAACTAGCCATGTTTATTTCTTAGCATGCCTTAGAGAAGCTAAATTGTCAAAGAAGCTACAAGTAAAAGTTTTTATTTCGCCGCTGGGAAACACCATTGTGTGCAAGGAATTTTATGACTAGCTTATCGGACCGTTGACACAAAATCCAGGGCTTTCAATTTAAAGTTGGTAATTTTCTCAATTTTGTATCCCTTTTATCAACAATTGTTTCCGTTTCTTATAATACAGAGGAACTACTTCGTTTGAGGAGTTGATGTGTTCTGGAGGTGAAGATGCAAGACATCGGATGAACTATATCAAAAACACACTACAATTTGATGAACCAGCCTGTCTTCAGTTTACATCGGTGAGATAAGTCAACCCAAGGAAGCGAGCTTTCTGAAACTGAGGCCACGTTTCCATACGAAAACGTACCTTATTCTACAACTAAAATTTGGAATGGTGAACTCTAAGGGGTATTTGAGCGAAGAGTTTTAAATTAAAACTGCATGGAACCTGCAGTTCCCCTTACATTCATACATTCAGTTATAAGGCTTTTTGAATAATCTGTACATCTGAAATAGTTCCTTTCTTAATAAGGTTTTTATATCAAGTTTTAAATTCCCCTTGCTTTCCAGGGTACCACGGGACGTCCCAAAGGTGTCACGCTGACCCATCACTCTTTGGCGAACAACGCGTTTCTGATGGGACAAATCATGAACTACAGTGAGGTAAGGTGAAAGGCAACGCTTTTTATCACGGATCACAAGAATGCTTGATTGTCTAACGACCTTCGAAACTGCGTGTTCATTTGTTTTCTTGTGTGGGAATCTCTTTCCATTGGCTTAAAAGGATGTGGCTCTTTGGAGAGATATAAAACAACCACGAAGATAGTTATCACCTTACTTATGCAATTTTTCTTGCGCATTACGAGACATTTTGAAGCAGTGCTGGCTAACGGTTTATACATGCGTTTTTACTCAAGTTCTAAATTAAGCGCTGTAGAATTAAAACCAAGATTGAATTAAGTAAAGCAGTTAAAGGAAATGAAAACTCTGACAAAATGCTATAAAGCAAGCAAGAGAGAACCCTGTGTCATTATTTTTAACATCTATTTTAGTGTTTATGTTTTTCTTTGTTTTTCTTATACAGCCAGCAAGAGTGTGTTCCCCATTCCCTCTCTTCCATGCTGCTGGCGTCACAGTAACCAGGTTAAGTAATCTCATTTTAGCTTTATGTTGGGTGCCCTGTATGAACTGACAAGTTTTATTCGACCTAAAAGAACCAAGAAGTAAAAAAATATTCACATATATCAATTATGAGTAAAACCCGATTGCGAAAGGTCCCCTAAATCGTATAGGAGCTTGATCAATTCAGATGGAAATAAATGTAGTACATTTATTTCCATCTGAATTGATCAAGCTCCTATACGATTTATCTTCTATACGATTTATCTGGTTCTCCGAACCAGAACGATAGCTGACGCATTTTGTCAGTTTTTACGTATTACTTTTAATGAACACGTGCCGAAATTAAAAGGCTTCAATTTTTTTCCATGCGATGGACTAGAGCTAGCATCCCATTCATGGGTACACTCTCTTTTTTATTAGAACGCGTAAAATTTGGCTGAGCCTGAGGATGTTCTTATTTTAGCCCATACATTTTCTTAAATTTGAGGCAAATCTCAGGCTCAACGATCTTATAAAAATAGGTCACCAAGGGTGACATGAGTCTAATGCCGTATGGCATAGTGATACAGATTGCGCGGTTTTCGTAAGCCGGTTAAAATTGGTTAGAGGTTTGTGTTCGGGAGTTTAATTTAAAATGCTTATAGCAAGCTAGGGGCATCGTGGATGATTATGGATGAAAACGAAACAGTCATAAATGTTATATGCTTCACAAAATTTAAAGTATGAACAGGAGTTGATGTTACTTCTTCCGTATTGTCCGTAAAAGCAGAAACGATTAAACATTTGGACAAGATTGCGTGACGATTTACAAGAAGCATGTTCATTACAACAAGGGTTGAAGAACTTCACATCGTTTTCTTTCAGATTTTTCACCAGTTTGATTATGACTCTTGAAACAGATTTTGCAATAAAAGCACTTGAAATAGTGACTGTTACTCCATTGTACTGTAAGCACTTAGTGACAGATTTTCCTAAATGCTCACGTCAATATAATGATGACCTTTTGAACGCTGGAAACTAGGCAATTATTATCGAGCTACCATACACAGGAGCGAAGACTGTTTATCATGATGTACAAATTTCGCGAATCATCACTTCCATATCAATGTAACCATTTTATGATTTTTCTAGCTGTAAGAAGAACTTAAGATCTCTGAGAGTCGTAAAAGCATGAAATTCGATTTCAGTGTATGGCAAAGGCCGGGACAGTGTAATACTGCAAAGCGGCCAAACAAACGCATTTTGATTTAGTCGCGTAACTTGATTTACATTTATCCATGTACATCTTTTATTTTTGAAGGTTTTTGTTTGCACTGTAAAGAAAAAATTGGTCAAAATTCGAATGACTTAAATACAAAAACCGAGGTAAAGTTTTCTATTTTTTTAAAACAAAATAAATATTTGGTCGCATTGTGTAAATAAACGCGAGTCGCCGTCGAAATATTTTTTCTCAAAGACGTCTTGCTTTTTAAGCAAGACGAAAACACAAGTGCTTAACTGAACTGAAAACGAAGATTTATTTTCACAAAAAGCTTAGAAATGTCTTAACTGGAAAATTATTTCGTCCTGTTCAAGTGTTGAATAATCGTGACTTGAGAAAGAACTTTTAATTATGCGTGGGAACACGTGTCGCTGATTGGCTGTTTTTAATTGAAACTAATCGTGCGTGTCCGTACGGAGTCCGTTCTTGCAGCTGATCATTGTTTTCTACATTACAGCGAACGATTATCGATCCCGAACCATTCCCTTGGGATTGCTAACAGCTTTTTTCATATAACAAAGAGTCTAATGCGCATGCGCAAAGCGCACGCAAGCATTAGACTCAAAAATGGTTCTTATAACAAAAAGAGTGTAGTAGAAATACTGATAGTCCAGCGCCTATGGGACATTTTGGCTCTATGCAGACTTTACCCTCCAGTATTGAATCAAATACCCAATGACAATTTTCTTATAAATATTCTAAATAAACGGCTTTTTTTTCTTCAACTTTAGTTTGGTTAGTGTAGTGTGGGGAGTTAGCGTTGTGTACCCGTCACGTGGATTCAACAGCACTGCTATATTGAAGGCCATTCACGACGAAAAGTAAGCATTATCATGATCTATCTGAAATAAGCCCTTCCTCCTGGTTCATTACTTTTGTTCTTGTCTTACAAATTTGAGTTAAAAGCACGGCCTCTGTTTGTCTTTCTGTCTGTAGAGATTCTATTTACCTTATTACATGAAATTTTCGCCACATGTTAATTTCGCGAATTTCGCGATTCTAAAAAAATCACGAAATTAAAGTGACGCGAACAATAAAAATCGCGTTTAATCGAGAAAATACGGTATGTCAATAATAAACAAAGAATAAGTTTAATACCACTAAAGGAAGGCTCAAGAACAACAACTCATGCACGTACAAGCATGACCTACTTGTAGCCATTGTGAGAACTGCTCTGTTGATGCTATTGCCGAGATTTAGTCTCGCCCTTGCGTTTTTGTAAATTTTGATGTTATTGCTCCTTTGATGAAGTCGTTTTATTTAATTCAAAGGCATGTTAAATAATATTGCCATGGAAATGTAAATTGTGTCTTACTCAAAAACGCGAAATTAAAGTGATTCAAAATACAAAATTTTCGCAAAATCGCGAAATTTAAGTGTCGCGAAATATGCGCACCTCAAAATCGCGAAATTATTGTGTCGCAAAATTTCATGTAATAAGATAGACTAGTCAACCAGGAAAAACAAGCTCACTTAATTTTTCTGTCCTTGCAGATGTGACTGTTTGTATGGAACTCCTCCAATGTTTATTGATATACTGGCCCATCCGGATTTGAAAAAGTACGATTTGTCAAGCTTAAGGAAAGGTAAAAGTTATGATACAATGCTAATCATATTGGAGCTAAGGAATGAACAAGTAATTTAAACTTATTCCTCGGAGCCAAGTGAGAAATTAAACCTTTTAGGGGAATTTCACGAATTTAATTGCTTTGGAACATCGTAATAATTTATCAAGTTAAAACAAAGGAATCCAAAACCGTGACAGTGGTTTGGAAACCTGGTCTTTATTAGCATAGACTTTCACAATTTTATTTCCCGTTTTCTCCTCAGGTTCAGTTTGAATTGAAAAGATATAATAAATAGTAATAAATAATAAAGGTGGTAAATTTTTTAAGCTCGGTGATAAATAATGGAGATGAATTTTTCAACAATGACACGAGCATGGGACGAAGAAAAATTCTGAGTCCCCGACGGGAATCGAACCCATGGCCTCCCAGATTCCGGTTGGGCGCTCTAGCCGGTACCATCTCCCATGCTCGTGTCATTGTTAAAAAATTCATCTTCATTATATAATAAATACTTCAGACAGTGTTTCATCACGTTTCGAAAAACAGCTCGAAGTTTATCAAAAATACAGTGGAACCCCGCTCTACGGACATCCGGCGCTAAATACGGACACCCCGGTATTATTGTCAGTTTCGTTTGTCCCAACGAAAAGTTCATATATTTTCTCTAAAATTAACCCGCTTATTACGGACACCCGTTAATACGGACAACGGACACTTTTCTGTGTCCTGAGTGACAAACTCTTATACGTCCTTAACCTCGCTTTACGGACATTGTTTATCTGTGCACGTTGTCAAGTTTCAAGAACAGTAAAGTAATTAGAAGTGAATGATCGTAAGGTTTCCCTAGTTTTTACTTGTCAGAGTTACAGTTACAGAAGAAACTAGACAACGTTTTGTGTCCCTTTTGTTGCTGTTAAAACGTCTGTTTTATTCCTTGTATAAAGTGAAGTCGAGGACCTTTTCAAATGATTCCACTGTCGAGTTTCAAGAACAGGAAAGTACTTTTAGTCCGAGAGTACTATGAGAAGATAAGCGTAAGGTTTTCCTAGTTCAAACTTGTTAGAGTTAAAGTCACAGTTACAGGAGAAACTGAACAACGTTTTGTTGCTGTTAAAATGTCTGCTTTATTCCTTGTATAAACTTAGAAAAGTCACGGATGTTTTCAACTGATTTCAAGAGTGGCACTATAAAATTAGTTTTATTCAGAGAGTATGATAAATGACCATAAGGTATCCATAGTTTACTTGCTACAGTTGCAGTACAATTGAACAACGTTTTGTTGTCGTTAAAATGTCTGCCTTTGTGTCGTATTTTCAACTCTCTTCTCGATGTTTTGAAATGTGATGAAACACACATCTCTCTCGTGCTTAACATATTACCACACGTAATTCTTGTTAAATGATTTTGTTTTACTTAAAGGTCTGGCTGGCGCTACGTCTTGTCCTGTAGAAGTAATGAAAGAAGTTATATCCACATTAAACATGACTCAATTAACGGTAAATTTTTGCAGTAGTTCCATGTTCAGTTTCTGATGGTTTCTGATGTAGAAATTTGTGTTTACTAAATCTAATGGAACTCGTCAATTATAAGTTGTCTCCTTCGTTTATACTTTGTATTAATCCTTTCTAACTGTTCGGGAGTATTTTGCTTTGTGATCTACGTGGCGATTTCTTGATGGAAAACTTAGCCTGCGAGCAGGCTCACCTCGGGGCACGCGCGAATATACCTTGGGCACGCGCGAGTGGCGAGCGTAGCGATAAGGCGGAGAGTGGCGCCATGGAAAACTTGATTTCTGTTCATATAATATTTATTTCTGTAGTTAGTTCCCAGTCCTATTCGGTTCTATTGATCGGGCAATCGGGGGGGGGGGGGGGCGATCGCGCTGAACAGATCAGATACATCAGACAACAAAAGTCAAACAAATCTGGTTCACTCGTCTGATGATATTAAGCGATGACGTCATCGCTTAAAATGATTGAAAACGAATTATGATAAGCCGAAATATTTTTTTCAGCTGACCTATGGTTCGACAGAGCTAGGCCCGCTTGTTACTCAAACATCAATGGACGAGCCTCTGGAAACAAGGGTGTCGACTGTGGGAAAGGTATACCCACACACAGAGGTGAGGTTTGCAGTCATTGAGCCTTCGTGCGTCTCGTGATGTTAGTAACAAGTAGCTTATTTTTTCTGCGTTTCTCGAGATTTTGATTGACTGTAACCAAACTACTTCAGGTATGACGTGATTTACACGATAACTGGCAAAAATAGGACCGTGACTGAGGGCGCACAGTCTGCCCCACAGTCATAGTTTGGCATGTCACGCAACGCTTCTCAGGGAAACGTTGCGTGACGACCTCGATAACAGCTACGCAGGCAACCTCGTTCTCATGGCCCTAGGAGCGAAGTTTTGCTTGTCTACTGTCCATTCCCAATTTTTTTTTTCAAGGCGGATAATAAACCTCGTTTGAACAATCAAACAGTCAGTCCTTTTCTCTTCTCAACAGATAAAGATTGTTGACTACGAAGGAAATATAGTACCGGTAAATACCCCTGGGGAGATATGTGTCCGAGGGTACTGTGTCATGATGGGGTATTGGGGAGAGAAGGAACAGACTGAAAGCGCCATTGAGCCAACTGGATGGTTTCACACTGGGTGAGATTTATAACCCACCGATTAATTTCCGCGCGCGCTCATTGGACAAAAAAGTAACCTATTTTAGCTCGAGCATTTTAATCCAAACACAGTGTTATACGTCAACCCAAAAACTTGCATATATTTCAACCGCTTGCTGGTATATTATCATGACCGTGGATAGAATTGATGTTCACAAGCGTAAATATGTTTTTGGCCCGACTCAGACTCATTTTTAGCCCGAGCCGCAGGTAAGGGCTTAAATGGGGGCAAAAAAACGTAACAAAAATGAGGCAATAATCCCATCACAACTCGAAGTAAAAACGTGCAAAACTCGCAGTTGGTTTTGCCCCTGTTCGGTAACGAAAGCAGTGTCTTCGCTTTGATTGGTTAGTTAACTGAATGCAAACAGATAATTAATTGAAAAGCGTTGCAATTTTTTTCTACTAACATGCTGATTCCTGCCAATTCTATTTGGTGCAGGGATCTAGGGACAATGGATGAACATGGATACTTCAGGATTGTGGGAAGATTAAAGGTTTGTCAACCCAGCCTATTCCCAAGGCGTTCTCCTCCTCTCTCAGACGAGCACGAGGTGGACCTAATAAGGGCCTGGGAACGGGTTGGCGAGCTGCTCGGTGTTATTCGGTGACGTCACAAAATTTTGCGCCAAATCGGTAAGCGGGAAGGGAACGCCTGGGTACTAGGCTGATGTCAACCGATATCACAGCCAGGCGCATAGTTAAGGTTCATAGAACATCATGCAGTTGCATTTCCTCCCCAGGGCCTCTGGCGTCTTTGTTGAGTTTCATTCTCGTCCCCAGAGCCTCTTGTCCCTCTTAGCCGGCGTATTCCGGGGCACGAGAAATAAATGGCTTTGGAGACACTTGATTTCATTATCTAGCCAACCAAATTAACCGTAGCAAAGTCCCTTACAACAAAGGGATTTGAAAACGGTTGATTTGATTTGCTAAATTCAAATTTCCTTTGTTGAAGATCTAGCCAATCAAATCATGTGTCTTCAAAGCCACTTGTTCCTCGTGCCCCAGGGTCAGCCGGCTAAGAGGGACAAGCGGCTCTGGGACGAGAATGTAATAATGGGAAAACCGGCGATGAGAGACCTATCGGCTAAAAAAACTGAATGCGCTTGACTTGACTGGGGGAAATTCGCTTAAAACAACTTTAATGTGAATAGTCCTACAAAAACATGACCGCTACAAAATCACAGTTCACGGTAAACTTTAAGTTCACGTATAATTACCAGCTTATGTGTTTACAGGTAAACAAGTAAAAGGATTATGTATCATATTTTTAGTCATATTTTCAAACCAAATAGAAAATGTTATTCCACGGCTCACGAATGGTTTTGCTTAAACAAAAATAAGTAAATACAGTAGAACTACAAAATAAAAAGTCATATTGGTAGCCTTGCTCGAGCAATTCCATGAGCACGCGGTTTCATCAGCATTTTTAACGCAGTAGGAATTATCACGGCTTTGCACTGAGTCGTCAGCGCACCCCTTCAGCTCTCCGCAGCCATTCCAGTCGCATTCCGGTGAAACTTGGCACTCGCAGTTTTGACCGTAAAAGCGGCTGAATCCATCACGCTGGTTGGGGGTAACTCGGGACCACTTCTCATTCAAATCGCATAAATACAGCTTGAGTGTTCCGTTCCTAATTAATCCTCCCAGAAGGTACACCGTTCCATTTGTAAGCGACACTCCGCACGTCGCGGAGTCTCTATGGGTGTAAGCCTTGGCGAATAGAGTGCCCTGCCCGGAGCCCTTTACGTGAATGTCTTCGGTCTGGTTGACTCCTGACGCCCCCTTGAAGGTTTGTAAGATTTCCAGATTGAAGACCCGAGTGTCGTTTTTCACTTTCTGAGATAAAACCTTTGCACGGATCACTGAAATCAGAGAAAATTGCTTAAGAACAAACAGCATGGCACATACGTGTTCCTGTATATACCAGGCGTAGCTTATGTGTGATGCAAGCGAAACAAGAGTAAACGTAGCTTGCGTAGCTGGCGTCTTTGTACGTTTTTTAGCGTGTTTAACACCGCGCGAGGAAAAATCAAGGATACGGCGCCCTCTCGATTTTTTCCTCGCGTGGCCCCCTCGCGCTTTTTGCGTTTCCCATACGCGCGCTCGGAACTACGGCGCCTGCTAGAGTAAACGCACAGTGAGTGTACTTTCTTTTTCTGTATTGCCTTTTACCTCTTCAAAACATTCTTTCGCGCTCCTTTGCACCAGAATTTAAACAAGGGGCGTTTCCATTCAACCAAAAATACCGGTTTGAAATTCTGGGTATTCTGTGTGGCGAATGGAACAGTTCCATTCGCTTCCCAATGCCCGATTCCCTCTATGGCGCGCGCCTGCAGGGAATCATGGTAGTTGTATTCATCGTTGCTAAGTCTCGCGCATGGTTTGATGAATACAACTACTCTGATTCCCTGAAGGCGCGCACCATACAGGGAATCGGGCATTGCAACCCAGAATTTTTCGGAATTTTTGGTTGAATGGAAACCCCATGGAAAGCGCTCATGACATACCGATCACGTCGGTACAATGGAATCCAACCTCCATTAAAAGAAACTTGGTTCGAAAAATTAGGAGTTGACAAATCGGGGGTAATATTGCGGTCTTCGACTGAGTAAAGCAAATGAAAGGGAATCAAGCTTTGGCTCGAGTTATCGAAAGGCCCGCGAAATCGAGATTTCACTGTTGTTTAAAACAAGCTAAAACAATCCTCTATGCAATATGAAACGAGGTTACCGTGACGAGATGCTGCGAGATGCGTGCTTCGCTGGCGCATTCACTATTAAACTCGAATTGCCGTCAACTAGAACTACAGTAGAACCCCGGTAACTCGAACTCGGATAACTCTACAACCCCGCTAACTCGAACAAACTTCCATTTCGCTTGGATTTGACCCCCCTTTTCAATCATTTTTACTCGACTAACTCGAACTTGGATAACCCGAAAACCCCGCTGACTCGACCTAAAGTTCGTTTCCCTTGATCAAAATTTGGGTCACATTTACCCCGATAACTCGGATTCGGGTTCTTGCAGCTCGCCACGGATGCTCATTGAAATATCCCATTAGCTCTTCTCGTCGTGTAATCGGATTTAAACACTTAAACGAACACTACAATGAATTGATTTTAATTTGAGCAACGAATAGATCACATATCTGGCAGTCATTTTCCACTCTTATGATAAAAACGTATGATCGTGTGAGAGTTTCTGACGAGATAAGTTGAATTTGCACTGTACTGTGTACTGAAGTGCTGAAAAATCGATTAACTATCAATTATTAACTTAAAAAATTGAATATTCAATCGACCCCGATAACTCGAAACCCCGCTAACTCGAACTGTTTTTCGTTTCCTTTCAAAGTTCGAGTTACCGGGGTTCTACTGTAGTTTCTTTTTTCCCTGGATTTTTAAATATAAAGCGGAAGTCTGCTGAAGCCCGTTTCAAGCCATTGAGATTATGGCGCGGGATTGTGAAGAGTGCTGACGAGTGCACGAGGCCACTCGTGTAGAGAGAAGAATACAAGAAGCAAGGCATCCAAATCTGTGCTTACCATAATCTGCTAAGCAAAAGTGCCCTTGTGGATGTAGCCAAGTGCAGCTACATGCTTCATTTACGGTTACCACACACAACAGCACCGCTATAGAACATAGAATTGCAGTCATTGTAGCTCTCTCGGTGCAGAATATTCACTCTCTTGACCAAAACGAAATCGTTCCCACGACAGGCCGTCTTGTTTACTCAAATGCAACCAGTTTGCTTTGTTAATTTACGTGTAAGGCTTGTTTGAATTTAAAAACCGTTACGGTTTTGTGAACACGTCCTTATGAAGTTTTAATGACTGATTCAAAATAAAGTAATAATTGGGTTCAAAGACGGCACATTATTTGACGCGCTCCAAAAATGAGGTAAAACTTTGCTGACTTTGTAAAAAAACTCGGCGGCGAAAACAAAAACAGGCGAAATAAATGGTAAATTAGCGGAACAAGAACCCCCAGCGAGACGTATCTAATCAAAGAAAAGAGTCTTGAAGGCAATGGACTTTGACTTCATCGCGTGACCAAAGCCTAGCTGGCCGAGTCTTTTAGTAAAAACGCACGAACTGTTCTTAACAATAGATTTTAGAAATCAAAAAAAGTTACGAATGTGCAAGAGCGAAGAGGAGGATGCCAGCCTCCTCCTCAGGCGCCTCGATTCTCGCTGTAACAAAGCGAGAACAAAGCGAGCGCGGTGACTGGTGACGAGCGCGAAGCCCATGCCTTGCGCGCCCATGTCCCCCAAAACAAAAGAGAGGCGTCTGGGTACGAGGCAGGGAGGATGCTAAAACAGTGTTATCTGAGTAGTATTCTGAAAACTGGCACCGGTATTTGGCATTTATAATATTCTCTGATACCTTTGAACAGTTTTCCTCGTCGAATATCTCTTCAACGTTTCATGCAATTCATAAAGTGTCTTTTGTCATAGGTGTGTAGTTAAGGTAGTTTACTTAAGTGTATATATCACTGAATGCTCATAAAACGGAACATTTTAACAGTATTTGTAGAGGTTTTCGGCAAGGCAATTTCAAAAAACGCAGAAGTCTTATTTTGTCAAAATTTGTCCTGACAGGACACAAGATTTGATTGACTAGATTTTAATAGATGGAATTTTAAATCTACCCAATCAAATCAACCCTTTTAAACCCTCGTATGACAAAGGGATTTTAAAACGGTTCATTTGATTGGCTGTTCCTTTTGTTAGAATACAGCCAATCAAATTATGTCTCCCCAAAGCCACTTGTTTCTCTTGCACAGGCTCGGCCGGCTTAAGAGGGACATCGAAATTTTGGGGAAAAAAGTACTCGGCCCTGCCGGTAAGCCCACTCGAGAGTAATTCCTTGGGTCGTATACTCAAATATCTATACCCAGAAGAGGTTATTCGGGCCCCAAACCATTTGCCAGAGAATGAACCCTGTGAACTCACTACTAAAGTGAAGATTCGAACCCGCGACCCTGAGATGATCGAGTAGTGTCCGCTGCTGCGTAGCATATACCACTCGGCCACCTCTGAAATCAGTTGTATCCTATACCTCGTTCTATCATTTGTTCATTCTTTCGTATTTATTCAACAGGACTTGATCTTACGAGGAGGACAGAACGTTTATCCCGCTGAAATTGAATATTTTCTGCACACCCACCCTAAAATTCAAGAAGTGCAGGTAACAACCTATGATCACAAAATTAACTTTTCTGAGTCAGGCTGCAAGTGTTTATTGTTGTGTTGAAATTGAAATTGAAACGAGCCAGCGACTTGTCTCAACGTTTTCGGCTAGATGCCTTAGAATAAAGAAACAAGGAAAATGGGATACGAAAAAAAGAAAAAAAGGATCCGAGGAAACAAGCAAGGAGGCAGCAAACAAACAAACAAACAAACAAAGAAAAAATCAAACATACATGCAAACAAAAAAATTGAGTTCAGAAATTAAAGAGAAAAGAAATTTTAGTTTACAATACAAACTAATAAAAATCAGCCTGAACGCTGGCTATTTGAGCCGTGAATTCAGTCGAATATATGGTAGAAAACTGAACTACTAGAAAAAGCCGTTTTAGGGGCAACAAATTAAAAGTGAAACTTTCAAGGAGAACTAAACTAACAGCCAATTTTACGCGTAGAGAGTTGCTCGGAGAGTTGATATCAGCTTGCTATTTAACTAGGTTATCAGTGTGCCAGACGAGAGACTTGGAGAAGAGGTCTGTGCTTGGATCAAGTGAGTAACCTCCAGCCTTAAAGAGGCTACGTCACGGGGATTTCGCGGATGTTTAGTCTAAACTGTTCTGAAATTAGTGTTACGTAAACCAATGAAAAACGTTATCTTTGAACATCTAAAGGAAGATGTAACCTTAATTTGCGAAATCAAACCACGGCTATAGTATCGATTTTTTTGAAGACACGCGGAAACCGAAACAACTTGAAAAGTTTAGCTTCAATTTTTTCAAGTTGTAATCCGTTTCCATTCTAGCCATCCGCAGCCAAAGACACTTGTTAACAGTTTCAGTGCTCCAATATAGCAATTGTTAATAAAAAATGACCAATATTTTTCGGTTTTCTACGACACAAATATATATTTTGGCTGTTCAATTGTGCGTTTCGTTCAAACACCACTCCCACTTGGCAAGTATTGACTCTAGTAAAGCAATGATTATGATTATTTCTTGATGAATCTTTTTCTTGGGTTTCTCAATAGGCTAAGGGAAGGCGAAACCATGACTGCTGAAGAAGTTAAAGATTTCTGCAAGGGGCAGGTGAAGTGTCTGCATTGCACTTTTAAATCAGAATGGGATTACTGTGTTCACAGCCTATCAGATATATATTCGGCATCATAAGAAAATCTTATATTAATGATTTTGTTGTGCATGGGTTACTTTCCTTGTTATTCAGCGTAATTTCCACTCAGAATCTGCATGATCTAATCTGTCACTGTTTATCTTTAAACAGATTGCTTATTTCAAGATTCCTCGGTACATTAAATTCGTTGATGAGTATCCTATGACAGCCTCTGGAAAGGTAACTTTGTTGTTGTCGAATATTTTTGGCTGATTGAGCAGTGTAAACTAAATAGAGCTGAGCTGCACCGTCCACTCATGACAATTTAGTACTGTGAATTCGCACCAAAGTGGTTTTTAATCGACTGTCGAAAGTTTTATTTGCTTTAGCCATAGTTGATAGAGGGAAATGGTTAGGAAGCCCGGCAAACATCAAACGAGCAAACAAAGAGGCCAAGATTTATGTTGGAAGCTCCACGACCCTGCATATTTTTTATGCGCTCGTACCTATGCAACGTTTCTATTGACTGGTTGCATGAACACACGTAACCACCTATTGTGTTTTGTCAGGTTTTGTGCAGGGTCAACTCCAAAAATAGCGGGCTTCTTAACCATTTCCCCCATTTAGCTTTGCTTTGATTGAGACATTTCGGCATGCAGGTTCTTACTAATCCAGAGCAAACATGCTGATCTTTTCAACCAATCAGGTCTTAAAACAGAAGCAATCATGACTGCGCTTTCGTGCGTTTTCGCGCGCTTGACACAGGCTACATGTTTTCGCGCGCTTGGCACTGGCTACATGTCTTCGCGCGCTTGGCACTGGCTACATGTTTTCCTGCGCTTGGCACTGGTTACTCGTTTTCCCGCGCTTGACACAGGCTACATCTTTTACTGCGCTTGGCACCGGTAAATTAGTTTATTAATTAGTTTATTTCTTTTCTCAGGTCATGAAATACGTTGTAAGGGGGCAAGCAAAGGACGAGTACAAATCTTATTTAACATGAAAATACAAAGCATGCAGTAAAAATATTATATTTTGTACAAATTCTGTATTTTTAATACAATAGATATGTTTTCAAAAACTTCTTATAAAGACTTAAAGTCAAACGTTGAGTCTTCTTGTGACAAACTATATTTTTGCTGATCGAAAAAAAGCAAGAAGCCTACGTGAATGAGTGTACCAGAAAAATTGTTGTTTACTCTCAAGTAACAATTGAAAAAACGAAAATATAAAAATGTGTATACAGAAATATATGGCTGTTGCTGCATTGGTATCGCTGCATTATAGCGTGGCTATATTGTTTGTATCGTTATTTTATGCCGTTAATGAACGCAAAACCAACATACAGCTGTATACCGTAAAAAAATTGCCCAATATGTCCACGAAAGTGAAAGTGGATTTCGTGAACTGGCACTCATGTTATGTTCTTAATTTGCAACGGGCTTCATTTACTCTTAGAGCAGATTTATGGGTAAGGAGGGAAAGCAATTTTTTGCTTTTTGCTTGAAAATTAGCGTACACTTATTTATGTTTAAATGACAAAAACACTTCACTGCGAGCCTACAAAAAGACAACTGTCCGTGGTACCGCTTACGGGAAGTCCAGTAGCCTCCCAAAGCGGCGAAGAGCGATTCCTGTTCCCCGCCTCTATTCCGCCCCACAGAGGGTCTTCCGCCAAACTTAAGATCTCATGGAAGGCGAGTTAGAGGTACCAAGTACAAAAGCAAACGTACACGATATGGTTAGTTGAATTTATTCGGTTTTGTACAAATCAGTTATATCTTGCAAGAGGTGCTTTTTTGACAAAGTACTTTCATAAAGTCATGATTCAGATATATCACAATAATTATTTTTATTCTCATTCCATTGCACTTCACGCGTTGTAATAGAAGTATGTTCACGCGCTCTTATGCCCTAAGCGTTGCATTAGTTGATTTATTCAAGCTGTCATTTAATAAAATTAAAATTTTGAAATATATAAACAGGTAAAAATTTTACGCAATCTGTAGGTATTTGAGTTAGGCGGAGAGAAAGTGTCGTTTGCCTTGATACCATAGGAGCAACAAATGATTTTTTCAACTTGTGATCACTAACCAACGGGACTAGACAGCCATTGCAGTGGCAGCTACTTCCCAAATAGCCTTTGATTGTGTAAAGCGTGGTCCAGCCGTTGTGAAGAGTGTGGTCGTCGGTTGAGAATTGCATGCATTCAAGTATTTCTTTTTGTTCTTGATCAAAGGTCTAGTTCTTCTTTTGTTATCTCTCTCATTACAAACTTCTTAACCTGGTTAACACAAGAAAAGAGTGAGTCACTCCTTTGCTTTGTGAAGTGATTCTTGGTTACTACTGAGTGTTTACTAATGACAAGTCCCTGAAACGAATCAACACGCTCGGCTGTTTGCCTTAGAGAGTTCAGTGTTCATATTAGAGACGTGCCCACCTAGGGAAGTGTCTGACTTTGATATAGAAATGTGTCTGGCTTAGACAGGTGACCACCTTAAAAAAGGTTCCACCTTAGATTCTATCGTTAATAGGTCTCCGCTTGGGACAAAGGTCGTTCTTAGAGCGCTTTCCATTGGTCAGAACTGGCCGGCCAGACCGGTATTCCGTAAAATTCCGGTTATAAGCCCTGGGCTTATACAAGTTCATAAGGGTTTCTGGGTGGGCTTATAAGCGGAGGGGCTTATATCTGGGAGGGCTTATAAGCGGAACAAAAAAAAAAACGTTCCGAAACGGGCCACGGGGGTGTTGATCGAAATGCGTTTTTTAGTTTTAAACGCATAATAAAGCAACATTTAGCCCTTTCAGTACTCTCATCCAACAGAGGGGAGCTTATAATCGGATGTATTTTTTTGTTTCCAGGAAGATGGGCCTATAACCGGGGGGGGGGGGGTTATAAGCGGGTGGGGGGCATATAACCGGAATTTTATGGTATTCGAGAGCAGAATTCTGTTGTTAGTCAGATTTATCCTGCTAAATCAGTCAATGCACAAATTTGAAAAATCTCATGGAAAAGGCCCACTTCACATTCAAAACCACAGGACCGGCCGGCCAGTTCTGACTAATGGAAAGCGCCCTTAGGAGAGAAACCCGTATTGTATTACAGAGGTCCTCGCCTATTCTACCTTATCCTCCTCCAGGGGTGCTTTACCTATGTCCTTACCTTTCCTGTTATAGTGAGAGGGAAATCATCCGTGAACTTGATGTAACGGGGAATTTTATAATGAGATATCTGAAAAATAGTAAATTAACATAAGAATTCAAGTAACTTGGTCCACTGAAGCCGAGACTTGTCTAATGTCTAATTATACTTAGCTTTGTCGTCCTAGAGTGAAAGTTCTGAGCAAAAGATATGAGAAGAGATTGCTTGCAGTGTAACAAAGGATTAGCTTCTTCGCAGCCGTTGTTTTTGTCACCACTCGACGTTGCGTGACGTCCCAAACTTGAGCGGTCACGCAACAGACGAAATAACGGCTGCGAAGGGGACTAAAGAAAAGCAAAATACGATTCAAATCAAGTTAAGCCCATGAACTTACTTGTCCTTTGCAAAACTCTTTGATTTCTTCCGGTGTGGCTGATTCGCCTGCGTGCAACCTGAAAAGTAACATTTAGTTCCGGTTACTCAAATCAGTATTTAACTAATCGAGGTTTAAAATCAACTCTAAATTCAGATTCAGGTTTAGAAATCATTTCTCTCTGTTGTTTTTGTCCAACATGTTTTGTCAAAGTAGAACTGTAACTTACAGTAAGCATTCAAAAACGATTTAAAAGCCCATAAATGCCGACTCCCTCTGCTAGCGCGTTTGCAGCTAGGGCCCCATGGTACCTGTATTCCACAAAATATGTCCTGGACATGACAACGTTGAATACAACTGCCATGATTCCCGGCAAGCGTATCTTATAGATTGAATTGGACATTAAAGGCTTGGGGAAAGGGGGGGGGGGGGGGGGGGGGAGTCATCTGTTTTTTAAACTTTTAATCTTGTATTATAACAAGTTAGCAGAGCCACGCAAACAAATCAGTATACGTAAGCGAGACTGCACGCTAAAGCACGAACCAATTGTTAATTAGCGTTAATCGAGCCAAGAATTCATATTGAGTCTGCAGCTCCCTGAGAACAGTTGCTAAGGAGCATCACGTCTCCGCTAATATCATGTTGCTAAGCAACGCATCCGTGTGATAACATGTTGCTAAGCAACAAAGTTTCGCGATTGCTCTCGTTCCGTTTTGATTGGAGCATAACAATTGGGCTTTTCAAGTGTTTGTTATGTTCAAGGGTTGCAATTAACTGAATTCTTACTTGATCCAGGCACAAACTTCTTCTCCCAGCCGATGATCAGGAACGCCGATTATCTAAAAGATAACAAAACAAAAACAGAGGCAAAATTATACCTACTGTCGTGTATGACCAAAGCTTATTTAACTGACATTTTTGCGAGGGTCATGGCAACATACATTTTCCTGTATCAGCCATATCTACCGTTTTTTTCTGTACGTTTTTAAATATTTAGGACATAAAAATGACTAACAATGACATTTCTTAGCATGCTGTTTTGAGTGTTGTTCCTTTGTCTCTGACGCAATACCGATGCTGGCAGTCATTACCTTACTGAGGGGTTAAACTTATGTTGTACCTGTACATCTTGTATCTTGGGATGTTTGTACAGAAATTGTTCAACTTCTGTTGGATAAATGTTTTCTCCTCCGCGGATGATCACATCCTACAATATAAAATCAAATCAAAATCTCATTTAAATACCTCAAAGATTTTAGTTAAGCGTTAGCTATACTAGCTAGGGAAAGCAATTGGACATCTTCTGCCTAGTAGATGTTGTTGTTGTTGTTGTTAATGTTATTAGGGCGATCAGTGTTTGACATGATAAAAAATTTGGTCTGTATCTGATCTTAAAATCGGTTTAAAAAGTTGGTAAAAAACGTATAAAACTGAATTTTCGGTAACTCTCTGTTACCTTCATCGGAGTTAAAATTGGTTCAGTTTTTACATAATAAGTTTTTATACGCCGCCGATCTCTAGGGATGTTCCCAATTTTAAATAAACTTGTGGGAAATGCACATGCTCATTCACACAGTTAATGTCCTGGATAGAATGTAGCGCTTCTGCCTATTTGCTGCCAGTCTATTCCTGCTCAAAAACCTAAAGATCTTCAAATGCCTGCCACGTTTTCTAAGAGATTGTGGATCTTACGAAGATCTTAGATCTCTGATTTGTTGATTAACTTATAACGTCATTGCAACGATCTTTGCAAGGACCTCTAAGATCATCAGGGAATAGATGAAGATGTAATAGAAAGTGCTCTTTAGATTCTTGCAAGATCCTGGAGGATCATTGAAGGAACTTTAAAGATATTGTACAGGATTCTGCAAGATCCTAAAAAATCCTAGCCTGGGTTGCAGCCTGACGTGTCACAAAATCCTTGGTTTGGACTGTCTGCGACGCAGGCTACAAAAACTCCTTGAAAGATTTATACCACGGTAAGGCACAAGAACGATTGTTGCTTGCAGCTGGTGACACGGTTACTGGTAACATACCTTTATTCTCCCAATAATTTTAACGTATCCGTTTTCGTCCATTGTTGCCATATCACTATAAAGGAAAATGAATTAGAACAACTATTAACTATTATTCGCTGTACTACCTTGTACCAACGTGGAAGGCGCGATGGCTTAATGGTTAGCGTGCTGAACTCCGGAACGATCCGGGTTCCTGCCCTGGCCGGGGTCACTGCGTTGTGTTCTTGGGCACACAACCCGGGTGTACAAATGGGTTCCGGTAAATATAGTGTTGGGGGGTAACCCGTGATGGACTAGCATCCCATCTAGGGAAAATTGAAATACTCCTAGTCGCTTCATGCATGCAACGGTAATCGGGATAAGCTTAGCCTGCGAGCAGGCTCACCTTGGGACGAATATACTATACCTTGGGGCACCCGCGACTGGCGAGCAAAGAGATACGGCGGGGATGAGACTGGTGCCTTTTACCAGAAGTACATAATCTAGATTATGTACTTCTGCTTTTACTTATCATTAATAGCGTGTGCCTATCAGTGTTGGAGTTTCAAGCATTCGCACTTGGACCACAACATTATTGTCTAAATAAAAACTTAGCAAGCTAGCTCGTTTTGAAGCACTAACCCAGTGTGGAACCAACCGCTGGGCTCAATGCAGACGTCAGTCTTTTCCTTATCCTCCCAGTATCCCAGCATAACGTTGTAACCTCGAAAGCAAATCTCGCCGGCGGTATTGATGGGTACTACACGACCTTCACTGTCCACGATTTTTGCCTGGAAAGGGGAGATTTAGATAAATATTTGTAATCTATGAATGCGAGTGCGATTAAGGATTCACACTATGAGTAAAATTCAAAGTTCTCTCAAAATTGTATGAGCCCTTTCGTGAGTGCAGTTTGAAAGAATTATCTCAAGTAATGGAAATCTCTAATTGCTCAAACGTTTACACTATTACTCATTTATTACACGACTAAGACAATTATGAACGAGCGCGCCTAATTGCACTGCAGTGCAAATTTAAAATTAAAGATAAATTTTTCTGCTCTCAGCCAATCACGATGAGGTATTGTAATTTTCTTAGTCACATTAAGTGATGATAAAAAATTAACAAAATACACAAGGGCTAAGTTTAGAACATTAAGGTTAAAATTCTAAAGATGCAATATAACTGAAGTACCTTTATTCAAAATTTTCAAACAGGAATTAAACGTGCATACCTCATTATTGGGGTGTACTCGTCCTATCGTGGAAACTCGTAGATCTATTGGATCATCCATCAGCGTCTGATTTGTAACTGGACTTGTTTCTGTTAAGCCATAGCAGATCTGAAAACAGAAATTTACGATCCATCAGCAAAGAATTGCACAGAACATATGGCATGAATTGCGAGACAGGTTTCCAAAATTTCTCCTGACACAAGCACGGTAACTATTTGACTGATATACTGTCTGACTTTGTGTAAAATATCACGTTTTCTCACATTCTACTCAACAGTCATTACTTACCGTGACTTGAGGCATGTGCAGTTTTGTCATCACTTGTTTCATCACCTCGATTGGACACGGTGAGCCGGCCATGACACCTAAGAACCCGTTGAAACAATGATGACCTGATTAACAACTTCAATAGACTGCAAAACAGTCGTTTTTTTGTCTAAAGTCGTTGGTAAAAGCGCTTATCGAAGGCGCGAAGCGCCTGTTTTGCAGTCTACAACTTCAAAAACTTGAAAAATCTCGCGTGACGTTCTCAAACCAATGCCAACAAATATGTTGTATTTTCAGCCAATCAGGTGCAAAATCCTCTGATCATGAGTGACATGAAATTTCCCGCGCTTGCAACCGGCGCGGAAGCGTGGGAAAAGTCACGTGAGCACACTCTGGTATAGAGCGGTTATTGGTTTATTTTACGCGCTTGTCTGATGGCTGTCGTTAAGCCAATCAGCAACGCAGCAAATAGCACAATCAACCAATCAAAACTTGACGAGAATCCAGGCATTTGGTGAAAAAGGCGGGAAAATGACAGAAACCAAATTTGTTTGTGACCGGGTTTTGCAACAGTTTCGTTCGTCGCCCCGTTTCGTTACCATGTTGACAAGAAAATGAAACTTAAATCCGTGTATTGAAACATCAATCTCGTTTGATTTCATAGAATGTAAGTTTGTGTACAGAAAGAGTCATTAAACTGACTTTTTTTTATACACCAACCTGTATAGAGGCTACTAACATCAAACTTGTCTAAAGCAGGGTGATTAAGAACATCTATGAACATTGTAGGCGTGCCGTACAGGGAAGTACACCTAAAACGGATCAAAGCGACATGAGAAAAACGCCGAACAGTCAAAACATCAACCCTTCAACTGCAACTACTTTCTAGCTCGCTAAAACACAGATTTTAGTTCGCCCAATTCCGAATTTGAAGATGGATACACACGAAGGTGCGATGGCCTAATGATAAGTGCGCTGGGCTCCGGATCGAGCGGTCCAGGTCTGAGACAGGCCCGTAGGGTGGGGGGTAGGGTGGGGGGGGGGGGGTGGGGTTCAAGGGGTTCGAACGAACCCCCTATAATTTTTTAAGTAGGCATTTTTGGGGGGTTGAAGAGATACTTTTTTACACAAAACAATTAAAATACTGCGACCGGTCGATTACACGGACGACTACCTTCCTTGCCAGGATTATCGGAGGAAGCCGCAACAGTTTGGCACTAAAATTAGAAGTTCTTATCTTTTGGATTGGTTAATTGATTACCGTCTTGCTTTCCATCCTTATCGTAGCGCCTGCTACAATCAGAACTAGCGTTAATTGGCGGGATAGGCAAGCATGCGCATTTGTCAGAAACCAAATTTTCAAGATGTCTAAATGCATACACTCATTTCGGAACATTTTAGAATTTTTTATAGAGTGAAACTTACATTCCGAAGAGCTAATATTAAAGGAAAATGCATCCCACCTCAGAAATGATGTCAAAATGCAGGAAATGCCACTTGAGAGAACCTAAATTTGCAAATTTCCCTAAAGGCACTAAAAAAAATTACCTCCCAAAAAATAAAAGAACCCCCCTTAACAGAATCCACCCTACGGGCCTGTGAGACCTGGCCAGGGTCATTATGTTGTGTACCTGGGCAAGACACTTCACTCTCATAGTGTCTCTCTCCACCCAGGTGAATAAATGGGTACTGGAGAACTGTGCTGAGGGTAATCCTGCGATGGACTAGCATCCCATCTAGGGGGGAGTAGAAATACTCCTAGTCGCTTCATGCAACCGAAACCAGGATTTTCCAGCCTGATGTGCCACTAGGCATGACACAGACTTTACTAAAGTGATCAACATTCCATATAAAAGGGGAAAAGAGTATTTTATTTTCATTTTTTTTTTACAAAAACGTATGTGTATATCTTAACTTACTTTTCTTCTTGAATGGCCGTCAGGACAGCTCCAGGGTCGAATCCTCGGGAAGGATAAACTGCAGTTGTCCCATAAGTAATGCTCATAAAACTGAAACAAAAAGTTAGAAAGTATTACGTTTTGACACTTAACCCTCACAGCACCTCTCTCAATCAAGGAGTTCTGACAAATTTCCAAGAAAACACGACTTAAATGTTGGAGGGAGATGGAATCACCAGGGGGAGGGACTTGCAATGGACTCAGCAGAGAGTAGGTGGGTAGCAAGCAAATTAATTAAGTGAAACCTGGCTCCACATGAAGCTTGTAGATCATTGCTCGTGTCATGCAAGTGAATCTTGTCGGGCAAGTGTGACTGGGATAAGGTACCAGTTTATTTTCTCAATCAGATCACACCTTCCCCAGCTTTCCTTACATCGCTTGGTGATCTAACCCGGGGGGGGGGGGACCATATATATTTTTGGGTGGGGGTGTGCCGCTGGGAATTTGAAGTCCTTGCCCTATACCAGACCATGTTCAGCTAATTTTTGCAACCCTATACCAGACTAGACACCGTAAATCCCTACCCTATCCCACTATCAGTGTTTTTATGGAAAACCATCTGTCAACAACGATGCTGCAATGATTTTATTTACGTTTAGGAAAGCCTCTTTCTCTTCTGAGTTTCTATTCCTATTCTGGACTAAATTCGTCATAACACAGATCAGTTTTCCGGCAAATGCTACCATTTTCTAGACCAAAACTTTCTGATTTCTTAACCCTATCCCAGACTAAACTGCTTGAAAACCATACCCTTCACAGCGGCACATACCTATATAGCTCATATATGGGAGTGCCCCCCTCCCCGGGTGATCTAACCGGTGTAACCAGGGAAACACAGCTTACCTTCCAAGGACCATTCCAAAACAGTGATAAAGTGGAACAGGGATACAGATTCTAGAATCCTAAAATCAACAAGATGCAAATTATGATGAAAAAATGAAATTCTTCCAACTTGTACAATACAATATGTATGTAGACCAGTAAGGAGAAGTTGTACAATGATTTTAGAGTATCACTCACTGAAATTGACATCACTCACTCATTCACTGAAATTAACACTTAACAAAACAGTACCTGATTTTCGTAATCTAAAATTTCTCCAACAAAATACGCATTGTTCAGAATTCCATGATGGGATAGTGTAGCTCCTTTAGGATTACCAGTTGTACCCTGATATAAAACAGAAGCAAATAAATCTTTTATTAATTTAATCTTAACTTGATTGGCAGTTAGCAATAGACAGAAAAACTCTATCAAACTTTCTTCACTGCTTTGACTAACTCTGAAAAAACAACAACAACAACAAAGATAACAAGGGACTAAGCTAGTATTTTGTTTGCCACCTGTTCTGCTGTAGATAATTGTCAATTTAACAGGGCCTGAAGTTACTACCAACATGTTGCATGCTCATGGGAATAGGTTTCAGCAACCAGACTCGTAGAAGTACTCATCAACATGCAAAAATCCTAGTGATAGCTGCAGAGGTTTACAACACTGGGTGGAGTATGATGGATTCAAGTTATTTTTTTTAGGTGGTAGGACAAAAATTTAAAAAAGGTAGATTTAAGAAATGAAAATAGAAAAGATATAACTAGAGCACAGCAAACAATGTGGAAGGCTGACTATATACTCTGTACGAAGTACGATTCTACGGAAAGTGTTACACGCGTATAGTGTACACCGTACATTCATACGAACAACAATTAAAACACTTTTTAAATGTTAAAGAATGTTGAAATGTAACCAAAATTAAATCAGAATAGATTTTAAATACGAAAAGATTCTATGATACAGACAATGCTGAACGACTGTACCACTGTACTGTACACTTGGACGCAATAATTAGATACTGATAAAACAATGGTACAAGCATAGCGCTCTACGAAAATTTCTACGCAAAAAAGCCGGTCATAAAACAGGCATGGTATAGAAAATAGCAAGCATTAACTTACTGAAGTAAATTGAATGTTGATTGGATCGTCGCTTTGTAGTTCATTCTGTAATTTTTGTAACTTTCTTCTCTCGTCTGCCCCTCCTGTCTCCATTAACTCTTGGAATGCCATTGTGCCACTGAAATTTAACACAAATGACAATCATGACATAACCAATTGAAAGTGCCTGCTTCAACTCAAAAACTGGCGAAAATACAAACCTGAATGTTCTTTCATGATCCTTGCTAGCCATCACTACCAGTTTAAGATCAGGAAGTCTGTGGATAATTATGATAACATCAGCATTCAGTATATTTGCAGAAATTATGGTCGGTTTCCTCAGACCTAGCACACTAGACAGTGGGGGATCTAGGGAAGTGGCAGGGGGGGGGGGGGCTCCTTAGTTTTGGTAAAAGACAGTTTTTTTAAGGACTTCCCTTGCAGAACATTTTTGGGGAATACACACAAAAAAGGCCCCCCACCCCTTTAGTTCATGGACTGGATCTGCCACTGCCAGATCACACTATCTACTAGTTAACTGATTGGGAGACCAAGTAAAAAAAAATCCTTGGTTGTGGACTGTTATTATGACTATTAATAAATGAATTAGTTAATATAACCACTGAGCTTCTAATGCACCATCCCACACAGAAACAAATTGCATTAAACTCCTTGAAGATCGTGCTGACTGCATGAGTTGTTATATTTTTAGAAAAACTACATTAGATAATGATTGTAACTAAAATTATTTCTCCTTAGAACCTTTACTACATTCAACTGACCACTTTTAAATAGCACCTCATCTCAACATTTTTTAAAAAAAGTTATTGTAATATTCAATAATTTTATTGCTAATTCTACCTTGCGCTTAGAAAATGACTACAAGTACCTGACTGCCTGTTTCTACCTTTGTATGTACAAGCTTCACTAAGTACCTATGGCAAATTCAGGTCAATTCTAAGTTGGTAAAAAAATATGATGTGCATTTGGCAATGACACGTCCACCCAGGGCAAATAGTAGACCATTTTCACTATCAATACAACCACTGACTGCCTTTGCAATACTAAGTTATGGGAAGCGAGATTTTGCAAAGGCAGTAACTGAGGTCATAAGACAGAGATGGGAGAAAGTGGTACGCGTCGCCGAAGGGGAGGTGGGAGGGAAAAAAATTTTCCACTGGTCCAGCTTGGCGTTACTTGGCAAAAGAAGTCAAAAACACAAGTTAATTTGCTTAGACAAATGAAATCCCTAGAGGCACATGTAACTCTGACTCTAAATACCCTGAGGTATTACAAAGACGGGTTGTCCTAAAACCCGGAATGCCGGAAACCCGGAAAACCGGAATGCCGGAAATCCGGATAAGAAATCCCGGAATCCTAAAACCCGGAATGACCTTTTTTGTGCACGTCTTTTCAAGATAAATACGTGGAAACAAGTTATTTTTGGCGGGAATTGGAAATTTGTTACGAGTTTTCAATTACGTTGCGAGTTAGCGAATCAAATTGTCAATTTCGATACAAAGTTCCCAACTTCGGCCCGACAGAACTTCGCAATTTAGCTAGTTGAGGAGAAACAAAACATATTGTTTCAAAGTCATGGTGATATCTGAACTCAATGATTTTAAAGGAAACAAGTTGCGGCGGGATTATTCCAGCGATTCTTGTGGCTCACGCTGCACAATTTTTGTTTGACGAACAAGCAGGACAGCAATAACAACCTTCTGATCAATGTTCTGACTGATAGTGAGAGGAAGCATTACATTCATATACCGTCTATTGCATCTAAGCATGAACACGTCCTTTCGAAAATGGGTATCAAACGCTGTCGATATTCGTCGCTTGATGATACAACGTTTCGCACCAGCGATCACGCAAGTAATTTGCCGATAAATGAATTTTATGCAGGCAGATATTTGGTCAAATTTTCCTTTTTTGTACAAAAATATATTTTTTACGCTTTTTGCGAGGTATAATCTAAATTTTAAGTCTTTTGCGTTTGTAAGCCGGGTGAAACTGGATGCATGGTTTACCCATCTTTACATAAAGTTGATTTTAATCGAAGCCGAAGCGAAGCGACAGGGACGACTAATTTCTCACGCCAACATGCATGTTTGCGGCTCGCTAAACATTAATTTAAAGTTTGTGAGCCTTTTGTTGATAACATAACTGCAGAAGGTTTTAATCTGCACAAGTTAAAAACAATGTTATGTTTTTATTGACGTCGACTATTTGTTTAAACAAGTGTTTTGCAACTTGAGCCGCAAGAATCGCTTCAGATATCGCTACGACTTTGAAACAACATGTTTTGTTTCTCCTCAACTAGCTAAATTGCGAAGTTCAGTCGGGCCGAAGTTGGGAACTTTGTATCGAAATTGACAATTTGATTCGCTAACTCGCAACGTAATTGGAAACTCGTAACAAACTTCCAATTTCCCAAAAAATATAACATATTTCCACGTATTTATCTTGAAAAGGGCGTACACAAAAAAGGTCATTCCGGGTTTTAGGATTCCGGGCTTTCTTATCCGGATTTCCGGCATTCCGGTTTTCCGGGTTTCCGGCATTCCGGGTTTTAGGACAACCCTTACAAAGACACCAGCATAGCGCGCAGGCTAAATCAGTGGTTATTTTGACAGTGAAAATACTATATATTAGCAATTTGTAGTCTAGAAGCACAGCAGTTTCGGCCTCTTGGTCCATGGGCAAACGTCATTGAAACATAGCTTGCAGTACTGTAAACTTATAACATTGAAGTATTATGTAAAGTAGTACACATTCCTGAATACGGTAAAATCAAGATTTCTCGAACCTCTGGGGGAAACAATAGTTGCTTTGAGAAATCGGGAGGTTGAAGAAATCTGGGGCAAAATTACAGACAAATACTATCCAAGGAAAAGGAAAATTGGTCCAAGAAATTGGGAGTTGGGAGAAACTGAGGGTTTTATTTTGTAAATTGTTAACTAAAGATGGTTTTCCCTAGCATGGTAACAGTTTGAGTACAGCTTACAAAACTTTCAGTTAAAATGGACGTTTACATCACGCCAGTTTAAAACAAAATGGCGCGAGTTTTAAACATTATTATGAGGTTTGACTTTAATTTTCTTGAGAATGCTTTAGAGTTTAATCACCAGGTCACTAAGACAAATAAATTTCAGTGAGATGTTTCAAATAGGATATAAAATGTTACCATGCTATGAGTAGGATTTTGGTACTTTAGTTTTGCACTCATTGCTCAATCTTTCAGCAGAATCTGTTTTTATTACCTTTCATTGAAGAGATCTCCTGGTTTTGAATGCGGCAGCTCATGTACAATGTGAGCTAACATGTTGTAGTAATCCTGGGTTTTGAATTGGTCAGCCATAATGAGTGCTTTGCAGCCAACCTAAGATTTAGTAAATTATAACAATTATATTATAATAATAATTTTTTATGGTGCTTTAAATCTGAAAAATAAACTGGGTCTAAACAATAATCAAAATTAGGGATTATTTAAAATAATAAGAATAGCTAATATAATGATGGTTATTAAATACCTTTTTCAGAGCATATTCCACTTCTGGAACCTGATAAGCAGGATTAATGTTTACCTAGAAAATAAAGAAATTGAAATGAACTTTATTTGCAAAAGCCACAGTGAAGCAATCTGTTTGAGCACAGACAGTATTCCTGTCAGGTATTCCAAGCTAAGGCCATGCCTCTTCTTATCTACCTAGGTGTATAAACACAAGTTCATAGTGACTAAGTGCTCAAGAAAGCTTGCAGATATGCTGTAAAAATGGCAGAAGAGCTGCAATGGGCGCCAAAAGTGTTGAGACAGTCGGCACTTTTTGAGTACCTTAGACAAATTTTACCCCTCACCCCTTCAATATAACCCCCTCTCCCCGAAACAATGTTGTATTTGCTATCTGCAAGACCTTCCTCGTTTAGGTACAACATTGAAAAGGGGGAGGGGGAGTGGTTCAGAAGCGGCAGCAGATTAAAGGTGAAAAAACGGGAATTTTAAATTAGTATCAATTTCATCCCAACTGTCTCAAGGACTTTTGACGCCCATTGTGGTTTAATTCAAGAACCTATATAAGTCCTCGGCCCTCTCCAAGAAACCAGCCTTGAGCTCAAAGAAGAACATGCCCCAGACACCTTTCGGTTGGACAAGGTTTAATTGGTGTCACATTACCCAGCCTCTTTAATATGAACACCAAAGGGACAGAGAAGAGTGTCACATTATAGAGGTACCCATAATTTACAGAGAGGTAGAATAATTTTGGTCACTTTTGGACCAAGTGAACTGTCAGTAATAGGGAGGTGTCCGAATTATAGAGGCGTCCATAAGGAGAGCAGGGGTGGATCTAGGGGGAGGGTGCAGGGGTTGCACCCCCTATAAAATGACTTTGCGGATTTCTAATACAACTGGTATTCTGCCCAAAAAAAGTGAGTTATGCCATTCCTTAGTGGTGCACCCCTTCCTAAGAAAAATCCTGAGATGGAGGATCCACCCCAGTATTAACCTAACCATTTCAATATAGAGCAGTTTTCAATTGAGTGTCGTAAAACCAAAACCAAAGTAATTACTCTGGCCAATCACAAAGGACACAGAAAATCGAGTGAACCAATCAAAACTCGAAGCAAATACATGTGGCTGGCACGAAGCGCGGGAAAACCTGCACGAGCGAGTCACGATTGGTTTTGGTTTTACTCCTGATTGGCTGAGAAAGTGGCGCAAGATTTTTAAGCCAATCACTAAGCGTAGTAATGCAAAACCAAAGCAAATGCAATTTACTTTCGACACTCAAGTGAAAACCGTTCTAGCTTTGAATTAACCAGACAGTGTTAATCAGAATGAAAGTACTAACCAGTATTAATCCAGCTTTGGCAGTGGCAAACTGAGTGATGACCCATTCTCTCATGTTAGGACCCCAAATTCCCACACGATCACCCTTTTTTAAACCCACAGCAATAAGTCCTGCAGCAAGATCATCCACCTGCAATTTACATGATTGTTATTAAAATCAATACAGAACTCTCTCCTCTGCAGAGACTCAGAGATTTGATTTTGAAAAGGAAGAAGAGCATATTAGGCTCCCAGGGGGGTACTCCGTCTTGTAAATGACAGGGATGATCGAATGGAGGCAAAACTCAGGACCCAAAAATTCCCTAAGTCTTCCGACATTACCCAAAAAAATCTCTGGACCAAAAATAACCCCCCAAAAAATCCCTTGTCAAATTACCCCTAAATTGCCAGGAGCAGCAATAACATAACACAAAGAACGCTTGTTTTGTTTATTCATCATACCATAAAAACGCCAAGGCCGCGCCAAGGCACTTTAGTTCGTTTTTAATACCCAAAAAATCCCCTATCTAAATCAAGTCACCCCAAAAAATACTTGCCAAATTTTCCAACCCAAAAAAATCCCAGAATCGAAAATTTCAAACCCAAAAAAATCCTTCGATCATCCCCGTCATTTACAAGCCAGAGTACCCCCCCTGGGATTAGGCTCTCCTTTTCTCTTCATTTTTCCTACTGCATATCTGGTATGGTTTCTGTTTGGTTTGCCTCCTATGAAGATGTTCTTCATTGGCTCATCACGCAATCTTCCTCCAATATTGTGTGACAGCCAAGAGAACCTCTGCATAGGAGGCTACATTTTGGTTGGACCCAGTTGAGCCAAAATACCAAACAAGCCCCAAATCAAAATCACAATAATTTATTATCAAGTGAGCTATATGGGCTGCCCAAATTCGGTCAAAAATCCTATAATATCAGGTCAGTGACTTGATCAGATATTGCAGAAAATCAGGACAATAGACAAAGCTTCTGATTGGTTAATTGCCAGTTCAAATTTGGGTAAGGTAGTATTTTTGAAAAAGCTGAATTTCAATGAATAAGGAAAAGCCAAAAAGATTTTACCAAAAAAACTGGTGCTCTTTAGTTACATAACACAGAATCATGGGACAAATTTATACTATCTGATTTGTTTTATCTGCAATGCTTACCTCCTCTTGGAATTTAGCAAATGTAGCCCTCTCGTTGTCTTCACAGAAAACATAAGCCTCACAATCTGGGAATTTTTCTACAGTTTTGTCCAGTTTTTGTCCAATTGTTTCACCAAGAAAAGGCTTTTTAGACAAACCTTGACAGTAGCTAAACTGGAGCTTCTCGTGAGAACTGTTTGAGACAAAATAATTGTATAGTCGGAGGCAGGATAAAATTGATTGTGCGACTGTTTTATGTTCGCAGAATGTAAAACTTTCTGCCTTACATCTTGAATGTTGATTACTGGCCCAGGGGGGGTACTCGGGCTTGTAAATGACGGGGATGATCGAAGGATTTTTTTTGGTTTGAAATTTTCGATTCCGGGATTTTTTTGGGTTGGAAAATTTGGCAAGTATTTTTTTGGGTGACTTGATTCAAATAGGGGATTTTTTTTAGGTATTAAGAACGAACTAAAGTGCCTTGGCGTATTTATAGTATGATGAATAATCAAACTCGAGCGTTTTTGCCCCTCCTGGCAATTTAGGGGTAATTTGACAAGGGATTTTTTTCAGGGTTATTTTTGGTCCAGGGATTTTTTTGGGTAATGTCGGAAGACTTAGGGATTTTTTTGGGTCCTGAGTTTTGCCTCCATTCGATCATCCCCGTCATTTACAAGCCGGAGTACCCCCCCTGGGATTACTGGTAGGTTATGTCTGGTTTCACAGGACAAGCACATAAAAATTTGTAGAAAATGTGACAGCTTAACATTCTCAAATCTCAAGGATCACCAAGAGCAAGCAGGAGTCTTTATTGCCACTTTCTCTTGGTGAGATGCTAGTCTAAATTTGCCAGGCGTTCTTTTTCCAGAAATACCTCAGGTCAACCTAAGAGCATACTAGTACCCTTTAAAGCTGATTTCCAGTCCGTACTGCGCAGACTCGGGGTTTGTTTTCGTTTTTGTTTTGAATTTGTTGAAACGTTACACTTCTGTGACAGCATACATGACGTTTTTTAGTCCGCCATTACAGTTTGTTTCGTTCAAGAATTTCCGATGAGCTGAAACGTCTGTTTGAAATAGCGTCAAGGTTCCTCTACTCGTTATTATTTGTTCTGCAAGGATATCTGGCGTTAATTATGAAGAAAAAGGTAACGTTGTCGCGGAATTTTTAGTTTTGCTTGTAAACATTCCTTCGTGTGGGTTCACATAAACATTGCAGCCGAGATTGCGCAGTACGGACTGGAATTCATCTTTAATACACCTAGGAAGGGAGAAGCACTGTGAGACTTATGTGAAAGTTAAGTGTTTTGCCCAAGAACACAACATTATGTCTGTGGTGAGTGCTCAAACCTGGGACTGCAGCCCTGGAGTCCAACACACTAATAATTAGGCCACCCTGTCTCCTTCATGACTGATGAAGAGAAACAAGCTGGCTATTTTACCTTACACAAATTGTGATCTTCAATATTTTTACAAATTGTGTTGCTGCAGAAAATATCCATACTTCTTCCAATGAGGAATCTTGGTTGAGTCCCCATCTTTCTGTAAATTCCAGTTTAGCTTCATACTTTCCTCTTAAAGTTTTAGTCTTTGGGATCCCCCTTCCCATCAGAATTTTCAGTACCCTATACCTGCCAACTGTAATGTAAATGTAATTTATTTACCCACATGACGCGGAAGAGCTCGAAGCTCATAAAGACGTGTACGTGCATCCGACATCGAATTGGAATTTGGAGTGTTGGTTTTTGTGGAGGGAGGAAAACCGGAGAACCCGGAGAAAAACCCTCGGAGCAGGAACGAGAACCAACAACAAACTCAACCTACATATGGCACTGGGCCGGAATCGAACCCGGGCCACATTGGTGGGAGGCGAGCGCTCTCACCACTGCGCCACCCCTGCTCCCTGGATTTCCGAAGACGATACAACAATGTCCGAAGTATTCCGAAGACGTTCCGAACATATCCCAATCGCAAGGTGTGGACGTGTTTTGCTAAACATGACCTCATTTCCAATGCCTTTTTCTTGTCAAAACTCTGTGATTTCGGGGAAAGTATCGCCATTTACTCATTTTACATGGAGTTTTCTTTCTCACATTGGTTTGAGATTACATTTTTTTGGAAGTGTGTTGTTTGTGGTTGTAATAACTCCCTTTCTTTTTTGACTAGGCGCGAGAAATTGGTTCGTAAGCATGAGTTGGCATGAGATCGAAGTTTTCAACTCGCAGGCGTGAGACTCACGCCCAAGGCATGAGAGTTGGCAGATATAGTACCCCTCTGTGAGGGAGGTACAGATATTTTCTGGAATCACACATAATTTTTCCAGGAAACACTTGTATCACCCATGCACCCCATGAAAGGGCAGTGGAAATTCCAAGGGGAAAGGGGAGGACGAGAAGTTAAGTTTTACAATTTCCAGAGGGGTGGGGTTGGGACTTAAACCAAGGAAAGCCTTCCATGCGATGGTATGGATATTTTCTGGTACAACTCATTAAAGACCAGGTCAGGTCAGACACCAGAAAAACCAATCCAGCTTTAGATCAAGCCTTATTTTGTATATTGAACTCTTTTGAAGAGTGGAAGTTTAAACAAAGAATGAAATATTAATTAGCGATTCATAAAGCCTAAATTTATATCATTGCTTTGTATAATACATCATTTAACTGGGAGGAACCCTTATTCCATTCAAAACAAAGCTAACAAGCGTTTTTTTTTTTTATAACAAAAACATCATCACAGCTAGTTAAGTGAAACCCTTAATGTTGACATACGAGATTATCCTTCTATCTAAGGTTTCGATCACGTTCTTCCTGTAAAACCAGACAAGTGAGAGGGCGTTCGAAGCCTGTGTTAGGCGACCCTAACCCGGGCCAAACGCCAAAAGGGCCTCAAGTAGAATTCCTAAAATTTGAGATGATCTCTCACCTTGTGGATGAATGCCGGATCCTACTGCAAAATCCACACGACATTGGCTTGGAAAATCTTTGCATCCATTGAGAATACATTCGCAGAATGCTGCATTTCCCTGCAGAGCTCAAAATCTTTTGCCCCGCAATTGAACTCGCCGCCATTTTGTTGTTGTGTCTGTCACGTCTGACTCGAATGCAAACGGAGAGAGATCTGGTGACGCCAAAAATAATCATAGGCACGCAATAGCGTGCAAAATGTACTTGAAACCCGGAAGTTAGATCATGTTTATTTTTAAATCTGATTACTTTCCATCCGCCATACAAGGATAAAATAACATGGTGTCAAAAAATCCCCAATTCATAAACTTTAATAAAGGAAATATTACTCAACTATTGTTTACATTGTAGAATTCGGGATAGTTTAAATACACTTTATAATCAAGTTGCAATAATTATTCAAACTGCTAATGGGCTGAAACTATTCCTATTTACCCCTAAGAATCTATTTCTGCTGCCGCATAGCCTTTTAGCGAAAATGAAAGTTTAGGACGGAAACCACTGAGTGGGGAATCGAAAGTCCCTTGTGTAAGAATAAATTAAATGCTAATATTATCAGTTTGATATTGGTAGTGTACGAAGCGTTATGAATACTTGACACAAAATTTCACATTACCGGCCGAAAGGATAGAAAAATGGCCATTCAAACGTTTCTATGTTGCTTCAATATTTACGAAGGATCTTGGGTCTGCGGGCTTTGCAGCTTGGTAAAGCAAGACATATTTGAATTTGTTATAATTCCTGGTTGAATGGAGTACTACGGACGATCACTCTCAAAACTACAATCTTATGATTCTTCTCCGATAGTTGCTGGGTGCTGCAAGAGTTTACCTTCAGTGGTTCAACTTAGAATTTCGCCAAAGGATGACAGCGGCCGCAAGAGAACAGCTGCAGATCGACTTTAACGGTAAGTTCTCTTCAGAGCAACATCAGTTCATGTTAGCGGACTGGCGGCCTATTTAAATCAGTGCATAACAGTCAAAATGTATCTTTTTATATACTATATTATTTCTATTCTATAGTTGGCTCTCATTTCGAATTCCTGATAGTTATTACGTTGTCGAATGAGGCAGGACTTTTGATTTTGAAAAGCAATAAATTTAAGATTCTAGTCTTTACTTCCTGTAGACTTGAGCACAACAAGGATCAAAACTGAAATTACTTCGAGTTGCAAGAAAATTAACAGGAAACAGAATCAAACATTTCGCCAAGTTATAAGTCTTAACGGTGCTCAGTGACAGATCTGGGATTATGAGGGGGAAAAGTCTTTCTCAATTCCCACTAACGGGTTGTGTTCGCGAAGCGAGCAAATGTTTGTCATCAAATCTAACAGGAATACATCTATGAACAATATATTGAGATTGACTTTCACATCACGCAATCGTTTAAATGTGGCAAGTTACAAAACAAGGAAGTCGGCCTGTACTACGATGTTTATTCAGAATTACCCTAATGGCATTATCCAGAATTAATATCAAATTAATACAAGTACATTATATTATAAATGCGAACGGCCGAAAAACCCCGAAGAAGATATTTTAGTCGTAAACACAAATACTATGTAAATTGTTTCTCCAATGTGCCGCAATCATGCGGATGAAGTTTTTTGTGGTCACGAAAGTGAAATGAACCATTAAAATTATTTCATCTAATCATAACGAATTTTTGCGCAATTTTGTCAAGTTCTTTCTGCGCTCTTTTCGCACGACCCAGTCAAAAAGAGAATACCGAGCGCGAAAAAAATAATAACTTGAGCGCAAGTTACTCCACAGAAAACGACTTTAGAGTATTGCAACTTCCATGCAGCTAAGCGATGTTTTTGGCCTTGTTTACAAAATAAACTAAAACGAAAGGCAATGCTCGAAATGACCGCAACAGTTCAGACATAACCAAAGAGGCGTGTACTGGTCACGCAAAAAATGATTGAAAATGATGGCTGTACTGACGAAACTATATAAGAGCATAAGGGAAAAGAAAACAACAACAACAACAAAAAAACACGTTATAACTAAAGCTTTTCCTTTCTTTTTGCCTTGAAGTCTGAGTTGAGTTAACTATAACGTGTGCTCAATTTGTTCTTCCATAGCACTCCAGCTTATCACAATACTTCAGATGTCTGTAGCAGCGGTGTCTATAGCTGTGTCGCTTTTGTTGCTCATCGGACTTTTTAAGGTTTGTGTCACTGTGATTGTATTTCTTTGATTTTAAGCTAGCACCCTATTCGAAGATTAGGTGAACACACGCGCTGACGATAAAATATTATGCGAGGGTTTTGTTTATTTGTGCACATCGCGAAAAACTGTGGATTTCCTGCAGTGCCCTGGGTAGGCATAAATAGATTGTGCTCGGCAACTTTTGAGCAACTTTTAGCGTTTTGAGCAACTTTTTGTAGTACCAACAACCTAGGGCAACTTTTGCCTTCCTTGGCAGCTTTTGAACAACAAATCGATATAAAACCGATCCAAACCATAAAAGGTCGTTTCATTTCGAAGGATTTTTATCTTTTTTTATTTCTAGTTTTATTTTTTATTTTTTATCTATTATTGAAGTTATGTCGAGTTTAAAGAGTATATTGCAGTGGTGGATCCACTTTGAAGTGCCACGGGGCCCGCCCCCCCCCCCCCCCCTTATTTTTTCGGAAATAGCGCATTTTCTTTGAAGTGCCGGAATTTTCTTCGCAGAATTCAATATTCATAGTCAAGCGGGCTCCCCCTTAGCTAGCTGAAGGTCTGGATCCGCCACTGTATTGATTACAACAAAGACGTATTTATATTTCTCATATAACAATGGCTTTTTGGCCTCTTTTAATGATTGTAAGAATATTTAATGAAAATGTTTAAATGGCAACAAACAAACAAACATGTTTTGAGTATTTATCTAATTTAAAACAAAACGACTCTAGAGAGCAAGAAACTTTTCTAAATTTTGGTGGCAACTTTTTGATATTTAAGCAACTTTAGAGCAACTTTTGGGTATATTGTAGGGAAACTTTTCATGAATTTACTGGCACAATCTATTCATGCCTAGCCCTGGGTGCCAGAAGCTTTTCTAGTGCACTCCGAGGATCCGAGGCACTTGCCTTTACAACAGTCAGAGTGTATTTAACACGAATTTTATCAGTATGACACTGACAATACTAACTTCTTAAGTGACCCTTATTGTATTAAGAAACTTCTCTCAGTTCATATGTTTCCGTTGGCCTTGTCTCGTACACCTCTTCATACATAAATTGGTAGGGGACGTTACTGCGCAATAAAGAACCTGCATCACTTACTGACTGTCAGAAAAGAGTGGGGCACGCAGTCCTTGGTGTTTTCACGGTTATCTGGCTTGTTCACATGTTTTCATGGGTTGGGGTGGGGGAAGACCATGAACGCAGTCCTTGGTGTTTTCACGGTGATCTGGCTTGTTCACATGTTTTCATGGGTTGGGGTGGGGGAAGACC
Source organism: Oculina patagonica (assembly GCF_052425735.1). Classification (NCBI taxonomy): domain Eukaryota; kingdom Metazoa; phylum Cnidaria; class Anthozoa; order Scleractinia; family Oculinidae; genus Oculina; species Oculina patagonica. The sequence goes on from NC_135762.1 coordinate 27,381,007, forward strand.
ATGAATGCAGTGCTAGCGGTCACCACGAGGCGTCTTCGCTGTCCAATCGTCACTGACTTGAATTGTAAAGCGCATTTGAAAAGATACGTGTGGAAAATGCGTTATCTAAATACATTACTATTGGCCTTAAATGATTAAAAGCAATGGTGTGATGCGCGTAATTTTTTTTTTTGTTCCGTTTGTTTTTCAGCGTCGGCGGTGGCTGTTATTTCCGTGGTTGGTCTGGGTGCTGTTGGAGGAGCTGTTTTCTATAAGTGTCATCTTTGTTTATGTGGCTTTTGAAGTCAAGGTAATTCCCATTCCCATTTCAGTCCACTTTCATGGAAAATGGAAACGTAGCCAGCGTACCGGCGTAGGCCTGTCCCGATTGTGCTCGAAAATGCTGGAATGCCAAAAAGCTGCTAAAAAAATTGCCTAAAATCCAAAAGTTGCTAGCTAAATTTTTGATATTTTTATATAAACGTTTATTAAAAGCTTTATTTTTCGTTCTTCACAATAATTGCTAACACATCGGTCGAGAATAGCTTAAAACTTAGCCTTAAAGAGTTGCTCGCAGATATGGGCGAACTTTAAGGATACTCCTTAGTCTAACGAAACGGGAAAAAAACGTTGTCAAGTGACAGGTTATATGTTCAAAAGCGTGATAAACATTCAAGAAATTCGCATAAATTCAAGTTTTCTATGAAATCGTTGACTTTTTCGTGCTTGACTGATACGTGCTTTAAACCCGAATTGTTCTCAAAAAATGCTCAGACAGGCAAAGCTTGCTCGAGCTTACTAGAACATCAAAAAGTTGCTCCGAACGCCAAAAGTTGTTGAAAAGTTGCTGAGCACAATCGGGACTGGCCTTCCCCCCACGGGGCTGGTGCGCATTGTCGTTTTTGTTTTCTTTTAGCGTGAAAGGAAAGCGAAAACACCGGCTGCTTTACAGGGCACTATGTTTAGCACAGAATTACTGAGCCCAACATTTTGATCAGTTTCAGCAGTATTTCTGACATTTTTGCAAGGTCTGAAATGAGTTATCTGATTTCACGGAAATTACTTTAACAACGGATTTATTGTTCCCACCTAGAACTGATACGAGTCTACTTAGTTTTGATCAGAAGCATTTAAGTTACAGTTGTTAGGCAGGGGGGATAGATGGATTCCCACTTCCGGAAGGGGGAGGGGGTACTACGGTATGTTCCCGGATCTCACAAGTAGCACACCAAAAAAAAAAAAAACACCCCGTTTTGGCTGCTGGTAGTTTAAAACTTTCCTGCGATCGAAACATCACACCCAGTTCTAGAAATCGTCTCTAAAATGGACACCTAGTCCAGCTCCTGAACTCTCTCTTCCGCGCGCCCTTTATAGGGGTTGAACCCAGACGCGCGAAGAGAAAGTCCAGGATAACTTGCATGCGCATGCTCAGAACGAACCAATCAGAAGCGAGGAGTGTGACGTCACTCTCTTAGAATGCAAGCTATCCTGGACTCTCTCTCTTCTCGCGCCTGGGTTCAACCCCTATAAAGGGCGCGCGGAAGAGAGAGTTCGGGGACTGGACTAATGGACACCCCGTTCTAGATCGGGAAACCAAAATCACAACCCCGTTGCCTTGGGCGGCACATAGCTGTATAGGTATTTTGTGGGAGTACCCCCGGGTTCCCACTATCCAGTGGAAAAACAATCCCAAACCTCAAGGTTGACACCAATACCAGAAAGAAGCAAGAAAGGAGTACACTTTCAGACAAATGTTTCCATTTTACAGGTTACTATTTTAGCGGCAACTAATTTTTAGCGATTTTTTCCAAGCACGATTTAGCGACTATTTTATTTAGCGATTTTCCAAAAATTGTAAAAAAAAAATAGTGATATCGTGTTCGGCAGTTTTCCTTTGGGGTGGGAGGAGGTACTTTTAATTAATTTAACGAGTATTAAATTTGATCGAGACAAATTTCAGCGAGTACTAAATTGAGCGATTTTCTCCCAACTCGCTAAATGAGTAGCCGCTAACAATATTAACCTTGAGGTATTTCACAATCCTTACTACGTACTGTAAGAATACTTAGGTTAGGTTACTTGTACAGACACAGTTAAGTCTGACCAAAAGCATCAAGAAATTCAGCAGATACTGACAATGTGCTGTACAAAATTGTCCTATTGCAGTTGAAGTGCAGTGTGTACATATCGGATGCAGTCATGTTTGTGATCTCTGTAAGTATAAATTTCAAGTGTAAGGGAAGGAGGGAAATACACCCTTCCCATAGGGATGATGGGGCCTCGAATTGGAAAACTATGCCGTCAACATGAATAATTTCTGTTCATTGTTATTTGCTTGAGTTTTATTCCAACTGTTGGTTTTTGTTGCATTTCTGACACATGCCATCAAGGATGCTCTGTTTCAGATTTTAGTCTAACACCATCACTAGACCTGATGGTGTTAAGATGTAAACAATCTCTTACATTGAAAAATTGAAGGACTATTAGGAAAAATTCAAAATGTAAGCACTGTAAACAAATTTATCTCACAGTGTTCAGGCATCTGATTACTTGTATGTAAGAATTTCCATAATCCAATTAACCTGTGTAGGGGGGAGGGATGGCTGTACATAGCTGTACAAAGGCTATATTCCAATCAACCTATTATTAGACTGTCCACAGCCCTCTATTTTTTCGTGTTTTTCCGATCGACGAGCGCGTGGTGAGAACGCGCTCGCTTCCTTTTGCTTTTTTGCGTTGAAAAATCGAGAGGCTGTGGACAGTCTACCTATTATTTTTATTGTTATCAAAGTAGGCATGCAATGCGTGCGGAGAGCTATGTGACCAACTCTTTGCATGTGCTCATGGCTGGGCTATGCTACTACATGATATTATTCTAATCAATCTTTCTCCTTTTACTTCCTTTAGATGTACTTTATGCTGTGTGTTTACTCATATTGTAAACATTTGAGAAGAGCAGAATGCATGAATAAGGTAAACTAGGATACACAACGTGTTATCAACTTTTCAAGACACTGCTTTTTTCGACTATAAAGTTAATCCAATTAGAAGCCTCCTTAACCTCGTCATACCCCGCCAAATTTATCAAGCTCAAAGAGCAGCCCCCAAAAACTTAAGCTCAGGCCTTATTTGCGTTGCTTTCAACCAACTACATTAAACTGCATTGCCTGTACATACATACAATAATATTGCATAATGACAATTATTAGTTTACCAGAAAGCTCTTCACCTGTGTGCAGCTGTCTCTTATTCCTGTGTGCGGAAATAGGCAATAGCTGCATGCAGGATAGAAAATTCTGGGCTATGTAACATCTGTGTACAAATTTCTTTTAAGATACAGTTTAGACAAAGTTTATATTCTGTTATATATTTTTTATACTTAACTTAAACACAAATGAGGAAATTTGATGTGACCCGATATCAATCAATCAATTAATGTGACAATTTTCGTGAATGTTTGATTTTAGTACAGAGCAGCTGTCCAACTAACTCTCGATGATGCACTTGATTCAGAAAGCTCTGCCCTATTGGTTAACAGACCTGTGTAATGGAGATCATACAGTGCGTCAAGTTCACATGGAAAAGCCAGGCTTGGCAGATCAAAGCAGGATTAAGCTATACCAGAATTGGCATAAAAAATGTCTAATCTTTTAATATATAAGTTATTAATTAAAAAAAAATTGTCAGGACTCCATTTGAAATTAGATTTTAGCTAATCTTGTTAAAACTAAGGTTAAACATGCAAAACTAGCATAGAAAGTTGCTTTAAATTTAAACAAGATTGAAGAAGAAATCTATTTTAACTTAAAAGTTAACTAAAGTCATTTTTCTAATGTACAGAATTACTTTCAAATTGAAGGAAACCTCAAAAAAGTATTCCAAAGTAGAAAAACAACAAAGAAGTAATAATAAACCGTAAATAAACAAGGATGGTTTCGACTGAGAAAGATTACAGACTTCAGCTTTTAAAAACACTGACAATCACCTTAGCGAACCTTTTTACAAAACAAATGTTTCCTTCAGCAATTTCAAAAGGTCATGTCTGTGGGTTTTCATTGTTAGATTTTATTCTCCTTTGTTTTTTTAAGGTCCATTTTTAAGGTCCATTTTTAGCATTATTTTAAAATAATTGATGAGAATAAAAACTCATTGGTAGTTGGTTACCCTGCCCACTCTGAAGTGGGAGAAAGAGAAAGCTAATTTAGTTTTTTTGTTTGGTTAAGATTACAAGCCTAAAAATGTTTTGACAAGGTCACTTTGAACATCTAATAATTAAAGCACTGCCTTGTTATTCTTGCTTCATGGTTGATTTATGATTTTAAATAATAATAAATTATTCTCCTATTGGACTGAAAAGTCTTAAAAAGAGTCTGTACAAAAAGTTTTTCTCCTCCAGAGTTTGCAACAGTTCACTTCTTTGACTCAAAATATATTCTTGTCCACCTTATGAGGAATGTATTTTGAATACAGTTCTTGTCCACAATCTTCCTTCTTTCATCTTTGTTAATCTTTTTTCAATGGCTTTGGCCGTTGCTCTTCTTGGATAGCCACCCAGATATATAAACCAATAATAATATGAATAACTATGACAGTTACTGTGGCTGCACCAATAGATCCATTTGAATAACCCAGAATATCTGAAAAATAATTAAAAAGAAAGATCACATGAGCATGATTACATTAGTTACCAAGGGGGACTTTCTGAAAATTTTAGATTGTTTTTTATTTATTTTAATTTTTTTAGAAATTACAATGACAAAAATACATACAAGAACCTAATTACAATACTACAGACACAAACGAATAACAATATTAAACAAGCCTTGCACAACGTGACTAAACTTGAAAAGACAAAATCCTAAAGAGTGAAAGCATCAGAGTTTTCCACAGCCATCTGAATTCCATTAACCCTCATATCCAATTCACGTTAGTAGAAACTCAGCTGTGTTCTATTGGAAATCTGCAAATCTGATTGGTTCTCCCACTGTTTTCTATTCGCTGATAGAAAACAGTCGTGGACGCACGTAGCTCTTTAAGCGGTAAGTTTTCTTGATTTTTGTCTTCAAAGTGCACAATATTGCAGGTTTTGGACTGCAATCATTTAGAGTTTCTACTAAAACAATTAGCCTACTCGCCCTCGTTTTCTATGAGCGATAGTCAACTCGGCTGCGCCTCGTTGACTATTTGCTCGTAGAAAACTCGGGCTCGTAGCTAATTGTCAAATAGAAAAGCCAACTACAGGCGCGGAAGGCCAAACCATAGCTTTCCTTGATACAAGTAACACGGTATCTGCGAGTGGTCAAGTGGAAGTGGGCGTGTACAGGAAACCCACACACACAAACAAATATCTCGCCTTCGAATCACATAGTCCTGTGCAAAGCAAACAAGCTGTAGTAAAGACACTAATGGATCGTGCCAAATATCTTCCCTCAACCTCTGAGCGGAAACAGAGCGTAAAACAACTAGTAATCTGTGACCTTAAAGTCATCGGATACCCCCAAAGTTTCATTGATCGTTGCCTTGTTTCGGCTCAAGAAACCATGCAGCCAGAAAACCAAGAAAGTCAAGAGAGTCCAAGGGGTTACACTTTAATCCCTTACATAAAGGGTGTATCCGAGAGAGTTCGACGTGTGCTTAACACTGTTAAAACAGTTGGCAGTATCTTTAAGAAACCAAACGACTGCCCCGCCACAAATCAGATCAAGGGAATTGTGTACAAAGTCAAATGCAAAACACCTGATTTTGCCTATGTGGGAGAGAGTAAAAGATCATGGAATTCGCACGGCGCAGAGCACAAGCCTGGTACAAGATCTAATAACGAAAGCGCAATAAGATTTCACGCGGAAACAACAGACCATGACATTCATCCGGATTATGTAGAAATTTTAGAAAGAAATGTCAACAATAAGCAACAACGCCTATTCCTAGAAGCACTACATTCTATCCAGGACATTAACTGTGTGAATGAGCATGTGCATTTCCCACAAGTTTATTTAACATTGGGAACATCCCTAGAGACCGGCGGTGTATAAAACTTATTATGCAAAAACTGAACCAATTTTAACTCTGATGAAGGTAACAGAGAGTTACCAAAAATTCAGTTTTTACACGTTTTTACCAACTTTTTTAAACCGATTTTAAGATCACATACAAACCAAATTTTTATTATATTATACCTATTTTCTGACCAAATTGCTCAAACCATACCCTTTTTCAGACCACAATGGTCAAAGTCAGACTATAATCTATTTCAGTCCAAAACAGCTTGAAAACCATACCTTGCGGTGCCACATGTGGTATATAGCTACTGTATATGTAAGGGAGCCCCCCCCCTTTCCCTATTCCTGGATTCTTATAATGTTCCCCAACCTGTCTAGGTCCAGCATTTTATAATGTGATAAAAAAGAACCCGTATCTGCATTCCCCCATCCCCCTTACCAATCACATTAGATCAGCTGGCAGGGGGACTGGAACTGAGCAGGAACAAGTGGAGTGGGGGGGGGGGGGGGGGAAGGAAAGAGGAGTGGCAACAAGACGTGAGCATACGACTTTTCTTCAAGCTTACAAAAAGGGGAGAGGTGTAAAGATCTAGGTCTGCTCCTGGCAGTAAGCATGCATGCATGGCTGCACTAAAACTCTTGACCTCTAGATCTCATGTCTAACTTGGCAAGCATTGAGAAATAATTAGAAGCTGTCTCACACAGCCCTTGTTTTGGGTCAATATGTACCACACTCATTCCTCAGAGAGCATTGCATGACAAAATGTAACAGTGTCTGCGTAGGAGACTATCATTTTTGGAACAAAGAGACTATAATAATATTTTTACCACTGAGACTTGTATCAAACAGTTTAATTACCTTCAAAGACCATCTTCTTGGAAAGGAAAAAGCAGGATATTGGCAATAAAATCATGGCTAATGTGAACTTCAACAGAGTCCAGAGTACTGATCTTTCCCGAGGCCTGTGTCAATCAATCAAACAGTGAACATTTGTAACATACTGATATATCAACAGTCAAAATCAAGCACTAAAAGATCTATTAACATTATATCTGTTTGGCAATTTAGTATCAAAGAAGTGCTATTTGAAATGGATATTTCTTTACAGATGAATTTATGATCAAAATGATGTTTTGTTTCTCATTCTGCCATAAAACGTGTCCTTTAAAAGACCGCGTTACACCCTGCTTAACAAAGATACAATGAAACCCAGACGTTAGAATGAAACTCAAAATAAGAAGAGGAAAACGACAGAGAGATATTCAGTTTAGTTGAACTTTCTATTCTTATTAAGTAAAATGTCATTTCATTGAACAGACAGAAAAAATAGATTGCAACACTACAGTCACCTACCCTAAGGTATCTCCTTCGCCGTCAGATCTAATCATTTTTAGATACTATGTTAATCTAACAATAATTTTCAAGTGCGTTGGGCTGCTATAAAGGATCTAAGAAACCAACAACTTCTTCAATTCAGTCAGTCCGCCATCTTTTGAGTGACAACAAAGAGGAGGACTGGAACTAATCTCGTCCCACTCTCTCACGGTATTAGTGTTACGTCAGACAACAACATGGCGGCATCTGTTCGTCTCCTTCGCGCAAAACTGTCGCGTTTATCCCTTGTGTATTTCCATAAAAGCCGTCCTTTTATCACCGCGATTTTAAGATTTAGTTCAAACAATGTTTCAAGGTGGCGAAGGCTGTATTTACCGCCCAGAAAGAGCTTACACTGGGGAGTTGCAGTGGGTTCGACAGCTGGGGTGCTGTGTGGAAGTGTCGCTTTCTGTGCAAGCTCAGGTACGATTGTTGCGATCAACGTGATTTTTGCGTAGCTTTCGCTAAACATCAGCCAACAACAGCCGTGTTGCTGACGCCTAGATCTGACTTATTCATAAAAAAAGAAACAGAGGCTCTCATACCTTTACTGTATTGAGGGGCCTAAAGGGGTAAAATGGGAACTCGAATTTGGGAAAATTTACAATGGGAAAATGAAATTTGGATCATTGGGACTGAGAATCACAAACAAAAAACAATGGAGCTGGGACTGGGATTTTGGAAAATTTGGGAAAACTGCAGGCTGAAAAATGGCATTTGTGTTGAGATATTTTTAGTTGTATTGCGTGACGAATAGTACGATAAGTGATTTGCGTTATCAGGTTATGTAATGTTTTGATTTCTCGTGATTTTGATGTAGACAATAGAACCATGTAATCAGTCATCGCTGTCTAGGTATTAGGGTGTGTCGCGCGTCAGTGATAAGGGAAAGCCAAGCTAACTATTGTTCATTCTATTAGAGAGCGAAATCGGGTGTGATCAGGAAAATACTATCAGAGAAATAAATTGTGAAGTTTGCGGAAACTAGCCGTGTACTTATTGGCATTCGCAACATTTGGCCAAAATTTGGGCTGGGAAATTAAGATATATACCCTCCCCCCTCTCTCAGGACCCTCTGTATTGGTCATTTTGTTCAAAATTTCTTGTACATGTGTATGTTGCACAACTGCTGATTTCGAGAGAGTTCTGAAGTCCTTTGCTTTTAAATAAGCTTGCTCCAAATAAAATTTTATGTTAACTTTCCGCTGTTTTTCTCTGCATAAATTTATAAAGAAATGTGGTTTGTCATGTTAGATACATAACAGCAATATTTTATTCTTCAGGGCTTGTTGAGAGAATGTGCAGATCTGCAAAACAGAATGACACTATTGAACTTCAAAGGTGAGTGGTTTTCATGAATTTGATAAGACCATCAACAGTACTAGTCTGTCTGTATGCACTATTTCCTTGGCTATTCACAGTTCATGTAATATTCATTATGCCACATGATCATGATGACTCAGTGGCAATATAAAAGACATGATAATTATTAATGCAAGGTGTATCATTTTCATGAAGACATGTAAGAAATGGTCAGCCCTCCCTCCCACTCCTCTTGCTGGCTTATCCACTTTTGTGCTCCCTGTCATTTCTGCTTGACAGGAGTCTTCCCATACCTTAATGCTAATGAGTCAGCAGGTGGGATAAGGAAGTGTCAAGGATGCTATTGTACTGTATTGTCTGTATATACAGTTGTACAAATATAAGCTTTTAGAATGCAAATGGGTAATATCAGAAATAATCCAGGCAATTTACTCATACCATTTGTGGCGTCTTGGAATTCTGAGGGAAAAGGGTGGTGGGGGTGTATGGCATGGTTGGAAATTAGCACTTGCCCACTCGCCCAGGCGAGTGTGAAAACTGTCGGGCGAGTACAAATCACGGATCACCCGGTGGCCAGTACGATTTTCATATCCAGAATATAGTTTTCGAAATAAGCGTCTACTGATCCACGAAACGCGGCAAGATTGCTTTTCCTGCCTCTTTTTCTGTACAATTTCAACACTTTGCTTGCAACATACAGGAATTTGGGAAGACGTATCAAATTAAAACTGCATTTCAACTTTTGAAGCATGCTTATGGTTAAAGTGTGAAGTAAGGTCATTTTTTGGCGATTTTTCATTCAAGAAATAGATTGCAGTCTCTATCATGTTCGACCACTACTGTGGCATGATGAGTATCGAACGTGATTAAAAATTTGTTAGAGGAGGGGGGCTAAATTTTTCTTTCTTTAATGGAGGAGACTGGGCGAGAGAAAATTGATCTGGGCGAGCGCAATTTGAAGGTCACTCGCTCAGATAGCGAGTTCTCCAAAATTTAAGTTTCCAACCCTGGTATGGCCTAGAATTCCTATCTGGATTTCCAAAGAGGAAAGATAGGGAGATTTTTGTGTGAAAAGACTTTCTCGTTCATAAATCCAACACTTCCCAAGGTATCAAGCCATGGTTTGTATAATAATTTCTTCTTCTTGTTACAATATTGCATCAGGCTCATTAAACAAGGTCATGACGTTAACCAGAAGCATCCCCTGGGTTGGACCCCACTCCATGTCGCTGCTTTTAATGGCAGTGAAAGGTAAGATCACGTGATTACATTTCTTTCCTCCTCCTTCTCTCCTTCTCTCCTACTCTCTTTCGAATTCTCCCACTTTGCATTATTAATAGTTTCCTTTGGTTTGATCTTGTATTTGAAGATGTGTAGAGTTATTAGTAGAGGCAGGAGCTGATGTCAATGCAAAGGAAGAATTCAGCACAGCATTCCGTACTGCGCAAAAGAAACATATGAGATCCTTTGATGGTAGGTCCTTGTTCTTTCAACTGTTGAATATTTTGATAGCACAAAAATGCATTTTTTAAGCCCTTCTATACACAATCACCCTCACTGGCTGGTTTTACAGTGCATTGCGCCTTACCGTGATACATACTACTTTTCTTAGGAAAAGGGGGAAAAAAGAAAAGCCACCCAACAAACGTTTTTACAAGTGTGCTCTCGTAATATTATTATTTGTTTGACAAACACGCATCCTTGCAAAGTTGAATACGATCAAATAGATACTTTTTACAATATTTATCAACAAAATGCAGTGAAAACATAAAATATTACAAGATGACACTTACATTTACAAGTATAAATGTTCGTTGGGTGGCCATGGTAAGGCATGTCACACTGTAATATTCAGTTGCTAAACTGTTATGTAAACATGTTTTTTTGGTTAGGCTCAGCTGATGCTCTGATATTTCTTTTTTTGTAGTGATTTTTATGCGTGATGACGACTTCAGTGACAGACTCCACAGAAATGCTAACTTCAGTGGATTCACTCCCCTTCATTATGCAGCCCTCGCTGACAATCTTGAATGCATTCATCTTCTTCTTAATGCTGGTAAGTTTGTAAAGAGTTTTCATACATGTAGTTGCTTTGGTTCAATTTTACCTTCGGTACAATTTTATACCTGCCAACTTTTTCTGGGTCAAAGGTGTGAGATTTTTATCCTGAGAGTGCCAGGATTTCCGAAGACGATACGACAATGTCTGAAGTTTTTCGAAGATGTCCGAAGTATTTCGAAGACGTTCCGAACATATCTCGATCCCAGTACATGGACGTGTTTTGCTAAACACGACCTCGTTCCCAACTCCTTTTTTTTGGAAAAACCTTGTCAATTCGGGGAAAGTATCGCGATATACTCATTTTAAATGGAGTTTTCTTTTCTCGCACTGGTTTGAGATTACATTTTTGGAAAATGTGTCGTTTGTGGTTGTAAAATCTCACATTTTTCGACTAGGCGTGAGAAATTGGTTCGTAAGCGTGAGTTGGCGTGAGATCGAAGTTTTCAACTCGCAGGCGTGAGACTCACGCCCAAGGCGTGAGAGTTGGCAGGTATACAATTTAGTATTTTGCATTGTCTTATATTCATTATCATACATTGCCATACTCTAAAACAAAGGAAAACACCAGATTGTACCAAGAGTAAAAACCAAGTATTTGTATTTGATAGATGGGGGGGGGGAAATTTTATAATAAAGATAAATACATGCAATGTGAAAAAAATAATTAATAATGAAAAGCGGAGCACAGTCACTTAAAAATAGCTAAGGATAATCAAGTTAAGTGGCTGGGCCAAGTGGTAAAAATGTTGCAATAAAGTTACAGAGTATAAAAAATGAGACACGATTTCCATTTTACTCGCACACACACACACACAGAACGAAAAAAGAAAAATGGATGTGCACACACAAAAAAAATAAAAAAATAAAGTACATCAAAATTATGTACCAGTCACTAATGGTTACATTAGTGCGCTGGACTCCAAATTGAGTGGTTGTTTAAGCCCTGGGTGGGGTCACTGTGTTTGGTTCTTGGGCAACACACCTTACTCTAAATTATAAGTCCTCTTTCCACCCAGCGCCCACTGGCAGGTGTATAAATTGATACCACTTTATGATGGATGACTACCGTAAAGATCCATGTATAAGCCGCACCTTTTTTCCTCTAAATTCAAGTCAAAAATCGGGGGTGCGGCTTATCTACGGAAACATCTCTAGTTGGAGTTCTCAAAGGCCTAATTAATATTCATTAAAAAAAACTTCTCAAGACGTCACTGAATAAACATATAACAACCTGAAAACTTTGTTGTTGTTCACTGCCTTTTAGTTCCTCTGCAAAGCTGTTTGCAGTGAAGCCTGCCGGTCACTTCGAAGCTTTCTGCTGCGTGCGAGAAAGCTCCAAGATAATCGCGATATCAAACTCTTATTTTGCACGAAGTTTTTATCCTGTTGCGGGTAGCAGTTTTCAAGAATCTTGGAAAGAAAGTGCCGCCGATTGCCGCCATGTTTGTTTTTTATGCCCAATAGAACTTCACTTGAACTTCAAACTTTATTGTCTGTATATTTTTTTTCCAAAATTTGAGCTCCCAAATTGGTGGTGCGGCTTATCTACGGGTGCAGCTTATACATGGAACTTTACGGTATATATCTTTTCTCTGCAGGAGCGGACCCCACACTGAAGGACAGTTCTGGCCATCAACCAATAGAATATGCAGGGAGCATGAAGATCAAAGAATTCTTGCAAGATAAAATGAATACGGTAGGGCAATCGCTTGCTGATGTCAATACATATAAAATTTTAATTTTTTATGCAAGAAAAATACGGTAACTAGAATGGCCATGCAGAATTTTATTGTGCCAAGGTTTGAAAAGAAAACGACCGTGACTAACTCCAAAAATGCATTTATATAATACATGTACATTTATTAACTATCTGTAAATTTGACATTTTTCAAATATTTTTCTCAGTATCCAATGTACTCCTTTCATATTTACCACAGTTATAACACACAGGTAGCAGAGACCTTATCATGACACAAACTGTGATGTGCAAATGCTGACTGAACCATAATTCAGCATTTTGTTACTTTTATTTATCCAAGAGGATAACTTTTTATTAAAATTTTATTTGCATGTTTTATAGTGATTGTTTTCTGTTTAGTATGCTAAAGAGAAAGAGAAGAGAGAAATAGAGGAGAGACGTCGCTATCCACTGGAAATGAGATTAAGAGAGAATATTGTCGGACAAGAAGGAGCCATCCTCACAGTAGCTGCAAGTATGGCTACTCATGTGATAATAATTAATTAAGTAATGAAACAAAATCAAACAAACAATAAATTATATAAATTTATGCTCATTTCATTTTAACACCTGGGGTGCCAATTGTATATTTGTTAACTTTGTACGTAACCTTACATGTATTAGAGTTTTTAAGCATAAAAGGTTGGTGTTTATTTTATTCCTTTTCTGGTATTACAGGTAAAAATGTTTCCTTTCAGACAAAATATTTCTAGTTCTGTTGGAATTGTTATCCCTTACTGCCCTTCCTTTGAGCTTGATAATAAAAAAAATACTTGAAGATCTGTGCCAGTGTTTGTGATTGCAGTATTGGTGTGCGGTGATGAGCTTAGATTTAAGTATAAAAGATCAAAGCTCACCCAGAAATTTGCTAAATCACAGCCAGTCGTTTCACAGGTTTGTCCAACAGTTCATGGTATAAATTGTTTATTACATTACATCATCCTTTTCAGCAATCCGCAGAAGAGAAAATGGCTGGTACGATGAAGAACATCCACTTGTGTTCCTCTTTCTTGGATCTTCAGGGATTGGTAAGAGCTGTAGGGTCTTATAGATCTGTGTGAGACTGTTTGAACATGATTACCTTTACCTTTAGCTATTCTGAGTGTGTGTTTTTTAGATTTGAGAGCAATACTCTTACAAGTTTGTACCAAAAGAGTATTATTCTTTTTTTGATCTTCCTCCTTGTAGGAAAAACAGAGCTAGCCAAACAAGTGGCTAGATATCTTCATAAAGACAACAAGAAGGTACATTGCTTACATCTCCAAAGGCATGGTTTATTATTATTATTATTATTATTATTATTATTATTATTATTATTATTATTATTATTATTATTATTGTTATTATTATTATTATTTTGCTTTCACATCCCTTTGCTATTTTGTGTTTCATCAGGGTTTTATAAGACTGGATATGTCTGAATATCAAGAAAAACATGAAGTAAGAATTCAGTGTTTCACAGTAAAACGATTTAAACATATTGTTCTGTTGTTGTTTTTTTTTATTACTTTGCAATCACTAAAATGCATTTACCTCTGCATTTCAAAGGTGGCAAAGATGATTGGTGCTCCTCCTGGATACATTGGACATGATCAGGGTGGCCAATTAACCAAGAAATTAAAGGAATGCCCTAACGCTGTGGTCCTGTTTGATGAGGTTAGATCATGTCATTTCACATTACTTGAAGTCATTTTGTCTTCTGCACGCATTGCGAGCCTATGATGCTAGATAACTAACACAGTTGCAAACTTGCAATGCAGGCGTTTTTGATGGGCGAATAATAATAATAATAAAACCTTTATTTGAGTGTCAAAAACTAAAATAGCAGTAATAAAACCACTAAATGGGGACACTTTAAAGTGAAAGAAAAATAACAAAATCGAAATATCCTAATAAATGTTAAAATCGGTTAAAATTGGTTAAACTATTTACAATATATACAAGTTAAAATACAAGATAAAATATTTTCAATATATACAGATAAAATACAAGCTAAGAACTTACATTAAGAACTACATAGAATACAATTAGCGCAGCAATTATCATTCATTAAAATATCTAAGTCTAGCTTACGAATGTTTTTCTTAAAAGATGACAGTGTTGGTAAACTCCTAATGTCCTTTGGTATTATGTTCCATATCTTAGGCCCGAGTGTGTTTGATTTTGATGGGCTTGCAGTCGCAACGTTTTTTTCCTCTCCCCCACTCCCTTTACTCTTCATTCAGCCTTACTTCTACTCCCTAGGATGCTTTTTTCCTCTCTTCCCAAGCCTCTCCTGAGTTCGAATCCAAGATGGCGCTCGCCTAATCCAAATGTGCTCGTTTGCTAAAATACGCCTGCATTACAGGCTATGCCGCTAACTTCTTCTTTCAAGTTCCTAACAATTGTGCCATTTTACATTTTTCTCTTCAGGTCGACAAGGCTCACCCAGACGTTTTAACTGTCATGCTACAATTGTTTGACGAGGTAACCTTTAAACCATGGTGGTGGGATGGTTGTACAGGGGTGGTAGGGGGTGGGTGGTGCACCCCTATTCAAGTATATGGCATGTTTTTTCAGTTTAAGCTGTAATTATTTCAAATAGGGTTGGTCTATAATGTCATTTTTCATTGTTGTAACAGTTTTTTCTGGTTAAGGGCCGTTTAACAGATGGACAAGGCAAAACCATTGTGTGTAAGGACGCCATTTTTGTAATGACGTCAAACCTTGCTAGTGAAGAGATAGCCAATCACGCTTTGGATCTGAGAAGAGAGGCGAAACAAGCCGCGGAATGCAGAGAAGAGGGTAAGCGCTTTTATAAAGTTTTTAAATTTGATCATTAAACGGGCAATTTGTTATTATCGTGTTCGTTATATAAGTGAAGTCCATATATCGGCTACATTAAAAACCGTTCAAAACTCGAAGCATAAACGTAAAAATTGGTGACAAGCGCGGGACACATGCAACCGTGCATGCAAGCGCGGTTTAAACTTTTACCGGTGCGAAGCGCGAAAAGTCCCGTAACCAGTGTCCAGCGTGGGGAACACTTATCAACGTGCAAGCGCGGGAAAACTTGTCAACGGCGGCAAGCACGAAAAATTCCGTAACTAATGGTATGAGTGGGAAAATACCTAGCAAGCCCGGGAAACCACGTACCTAGTGTAAGCGTTTTAAACATTACACGGTTGTGAGCACGGGAAAGCTTGGTGGGAGGTAAGAGCTTAAGAGGGGGGAGAAGGGGGGTGGGGAGGGGGCGCATTGGGACGTGGGTTTTTTTTTTGCTGTGGTTTTGAAAGATTAGCTCTTCACTGTTATTCTTTTCACTTTTTTGACAGATGGCGAAATTAGTGAAAAGATCACAATATCAAGAAAGTTTAAAGAAAGAGTCGTGCAGCCAATTCTTAAAGTAAGGTTTTACCTGCCGATCAGTCAAAATATCGCTTTTCTTGAATAGATTGAAAGACTTAAAGATATGATCATCTCTGAATACACATCTGGTTCCAAAACTTAATTGTCTCAAGGAGTGTTATTATTTTATAGAAAATGTATAAAAAGCTAAGAGGAATTTGTATGTTAACCAGCGTTAAATTTCCCCATTGATATTTTACAGCTTCACTTCAGACGAGATGAGTTCCTGGGTCGGATCAATGAAATGGTTTACTTTCTTCCGTTTTCACGCTCAGAACTGCTCAGCTTGGTAACAAGGGAGCTGGATTTCTGGTCGAAAATGGTCAGTAGCTTTCTAACTATCCTTTGCAATTTGATCAGACTTTTGCGGAAGAAGTTGACCAAAGTTGCCCCTGCCTTTAGCCTGTAATCGAATAACATGAAGTTTTTATTTCTTTATTATTCTTTGCAGGCGTTAAGTCGACATGATATCCACATGAGCTGGGACAGAGAAGTGTTAGATGTTCTGGCTGATGGTTACGATGTACATTATGGCGCGAGATCGATAAAACACGAGGTGAGATTGCTTTATTGCCCTCGAGTGTCTCTTTCAGAGAAAAGTACCACAAGTTTGGGCGAAATTTTGTGTCATTTTGCTTGGCTAATCGAAAACCAGGTTAAAGCGTATCCAGGAACTGGTAGGAAATTTTGGTAAGCGCTGGAAAAGATGCAACCCATGCGGGCAAACGCGAAAAAACATGTAAGACTTTAGCCCGGGAAAACATTTTACCCTTTGACCACTGCGGGAAAACGTGACGCGTAGAAGTTTGGCAAGCGCTGGTAAACTTGTAAACGATGGGAAGCGCGGGAAAAATAGGCTTTTTGCACCGGAGAGAGTTTAGGCTATGATCATGATTGGCTGAATAGACTGCACCTTGACGCTGATTGGTTAGTACACGGGTCTTTGGTAACCGCGCAGTGAACAATTATAAACCAAAATAAAACGTGAAACCAAAGCAAACGGATCAAGCAAGAGGCAGAGCTCGACAATAACCTTGGTTAATAGATTATCCACCGTAAAATTCACCTGATTACAGATAATTTTTTGAAACCTCTGTACTGTTCTAACGTATAAGTTATCGAATTTGCTGCAGGTTGAAAGAAGAGTGGTCAACCAACTTGCTGCAGCGCACGAGCGAGAGTTGATAAGTCCCGGATGTTCCCTGCACATAACAGTGGACTACCCCAAAGATAAAACTGGAAAAAGTTTGGTTGAAGATGTAGCACCGATGATTAAATTGCAGCTCATTAAAGAAGGAAAGAAAAAGGTCGATATCGAAGTGGGAGACTACTTCACTCCGGAAGATAAACTTTTCTTTTAAAGAAAAAAAACCAAGTAGAAAACGTTACAGAATGATGGAATTTACGTGTCGTTTGGTTACGGTTAGATGGATGTGATCTTCGAGGGATATTTAACATAAAATGACGATCGCTCAAGTTAGCATTTCTAACCCTCGAGTCGATCAAGAAGCCAGTATTTGAAGGCTTGCGTTACACGGACGGAATACAGGAACACATATGTGCTGTAAAGATTTTTAGATTGTATTTAAGAGTACGTTGTGACTTACAACGGAGAAATTAGCTAACTTTACGAGCAGGACTTTGCTAAAAACATTTTGATAAAGGAGAGTAAAAGAACTCTCAAAGGATTTACCAAACTTTAACGAACTTGTATAGATAAATACAGCCACCTGTTCAGTTGGAACAAAAAGTAATAACGGGTTCTAGTAGAACTCAAATGTCTTAACAAACAAAACCAAAAATATTGGCGCTTTTGAACATAAAATAAATTAAATAATTATGACCATTGTGTGGTTGCGTTGCTCGATGTCTTTCCGTAAGGGAGTTACATAGGGTAAGAAAGTATGAAAGAAAGTAAGAAAGAGTAAAAGAAAGTCGGAAAAGAAGCTACACTATAAAGATAGTAAAAGACAGTAAGAGAATTTCAATCTCTAGTTTTCCGAAAGTTGTCTTGCGTTGCATTCAGTCAGTCATGGACGATATGGCTCTTGGCCAATGAGCACGCGAGAATTCTGTCAGTTTTAAAATAGTTATTAAAATTACGTTACAGAGTTCATCAAATTTCTGTTCCAAACAGTGGGAATATTTCCTTCATTTATTAAAAACACCAAAGCAGTGTCTCTCTTTGAATCAAAGGCGTTTTACTAACTATACAAACGCACACGATAAATATACCCAATTAAAGAGAATTTTTTTTATGAAAAACACCCTGAATTACAACCGCATTCTGCAGTGACACCCGAATTCCTGGCTAAAAAGAAGTCGTTAATTAATAATCAAAGTGACATTTTGTATCTACATCTTGTGTTCATTCCTTTCTAACTTATTTTTCTTGTTTTATTACATTTTAATTTGTATCTGGAACAAAGACGTGATCCAGTATCCAAACCTTAATTTTATGTAAAAGAGAAAATACAACAAAAACCGATTGAAGTAAGACTTAAGTCTAACTAATAATTACCATTATTACAGACCACTGGCTGGCAAAATAGTTGGTTTTACATCCAACACAACATTAGATAAATAAATTATGGGACTATAAACTATCTAGAAGGTCCGATCTATTTAGTACGATTAATTTTTGTAAGACGTTTAGAAGTTAGTAGCGTGTTAAACATGCTTTGTCTACTAAAAAACTGTTTTTAGTTCTCCTTGAAGAAGAATTTGTTAACAAATAAAATTCACCATGCAGTTCAATGTTCCTATAAATTCCTAAACAATTCCTTGTTCCAGCATTGATTGAGCAACCTTAATGAAGCCGCCGACATTCGCGCCCTTAACGTAATCGATGTAGCTGCCATCTTTCGATGTGCCGTACATGACGCATGTATTGTGAATGCTCTCCATGATGTCATGCAGCTTCTCGTCGACTCCCTCTCGGGTCCAGGCGTGGCGCAGACTGTTCTGTGACATCTCCAGGCCCGACACGGCCACTCCGCCAGCGTTGGACGCTTTACCAGGCCCAAAGAGGATCTTATGTTGTTGGAATACTTCTATAGCGTCAGGGTCTGACGGCATGTTAGCGCCTTCTGCTACACAGTAACACCCATTGTTGACTAACATCTCTGCATCCTCTTTGTTGACTTCGTTTTGGGTGGCGCATGGCAGAGCCACGTCGCACTTCACGAACCAAGGGCGTTTTCCTTCGAAAAATTCGGCGTCGGGATACTTCTCCACGTACTCGCTGATGCGACCGCGTTTGACGTTTTTGAGCCACTTGAGGTACTCAATCTTCTCCTTGTCCAGACCGTCGTGGTCATAAATGGTGCCCTGTGAATCTGATAGCGTCACGACCTTGCCACCCAATTGTAGCACTTTCTCCGACGCGAATTGCGCCACATTGCCGGATCCTGATACCGTGACGATTTTTCCTCTGAAGGTCTCGCCCCGCGTGTTCAGCATCTCGGCCGTGAAGTACACGAGTCCGTAGCCAGTAGCCTCCGGTCGCAGCATACTTCCTCCAAAGCTAAAGGATTTCCCCGTCAGTACCCCTGTGAACTCGTTGCGTATTTTCTTGTACTGGCCAAACAAGTAACCGATTTCTCTACCTCCGACTCCAATGTCACCGGCGGGTACATCCGTATTTGGGCCAATGTGCCTCTGAAGCTCTGACATAAATGACTGGCAGAAATTCATTACTTCGTTGTCGCTCCTTCCCTTGGGATCAAAATCGGATCCTCCTTTCCCACCTCCCAGGGGAAGAGTCGTAAGGCTATTCTTGAACACTTGCTCAAACCCGAGAAACTTAAGAATTCCTAAATTGACGGTTGGATGAAAGCGCAGTCCTCCCTTGTAAGGACCAATGGCCGAGTTGAACTCTACACGGAAGCCCCTGTTGACATGGACCTCTCCATGGTCATCTCTCCACGGGACCCTGAAGATAACGACCCTTTCTGGCTCCACGATGCGCTCCAATATGTTACCGTCGAGATATACGGGGTTCAACTGAAGGTAGTCCCATAGGGAGGTTATGACTTCGTGTACGGCTTGGTGAAACTCGTTTTCTCCTGGGTTCTTCGCTCTAACATGGCTCATAAAATCATCTACGCTCTTGAACTTCATGTTTCCTTCCTGTGGAAAGTAACCAAAAACACGTCACAAATTCAGTTAATTTTGTTCTTTTACTATAGTTACGCGACCCAAATTCTGGCCAAAAGAAATCTTCAGGCTTTAGTCTCCCAATTTATATTTACGATAAATGAAATTGAATATAGGCTTATTAATTCGATACTGAAATTCTTCGAAAACGTTTCTACATAGCATAAATCCTTCAATTTTTAAGGAAAAGCAAAACAGACAATTTTGACTCAAACTACACAAAACGTACCGTATGCCTGATTCTTTTAGTCCGTAATCTCGGATTTTCTATCGTAAACTTTTGCGTCTTCACTTTCCTGTGTGGAATTCTTAACTTGGCGGTAAGAAGGCAAAAGTTAGACTTCGCGAGTTCCCAGTTATTTCCCCTAAAAACTTTTGAAAAGAGTAATCCTCTGGGGCAATACATTCACGACGTATCTTCCTGAAAGAGGCCGTTCATAACATGCTTCCCCGTAATAACGAGATTACGTAAACAAATGAACTTACTAGAATACGTTTTCGCGCGCGCAGTTCTTTTAATTTCGTAACGCCAGAAACAAGAACAATTTTCTAAGAAGGTCCACCGTAAATTTAAGATTTAATCACAAGTATAAAAATATGAAAATTGAGATCTTACACTGGACAATTAAACAGAAATCCAAACATTTTTCCTGTTCAAATCTTCGTTCTATTCGTGAGAAAAATGCACGAGCACTCTCAAAGGTAACAAAATTGACGACATTTTGACGAGCAACGTAAAATCTTGCGTGAATCTCGGGCTCGGAAAATAAACTGACTTGCTTATTAACTAGTGCCCAAAAGTATTCACGATCAATCACTACTTCAACGAAATTCAATCTCTTTGAACGAATTTCGTAGACTTTCCAATAACGACCACAGTACCTGGTTTGCAGTGACCCGTTAAATAATTAGTGGAAAACGAGGGGCCGGGGTCCCGGGGTCTGTGGAAAACGCCGGGTTGCTGGGGTCTGTGAAGAACGCGGGGTCTCAGGGCGTGGAAAACCAAAAAAAAATAATAAAAAAAATTCATTTTGGCTAAAACGACAAGCTTAAATTTTGTCTTTTAAATTGTCTGCCATTGCTTTTACCGAGGTGGCATGTGATTGTTCAAAAAATGTTACATGAAGCGTGTCCAACACCGCCTGGTTACGAATGGAGACTAAGACTCGCTCACGTGCTAGTGTCACGTGAGCTCTGAAGTTTGTTCTAGTTCCGGCGGTTTATGGTGGATTTCCACTCACGGGTATTTTTTTACGTGCGTGAAAAAATTTAGAGACAGTGTATGCCTCTCTTTACACTCGAAACAGTCCCATTCCTCTTGACTAACTCACGCTCGCACGTTTAAAATCATTCGATGACGTCACACACAAACCTCCTAAAAGCTAATCAGCTGACCGGAATTTAATTTGATGTCACACAGTGAAGGTCAAGGTTTAGTCGCGCGAGAAACGCGCGCCCTTCCGTTGCAAAAAACATGTGAATTTGCCGAATGACCGCGGGAGAAATTATTGGAGGGTACTTTTTCCGAAGTAAAAGAGAGAAAGACGAAAGAAATATTTCGTGACTAAATTTTTAACTAGTTTCCAGGGTCTCTCTTTATGGGCCGATCTCTTTTGGCTGCTTTTGGACTTCGATCAAATTCCCCTTCTTTCGAGCCCACAAATCTATAAATTTTCCCACAAACGGGGATCCAGGAATGTAGGCAATTTTGATCATCCAACCAAAAACATTTTTTAAAAAAATTGTCTCGCGATTTGATTGGATAGCAGAAATCGTGTGGTGCATGTTTCCGGCCGATCAGTGTACACGTACACGACTCCGACCCAACTTTCGCTTTTAGATTGCAAAACTGCAATCTCCGGAAGAGAAATAAAATTACACAGTCTATATGCTTGTCCTTGGCTCCAAGACTTTCATTTATAACAACTGATTACGTAGTCTAATAGCGTCCTTTGTGGTCGTACCACCAGTAATCCCGCCATTGGCCAGCGACAAGCCGGCCGGTAGCTTTCATTTTGTCTGAAAAATATATCGGTTAAATTGATTGTGACAATTACGTTAATAGGAGAATCTAACCCGTCAAATTGATGGCCGACAGTAGGTTATGGGGAGCTGCCCTTTACAATTAGCGCTCAAACAAATTAAACCACTTCGAGGCGTCGAATAATAAGTTGTTGTCACGGCCTATATTAATGAGATACATTTACTAATCGACGGGCAAAAATATCACCAAAGATATTTCCAATTGACTAACGCATACTATTGCGATATTATCAGCTTAGGTCAGACTCAAACTTGAAGTTCACATTTGCTGTGGTCTGTTGCTAAGATTTATTCCATTGCGTGAGAAGACTCTTCAAACCAACACCCCCATGGAACGAAATAATTTCATTGTCACGCGAAGCTTGGAAAAGAAAACATTGCGCCGGCGGCAAACGAACTAACAAAAGCAGTTCTTTCTCAGATACAAGAGAATCAGTTCAATTTTATTGCTTAATTACTTCACTAAATCACAGATGTGTGACCGCTAGCAATGTTTATCAGAGTATTGGAGATCCAGAGTGCATTGTGCTTGCATTATGTCGAACACATCACGAGTTCACTGCTCGCTTCTCTTGTCGTAAGTTTGCGCAGAATTTCTCACTTGACCATTCTTTCTCTCGATGTATTTTACACTTTGCTGCATTAGAATATCGGCATGACATTGGCAGTTCAAAAAACGCTTAAGAAACATCGCCAAAATCGACTAAAATCTATTAGCTTCTATTCACGGCGGTGGGATCTGCTTGAACGTGATATTCATTAAAATTTGCACGGATATTAAAATACGCCGCGATGGCCTATAATTTCGTTCTCGACCCGGCCATAATTTCGCTTCTATTCGAGCTTAAGATATCAAACTAAGCAAGACTTTTAACGTTTAGGTGCTCTATTGAACAGTGTCGATAGAATTTTCTATCGAATGCGAATATAGTTAGAAAAGTCAGTAGAACCTTGTCATGTATGTTGCAGGTTATGTATCCAGTTCTGCTATTTGCAAGCGCTTTTCTACACTTTTTCATGCATAATCGCTCCCTACGTTTAGTCTACCCCAAGCCGTCTCACAAAAGAGCAATTTTAAAGATTAAAGAGAGCGCTGTTAGGCAATCGCTGCGAGCTTTAGCTTTTGTCGAGCGCTGCTAAAGATGATCAAGAATACCTACCGTGTCGCCATTTTCTTGAATGGCTGACTGTCCTATTCCAGCTACACATCGAATAGGGACTCGCCTGAGGAGCAGAGAGCCTCGCTGAATTGAAAATCTACTGCCTATCGTTCGTAGAAACATTGTTGAATCGAATGTCCTTCGCAGACTGTCTGTTGCCGAAACAGTTTTGTGCTAATGTATATATTACTTCCCGGCTTACTTTGTAAATTTATGGATTTTCCGATTGATGTGGGGGAGTGTTGTGGGCGTTGGTAGAGCGACGAATTTGATTGGCTGGCAAACAATTGAAACCAACAGCAGGAATCGTCAGGCGTGCACGACATCACAATCGAACCCAAAATAAACACGGCTCCCAGGAGGCGAAAACCGATAACAAATTTTGCATTGTGATTTTATTAGATGTTAAAATCCTTCCACGAAAGCCTCAATACATGTATAATTTTCCTCCAAGAAAACTGCCGAATCGAAAAAGGAAACTAAATTGAAGTTACACCGTTTGTGACATCACATGACAACATGGTACACTTGCCGGCTTTTCACAGCAAAACCTTTTCCTTCAGAAAGATAATTTTAGTACTATGTGGAAGCAACACTTCTTAGTGAAACTGATCGTTTTTATTCCAACTATTTCATTCTCCTTCCGTTTTTGCAAATTGGAAGTCTGAAGTTCACAATTATTCTAATTAGCACACATTTCTAACGGCATGCTTTTTGCACTTCCGTGAATCTGACGTGAATCCTCGTGATTAAGGCCCGTGCAATTTTGAACGTTTCTTCAATTAAACAAGACACAATTGTACTGCAAATAAATAATGACAATATGCTATTGAAACGGAAAATAAAGAGCTTTCTCTGTTTACTCAAGTTATCAGGCAGTCAGTATGACATACTTGAGGAAAATGAAAAAAATACACAGGAGTAAGAATGAAATGTTACGTTTTATTGATGAATTTGTCAAAATAATTAAAACACTAAGAAGCCACATAAGTTCTTTTAATTAAAACACTGCCAGCTCTCAAACTAAAACAAGTAGTAATGGAAATACAGTTGAATCCCGATAACTCAAACCTTCAAGGAAAGTCGAAAAAGGTTCGAGATATCGGGAGTTCGAGTTATCGAGGGTAGAATTAGTAAGAAAATGACCTGAAGGGAAAACGAAAATGGTTCGAGTTAGCGGGAGGTTCGAGTTACTGAGGGTTTGAGTTATCGGGATTTAACTGTATATCATTATATTGATAAAAATCTTTCAATGTGGGTAGGGAAGCAGCTCTCGCATGGTCTGACATGAATGGTTTGCTACTCTTGGAGGGAACAAAACAACAAACAGCAACAATGCCCCTAGCCCCTAAAACGATAGCAACTGCTACTCTAGAGGATCAGTAGAATTACAAATGAAGGCATTTCCCCCCAGGGGGGTACTTGCAGTATACATGACGGGGGGGTCCAACGGAGCTTCATATTGCGAACCCAAAAAAATACATGAGCCTGAAATTTTACACCCAAAAAAATACCTGGCATCAAAATTTTCTACCCCAAAAAGTACAAGACCTAGCACCTCGATACTGACTATTCAATCAAACAGACTTTAAGACCTAAACAAATACATGACAGATCTCTTGATCCAAAAAAATACAGAGGGTGTAAATTTTCAACCCAACAAAATACGTCGGACCTCCCCGTCATGTATACTGCAAGTACCCCCCTGGGGCATTTCCATAGAGCAAGTCTAACAAAAATTTGCTCAACACGGGACTAACTACTACCTTCTCTTGTTAAAGAGATTAAGGGAGAATGTCAGCTAATTTTGATTCTGTTTATTTTTCCTCAAATTTTATATCAAAGACATCCATCCATCAGAAAAATTTAAAAAAATTCTCATCGAACAACAAATGCAAAACTGCTCTTACACAAGTTGAAATGACAATTGGCGCAGGTGGCTTTGCAATTTACAGGAAAAAAAGATTTAAACACTCTTTTACAGTGCAGGTTCAATATGCTAGCATTTCCAATTTGGAGGGAATAACTGACAATTTATGAGCAGCAGTAAGACAAACGATTCCATATTGGAATAAGTGACATACAATGGAAATTGCAAGAACTCAATAAAAGATCACTGGTCAGAATTGACTTGATTTTAAAATACAAATAATTTTTCCAGTTAGGGGAATTTGTCTGTAGAAATGGTTAAGACAACATCGGTTTTCTTCATCATACCTCTTTAAATATCAGTATTTCCTTGTTTAGAGGTATTTTTCAAGAACCTAATATTCAAATAAAAAAAGAAAAATCCAAATGGTCTTTTCTTAACATCTCATAAAATTCCAGAGAACTATGTTTTTGAGAATTTGCAAAAATTGCATAGAATCTTCCACTTCAAACACTTAAAAAACAGGACTTGATCGGCCTTGTTCTTGTTTGATACTGGCAATGCTGTTGATGTTAGTATCCAGGATTGATTCGTCGATGTTTCCCCTTTTTTACAGGACTTGACATTTCATCATCTTCATCAGCTACGTCAGTGTCGACTCCAGCACCATCTGTTATGGCATTAGCCAGCATGTCAGGTATTCTGGTGATGTCACCTGGTCAATAAAAAAATATAAAAACAAAAAAAAAATATTAACCTTTCATGCTTTGACATCACTGTGTGATTGAACTATCCAATAATCAAGTTCACAAACTTAAGTTGTGCTATACCAGGGCCATAGTCAGTCTTGTGGCACAGATGATGCAAGATCTGCAATCACCACAAGGAGGGGGGCATATCTCCTCAGAATAGTTTTAAATAAAGAAGCTCTGACATGCAATTTTCAGCATTGTTCATAAGGTATTTCTTCAGAAAAATCAATGTTGTTCGACTGAGGATTATTTTCCCAACTAGACCTATCGGTATTCTGTTTTTCATGTTGGGTTAAAATCTAGACCAGACGAGGTCTTTGTCTTGCCTCTTGCTAGCATTGGCCCTGTATACTCTTCTCTGTTTTTGACACAGATCTCAGAGAGAATCATCTATTAGATGAAGACAGTCAGGAGAAACGTTACTCACATGCTACTGCTGTCACACAGAGACTCCTGGTAAAGCGTCTGCCAAATTTGCTCTGTGTGGCAAGGCTGTAACGAAAAATGTTATTGATTTACATCATTCTTGACCCCAGAGCCACTTGCCTGTCTTAACTAGCTGAGCCTTGGGGACACGTGAATTGATTGGGTAGAACTTTATACAAAGGTACAATTGATTGGCTAGATTTTAATTCTCTGTATACATGTATGTACAAGGCCCAATCACTATCGAAAATATTCAGATTTTGTTATTCTTGCAAAGTTGCAGTCCAAAGTTTTTATTTGGTCACTGATGAGTATAAGCTATCACATCCAGGTCTGGGTTGTTCTCAGTGGGGAAAATTTACCAGATAAACCAATATCCAGTGGCTAAGTGTTTGTCAGCTATCCACCGAACAGTAATTTTACTGGCCCTCCGGTTACTCAAACAATTGATAACACTATTATTAGCATGGTTGCTGCATCACAAAAAAGTTGCTTCATCGCAGCAATTATAATATTTCATACTGATGACAGAGGAATTGGTGTAGAAGTATATCTGACTTGCTGTTTACTAGCGTGGGAAACATCATAACAGAGCAATGAACAACTGCAGATACTATGGATGAATCCATCTAAGCCAATTCTCCCGGATACAGACCAGATCTCTTGGTCCCCTGCACAGTCCTCCAAATCTCCCTGATATGAAGGAAAGTACTTGAAGTAGATGTTTTCACACTCATTTTGGCTAATTTCAGGGGGGAGGGGTTGTTTGGATACTTCATTTTGTGGTTGAATAAGTTTCCCCAACCATTTTTGGAGTTGATCTCCTGAATTTTGATTTTCATAGGTTGTCATCGTTGTGGATCTTTGTGGAACACGTCATCAAAGTGGAATTTTTCGAGCAGGGGACGAAATAGACTGGGTCCCAAATGAGTTTAGGGCTCCAGGACTTCAGGCCCAAAATATGTGGGGTCCAAGGATCAGGACCCCCAAAACAGGCTCAGTGGAAAAAATTTCTCAGGGCTCCATGTTCTGCAGCAAAGGGTGCATAGGGCTACATCCCCGCTTTAGGAACCTTAATAGAAGGCCTGTCACTCAACTGGCTAGTTCCAGTCCCTCACATTCTACAGTTGATCTTCTTATGCTTCAATTTCAACTCTCTACTTACAATTGACTACCCGTCGTCGACCTTCCTAACAGCCCACTCTGAAGAACCAGCCCTGTAGAAGTTAATAAATAAACGATCAACAACTATTTTACAGATCTGGGTAGGAATATTACGAACACTGCATGCACGTGCGTTCATGACAGCTTATGTAATGTCTTACCTTCCCCACAGCTCCCTTTCTGTAGCCTTGAAGCATGGCGCTGCAAAAAGAAAGATCTCGTTCAGCAGAATGCAAACCTTAACTACATTAAAGAAATTTACACCTACCACCAAACGTGCAGAAGAAGAAAGCTTTGAAATCGAACGAAAACACCGACTCGTCAACATGGCGGAATTATTTTTTCTGCGCCTGCGCCAGCGGTGATCAACCGCGCAATGGCCCATGGGATCGTTCTCTTTTAGCGGCAGTCATCATGGCGGCTCAAATCAGCAAGAAAAAGAAGGTTGGAAAATTGGCGAAATCTCTCTTATAAAGCGCTCACCTGGAATATCTGTTATACTGTAGTAAAATATAATTATTTGAGACTCTATCTGCGGTATGTTTTTGAAGTGATGGTCAAATTATGGCCAAGATTCGAATGGATTTTGTTGTTGTCGTAGCATCTGTATTCTGTAGTAGCTATGTGTTATGGCTTCCAAATATCAGAAATCAAAGCTAATTGTTCTGATTCGTGCTTAGTTGAGGCCAGATAAACAGAAAATATTTTTCCGGCAGTTTGATATAAAAGGCATCTTGGTTTCTGGTGAATATAATTATGTTTTGGAAAATGTAATAATTTTACAGCCACGAAGGCCACAAAAATAGCCAAAGCATGGCTTCTTGTAATTTTCTATTATTGTTTTTAGTTTTTTAAAAGCCTTTGAGAGACGAACTGGCAGGCAATTTCGTATTTGTGACGTTTGTGTATCATTTTCACATAGTTTGTTGCTGATGGCGTATTCAAAGCCGAGTTGAACGAGTTTTTAACTCGTGAATTAGCAGAAGATGG
Source organism: Oculina patagonica (assembly GCF_052425735.1). NCBI lineage: Eukaryota > Metazoa > Cnidaria > Anthozoa > Scleractinia > Oculinidae > Oculina > Oculina patagonica. The sequence continues at coordinate 27,409,432 of NC_135762.1, forward strand.
TTACAGTGGTGTGGAGGTTCGTGTTACTCCCATCCGAACTGAGATCATTATACTGGCCACCAGGACACAGAATGTTCTGGGAGAGAAGGGACGGCGCATCCGTGAACTAACATCTGTTGTACAGAAGAGGTTTGGATTCCCCGAGGGAACTGTAGAGGTAATCAACTTAAGATCTTTGGATGTTTTGGGTTTAATGTTTTTCAAATGCAGTGCAGTATAATGTTGGATGCTGAATTGAGTGGTTTTGGCTGGCTCTGCTAGGTGTGAGTGCTGGCCAAGGTCGTCATCACATTGTGGTAGTCTCACAGAAGGGACCTTTAGTTTAGAATACAAGTACAAGATTGAGTATGAGTACAAGTACGATTTTGTACATCTGCTGCTTTTGCTTTTGATTATCATGTTTTACACCAATCACACACTGATAGTCTCCCGTTCAACTGGTCAGCAACAAGGAGGAGTGAGGGCTCTGGGAATGTAGCTGGATTAAAATATGGCAGCATTACTTATACTCAGTCTTTTACAAGTACTGCTATCTAAAGGTTCCTACTGCCTCTCTTCTTTGAGAGTATAAATGGTACCAGCGGAATGTAAGGGGAACGTGAGAAGATGCTCGCTGATTCCTAAGAGGAGTGGAAAGGGAGAGACCCTGGGAAGCTTCCCTGAGTCTAAGGGTTGGAACAGGCTAGCTTTACCGAAAGACCATCTTTAAAAATAAAATGAAAAGAAGGAGAAAGAAAATGCTTTCCCGTCTTGAACTCATTTCTTCAAGAAACTCCATTGAGTGTCATGGTTTCTCAGTGCAGAGACATGGTCTGAAAAACATCTGATCAGAAGTTCTACTTTTCTTCCAGTTGTACGCTGAAAAAGTGGCAACAAGAGGTCTTTGCGCTATTGCCCAGTGCGAGTCTCTTAGGTACAAGCTGATTGGTGGTCTTGCAGTACGAAGGTAAGAAGTAAAAAAAAAAAAACTCTTTTGCTAGTGAAATTACCGTAAAAACTCGTGTATAAGCCGCACTCGTAGATAAGCCGCACCCCCAAATTTCAAGCATGATGTTGAGAAAAAAATGAAACCTGGCGGAAAAATGCCCAGTTGATTGTTTCAACAAATAATTTGTTGAAACAATCAACTGGGAATCAACTTTAGCTTTATTGATTATCAATAAAGCTAAAGTTGATTCCTTGAGCCTTTCCGATCGATGTGCAGGATGTACTAAAAACACAAACGGAAAACACTTCAGTCTTACCCAGAATTTTAGAACTTTATAGAATAAACATCATTTCTGCCAACTTTAACATTTTTGATCTTTTTCTGCCGTTCGTTGACAGGTATTTCTTCGTTCATCACTGTTTTTACATCAAATTTTGCGCTGTGTGAAAGCGTTCGTAGCTTAGTAACCAGGCACTAGTATCCAGGCCCATCGCCAAAAGACACGTGGAACGCCTGGGGGTTTAAAATTATTCACGGACGAAAAGCGTGGTTTTCATCGCTGTTTTGAGAGGAAAAACTTTTTCAAAATGATCAGTCTCCTTGTTATTTTTGTTTGTGAGGATAGTAAAGAGCTGCTTTGTCGCTTATATGGAGCAATTTTTCAGTTTTATGCGCAAAAATGCGCAGAAGATGCGGAGGATGCAGTGTGAGCGATTTATGCAGATTTATGTGGACCCGCACGGCCGCACCACGGCATCCTGTCAGATCCTGAGATGCCCTGTAAAATTGCATGCAATGGTCTCGTAGATAAGCCGCACCCACGATTTTGAGCCCAAAATTTCGGCAAAAAAGTGCGGCTTATACACGAGTTTTTACGGTATTATAAGATGTTTTCATGCAATTTATTGCAGTTTTCAGTGTTATGCGAACTCTGAAATTCAAAATCCAACTAATGATTGCTTTTTTTTCCGTTGCCGTCAATAATAATTATGGTGGCAGCCATGAACCAAGAAAAACAAACAAAATTGATCAAAATCTACTAATCACAACTGACGAATATGACCTTTTGACCCAGTTGAAGTGACTGCTGTTTCCTGAGAGGTCTGCTAAGATGATTGACGGCAGCAAAAAGGCTAAACCATTGGTTGAGGATTGAATTTCAGAGCTCGCATTTCACTAATCTTCAATGCTTCAACCCTTTTGCCAAGTTGCACCTTGTTTTCTTTCAAGTGAAGTTTCTTGTGATTTCCTGACAGGGCTTGTTATGGTGTGCTTCGATTCATCATGGAGAGCGGCGCTAAGGGTTGTGAGGTTGTCGTATCTGGAAAGCTACGTGGTCAGCGTGCCAAGTCCATGAAGTTTGTTGATGGTCTGATGATCCACAGTGGAGAACCAACCAAGCATTATGTAGACACTGCCATTAGACATGTCTACCTCAGGCAGGGTGTGTAAATGTTTTATCTTTTATGCTTGAGATGGCACCAAACATCTCAACTGGTTTCAGTGTTAGGTGCATAGCTATCTTTCTACATCCATCTTTTGGTATTGCCTTTTGAAACGAGCCAATCAAAACCAATGCATACCAGTGGTGTTTTTCATGCAAATGAGCCCACAAGTTCAGCAGGTCATGCTTGTGGGCTGTGATTGGCGGATTTCGATCCATCTTGTTTGCTCAGCATGTCGAAAGTTGGATGTTGACAGAAAGCCGCTATGCCATAACACTGAAATCAGGTGTAATAAGTTTATTTATAAACTGAGTTTTCTTTGGGAGATTTCTAAGATACATTTTGGCCGTCCATGCACACAAAAAATATGGAAAACATTTAAAAAAGGACAAGAACCAGGTCAGAGGGACCAGAAATTTAGTGTTGAATTATTACTGATGGAGGGATATCAAATACGATAACAAAGGATTTCAAAATTCGTTTCCACAGGCAACTACAGTTAAATCTCTGTAACACAAACCCTCAATAACTGGAACATCACGCTAACTTGATCCTTTTTCGATTATCTTCCATGTCTTTTTCTTACTAATTTTACCCTTGATAACTCAAACTTTTTCGACTTCTCTCGAAGATTTGAGTTTTTGGGATTCAACTGTGTCTGGAAACACTTTTCTTTAGAATTGCATGAGACATCATCTTCAAGTTTGTTTGCTGAAAATTTTCTCTGTTTTCAGGTGTACTTGGAATCAAGGTAAAGATCATGCTTCCATGGGACCCCACTGGTAAGACTGGACCCAAGAAGCCTCTCCCAGATCACGTCAGTATTGTGGAGCCTAAAGATGAAGTGGTGCCAGCCACACCCATCTCTGAACACAAGGGAGGAAAACCTGAACAGCCTGCGATTCCTGTTATGTAAAAGTTATCAGGTGCGTTTTGTTTGATTTAAGTTGCATTTGTATAGCTAATGGAACAAGTGGCATGTTGACAACATTCTTGCCCAAAAATAGTGCCCATAAGTGGATGTGCTTGTTTGTGGCTGGGGTCATTTTTGCCTTTTTTTAGTTGTTTCAACTGTATGCAGGATCTTTCAGTGGACCTTTTTCATGTTGTCTATGAGTTATATCATGTTTGTGTTAATTGCCCTCCAGACTCATTTTGTAGGTTAAATTCTTTTTGTATGTTGTACAACAACAAATGCAAAACTTTATTACCCTTGTACATGCTGATGAGGCTTGAAGGGCAGATAAGCATAAACACAATAGAATAACAAATGGATGAAAAAGGTATAATTATTTTCAAAAATGTATTCCACATTCTAGCCCAAGTAAAGGGCTGTCTCCCTTTTTGCATGCACCATTCTTCCCAACTTAAAGAGATCTCCGAGTCAATGTCCCTGATTAGTTATTGCTCAGTTCGCATTTTGGCACTCAAGTGACAACCAATTCAAGACACAATGCAAAACTGTATCAAGCTACATCGCCAGAATAGAACATTTTTGGAAAATAGAGTCATCTCTCAAAAGAGGAAGAGCAAGATCTGTTTATTTAGGCTGTCCACTGGCAAAGGTGTCTGTTAACGTAGGTTTGACTGTAGTTAATTTTTTTTTTTGTTTTTTTTTGCAGGTTTGAAAGATCCAACCAGCTGTTTTCCATCTGCTGTGTAAAAAATAATTCCAAGTATAGAAAATAAACAACTCTCTCAAACAAACTGAAAACTGCCTTGTTTATTGCATTTGTTAACAATACATTATTAACAGTCATAAAACATAACGCTGTTCTAAATTTCTTCTCTTTGAGAAAGAAGTTCTATTAAAATGTCTTAAAAGCCCTACAGATTATTGTGACAAGGCAAAATGCTAAAAGATCAGTTTTTTGTTTAACTCCAAACAAAAATGCTAAAATACCCACAAGCAGACTCGTGTGGACAGGAAGAAGTCCATATACATTATGAGCAAACATGATTTTTCCATGGCAATCATTATTTTAGACTTCTTCTCTCCCAGTAAGTCTGTTCCTGGGAAACCAAGGAATCCATTGTGGTTAAAAGTTCTCTGTAAAATTATAACCAAAAATATAGAAAATGATTATAGCTGCAGATTGCCATGCTCCATCAAACATTTCTGAGGCTTATAAGCTTTTCCAGAGATGTCATCATCTTGCGTGGCTAATGCCTATCATTTGCATCATTGGAATTTTGATCCAATGGAAAACTATCCTCATCCTCCACCCTAAAACAACAACACAAAATAATTCTGTAAGACCTCAGTCAAATAAATAAGAAAAAAAGCAAAACTGCAGATTCTTGAGGGTGAACATCTTGTTTTTACTCAAAATGTCAGCCTTTGCCGGCAGGTGTAAAATTCAAGTGCCGAGAAACCATCTGGGAATGAAGCAATAGCCTGCATACAATGTAGCTGGGCAGTTCCCTCCTCCCCATAGCGGGCTTCCTCTAAAGACTGCTGCTTAATTTTTGTGGCTCCACTGCTCATTTCATCTTAACCAGCTCCGTAGGCTTACAAAAACATAAGTAAGGGGAGGTATTGAAGTTACAAGCTTTTTACTTCTATTGACCACCAGCAGTCCCTATTTATTTTTGCAGTCCATTGAGTATGAAGTGAAACAAAAAATGACTGCAATTTTTTTTTGCTTTACGTTCAATGGACGGCAAAAATAAATAAGGACTTCTGTTGGACCCCCTCCCCTTTCCCACATACCATGAGCCCCATTTGCAATATACCTAATAAGAGAAGAAATTTGATGTTAGTACATCCTAAATACCTTGTTCAGGTCAACACCAATGTCCTCAAATTTTGTCATCTTTCCACTAAACTTGTCAAGTTTTTTTGCCCTCTGAAATGTAAAAGTTATTACAAAAAGTTATTAGTCAGAATGTTTTGAAAAAATTGATGTGTAGTTTTTTAATAACATCAACTTACGGATTCTCTGATCTGTCTGTCTTTCAAATCCTTTCTGTCAGCCTCAATCTGTGTGCAAGGATTAAAACAATGTAACGTTACACAGAATGGGTTTTCTAGCTAAAGCTCTTAGCTGCCATGTCTGTCAAAGGAACATCAAGCAAAAACGATGTAAAAAATACTTAATTACCCGTGCTTTGATTCTTGCTTTTTCTTCATCTTCCAACTTTTTCTTTTCCATAAGTTTCCTTCTTTCTTCTTGTAATTGTTTTTCTTTTTCTGTGAGCTGTTATCAAAATAATTAAACTTGTACAAAAACATTATTATACAAAAACATTTAAATTGGGAGTTTGAATTTTTTAAGCAGTACTGGCAGGTACATGTAACATGAACAGTTGGGACTTACAGGCATTTATCTATGGTTTTGTATAACTTAGCCAGGTTTGTTGAGTGAAAAGGACTAAATGATGATAATGATCGAGAGAAACCCAGGTTCATTCCCCTACATGTAAAGTAATTTAAATACTGGTAATTCCTTTCAATGCATCTTTCAATATTGGCTTTAGAACTTGAAGGTCCTTCATGTTGGATGTTGAATGTATAGTAAGGCAGTCGCAAGTTAGAATCACTAAAAAATAAAACAACTTCTCCTGATGTGGACTACAGATATTGTACAGAAAGTACTTAGGAGAATTTTGATTTTGATGTTGGTGTTAGTTACGGACTAACAACTCACAGGTTCAGATTTTGAGGCTGCTCCTGCACTTGGTCTTGACGTAATAGCACTGTAAAAAAATTTATCATTAATAATTTAAATCTTCTATAATATTAATTAACATATTCATGGTGAGTACAACAAAACATCTTAAGCTTGCAAACCCAGGGGGGGTACTCCGGGATCAAAGTGACGGGGATGATCGAATGGAGGCAAAACTCAGGACCCAAAAAAATCCCTAACTCTCCCGACATTACCCAAAAAAATCCATGGACCAAAAAAAACGCCCAAAAAAATCCCTAGTCAAATTACCCCTAAATTGCCAAGGACGCGCCAAGGCACTTTAGTTTGATTTTAATACCCCAAAAAATCCCCTATTTAAATCAAGTCACCCAAAAAAATACCTGCCAAATTCTCCTACCCAAAAAAATCCCGGAATCGAAAATTTCGACCCCAAAAAAATCCTTCGCACATCCCCGTCACTTGGATCCCGGAGTACCCCCCTGGGCTTGCAAACGTAGATGGATTTCCTGTTGTTCTTTCATGCTGCCGAAAAAAAACATATAGATCTTCAGATAACAAGGATACAGGTTCAACTGTATGTTTTTATATCTTACTCACTTTAATTTCTTTAATAAGATTTGTTTCACCAGTTGAATGTCCTCGTCTGATGGAAGAACGACACATTCTTCAACCTGTTAACAAGTTCAAATTAGGTATATATCAAAATACAAGTAAAGAGCTTCTGATCCTGATTTATCCACTTTAAGCAACTTGGGCTTCCTGTGGTTAAATAATAAATATTGTCCACAGCATACCTCAATCCATCCCCAGTGAAAAAGAAACTGCTGGGCCTCTGGTAAACTCCAAACTTTTGAAGAAAATGATTTGTTTTGTATTTTAACCCTGCGGTACTTTTCATCATCAGGAGACTTGATAATGTTGCTAGGAAAAAGAATAAATTACAAGGAATTTGAGTGAACAGATCAACAAGACTCAAAAAAATACTGAGTTAAGAGGGGAGCATTGGGGTTTTTCAGTTTTGGTCATTTTTAGATCGGTTTTTCGGTTTCGGCAACGAAAATCTGCTGTTTTAATTTCAGTTTTGGTGTCTTTTTGCGGTTTGTGGAATTTTCTTTTATTAGCATTTGGTTTTCGGTTTTTGGCAAAAATTCTTTCGGATTTGGTATTTGATGTGGTTTTCGGTATTTCCCATTTGATTCCCTGTTTCTCTGCAGCAATTATGACCAAACTTGCTTTTATGTTCAAAATGCAGGTTTTAGTATAAATATTATTAGCTCGAAACTGATCAGAAATGTCAAAAATGTATAAGAAAAACCCCTTTTTTAAAACTTTCCAGGTGTCGATAGGTTAAGGTAAGGGTTTCAGAAATTGAAATTTTGTGCGCTGTTTTCAGTTTTAGTTGAAATTTACTGCGGTTTTGCAGTTTTGGATGATTTTTTTGTGTGGTTTTATGGATTCTTATAAGCCCCAACATGCCCCCTCAGTAAAATATTTCAGTGAAAACCATTTAGCCCTGTGAAGGAAGGTTATGGTAAGTCTGCATACAAGCCTTGTGGCCCATCAGGCTGGAACTTCTCCCAGTTTCCTAAGCATGAAATGACTAGCTAGGAGTATTTCTTCTCATCCCAGGATGAGATGCTAGTCCATCACAGGGTTATCCCCAGTACCCATTTATTACACCTGGGAGGAGAGGCACTATGAGAATAAAGTGTCTTGCCCAAGAACAGGGCTCAATCCCAGACTGCTCGATCCAGAGCCCCTTTCCCTTCCCCTCCCCCTCCCGTTCTCCCCCCTCCCACACACCCCTAGGCGCTAGGCCCTTGGACGTGCAAGACTCCATGTAAACAAGTGCATTGTTTATGTTTACTGTACAAGAGACAAACGAACATGCTCAAATTGTGAGCACCACATAAAAACACTTCCTAGAGAATATTAAAGACTACATTAGCTTTACTTTGCAAGTGTCAGAAGCGTTTCGATTGCCTGTCTCGCCGTCTCACGGTCGTGTTCCTTGCAAAGAGACTGTAGTGACGAAATTAATGCGTGTTCTCTTTCTCCTTCTCCAAGCTTGCTTCCACCCTATAACGTACAGATTACAATGAGAACAAGTGCATGAATTTCTTCTGAAATCAAATACACAACATTACGTACAGTCACGCAATAAAGAAATGTAAAACGAAAGTATTTTCTCACCGAGCTCGCGGCCATGTTTACAGCTGTGAATCAGCGCCTTTTTGTTATTATCCTTAGCTTTTACATGACGCAAAAATTGCCACAGTGGTAGTCCGCTGACTTTTTGCAGGCTCACAACCTATTTTCAACAAAAATCGTCCGCGTGTGCACCAAGTTTTGCCGTTAATTTTTTTTGGCTTTGAGTCGTTAATATGGGAAAACACTGCGTTTAAAGTTTATAGTAGAGACGAAAATGGATAAAAGACCATTATTTCTTGGAAAAGGTCGAGGTAGAGGCCGTGGAAACGAGCGAAACAGCACAAAGCCGGCGGGACGTTCAGCTGGCGGATATTCGTCCGCGGCGAAATGGGGGAATTCCAGAAATGCGGTTACAAATGGCGATGGAAATTCTCCCAAGGAGGTTGAAGTTTCCAAGGAGAGAAAGGAAAAGGCTGATAAAATAAAGGAGTCCGCGAAAAAATATTTGGAAAGATTGGACGACGAACTTGAAGACTCATCTGAAGACGAAGAAATCAATGACAGCGAAATATTGAGCAACACGCTGAAGAACTACAGAAACACATCACAAGGTATAAATATTTAAAAAAATGTTTTTTTTTTCTGACTAGACTGAATTCTGTTTGGTCGAGAAAATACTATAGGGCCTCAACTTTTGTCAACCCAGTCTCCTCCCTTTAGCCCCCCTCTTCCCCTAAAAGAGGCCCTGCCCCGGTAGGGGGCAGGGGGGGGGGTGTAAGGTTGCATTTTTGAATCAGAAATTGGTAGAAATTTCTCAAAAGGCCGTTGTTTGTCAGAATTTCTTATTACGTTGTTGCTACTTTTTGAGCCATGTCACTTTTTGCGATTAACACTGGCCATGGCTTTCTTACTTTGTGAGCAGTTGTTTTCTCCTATGCTGAATGCTACACCACAAAATATTGTTCATAGCATAGCATATGGCATAGGAGAAACCTACTGCTTGTAGGGTGGGGGCTCCTGAAAAACTTTCGTCAACCACCCTTCCCCCAGAAACCTTTTTACATTTTAATTGATCAGCATCCCTATCTTGTTGTTTGCAGATAGTGAAGAAGATCTGAAGAGAACGTCTCAGTATTTGGTTGATTCCTGCAAACCTGGCGCTAGTGTGTGTTTAATATGCATTGCTTCAATCAAGCATATAGATGCAGTGAGTATTTATTTAACTGAATGGGGGATGTATTGTGCTCAACACTTATACCTAATCGTACCTTTTTGGTTCGCTTCGGCGGCATATCAGGCGAGTTTGGTCGAGCCATGGTTCGTATTTTGGCGAGGCGCAGTAGAGCCAAAATACCCATGGCGAGACCAAACGAGCCTGATATGCCGCGAAAGCGTACCAAAAAGGTACGATTAGGTATTTACCGTACCCAAATTCAGCCAAACATCCGGTGATATTATTCGCTCTGTTGAAGCCATGCTTGCAAGGTAAGTAGTTTTAAATGTATTGACCTGCTTGTATTGATACTTTTTTTGGTCTCCAACACTTTTATCAAGCTCTTTTCTCACATTGTTTTACTCGTTTGTTTGGAGTTTCATTCTCTACATTTTCAAAATCCAAATTTAGCGAAAAATTTGGAAACTCCGACTCCATTGTTTTAGTCTGAATGTCAGTCAGTACTCGTCGGCAAACATCGCGCAATTGGCGAGCACACTCAATTTTGGTTTTGGCGGGAAAGTTTTTCTCTTTGGCGAGCACGCTCAATTTTGGTTTTGGCGGGAAAGTTTTTCTCTTTTTACAACAGCTAAACACCGCTTAATTTAATTTACGAAGTTCTGTTTTATTGGTAAAACCTCTTTTCAAATCATCGTACGGTAACACTACTTTACTTCAAAGTGACCATGATATGGTGGCATATCAGGTCAGTGACTTGATATCGTAGGATATCAGGACAGTAGATCGCGCTTCTGATTGGCTACTTGCGAATTTGGGTACAGTAATATACCGTATTTAGCAAAAAAGGTTGTGGCTGAGGAGTTGAACTCGGGTCTACCGTAAAATAATTCAAGCTAGTGGTCAGAGTGGGACTTGGACACAGGACCTCCACATTTCAAGTCCGGCACCATAACACCTTGGCCACGCTGCCTCCGTTATCCAACTTCAGACGAGACATAATTTTTTTTCTCACTTCAGGTATGGAACTGTAGCCAGTGTTTCTCAACCCTCCATCTTCAGTGTATTCAGAAATGGGCCAGGGATGGTGCTGCTTACAATCTTCTTTCCTCTGATGATAATGTAACTCAAGCTGATCTGCCTTGGTACTGGTATGTATCAAATCTTTTGTTGACCAAAAAACCTGACCATGTTTTGTTGATATTTATTGTTTTATGATTATTTTGTATTTTATTACAATTTAGCCCCAAGTGTAGGTATGAATTCAAACAGTCAGATTGCCCTACAAGATATTATTGCTTTTGTGAAAAACAGGTAGGTACAGTGTGTATTTGTTGTTTTATACATTTTAGTGTCTTTTAATCATTGTGTAGCACTACACAGCAATTTTTTGGGACCATGTCACTACTTTAAAAAACATTTGACCTTTGTGGGCAAGGTATGGGTTTGACTTCTGTTGAGCGAACTCTGCGCACAGCTATTGTGTCACTGACCTGATTAACATCTTTTTGACTCACAATTCTACCAAACTTAACAAGTACCAGCATGATTTCTTTCTGTATTAATATTCTTTTTATATTTTCACAACAAATGTATGTCTTGATATTTTCAGGAAAACCCTTCATTTGATCCATGGCTAACTCCTCACTCTTGTGGCCAGTCTTGTAGTAAACCTCTCAGACCTGAATGTGGTCATGACTGCCTTCTGCTCTGTCATCCAGGTACAGCAACTGTGTATCTAATTTTTTTCAGGGTACAATTTAAATTCAACCAAGGAAATGGGTTTCCAAACCTGGTTGCTACACTTGTACATTCCCCTTCCTAGGAATTAAAGAGTCCTAATGGCTTTATGTTAGTATCAGTGCTTACTGGTAACTCAAGTATCTGTAGCATAAATCAACTAGGAGAATTGCTAGCCCACTTATGGTCCACTGCATGTAATTTACACCCCAGTATAATGAGTCAGGCTACCCTTTTAACTGTCAGAAGCTATTTACTATACACTTTGGAGAATAGAAGCTCTGTGAGAGTAAAGCTCGACACACATAATATACAGGTAAGAAGACTTCTTGAAGCATCACGTCCATGCAATATGTCCCACTCAAGGGAACTTGCATAATTTAAGGAGACAAGTCCCTGTGACTTGTCACTTCAATTTAAACCAGTTTGAATTTGTGCAACTAGCTGCAGGACAAAAGTTTTGATGAAAATGGGTAGTTAAAACAAAGGGACTTGTCTCCACATTGCTGGGGCAAGTTACTGCAACAAGTCTTGTTGTGTATGCTGACTTTAAAGTGTTGTGCCTAAGGAACACAATGCAAGGATACTGGCTGCACACTCAAGCTGTCAATTTATTTTCTAATTTTTAATTTGATACTCTAACCATTAGACCACTGCACTGTAATAAATTGTTGTAGGATTATGTCCTTATTTGAGTTATTCTGTACTGTAGATGAGGTACTAATAGGGGGTTAAGGTATATTTGTTTGTAAGTTTGTTTCTACTGTGTCCCACATACAGGTCCATGTCCTCCCTGTCCAAAGACTGTCCGTGCGTCATGTCACTGCGGCTCTCAGTCACCTGTGGTCAGACGGTGTAGTACCAAATCATGGTCATGCGGCAAGCCCTGCGGAAAGCTTTTGTCATGTGATCACCACAACTGCGAGTCTCCTTGTCATTCTGGTAAGAAATTAACTTGATTGTTTTTTATATGATTCATTTACTAAGTCTTGAATAAGTTTTAAATCTTGTCCCCTGGCTGAACTTTAGTATGGCTGACTGCCACATATAACTGTAAATGATCACTATAGTAGACAAAGTATAGAGTTTAATTTTTAACCTGACTATCCTCCTGGAGAACCATAGTGAGACTTTATCAGAAGTTATATTACCTCTTGTTCTGTAGGTGACTGTCTGCCTTGTCCAAAGCAAAGTATACAGAGCTGTCTTTGTGGCAAAAGTGCAAGCAAAAGACCTTGTGCTAGTCCAGAGTGGCAGTGTGAACAGGTACTCGTCTTGTTTTTCCCTCTAAAACTCCTTTTAATTAATTGTCAGGCTATTGAACCAAAGAGTTCTGATCCAAGGCAGTTCAACATCTAAGTACATTTGGCAAGCAGGCATTATCATGATCTCTTTAGTACCACAGTGGGGACCTTCAAATCCGAGTACAAGTATGAGTATGACTTTTGAATTTCAATCCAGTTATGTACCCAAAGCCCTGACTCCTCCCTGTTGCTAACCAGTTGAAAAGAAGTCTTTGACTACTGGACTGGTACAACACTGGTGTGAAATGTGATAATCAAAAGCATAAGCACCAGACTTGAAAAGCCATACTTGTACTCCGATCTGCAGGTCCCCAGTCTCGTATGAGGCTGAACTAAGGTATTCCAGTCTGGCCTGTTCTTGGCTATCGTTGCCAACTCACTCCAACACTTCCAAATGAAATCTTTCCTCTCCTTCTCTTCCATTCTCAGCCATGTGTCCCTGGGACATGGTGACAAGTGATTAAAATAAGGAAAATCTTACCAACATTCTAAGAACTCAGTACATAAAATTTCAGGTTTGCAACAAAGTTTTGTCCTGTGGCCATCATAGATGTGAAAGATTGTGTCATGCAGATAACTGCGGTGACTGTCCAAGAACAGGGGATAGGAAATGTCCTTGTGGACAAACTAGTGAGTGTGTTGCTATTTAGGAATCACAAATTAATTTGAATTTGTTTTCTTAATATCCAATATCCTGCTGACAGAAATGATCACAACAAGAAATAAGAAGGATATACTCAGAAAAAAAAAAATCTGAACACCAGATGGGATTCGAACCCACGACCCTCCATGTTCTAGAATGGATGCTCTAACCACTGCAATACTGGAGACTTTATTCTTGTACAATTTCTTATTTGTTTTCATTTTTAATGGTAGGTTGGTGCATGGCCTTTCATTGGTGATACATGGTATTACCATAAATGTGGCTGCACGATGCAGCTAGCTATAGGCCATTAATGTGTTACTAGTGATAGGACTGTGTGGCTGTCTGATGTGGTTTGTATGACTGTCCAACCCACAAGAATAACCCTTTCTCGCCATCGAGCCTCCAGTAGCTCAGTGGTTAGAGCATCTGTTCTTGAACATGGAGGTTCGTGGGTTCGAATCCCATCTGGTGCTCAGAATTTTTTTCTGAGTATCCTTATGGTTGATTCTTGTACAATTTCTTATAAAAATCATTTCATCTGGCATTGTGGCGTATTTTGCGGGCTAAACTGGAGAATTTAACAGGCTAAAATATATTTTAGCCCGCTGCCGTGGACCGATCAGAAACAAGAAAATAACGAAGCCAGCCAATCAGAACTGAAAACCATTCAACTGTTCGCGCCGTTTTCTTGCTGGCTGGCAAAAGCTGGCATCACTTCAAGCTCCTTGAGTCGAGACGCTTCCATCTGCAATTGCAAACTGTTTTTAAGTTTGTCTTTAATGAGCGAAACTCGCTCAGTTGAATTTCAGGCATATTCCAAACTGCCAGTTCAGTTAACAGCACAATTAATTTGAACACTTCTACATGACGACTATTTCTTTGCTGCCGATACAATTTTGTAATTTCCTTTTCAAGCAAAGATTGTTTTGAGTAATTTTGCGGTTTTCTGCCGAGTTTTGTAAACTTTTAAACCTGGTTTACAATCAGAAATAAACGCCGACTCGCAAGTCGGCAGTGTTCAAGATATCGCTTACTGTTTTTGATTCCTTAACTAAATGCCCTTTGAAATGATTATACCGTATTTTCTCGATTAAACGCCGGACCCCGATTAAACGCCGGCCTCGTTTAAACGCCGGGTGAAAACTGTTTTTTTTTTAAATAAACGCCGGGGGCATTTGATCGAGGTCCCGGCGTTTATTCGAGGTCCAGGCGTTGCTGTTATGAACTTTATATCCGTAACAATTACTGGTTCCCATGTTGTTCATATTTATTGTTTCTGTTCCGTTTGTCACTCAAATCTTGATTGCAACGCACCGTATGCAATACTGTAACCTTTGGTTAAATCATCTTTGGAGACCCAGGTCCGGACGGGACAAAGGGAAAAATTGTTCTACCTTGACAAACTGGCCCTAGACATCGGAGGATGGATAATAATAAATCAACTTGAAAAATAACAAAAAGTTTCACTTCGTTAATAAACGCCGGCCCCCGATTAAACGCCGGCTTCAAATAGAAGCCGGGTCCACCTGACCAAGTTTTAAATAAACGCCAGGGGCGTTTAATTGAGAAAATACGGTAATAGTAATAGAGTTGATGTTCTTGGGCGTAAATATGTTTTTGGCCCTTCTCAGAGTTCATTTTAAAATGAGCCTGAGTCGGGCCAAAAACATATTTACGCCCAAGAACATCAACTCTATTGTTATATTAATTTTCTTATTTTCTAAATATACCGGTATCAATTGGTTTTAATTTTATCTCATGCAGCTGTGTCACTGCCATGCACTGAGGATGTTCCGACTTGTGGCAGCACCTGTGACAAGTCATTAGCTTGCGGCAGACATAAATGTACTCAGCAGTGTCACACAGGATCTTGTGGAGTGTGCCGACAGTTGGTCACAAAATCTTGTCGCTGCGGCAAGCGTGAGAAGAATGTCTTGTGTTCGCAGGAGTTTCTATGTGAAGTCAAGTGTCTCAAGATGAGGCAATGTGAACGTCATCCATGTAAACGAAAGGTACGTTTTTATCTTAAAACATAAGTCAATAGTTACAAAAATATACAGCTCTTTTATAATGATTCCATTATTTTCAATTGTTATTTTCATTATTTTCAATTATTATTATTAATTGTTTGGCAGTGTTGCAATGGAAGTTGTCCTCCATGTGAGCTGACTTGTAACAGAACCCTGAACTGTAGGAATCACAAATGCCCATCACAGTGTCACAGAGGTAGATAAGTTGTATTAAACTGTTTAAGCTCATGAACATTTAAGTCACTGACCGCTTTTCTTAGGCTTTTGGCTTAATCAGTTAAATCCCTTGATGCCTGTTAAAAATGCATTTTATTACAATTATTATTTTAATATTATTGTATTGGTTGCTGGTTATTTGGCACCTCCTAAGTTTGACATGATATCTTTTCGCCCTATGTCACCCATGTATTGTAGGTCCATGTTACCCATGTCCCCTCCCAGTGGATGTGAAATGTTTTTGTGGTACCACTGTATTAACATTACCGTGTGGCAGAGAAAAAGTCACCAAGCCACCTAAGTGTGCTGAACTCTGCAGGTAAGGCCACTGTGTACTGCTATTTATGAGCAATTTAACTCAAGGTTGTGTCATGTACATATGGAAACCAGTTTTGTCTGAATGGGTTTAAAACTGTTCCAGCAGTTGAAATGGCTGATGGCTGTTAATCCATTAGGCTTAACATTCAGTTGGGAGACTGGTCGGAATGAATACTTGTTAGTGGTGAATTCTGGTCTCTGCAGCTTTTGTCTTGAGCTTGCTAAGTGACTGCAGCGATTGTGCCATCATGATAGTGTGAAACTCAAACAGAAAGTCTATAGCGCTCAAGGTGTTCAGTATACATGTGTTATTGGTAATTGCCTTCTCCATGCAGTTTGGATTTCACAAGACACCCGGAAAGAACACTCAGCTTCAAGTCCCGTCAACTTTTCATTTCTCCTAATAAATTTATTTAAGTTACCGGTAATTATAATTATAGTAATGTTAATAATTATTTTTTTCACAGTCATCCTCCAGATTGTCATCACCTGCAACGCAAGGTTAGGACTACAGAGGTTTATGCTTTTATAAGTTGTTGTTTAGCTACTGGCCCAGAGCTTATTATTTATTTACAGAATTTTACAGTGCGATCAAATTGTACAATCACTATTGTAAGTTGAAAATTTTAATTTATTTTTGTAGCGTCATCACTGCCATTATGGTGCCTGTCCACCATGCCGTCAACGCTGTGATCTTAATCTCTCATGTGGACACTCTTGTCCTGCCAGTTGCCATGACAACAAACCAGACTCAACGAAACTCACAAAGGTTTGAACAAGAGTTTTTTTTTTCCAGTGTCAGTAAAGTTTACCCTGTGTTGGTAAAGTTTACCTGTGTGGGTAAATTAAGTTTATCCATGTGAGTAAAGTTTACCCTGTGTGATGAGTAAAGTTTACCCATGTGTCTGAGTAAAGTTTACCCGTGTGGTGAGTAAAGTTTACCCGTGTGGTGAGTAAAGTTTACCCATGTGTCTGAGTAAAGTTTACCCGTGTGGTGAGTAAAGTTTACCCATGTGTCTGAGTAAAGTTTACCCGTGTGGTGAGTAAAGTTTACCCATGTGTCTGAGTAAAGTTTACCCGTGTGGTGAGTAAAGTTTACCCATGTGTCTGAGTAAAGTTTACCCGTGTGGTGAGTAAAGTTTACCCGTGTGTCCGAGTAAAGTTTACCCGTGTGGTGAGTAAAGTTTACCCGTGTAGTGAGTAAAATTTACCCGTGTGGTAAGTAAAGTTTACCCGTGTGGTGAGTAAAGTTTACCCGTGTGTCTGAGTAAAGTTTACCCGTGTGGTGAGTAGAGTTTTCCCGTGTGTTTGAGTAAAGCTTTCCCGTGTGTTTGAGTAAAGTTTACCCATGTGGTGAGTAAAGTTTACCCGTGTGTCTGAGTAAAGTTTACCCGTGTGGTGAGTAGAGTTTACCTGTGTGTCTGAGTAGAGTTTACCCGTGTGGTGAGTAAAGTTTACCCATGTGTCTGAGTAAAGTTTACCCCTGTGTCTGAGTAAAGTTTACCCATGTGTCTGAGTAAAGTTTACCCATGTGTCTGAGTAAAGTTTACCCATGTGGTGAGTAAAGTTTACCCATGTGTCTGAGTAAAGTTCACCCATGTGTCTGAGTAAAGTTTACCCGTGTGGTAAGTAAAGTTTACCCGTGTGGTGAGTAAAGTTTACCCGTGTGGTGAGTAAAGTTTACCCGTGTGGTGAGTAAAGTTTACCCATGTGGTGAGTAAAGTTTACCCATGTGTCTGATTAAAGTTTACCCCTGTGTCTGAGTAAAGTTTACCCCTGTGTCTGAGTAAAGTTTACCCATGTGTCTGAGTAAAGTTTACCCGTGTGTCTGAGTAAAGTTTACCCATGTGTCTGAGTAAAGTTTACCCGTGTGTCTGAGTAAAGTTTACCCCTGTGTCTGAGTAAAGTTTACCCATGTGTCTGAGTAAAGTTTACCCATGTGTCTGAGTAAAGTTTACCCGTGTGTCTGAGTAAAGTTTACCCGTGTGTCTGAGTAAAGTTTACCCGTGTGGTGAGTAAAGTTTGAACCCATGTGTCTGAGTAAAGTTTACCTGTGTGGTGAGTAAAGTTACCCATGTGTCTGAGTAAAGTTTACCTGAGTGTGTGGTGAGTAAAGTTTACCCATCAGGGTCTCAAAGGGGTTTAGGGCTCCAGGGCTCCAGGCTAAAAATTGCAAGGCTCCAGGGCTCCAAGACGAAAATGTTAGGGCTCCAGGGCTCCATATCATCTGCTTTCGGGCTCCCGGCTCCACTATGGTCTACAAGCTTAAGATATAAAAACTATTTTGCAACGCTAAATCAAGTCCGCAAATAAAAAAGGCAGCAATTCCGACCAGTATTTTAAACGCAAGAAGTCGGTTATCAACGGTTATCATGTCTCCAACTATTAAAAAGTCCCCACTAAGGTCATGTAGCGGATCAGATTTCTTTGCTCTATGTGACTGAAACTTGAGGTCTCAAGTTCTTGACATCTTTCATGTGGCGTTGATCTTTGGAAAAGAAAAAAGGCAATCTGGGATCGCGAATGATCAAATTTCAAAACGCTGGGCTCTGGGTTCCGCGGAAAATTTCTTTTGGCTCTGTGTTCCACAGCCAAAAAAAGATCAGGGCTCCAGTCAGTAAAATGATCGGGCTCCGGGCTCCAAAGCAGAAATTTCAGGGCTCCGGGGCTCCATGGACCCCCCCTTTGAGACCCTGACCCATGTGTCTGAGTAAAGTTTACCTGTGTGGTGAGTAAAGACTTGTGTTGGTAAAGTTTACCAACAATGTTTTTAATTAAAAGAGTTATAATTTTTCCAATTGAAGTATGTGGGTAAAGATTACCTCTGTAGGTAACATTTTTACAAGTTACCTGATGTGTTTGATTTTAATTTTTCTTTCTCTAGCCACCTGTGAGTGGATGGCCTTCTGCATCAGATTCTAACTCAGACCTCTCTGATATTCAGCCACTACCTTGTCCACCATGTGCTGTTCCAGTTGAGATGTAAGTAGGAAGTCCTTTAGTAAATGAGCATTTTAAACAATTAGGGTCACATTCTTTAATTCTGTTTAATTGAAGTTAATCTCTTTTTTAGGAGCTGTTTTGGCAAGCATGAGGTGTGTAGTTAAGTGTTGTTATTTCTTTGTTTGATTGGTTTTACAAAGTGTAGTGGAAACTTAAAGCAAACACTCTGAGTCCCAAAAAAGTTTTCACTTATTTTATTTTAACATAATTTGTGTGTTCTTCATAGGTCAGCTCTCTGCCATGTTCCTCAGCAAAGCCATTCTCATGTGCTCGGCCTTGCGGCCGTCAGTTGCCGTGTGGAAACCACACCTGTCAGCTGGAATGTCATGTCGTTACTGGTGCTAATGACAACCAACAGGTATAATTGTAAAATTAATAGTGTTGGTATACCCTTGCCTCCCCGTGGAGGGTCACTTGAAATTCGGGGGGGGGGGGGGGGGGGGGCTTAAAGACCAATATTTTTTTAAAACCAAACATCAAGTCAAAGGCTTGATGTTATTTATGTCGATACATTTGGCCTGTCGTGGCTTCCACACATATTTGTTAATCCGATGGTGGTCAGACATGTGACATAATAGCCAATCAGATGTAAAGGCGTAATCAGTCCGTCAGTATAAATGACGGGTCGCATTGTCAAGTACTCCCTCTTGCTTTCACCATCACAGCGAGTACATCTCCTGGGAAGACAATTTTCAAGATGTTCAAGTGTTACCCATCAGTTCAACAGATAAGTACAAGATTATTGTTCGTTGTTTACTAGCAATACGGTGTCTTTTTTATAGGAAGACTTATAATCAATCTGCATGATCGTGTATGTTTTGATAACACACGCAGTCAGCTATTGAAGTCAGCTAAGCCAGATCCGGTATTTGGGCGTGTACTGCTCGAGCCTTCGACATGGCGATCCTCTGGTTATTTTTGTATCCACTTCCTAGCTAAACCCTTCTCTTTTCCTTCCTTCATGTTGTAAATTATAAGCTGACGTTAAACTTCATACATGTGCACCATCGGATGGATGGCTAACATCAAAGTGCTCGTGTTATAGATCGGTTCCAGGTACAACGAGCAGTAGCTCATTGAAAGGCTTTTAGTAATTCACTATCACATGTGAACTACGGTCCACATATTTTCGTGCTTACGCTTTCGATTGTATTTGAGGAGCAGAGTTTCTTGCCGGTTCATATTTATCTAAGCCGAATTGTTATTGCCTTGCCTCTTTTTATTGTTATTGTGGGTTGCTCCACTTGGCAGGCTTTTTATATTATTGGCTCAGTGGTCCTTGTTCTTGTACGATATCGGTATCGTATTTTTTATCGGCTTTGACAAGTTGCTTGTTTCGCCTTGAACCTGGCATTTTTATTTCCTGCTCTCTCATGTTTTTCATTTTCGTTTAATTTATAATCTTCCTTTTCAATTATACTTTTCGGTATGTGCAAACGATTACAATTTGCAGCTTGAAATCAGTAACCTTAGATGATCTGTTCGTCGTTTCTCTATTCGCAAACCGAGCTTCTCTGTGGCTAGGCTGTCGGGGTTTTTCAGACAACAATTGGCAATAGGCCTTTGAGGTGCGCCACCCCTTTTTTGTCGTGCTTTGCCGTGACGGAACCTTTTATTTGTACGTTATACATACCAAAAAGTGAACCTAAACTGGAATTACCAGAGAGGAGGAGGGGTTCAAACCATTGAACCCTCTGTGGGGGAGTGTGGATGTTTTCTGGAACAACACAATATAAATTCAAATGATCAATATTAAAAAAATAAAACCTCTGCATCATCACGAGTCATCATTGCAGTTATGTGAAGAGGTGTGACACTTGATTCTGTCAGCTTTTGCCAAATGATGCATTTTTTTCACCAAAACCTTAGCTGAGACATCTTTGGTTCAGAATCTTATGTAGAAGAACTGAGTGACACATAGTTCTTGGCAGGGCACTGTCAATTACGTTGTGGTGGTAACAAGCTGTTGGTCAATTTTCATAACTTGCTAACAAGTGTTTGTGTTATAGTAAAATCATCATAATCATGCAGCCATGTTCCCCGTACCTTATTTTCTGATAACAGGCTGGAAAAGAATGCCAAGTTTGTGAAGAACCTTGTTCCAAGCCTCGCCAGGAGGGATGTACACATGACTGCCTGCTGCCTTGTCATCCAGGTGAAATGACTGTCAGAATTAAATGCAATATTACTTTTCATGTGTAGAACACCCTAAGATATTTGCATAGTCAAAGCTCTTCTAGCAGCACTCTCTCTTTAATGGTCAGTATATGACCAGGCTTTTTCATCTCAACTGGCCGGCAATCCATGTATTCACTGAAACCCGCAATCACTGACAAAAGTTGTTGGCACAGTCACCCCTATGAGTATTCCCGCATGCAATGTTGGATAGCGCAATGTGCCCAAAAGCCTTGTGAGAGGAGAGGTGGGAGTGGGAGAGAGACTTGAAGACGTCAGTGTGCCAACAATGTGTCAGCACTTGATTGTATCTACAACGGCAAAGGTCGGCAAAATGAATCCATTACCCCCCTCCCCCCCCCCCAAAAAAGAAAAAAATCTTGACAATGCCCATAGAGCTAAATAATTATCTTGTGGTGTCTTCATGATCGAACCACTTATCCTGTTTCCAAGGTGCCATAAAGTGGTCTGAACAACATACAGTAATTCTAGTGCATTTGTCATTTGTTTATTTTCTCTGTATTCCAGGAGATTGTCCAAGTTGTAAACAGATGGTTAAGCTTCCATGTCATTGTCGCTTGATGCTAGTCTATGTGTCTTGCAGGTACGAGCTAGTATCAGCCATTGTTTTTGCTTGTGAAAATAATATGGTACTTTTCTCAAGAGCATTCATTTAGGCCTGATTCACACTAACCACATAACAACATTGACATAACGGCGTTAAGAAAAGTTCAGTTCTTTCCTTAAATTGACGTTTTGCTTATGTCATTATGTTCCAACTATGTCATTTTGTTATGTTGTTCACACTTGTGACATAAAATATCAACACGAGGTGTTTTTTTTTCATTTGTGTGACCTTGTCATTATGTTGTTATGTTGCTAGTGTGAACCAGGGCTTACTGATTACGGCATTATTTCTTTCCTGATACCTTTTGCCCTTTAGCGAATTGACATCAGCAGATGAACAGACACGCAATGAGCTGATGTCCTGTAAGAATCAATGCCCAAAGAACCTAGCAGCCTGTGGTCACCGATGTTCGTCTAACTGTCACGCTGGTGCCTGCCCCTCCCCTGAACTGTGCAACAGGAAATCAACTGTAAGGTGTCCTTGCCGACGCAAAAAGAAAGTAAGCAAAACTAATTATGAAGTCAGTTTTGTACCAATGCAAAGAGTCAATACCAACATGTTGCCCCTTATAAACTAACTATATGGATTGTACATATATGTTGTATCTTTTTCAACCTGGAGTTAACACTCTGAAAATCACAGGAAAAGCACATTCCAATCAGTTTGAACATTTAAGGAGATTACAAATGAATGAACTCAAATAATAATAATATTGTTTATCAAATGCAGCATAACATATCTACGATAAGGGACGACTAGTCATGTCACTCAACAGTAGTTTAACACAAACATGTCCTTAGAATAAACTAAGAGCTTCTTATTTCCTGTTTCAAGGATTTCCCATGTCACATGGTCCAAAGGGGTGAAGCCAAGTTAGACTGTGATGAAGAGTGTGAAGCACATAAAATGAAAAAGAAGAACCTGACAACTGATGAAGAAGAAATTAAGAAACAAGAAGAACTTAGAGCACAACAGGTAATTTCCCTACATATTATTGCTGGCCTATGAAGCTAGAAGGTGATCCACGTTCACTATGTTAATTCTCCATACTGGTTGCCATGTTTCTTTTTAAATGTTGGTTGTGAGAAATTGGTGGTTCATATGGGACAAATTTCTGAGGTGTCAGATTGACTTGGAAACTTGCTCAGATATGAGGTCTCATCCATGCTGATTCTGTAACAATTATTTTTGTTTGAGTGTAAAACCAAATTACTGAATTACTCTAGCCAATCACAAAGGACAAAGACAATTCAGTGAATCAGTCAAAACTTGACTTGCTTGTACATGAAACTGCTGCCAAGTGTGGGAAAACATGTGCAAGCAATAGGCCTTATGCATGATAACGTCATATGCTCAAAATTCACCACCAAGCCTCGTTTGCGTGAATTAGTTCTAACCTTCCGCGGCAGCCATCTTCATGCAGTTTTTACGTGGGCATTCATTTCATCTGTGCTGCTTTGGGAATTCATTCATGATAGAATTTACATGTTTGCACTTCAGAAGCGAGGCTTGGTGGTGAAACAAGCCAGTCTGACGTAAACATGCATAAGACCTATTCCAGAGTGTACTTAAGAAAAACCAAAGCAATTATAGACTACTTTGATGCTTAATTGCTCTGACTGACAAGAAAATAAAGGCGGCAGGCCGGCCAGTTATTAGAAAAAAAGATGTACTTAATGCCCTACATCTGGTAAGGGTGATAATGTATCTCTCTGCCTCTCATCTGAGATCCCTTTGATGTTATCTTTTCACTTGTACAGGAGGAACTTGAGTGGTTTGAGAGAAAACAGCGTGGGAAGAAACGTCGACCAAGAAAGCAAAAGGAAGAAATCATTGAACCATCATGGTTTGAACGTCACATGCTCACCATGGTAATGTTATCAGGGGCAGTAGTGTTAATTGCAGGACTCTTTTTTATTGCAATGAACTGATGAACTTCATACTGGGAAATTATTCATTTCATGTTGTCAGTAAACTTTATGCACTTCTTATGTCCCTTCTTAAAGTTGGATAAAAAAAATGTATCTCTTAAATGTAACAGAACATGGATTCACATGTAACAACTCCTCTTCGATTCATTAATAATAGTTATTGACAACATGCACAAGAAAAAAGGTTTGACTGAATACAAATTGTATTTCAACTTGGAATAATTTTATTATTGCCAGAAATAATTTTATTTTAATATAACATAAATATAATAGTACTATACAATATATTTACAAAATGTATTTACACTGTACAACTGGTCAGTTTCAAAAGAACTGCAAAAAAGAATAATAAAATTGGTTTGAAAATACATTTCTACAGCATTCCATTTTGAATTAATTCTGTCTATTTTCTTTACTTGTGTAAGATGGTTTCAGTGTTGTGGTACTATCTTAATGTTAAATGTTCTCAGAATACATAATTATTTGAGCCAAATTGCGTTGTTGTACTAATGGCGCGTGATTTCTTTCTTTCTTGTGTTGTTTCATCTGCGTCTGTTTTGTTAGCTTGTTCTTGTTGCTCCGACACTACCTCAAGAAATTCCGGTACTCTGGTGTTCTTCTTGTCAATGAAATCTTTGAAGGCTTTTGCTCCGTGCATAGTAGAGAGAACATTATCCTGTGGTCAAAGCAAGGCAAACTATTGTTAGTGGTGTTGTTATACATGTAAATCGACAAGGTGTACAGTGGCTTTGTTGGCAAAACACCATATGCTTAACGACCATCAAATAGATTTGGAGAGCGTCAAAATTGTTGACAGGTCAACAGGTCAACGACTAATTCTTGAAGCTTGGCATTCTGTACGAGATAGAAACGCTATAAACGAACACATAGCGCTACCAAACGTTTACAATAGCATTAAGAATTTATAGACTCATTAAGAATGCTCTAGTTTTCACACATTCGTTACATATTTTGAAGAAGGCAACAGTGGTGGCCGAAACGTCCAAAAACAATATTTTTAGCCAGTGTCAACTTTTTTCATTCGTAATTTTTAACATGCCTGGCTACAACCCGAACATTTTTAAAGTGTACAGGGTTCTAACCCTTTTACCGAACAATTTTCCAGGACTTTTCAAGAACTCAAATTGATTTTTCCAGGACTCTAAAATTCACACTAACCCTTACACTCCCAATATCTCAAAATTATTTTCTCCTTACTGTCTGCAATACATTTCTTATAATGTTAGTTCTGAGAATTCAGTTGTTACTTGAGTTTAACAGATTTTCAGAATTTTTCCAGGTTTTTCAGGACCTCTACGGACCCTGGGTAAATGCTAACTGTGATTTAAAAGGAACTCAAAGTTATCGCAAGACAGTGCAACTTACCAGTTTCTGGCTTTTCTTCTTGGAATCAGACAATGTCTTATCTTGCTGTGCTTTAGGATCCTGTAATGGCTCATCGGTCGGCCCTGCTTTCCATGTTCTGGGGCTGAGGTACCATGCACCATACTTAACTTTCACCCAGCTTGGCGTATACTTGGCTTTCGCCTACAAACACAATTATTAATAATGTAATACAGTATTTTTTCTTTAGTCCAGAAACTCCAATTTCTCATATAAAAATGTTATATACAAAAAAAGGGTTCTGATATACTTGGACACATAATTGGGTCACATATTTCATTGTGATTCCTCACAAATCGTGTAGGTGCCTGACTATATAACAGAGTTTGATGTTTTTATACTGATACAGTTTGCAGCAATAAAACAACTTTTTATTTATAAAGCGAGTACTGCAAAGTTCTTGGCCAGATTCTCAATATAATTTTAAATTCAAGACACTGCTTTATACCTTGACCTTGTCAGCTTCTGGTACTTGTCTTGTATCGCTTGGTTTTGGTAGTGGTGACCCTGTGTTCATTCTTAATTCAGGTGGAACATTTGTCAATTCAACAACATGGATAGGTACTGACAATGCAGGCTGCATTCAGAAAAACACAATCATTAGACATGTTTAACTCACAAATACACAAATCAGATGCTTCCTGCGCACTGCAATGACTAGTTATGTTAATATGAATATGTGTATAAACAAAAATGATCATAGGAAATGTTAATCAATAAGGTAAAGTCTGTGTTTGAGCCAAGTGGCCCATACAGCTGGAGCTTATCCCGGTTTCTGTAGCATTAAGTGACTAGGAGTATTGCTACTCCCCCCTGGATGGGATGCTAGTCCATTGTAGGGTTCCTCAGCAGTAAATTTCGCCGGTACCCATTTATACACTTGGGTGGAGAGAGGCACTGTGAGAGTAAAGTGTCTTGCCCAAGAACACAGCGCAGCGCCCTGGCCAGGGCTCTTACCCAGGCCATTCGACTCAGAGTCGATCGTGCTAACCATTAGACAACCACGCCTTATTGTTAAGCAACAAGCAAGGTATTATTCAGTACTGTCTATGCTGAACAATAACTACTGGTACGAACCTTGGTTTCATATCCACTGGCAAATAAGCTCATTACTGTTGATTCCTCAATATTGTTACTTTGCCCACCCTATGTAGGTAAAAACAGAACAGTAAGTTAGGAAAAAGAACTTGTTTATCCGTCTGCTCAATGTGGATATTCTTGAGGAAAAAATGATGTCACTAAAAAAACTTGTAACTTACCAAACCTGCCACCCACTCACAAAACTCCTTTGTTACTTCTTGTATTCTCGCATCCTGGAAATTAAGAGGAACATTAATTTTACATACAAACATATTGAGGGTGAGACAGTGTCTGTCTATCTGTCTGTCTCAGTGTGTGTGTCTGTGTGTGTGAAGGGGGGCTATTTTGAGAATCTTGTTATTACTTCAGCCAAAGGAAGAGACCAATATCATTAAAACAATTCATAACCTACGCAATATTGGACAAGTTTAACAGATCAGGTCTGTCCCATTCTAGCTAATCATTAGTGCTACTGATGATGGTTTCTTGTACACAGCATGGAACAACTACTGTAGATCTACACATAACTCATTGTTAAGTAGGCTGCCCCAACCCTATTAACAGGGTTGCCCTAGAAATCTAAAAAAAAGACTGTATACTACAGATACATGTACATGTATGTAGAAATGATTTAAGCTGGCTAATGACACTTTGGATTGCAGTGTCAGTGCTTACCGAGGTTGGAGACTCTGCTTTTCGTCGACTGGCTCGCTTGCTTTCTTCTTTCTGTACCTCTTCTTGTTTAGGAAGCCATTTGTATGTGAGTTTAGTCTGGTCTTTATAGGATTCTGAATTGCTGTCAACAAATCAAACAAAAACATTTTAATTTCAAGATCTGAAGCAAAGGGTACTGTGCAACTTATTACATGCCTGAAAAATAAGAGTACTGTGATTCACACAACATCTAAAAAGTTGGTGTTCACAAGGAGACAAGCCCTGGGGAGGTGATGTAGATCAGACAAGTCCCTAAGCTTGTAGTGGAGGGGGACAGGGGGGTCTGAACCTCCCACCTCTTGTGCCTTTTACTCCCATTTCACGTCTTTTTTTACTCCCACCTCCCATCCCTTTCTGTAGCAGTTCTCTCCTCCTTGTCCCATAGCTATTGAGAAATATAACAGTTTTAATGTTGCAAAATTTTACTCGTTTTCTCCCAGTTCCCACCACCTAAGAATCTCCCTTCCTGCCCTCCCTTCTCCCAGGATCCCACCCCCTGTTCCCCTCGTACATGCATATGAGGATAAGGTTATGTCCGATGGCTGAGACTTGTCTGTTCATGAACACAACCCACTGGATCAAAATATGACAAAGATTTCATCAAAGTGATTAAATATGTTTAGCAGTGAAATTTGAAAAATAACTTTATTGTATCATGCAAGAGCAGTCTCTCTCAATAGTTACAACACCTCACCTGAGTTTTCCTGAATCGCCACTTTTGACAGACTACAAAAAGGCAAAAAACAAAAATCATTATTAATGATTGCCAGAGATCACCCTTGTGAAAACAGTCCTGACCAATATTTTAGTTTTTTTATGTTAATGGTTAAGACCTGTCAGAGACAAGAGCGGAGAGTTGCTCACTGACCAAGAAGAACAGCGAAAAAGGTGGGCAGATCATTTCAAAGAACTACTCAATAGACCGCCGCCAAGCGAGCTGCCTGACATACAACCAGCCAACACACCTTTGCAGGTCAGCGAGAGTAAGCCAAGTGAAGCAGAGATCAAGAGAGCCATCAGACAACTGAAGAATGGAAAAGCAGCTGGTCCCGATGGCATACCATCAGAAGCCATCAAGGCAGATCTAAACACCTCGACCAAAATGCTGTATGAACTGTTTGGCAAGATCTGGGAAACGAACAAGATACCAGATGATTGGAAAGAAGGCTACCTAATCAAACTTCCAAAGAAGGGAGATCTGAAGGAATGTAAGAACTGGAGAGGAATCATGCTGCTGTCAACGGCCGGAAAAGTACTGAATAGGATAATTCTGGAGAGGTTGAAAGTAGAGGTGGACAAACGGTTGAGAGAAGAACAGGCTGGGTTCAGGAAAGATAGGTCATGCACAGATCAAATTGCTACCCTGAGGATCATCTTGGAACAGTCTTTAGAGTGGAACTCTCCTGTTTATGCGACCTTTGTGGACTATGAGAAGGCATTCGATAGCGTTGATAGGGAAGTGTTGTGGAAGCTGCTATGCCACTATGGCATCCCAGAGAAATACATCACTCTTATACAGAAGACCTATGAGAAGTGCACCTGTAGAGTCATCCACAACGGAGTTCTTTCAGAACTGTTTGATATGCTCACTGGAGTGCGCCAGGGTTGCTTGCTGTCGCCCTTCTTGTTCCTGCTTGTCATCGACTGGATAATGCGGAGGACGACAGAAAAACATCAGGATTGCATACAGTGGACACTCACGACCCGGTTAGAAGATCTTGACTTCGCCGACGACATTGCCCTTCTTTCACATAACCACAGGAGCATGCAATCCAAGCTAACAAGACTGGCAAAGATCTCAATGCAGACGGGCCTTAGGATCAGCAAATCCAAGACGAAGGTGATGAGGGTTAACACCAAGAATGCAGATAGGATAGAACTAGATGAGGATGAAATCGACGAGGTGGAGGACTTTGCGTACCTTGGAAGTAACATCAGCAAGGACGGTGGATCTGATCAGGACATACGAGTGAGGATCGGAAAGGCAAGAACTGCATTCACCATCTTGACACCTGTTTGGAGATCAAAAGTGATTTCCAGAAAGACCAAACTACGGTTATTTAATACCAACGTAAAGTCAGTCCTCCTTTACGGCTCCGAAACGTGGAGAGTAACAAAAGCGAACTCCGCCAAACTGCAGACCTTAACAGCAGTATTATCTTTAAAACTTTTTTAGAAGTCATATTATTGTGTTGACAGTCTATTGACAATATAGCATTAACAGTGCTTTGATAGCAACTTTTTACCTGAGCTTCGTCCTGAACATTTGTTTGTTTCTCTTCCTCAATATCCTCATCACTTTCCTGGAAAAGGAAAAAAAAAATTTAATATAATTTATATGTAGAAAGCAGGAGAAATTGAAGGTTTATTAGTAAAATTAAGTTGGGGTAGTAATGTTATTTTTTTGCCATACATGTACACGTTTTTCATGACAATGTTATTATATTAAATTCCACTTGTACCTGCAATCCATCATCTTCAGTTTCACTGTCAATATTCATCTCTGGGTCAAGAATCTCCACAACATCCTCAAATACCTTGATCATGAAATGCAATAAAAAATACATTTAGTTAAAATAGAATTTAGTCCTAGAATTTAGTCCTCTCCCAATACAGTTGCTAACAATTGTATTTGTAGGCAAGGGTCCTGTGTGACCTAATTACAAACAAACTTACATCAGGGGGTAGAGATTCCTCCAAGTGAGGAAAGAGAGCCAAAGGGTGCTGTATCAAGTTGAACTCTATGTCTTCCACACGACCTCGTCTCTGTTGTTGAAGAGGCAGTGACCTGTTAAAGGGAAATATACACTCAGTTTTAATTAATCTCTCTACAATGCCCGCACCCCCTGGGACAGAATTAACTGGCCATTGTACATTGTGTTTCTCCTTTTCCTCAACAGGGTACAACTAGGTTCCCCTCCTAGCATTTTATTAGGTTGCTCCAAGTACTTGCTCATATTATACATACATGTACATTTATGGCTGGTTTTCACTGGTGCCAGGGACAGTGATCTAGTGATAATCAAGCCATGGAGTAGTACAGAGTTTCTGATTCTCACTCGCGGCTTATAACTCTATCACTTGTGATCAGTGAAAACTAGATTGTCAGAGTCACAAGCAGAAAGCAAGTATGTGTACTTGGAGGGTCTGAGAACTAGCATCGTAATTTGTTTGTTCTTCTGCTTCTGCTTGCAACTCTGACAATCTAGTTGTCACTGGATCATTAATGACTGAGTCATTAGCAGAATCAGAAGAAACTTGAAATGTTCTGATTCTTCCAACTCTGATTCTGCTGAGCTTATCGATCGCTCCACTTATGACTCTGATTATCAATTTTATCAATGACTCTAACTCTCAGTCTGTCGCAAGTGGAAACCAGCCTTTAGATAATAATTATGTCTGACTGGAGATTCGCAAGAGTCTTCTCAGTGAGACAGTTAACAGAGAGAACACAATCATTGTTCATGCTTGAAGCCAGACCTCTTCATCCAGCAAACAATACACTAGCTTTCAGCACAACACATTTTTATTATCTACAATACTTAATAAACACAGTCTGCCCTCACCTTGAAAAACACGCTTCATCCTTTGTAAACCTACTTTTATGTTTGGCGGGAGCATTGAGACTTTCATCAGACCCAGTAATGTTTGGTCCTAAGCCAGTATCGGTCTGAAAAGGAGGCAGGGAAAAATGAATAAAATGACAACAACAAATGGGTTGTCTGGTATCTTATATACCAGAGACTGTTTTTTTTTTTTAAATCAGCATCTCATTTCATTCAGTAGTCATTGATGCCAGGGACTCGGAATACTCAAATGCTCTACCACTAGGCCACAATATGAGCCTAGTGACCCATCAGGCTAGCATTTTTAGCCAGGTACTGGGAGAGATAAGTGTCTTGACCAAGAACACAATACAGTGACCTCAGTTAGGATCGACCTGGACCCCTTAGTAATAGTACAGCTTAATTAGAAGAACACAACTCAGCACTTATGCGACATATTAACCAGGCCCAGTATTTATGCACCTCTCACCTTTTTGACATAATTGTAATTTGCTTCAGGGGGAAGCCCATCTCTGAAGTCATCACTTCCTTTCTCCAAAAATGTCCATGATGAACCTATTAATGTTTCTGAATTGCCTCTGAGCTTTCTTGGCTTTATATACTTTGTCTCCAACCTTTCTTTATACCTGTGTAATGCAGTGACAGATGTTATGAGTAAAAACTAACACTACAGAGAATCCATGGTTCGACATGGTCCTTCAGATTACTCGCGATCGCTCGAGCATACTTCCAAAACAGCTGAGCACAAGCGAGCAGAAGCGACTCGCGAATAAAGTCATCCAGCTGAAAGCAATCAGCATTCTCCAAATAATTTTATTTTTCAGAAACAGAAGGGGCTGAAAATTCTCTAAATAAAGCGTCTATTGCGTGTCCGGACCACATAAATGGAGTACAATCATTCCTCGAGATGTTTCGAATAAAATCTCTCCAAAGTGAATTGATCTCACTACATGAAATCAAGAGCGCTTGACCGTCAAAGATTTCACCGCAGCTGACTTTTTCTTTCAATAAATAAAGCCTGATATGTTTATGAGTTGATTCTGACAATAGAGAAGCTTACATACCATGGTTTCAGTCTCTTTTTGCCGTCTGTTTTGGTCTGGACAAGAAGAAGGTCATACTTGTTCGCCATATTGGAAAAGCTTCGGAGGGAACCCGTTTCCTTGGTAACCAGACAGGACAGACAATCACACCCAGTCCCCCTCGTATCTCGTTGGAAGACTCAACTTTTACAAGCGACATTTTCTTGTTTTATTTAAAGTTATAAAAAGTAATTCGTTGAAAACACGGCAATGGTGCGTTATGTGGTAGTTTTGCTCGTTCTATTTTACTAGCTCGATAATACGTTAATTTTGCAAGCCATACCTCCAGTGGATCAGTTTGCCGCGCGGTCAAATACGCTGTTATAGATAATATGAAAAAAAAATTGTTACCTAAATTATATAGAAGAAATATCTGAATTATAAACCGCTATTGACGCAAAAATTTAAACGAATTTCTCTACCGGCACGCTGTCAACGGAGATCCCTAAGTGTAACAAAAGAGCTTGAAGAATTCTAACCAAATAAAATTAAAGAAAGTGTTGAAGGCCCGGCCTCAATTCATGAAACTTTAGCTTGTGTATTTTTAGTGACCTTTCACAGTGTTTCCTCCCAATTTCACAGGAAGGATCAGTTGTCCAAAAATTGAACAAACTGAGAAGAGACAAAGCAAAGATGTCGGAAAAAATTAAGTTCCAGTTAAATAATTGGAAGATTTTACTTATATAATGAGATATTACAGAGTGTTTTATTGTCGATAGCTTGGTTTGTAAGGGTTCAACGGCTCCCACAATAGCGATGCATTAATCTAACTGCGAAAAACAAAATTGAAAGCGTATGAAGTCAGCGACTAAGATAAATTTATTAAACGTCAAGAAAACAGTGGAAGCATGTTTAAGCTCATTCTTTGCAGAAGGAGAAAAAATATTTACATAATCTCTGACATAACCGGATATTTAAATCATTCACGTCAAGGAAAAAAAATGGAATTCTCCTCGAGGGTTCCTTGGATATATGCATGAAGCGGCAAAAAATTAATTTTTCTTTATCTGCTTTTATCTGTGGAAATAATATTTTTTGTTAAAATTAAGTGAAAAATTAATCAGCGATAAAACGGTTAACAAATGGCGAAGAGAACACTAATCCTTTCATTTTTTTTGCATATACTATAACAGGGAAATGAATAAATTGCGCGCCATCGGGTAGAATGTAGAAGAAACCCGTCGTAAATCATCTTGTCATTTCATCTGATTTAGAATGCACGTACGAAAACTCAATCCCATGCGATAAAATCGCTGTATTTACCATTAAGTGTTTTCCTCATTATTCACTGGCAACCAGTAGAGAAAATTTTCTTTCGTCACCAATATCAAAAACACGTCAAGTGGCTTAAAACCTTTCAGGTCAGCAATAGTTCTTAAACTCAGCCAATTTAGGATGTGCTTGAGTATATATAGATTTAAAAGCCACCGGAAATTATAACTCTTAACTGAATCTTAAAAACCATTTTTCTCTATCTGCAAAAATATATTACTGTTTTGTTTTTTTCAAGCATATTCTGGGTTTGTCCATGTAGCATGATGTAGGGTGAGACCTAAAAACTTATTTTCCCGAAAAAAAAAGAAAAAAAAAAAACAGACGAGACAAAACAAGTTTTGCTTGTTTACAAATTATTTTCCGTGCTGTTCGTGGAGAGCGTGCAAATGTATGCACTGCAATGGGTTCTCCACCTGTTCTCTTTATTTACACTTCACGCGAGTGCCCGAAAGCCATTAATTGAAACTGTCAAAGTAAATGGCCCTATAGCAAATGGAATATTCATTTATCTCTAATCTTGTCCTCTGTTTGCGTTGGAGACAAACTTTCACCAAACTTTGATCATCGTGCGAGCAGGGCAATTAGCATTTTGGAAAATCTCACTGTATTCTCAAGCAGCTGAATAAAGAAAAAGTCGTTTGCTCGTGAGCTTAGAGTCTTAGCCAATTTACCTCTAGATAAAATTGATGATAGTCAAATTTATTCTCTTGCGTTTACTAGGTGGGCAGAGCTTTTCATTTACGACCATAAACTAACGATCACGAGTCAAGCTATATGCCTTGAAAATAAACCTTTCAGTGACGAAATTGAATTAAAAAGTTCCGCTCTTTTAATTATATGCTTAAAAGCGACCACCAAATTGTCAACTTTGAGAATAAGTGGACGCACGTCAATCACTCATCGCTTTCAATTAAGCACGCATAAAAAGGGTTTCTGTTTCAGAACGCTAAATCGGATTAATATCACGAGAGCTTATAGTTGATGTTCTGCACATTGCACATCGTTTGTGTTCTGCGCCAGGGGCTACGACGATCAAGTTGTTTTGGTTGAAGTTGATATTTTTGCAATAGTTTTGGTTTGGGGTCACAGATTTCAGCATGCAGAATCGCAACACTCTATTGAGAGTGTTTTCAAGCATCATTGTTTTTGCAGTGAGTCTTACGGCAGGTCAACCTAATCAGTACAACTGCCCAGGCTGCATCGGATGCTCTCCTGAACATCGAAGATTGAATGGCACTTTGATGGTGTTAGTCAACGCACTCTGCAAATTTCGAAGCGGTGTCAAATTTACTACGATCCCACAGTCGCTGCCATCAGAGCTTGGCACCTTAATGCTCACTTCCCACAGCATCCATGAATTAAAAGCAACGTCTTTGCAAAAATACCCCTACTTATATCGTCTATATTTAGACAAAAACGCCCTGCACACGATAGAAAATGGATCTTTCTATCGACAACAGTTTCTCAATCAACTGGATCTTTCGGAAAACAAGCTTGGAAATATTAGCGCTGGTACGTTTCAAGGATTGAAGAATTTGGAGTTTCTTCAACTGGATCATAATGAACTTGAGACGATTTCTCAAGGCACGTTCAGTTCTGTGCCTGCCATCAAGTATCTTGACCTTCGAGCAAACAAAATAAGCTTCCTTGAGGAAGGAGCATTTGACAGATTGGATCACTTGGAAACTCTGCTATTAAGTTTCAATAAACTGCGTGCAATTAACAACGGCGTTTTTGGGAACTTGATGTCTCTGAGGCAAGTACAGCTTGCTTCGAATCAGATACAGATGATCGGTGCGAATGCATTTGATTGCGCTCCGCTTATTGAAAATCTAGTGCTCAAAGAAAATAAACTGGAAAGAATGCCCAAAGAAGCCATTGGGCAGCTTAGGTTTTTAGATCTTTTTGATATTAGTAGAAATCCCGTGGAATTTATAGAATATGATGCTTTGATTGGGTTAGAAAGCGTAACAACAATTAATTTAAGTGACTGCAACATCTCTTCGATTCAAAATGGCTCGTTCGATGACCTCACAAATATTGCTACAGTTCACATGTTTAATAATCCCTTGAAATGCGACTGCTACTTAAGTTGGCTTCCAAGATGGTTGTCAAGAAAACCACAAGTAACATTTCATGGCGCCGTTTGTCGAGATCCAAGTGACATTTTTGGAAACAACCTGACCGCAGCCAATTTGTCCTCATTTGTCTGTTCTTGTGCAACATGCAAAAGAGATGCCGCGTGCAGCCTGGTACCAACCAACTGTTCTTGCTCCGAGAACTGGGCGGGGCCATCTTGCAGTGAGACCTGCCAATCAAAAGACGACTCCTTAAACACGTGCAGAGATTTTGGCGGGAAGTGCTACTGTGAGAGAAACGCAACTCTCCCACAAAGGGTTTTTAACTGTTCTTTTAACATAACTTCAGAAAAATGCAGCGAGTACGGCGAAATAAAGAAATTCGGATCTCATTTAGAGTGTGTGTGCAAAAAGGGATTTGATGGAAATGGGACCAACTGCGTTGACATCGATGAGTGTCAAACAGGGACAGCAGTGTGTTCAATGCACGCAGACTGTGTCAACACCCCGGGTTCATATGACTGTAGGTGTCATGAAGGATTCGAGGAAGAGATTCCACCTACCATACCCGAGCTGATGTGTAAGGACATTGACGAATGTACGGAAAGAAAACCATGTCATGCGCATGCCGAGTGTCACAATAATCCAGGTAGGGAGGGTCTGGGATTGAGTTAATTAAAATTTTTGTTTCTCGAAGATATTAGCCTTTTTCAGGCTACTCTACAATTCGAGTTTAAATAAAGTTCATGTTATGTTATGTTATAGTGCTTGACTGGCCGGACTAACTGACTAACTGACTGACTGTAGGGAACAGGCCAACTGACTGTTCAACCTACTGACGGAATTTCTAATTGTGACTGTTTCGAGACTGTCTGACTGACTGACTGGCTGGCTGGCCTACTGTCTAACTGACGGACCGACTGACGGTTTGACTAACTGACTGTGCCTGTCTGACTGACTGCCTGACTAACTGACTGGACTGTCTGACTGATTATATTAATTAGAAAACTGACTTGCTGGCTGACTGACTGACGTATATAATAGCTTACTGTAAGCAAGTGACGACTGACTGTGTTAATGAATGGTTAAGTCAATCACTGAATGGGTAAGTGATACGATTGACCGGCTGACTGACTGACTGTATGGAGGATAGATGGATGAATGAATTGATGAATGACGGAGTGACTTACCCGCTGTGTTAAGGAATGAGGAAGCGAGCTAGTGACCGTAAATGGTGACTGACTGACTGACACTGACTGACTGACTGACTGACTGACTGACTGACTGACTGACCAACTGACCAACTGACGGACTGACTGACTGACCAACTAACTGACCAACTGACGGACTGACTGACTGAACAACTAACTGACTAATAACTGACTGACTGACTAACTGACTGACCAACTGACTGACTGACTAACTAACTGACTAACGAACTGGCTGACTGATTAATCGACTGATTGACTGACTGACTGACTGACTGACTGACTGACCGACTAACTGACTGACTGACTGACTGACCAACTAACTGACCAACTAACGGACTGACTAAGCGACTGTACTGACTGACTGACTGACCGACCAACTAACTGACTGACTGGCTGATGACTCCCTTTCTTAGTACTTACTGTTGACTTTGTATGCAAACTGAGGAGGGTACCCCTGAGGAACAGACCATTTTATAGTAAATTCTGCCACGAAAATGCTCCAATGGCATGAATTACACTGAGTGTTTGTGTGTCAAATCAGTTCCGTCTCGTTGAGTTCACAGGCCGAGCGTTGCACAGAAATCAAAGTTTGACAACATAATCTGACAGCATATTCTCATTCAAAACATCTAGATTATTTCTTCAATTTTATAAAACGCAGGATATATTAAAGCAATAAGTAGAACGAAGCGGTAAGATCTTTATCTATGAAACTGATTCTATTTTTCAACATGGGTTTTGTGAACTTTGTTATAATATTGTAATCCACTGCACACTCGCCATTCTCATTTACTAACAACTGACTAATTGCTTTGTCTTATTTTTCGATTAACTTGCTAGAAAATCAAACCTTATTGTTTTTTTGGCTTTCTTAGGCTTAGTCGTTTTTCTCAACTTCTTAA
Source organism: Oculina patagonica (assembly GCF_052425735.1). NCBI lineage: Eukaryota > Metazoa > Cnidaria > Anthozoa > Scleractinia > Oculinidae > Oculina > Oculina patagonica. The sequence goes on from NC_135762.1 coordinate 27,446,083, forward strand.
AATCCTTTTCAAAATCACCTCTCAAAATCAGCTTTCGTTTATCAGTCCCCTCAGGACTCGATTTATCAATATGCCTCTTATTAATATCAGTAGAAATTTCTCGTCTTGTCGTAAAGAGGGTGCCGCTTAAAGCTCCCTGTATTTTAATATCCTCTCGACGAAAAAGTCCGCTACAAGGCGATATAATCAATATTATCACATCAACTCAAATGGTTCTTGTTCGGTGCCTTTTGGTAGATTTTTTATGATCAGATAAGGGAAATGCAATATACATTTTTTTACCGGATACGCCACTAGTTAAAGTCGGTTCCTCGATTGCGCAAACATATCCTTCCTTGAAGGTGCAAAATTTTGATCTGCAATTATTTATTTTCATTTAAACGGGTTGTCAACCAGGATATATTGCAGACGCGCGTACTTCTCCACGAAACAAGCAAGTTTTTATATGCTTGCATAATAACTGAAAATGTATTGCCTAAATTTTTTAAAAAAATGAGTATGCATGCTAAAGCTTCAACTGAGGGAAAGTGATATACATCTGACCACTATACTGCATCTTCTAATCAACAAAGTATTGCCGCCAACTAGTTTTTAAAATCAGATAAATTACTTTTCAATGTTTGCCTTTAATTTGCGACTGCAGTTTTATTGCCATTGCGCAAACTGCTAAACTTACTCACGTACATAGCCAAAAAATCCAAAACTTTATTTGATCGGAGAGGGCAGTTATTTACATCTTTTTAAATACCCTGAATCCATTTCGCAATCTTTGGTGTGTGTTTTTTGGGGGCCAAACGCGGGCGAAATCAAAAGCACGATAAATTGAGCAGAATTTAATTTGTACTTTTTGATTAGAAGTGAAAAAGGTCAAGTTCTAATATTTCGTTCGAATCATATAAAACCAACAAATATATTGCTGCCCATGAGTTCTGTATAAAAACCAATTTGTTCCTCCCTTTGTTTTGTATGTACAGTTCCTTTGTTTGACTAGTCCCTTGCATTGACTTGACCAAGCTGTCGCAGTTGTTCCGGGACAAAACGAATATAATAAATTTCCTTTGACGTTTGAGGCGTTTATTTAATGTTTGACGGGTGGTGCAACAAAAACTTGCGGCATATAAATGAAAGATTTTTAATCAATAACGCAAAACTTTTCATTTAAAAATTTTTAAGGCTGGCAGTGAATGATGTTATTAGCTTTAATTTCTGGGGGTAATTTCTGGGAAACGGATTGCAAAACTCAAACAATCTTGATTTTCGTTTTTTTTTTGCGAAATTTGAAATTACTATGCGCTAGATCAATTTGTTTGATTGTTACCCTGGCAGTCCAAATACGTGTCCGGCCGTGTTTGGTTTTGTTTGTGTGAAATTTAACATGGTGTTAACTTTTATAGCCCGAATTTTGGTTTTCGGTCTTTATATGAGTAAAGAAAAGCATTTTGTATGGATAGACTAATTAACTATGTTATAATTATTTTGGCGTATAAACAGACGTGAGACATTGCATCGCTTGTAGAACCATGTCTCGTGAAAAGAACTCAAATGGTTTGTTGTTTGTATTGTCCAATGAGAGATGTCTCGAGCACTTATAAGTTTTGACGTCGACTTGACGACATGACGATGCGCCATGTCACTTAGCAACCACTCTTGCTACAAACTGCGTGCTCAGTAAATTGTCCAAGATAGATGAGGTTTTTTAGCTTGAAGCTAGTAGAACAGATAAGGCGGGGCCCAGGGGGTTGTTTCTCCCATCACCCCGCCTTATTAACAGCGACACCTTAATTACGCGCGCATAGAGTACTGAATGCACCATGGGTGTACTGAGGTTCGACCGTATAACGATATTAAAAGTAAGATTTTTCTCTTGTGTGAAGGTTCATATACTTGTACATGCCGCACTGGCTATGCTGGAGACGGTGTCACGTGCCTTCCTGTCCCGGACCAGCCGACAGATGTCACTGTAACAGTGGTTAATCCCACTGAAGTCTCTGTCACATGGAATATTGCTAATACGTCTATAATAAGAGAAGTTAGAGTGGAGTATAAAGGATTTGGGATACACGGCTCGGAATGGCTGGTTATAAAATTACAACCTCACGAAACGAAGACGTATTTGAAAGACTTGAAACCTGATTCAACTTACTTGGTTCGCGTAGGTAAGTCACGTGCTTCTATCATCATCATCATCATCATCATCATCCTCTTCCTCATCATCATCATCATCATCATCATGTTCATCATCGTCATCATCATCAGTTCTTATTGCGCTATGAGACACATAAGGCGTCTACTTTCTCTCTGCAGCGGGAGCGATCTTGTTCCACCTTTTGGATTTTATTCTTTGACTCGTTATCACCCGTTCGTCTGGTCCATTGCCGTTCTCCCCTCCCTTCGTCGTGTTTCTGTTAAATGTTTAGTCCACATGGAAGTTTGCGTCTAAGCCAGTTGTAATGGTTAAAGTGGGCATTTCTATCGGAATACCAAGTTTCATTTGATATTCAAACCTGTCCAACCGTTTTTTCAGCATATGATGCGGCAAAAAGTATGAGATGATGCTGTACTGATAGCTGTTATGGATGTAGCGAAAGTGTTTTTGCTGTCATTGTTATTTTTCTTGATGATACAGGGCCGTAACTAGCAAGAGGGAAGACGCGGCACTTGCCTCGTCTAGATTTTAACCCAGAATTAAAACCGGCAAAATATGTTCATTTGGGAAAATAATTCCTGGTTGGTTTTTCAAGAAATACGTTATGAAAAATCTTTAAGAAAGAGTTTCAGAGCCACATTGTCTAGTGGGCATGCCCCCAGAACCTCCTAGCAAGATTTTGCCTTGTTTATGCCAAAGGTCTGGTTACGGCCCCGTGCTAATGATGATGAAAATAACGATGATGATGGTGATGATGATGATGATGATAATGACGATTTTGTTTGTTAACAGAGGACGCGTAGTGGTCATAATAATGGCAATGACGATGATAATGATGTTGTTGTTGTTGTTGTTGTTGTTGTTGTTGATGATGATGATGATGATGATGATGACGACGACGACGATGCGATATTCAAAAAAATGACAATTTCTTCGTTTTATTATAGGAGCATTTTCCATTTACAACACAAGCACCTACAGTAAAGAGTCGCCGTTCGAGACCTCCCCAGCCAAGAACCCATCTGCAACGGACAGCACAGCCGGCGATGATACTCAAAATGCCGTTGTTATTGCTGTTGCGCTCGTGGTCAGCATAGTCATGCTGGTGATAATTGGTATCACACTTCATTGCTTGATGAGAAGAAAGAAAAAACGTCAAAAGAGCAGCAATCCTCCATATGTTCCTGGACTCGAGGACTTGATTGAAATGAGGACTCGTACACATAGTGGTGGAGCTGAGTCCAGAGGAAACAGAGATCTGTTGGAGCTAGGTAAAGACGGATTATTTTCTGTATTCATCGTGGAAGTAATATATCAGACACGAGAGGAAGTGTTTTATCGGGATATCCAAACACCGAGAAGAGAGTAGAAAATACGACCCGCAGCGGAGTATTTTTGACGAACTTCGAGTTGTTTGGATAGCCGATGAAACACTGTCTCGAGTGTTTGTGACCCCACGCCCCGATGCGTCCACCCCCGCTCTTCCGTGCGCTGGCGTCCAGCCGCCGCCACCGCGCGCCACGATCGAAAAAACACGAAAAAATAGAGGGCTGTGGACAATCTAGAGTGTTTGATATATCTTCTCAATCGAAACAAAACCTAAGGAGTAAACAGAGAAATAAAATCGTAAAAATCTATGCTAATTAAGACCGAGTATCCAAACCTCCTTCACGGCTGTGATTTTCTTTGTTTTAACTTGATGAATTATTTATGAGTTTGAGAAAGTTAGTTTCCAAGATGAAAGGCTTAGGAAACTTCATCTTATTGGCGACTTATGATTTTTATCTTCACTTTCCCCTCCATGTCCCCCAACACAATGTTGATGTTGATCCATCCGACCCAGGCCCAATATTCCAACATTGCCAGGGAAGGATGGGGGTTGGAAAATTACAAAATGGTTGCATACTTCAAAAGAGTATTTATCACAAGTCTGCAAGGACATACAAAAAAAACATAATTTGAAAGCCCTGACATGAAGTAATGCAATAACACTATTTTTTCTGTTTCCTCTAGGAAGCACGTTGCATTCCTTCACAAGCTGTGCAGTTGATTACACAGATGAATGGGAGATTCCACGTGATCATCTCGAGATTGGTCAGAAAATCGGCGAGGGACAGTTTGGTCTTGTACTGGAGGGTACCCTTATGACAGGTGAGTTAACGTACGACTACCGGACAATTAAGTCTCAATTTACACCTGAACACAAGCTACATTCGGTACATGAAACTAGTGCTGATTCCAATTTCTATTCTCCAATAAAGATTCCACGAGTTTTTGCAGAAACATAACGAGTTATCAGGCACGTCAGTATGTGCTATCAGGATATTCCATGACATATAGCTTGCGTCGCAGACGTAATCTCAAATCAGGTTTTAATTTCATTTACGGCGAGGCTACATGACATACCGACGTCTCCAGAGAAAACGTTGGAACGAAGTCACAGACCATGTTTTTATGACCATCGCTAGTACGAATCCGAGCAAAAAATGTCGATAATGCACATGTAGCCTGCGAGTCAGGCCCTCTTTAGGGGCAGCGTGTGAGCGACGAAACGGCAGTTACGGCTAAGCAACACGTTTTTCGATCGATCGTCACGGTGCTCATTTTAAATTGCCCCGAAAACCAAGACAGTCTGCTTCGCAGGCTAGTGCACATGCGGTTCCACACTGATGTGACACAGCAGCTATAAAAGTGAAGGAGTCTAAATCGCCTGCAATGCGATGATGTTTTTGGCAATGCGCTTTAGCTTGTAATGATGTGACCGGTGTTAATCATGTCTTAAGTACAAAATGAGACACGGTTTCCTAAGATTCTTCAAAGGCTTTCTAGCGAGCTTTGTTTGCTTATTTACATTTCTCAGTTCTGCTGACAATTTTATCTTGACAATTGCAGATGATGGCCCGATCAAGGTCGCAGTGAAAACGATCAAAGAACATGCGGATCGTTTCGATTACAAGGATCTGCTTCAAGAGATGGAGATGATGAAGGAGATTGGTCAGCACCCACATGTCGTCAGCCTGATGGGCACGTGCACAACGCCAGGACCGCTGTACATAGTTACCGAATACGTGTCAGGCGGGAATTTACTCGACTATCTGCGGGCCAGCCGGCCAGATGACGAGACATACGTCAACATCATTTCCACGCTTAGTTCACGTGATTTGCTCAAGATCTCGCTGGACTGTGCGCGAGGAATGAACCACATTGCTGAAAAGAAGTTCGTTCATCGCGATCTTGCTGCTAGAAATATTCTTCTCACGGAAGAGTACGAGGCTAAAGTGGCGGATTTTGGGTTGGCGCGAGATATTTACGGTGACGGGCAGTACGTGAAAACCGGTGGGGGACGAGTCCCTATTAAATGGATGGCCCCGGAGTCTATTCAAGATCAGATCTACACAACCCGATCGGATGTGTGGTCATTTGGGGTCCTCCTATGGGAGATAATTACCATCGGGGGATCCCCCTATCCCTGTGTTCCCGTTAATCTTCTCCTCACGAAACTCTTGTGCGGATATCGTATGTCTAAACCAGCGCACTGCTCGGACGAGCTCTATGACTTGATGAAGTCGTGCTGGCAGTTGGATCCGAAAGAGAGACCGTCGTTCTCCGAAATTTGCTGCACGCTGTCGGAGATGCTGTCAGAATCGGCACGGTCTTACGTAAATATCACTGTTAGCGAGGAGAGAGTGGGGCCTGAGGAAGAGTTTGTCGGTGACGCGCACGAGCAGACAACGTCTGTTTAATAGGTCAATAGTTTTGAATAACATCATTTTAGTCCCCAGACCCTCGCTTAAGGAACGTTGTAAAATAGGGTTGTGCTGGGGACGAGAGAGTGAAATAACATATTATGTGACCCTGAAATGGAGTAACAATTTCGCGCTTTTTTTACAAAACAATTCTCTGTTAACGGTAGACTGGCGATCCAGAGATAAGAGATAGAAAAAAAAACACAGTTTCAGAAAAAGTGTGCATTTCTGCATGGAAGTTACGTAGAAAACACTCGTTGTTTATTAATGCTGTAATTAGTAAAAGTGATTATTACAATGTAATATATGACGCGAATATGCGAAGGCAATGATGTGTAGTAGTGTCATTTTTGTACCATAATATCGAATAGTTATAGAATGTAAATAAATAAATAAACAAACAAACAAAAAAGTCAATATTAAATTATCGATGTTTAGCATGTTTGATACATCAATGTTTAGCATGTTTGATACCCTGCTATATAGAGTGTTGAAATGTTCGGTTATGTGAAAGAACAAAACCGAACTCTGAGGCAAGAAACAAGGAACGCTGGACAAGTGACGCTGAAACAAAGTTAACTCACAATAACGCTGAATCTTTGTTTTCAATGCTTTGCTTGGCTGCCCTGAATCGAGGCAAAAATAGTTGTCGCTTTAAATTAAAGGAGCTATGTCACGGTATTGCGGGAGGCGCGGTGGCCTAATGGTTAGCGCGCTCGACTCCGAGTCGAACGGCCCGGGTTCGAGGCCTGGCCGGGGCGCTGCGTTGTGTTCTTGGACAAGACACTTTACTCTCAAGTGCCTCGTCTCCTCCCAGGTGTATAAATGGGTACTGGCGTTTACTGCTGGGGGGTAACCCTGCGATGGACTAGCATCCCATCTAGAGGGGAGTAGCAATACGTCCTAGTCGCTTAATGCTACGGAAACCGGGATAAGCTCCGGCTGTATGGGCCTCATGGCTCGGAGACAGACTTTATATATATATATGTCACGGTATTTCAAGTCATTTGCCTGATGCGTAAAATTACTTTCAAATTAACTGAACCTCAAAATAATAGTTTTCGTAGGTAGTAAAACGCCAAATAAGTAATTACAAACTCAAAATTATCCCGAATGGTTAATAACATGGTTAATATTGCGAAAGAAATGTTTGTAATGTATGTACAAGATAAGTATACTTGTTTTTTTTTATTTCAGACTACTTATATTTGTAATCTGAACACCTCTGTTGCTCAGCCTGTTTTTTTTAAAAATAAATATTCAAACTCTATGCTATCAGAGTTAACATCCCATTTTAAGTAGTGTTTGCCTTCCGTAAATTCAAATTCTGTAACACTCGAGTCCAGAAAATGTCGAGGAAGCACAGTGGATGAGTCGGAAAGCGTTAAACTAGGACACCCGATTTCACTAACTTTTACAAATTTATTGTATTTTTACAAATATAGACTGTCTTCACAGATCGCAGGCTTTGTTCAGCTACAACTGTTTGTCAATCGATCGATTGATCAATCAGCAATCAATCAATCATTCAATAAAACAATCAATCAATCAATCAATCAATCAATCAATCAATCAACTAGCCAATAAACCAAAGCGTGACCAACGTCCATATTTATATTCCTCTTACAATATGAATACAGTAGAACCCCGAAACTCGAACTCTGAAGGGAAACGAAAAAAGTTGAGAGCAGTATTATCGGGTGATTGAATTTCAATTTTCCTAGTTAATTATTGATAGTTTACTGATTCTCAGCACTTCAGTATAAGGTTAGTGAAATAAAATCTAGTCAGAAACCTCACGATCAAAATTCCGCTGAAGGGGAAAAGGCCAAAAGATGAAGAGAAGGATATGAGGCAGAGCGAGACCAGAACGGGCAAGGGAAATGGAGTAGTTTGAGTTAGCGGGGTTTGAGTTATCGAGTTCGAGTTACTGGGGTTCTACTGTCATTATGATTATGAATATTAAAACATTACTAAACAACTAGAGGATTATACGGACCGCTATGTTCTTCAAAGGCATCACATTGTGAAGTTAAGAAGAAACGTTTTTTGAACAAGTGGTATACTTAACATGTATCCACCCTCAACTCAAACTAGAGGGCTGAGGGCGACAGTCGAACCTTCAGACGTACCTTCAGCAACGAACAATTGCCGTAGACGGAAGACTCTATCCCGTAATCTTATCTACATACAAACACTTCATTTTTATATAACTTTCCATAGGCGGACACCTTTCCTTATTGGACACTTCTTTGTCTCGTGGGCATCCGCTCACTGGAGATTCTACCTCAATTTACAGCCTTGTTGTATTATATTTTGATCGATTCCCTCCTCTAATTCGGACGGTGTAGTACTCGGGGTTTGTTCTCTCAAGAACATCTTCACAATCAAGCTGTTCACAATCCAGGTCATCTGTACCTTCGATTACACTGCTTTCTTCATCTTCTACTTCGCAAATTACGTCTTGAGGCGTTGTTCGAACTCGATCCAAATGTGAATCTGTTCCTCCCAAATTGATATACGCCCTTCCGGTCCTTGCTAAAAATTCATGTAAGATGTTTGCTAACTCAGAAAAAGTGGGCCTCGCTTCGGCGTCTAGCTGCCAGCACGCTTTCATGACCTCGTATACGTCATCGGAGCATTGAGTTGGTTTCTTCATGCGATAGCCAATCATAAGCTTTCTCGCTAACAGTCTTGCCGGGATACCCGGATAAGGGCATTCGCCAATCGAGATAATTTCCCACAGCAGTACCCCAAAGGACCATACATCAGACTTGGTGGTGTAAATATGGAATCTTATTGACTCGGGTGCCATCCATTTTACCGGAAGTCTGCCAGCAGTTGTGGTCTTCGTGTAAACACCCTCCAATTGTACATCGCGCGCGAGCCCAAAATCCGTCACTTTTGCGATTTTGTCTTCAGTCAGTAACACATTCCTTGCAGCTAAATCTCGATGAACTAGGTTCAAACTGCTAAGATAATTCATTCCGTTTGAAACATCCTTGGCAATTTTTAACAGTTCCCGTTCGTTAAGTGAAGATGCAATGTTTACATAGTGAGGATTTTGACACCTGCTGTTTCTAAGGAAAGCCAACAGGTTCCCGCCAGAAACCAGCTCCGTCACTAAATACAGCGGTCCGTCCACGGAGCATGCTCCCAAGAGACTGACGATATTAGGATGGCTTCCGGCTTGCTTCATGATTGACAGTTCTGCCATCAAGTCTTTGTAGTCATGGCGATCCGCGCCTGGCTTTAAAGTCTTCACTGCCACTTTTGTCGTCCCTTCATCTAAAAAGAAAACCAGTTTAGTTATAGAGCGGTTTTCACTTGAGTGTCGAAAGTAATTTGCGTTTGCTTTGGTTTTGCATCACTACGCTTAGTGATTAGCTTAAAAATCTCGCGCCATCTCCTTAGCCAATCAGAAGTAAAACCAAAACCAATCGCGACTCTCTCACGCACATTTTCCCGCGCTTCGTGCCTTCGACATGTATTTGCTTCGAGTTTTGATTGGCTGGCTAGATTGTCTGTGTCCTTTGTGATTGGCCAGAGTAATTACTTTGGTTTTGGTTTTACTACACTCAATTGAAAACTGCTCTAACACATTTCCCCGTGGTTATTTTTTAATTAGCTGACAGTGTTATTATAGTAACCGATCGAGGACCCTATTCACTCAGAACCACCCAGTCAAATATCCCGCTTCCATTCCCTACCTATTAAAGAAAGGCTCTCCCAGGGGTTTCAGGGAATAAGGGCGCATGGCCATAAAATAACTGGGAACAAGGAAACAAAAGCAAAATAAAGCTGGGAACACGGGAACAAAAGCTGTGTTTCTGGTATTTTGGGGGACAAGGGAACACAAGGAAAATTTTTTGGGAACAAGAAAACATGGACCTCGCCCCCTGTGAGCCCCTCGCATAAGGTGTTTAGAAAAAGACGAGTCTTGGCGCTCACGCTGAAGTGATAAATGTACAGCGGATTTTTAAAAATATTTTATAAACCGGAAACTCCTATGTGTTTCTGATATACGTTTCTTTTTATTCGTTTCCCATGCATCACGTAGTAAACACGCTAGCAACATGGGTCATGAGAAGGACCTTCTGAAAGATAACAATTTTTCAACTTTTTACACAACACGCAATGCCAAAAAAGTTTACAGACAGCTAAATGCACCAAAGACGAAGAAAGAATCAAACGATTCATTCTGCCCCACCTGATGCATATTTAAGCCCCCTTTACTTAGCTAGAACAAGATTCCCGATTGCTGCTCAGCTCCTGAAGATAACAAGACGTCGTAAAAAACAAGCAAAAATAGTATTCACATCAACTTCGATGAATAGTTGAGCGACGCTAATTACCTGAATCCAGAACACCTTCCTTTACAACGCCAAAGGCTCCTTCTCCAATGGTCCTGAAAGTGTGTAACTTTTCTCGGGGAATTTCCCACTCGTCCGCTCTTGTAGATTCCTCTGTAAATTAAAAAAACGATACACAGTGTATAATCTTTTTTTTATTTTTTCTTTTTTTCTTTACGAGCGAGTCTTACAAATGTGCGAGGTAGCAAGGCGTGCGAGGCAGTTGCAGCGAGGCATGCGAGGCGAGGCAACGAGGCGTGCGAGGCATGCGAGGAAGAAATCCCTACTCCAAATAAAAAGGAAAAAAAAAACTAAAAATAAATAAAGGGAAACGGAGGGGGGTAAGCAAACTGAAGCTCCATTTGGACATTATTAATGGCCAATATTTTGTCTCCGGAATGGTATTGCACCTTAGCTGGAGGTCGCACTTTTTGAAGACCCCTCTGACCGAGCAGTTACTGATTGAACGACGATCTAGAGTTTTACCCTGCTTATCGAGGTTTTTGTCTAGTGCTATATATTGTGAATCTTAAGACCATTGCTCACCATTAGAGTTCTCAGTAGCTCAGTGGTTAGAGCATCCGACTAGTGTACGGGAGGGCGAGGGTTCAAAAACCCCAAAATTGGCCAGACCAACACTCAGGTTAAAATACTAAAAATTGGAATAATACCATGGTTAACTAAGTAACCCAAATTTGGACATATGAGTATGATTAAAATTCCGAAAATTTGGCCCAGTAATTTGATTTTTAGTTTGTGTTTAAGTCTGCGTAGTATTGTAAGGTTTATTAACTGTATTGTTGTAAGTGTTAATTTATTTAGGAAGCTAATATAAAAAAAAAAATAATCGTATTTAGAGTTATATCTAAATTAGTCTCTGGGGAGAAAGGGGTCGTACCATTTTAGAAGAAATTTTGCCTTTTTTCTTCGGGGTCGGCGCTTTTTATTTTTTTGGCTTTTTTTCCCACCCCCCCCCGGTTCTGGGGGGGGCCCGGCCCGCCGGGGGGGGGGGGAGATTTTAATTCGAGCACCAGACCAGACCAACACCCAGGGAATAATTTAGGAGAATGTGCTGCCTTTGGAATGACATCTGCAAATGGTTATAGACATTTAGTCTTCTCGGATATAGCACGATAAACCGTAGGTCCCGTCCCCTGCATCTTCTCTGTCACGGTTCAGTAGGGGACGTTAAAGAACCCACATCACCGTTCGAAAAGAGATGGGACTCTCCGCGCTGATTGTGTTCTGGCCTGAAGGGTTGGTTCTTCACCTGGGTTCAGAGACCTCTTTGCGCCTTTCCCTCTTGGACATAAGGCCAAGTAAAAAAATATTTCTCGTCCCCGCCCGCTTCTTTTTTGGGGGGCCTTTTTTTTTTTTTTTTTTTTTTTTTTTGGGAAGTTGGAAACAAAAAAAAAGGGGTTTTATTTTATATAAAATAATTTTTTTTTTTTTTTTTTTAAAAAATCGCCCGGGGGGATTTTTATTAAGGAAAAAAAAAAAAAAAAAAAAAAAAAAAAAAAAAATTTTAAAAAAAAATTTTTTTTTCTAAGAAAAATTGCAATAAACAAACATATAAAACTCTTACCTTGTGTAAAAGCAGTATTAGTGAATCCCAACTCGTGAATTTTATACAGGTCCACATATCGCCTAGTAGACTGCTGTCTCTTTCTTCTCCTATCCGTAGATTTCTTCGCTTCTTTTATCCTTTGGATTCTTTTGGGAACGACACAAAAAATTAACGTGCAGACGAGAGCAACAAACATCGCAGTAGAAAGCGTGGCGGTAACTATAGCGACGGTCTTTTGGTGCTTGATTGAATGACAGGTCACTCCGTCTCCACGGTAACCATTACTACAAACACATAGAAATGAGCCTTCGGTGTTGATGCAGTCAGATTGGATATTGCAGACATTATGCGCGTGCGCACACTCGTCAATGTCCGTGCAGTTGAGAAATCCGTTGCCTTGGTAACCGCTTTTACAGACACATAGTAAACTGAAGTTTGAGTAGGTGAGATAAGCATTGTCCACACAAACCTCGGAGATGTTGGAACAAAAACACTTCCCTTGCGAAGAACTACACATTATTTCGTATGACACGATGCTACTGGTGTCGTTGACTTGACAGGTGTCAAAACATGATGGCCCCGCCCACTTGTTAACGCAATTGCACGTGCTCCCTCCAGGAACGCAAATGAACGAGCTTTGACAGTATTCACATGAGCAGCTTAAATCTGCGATGTTTAAACTCATGAGAGGCCTTCCATTCAATGTTTTTGGATATTCACATTTTACTTGTGACCTGTCGTGTGTGGTGTTTTGATAACGATCTTCACTAAGCCATTCTTTAAGCCATAGCAAGTCACAATTGCAGTCCAGAGGATTGTGATCAAGGTAAATTCTCAAATCAGGCAAGATTTCCTTGAGTTGTATACCATGTAATACTCGAATGTTTGAAAAGCTCAGGTTTAGGAATTGTAAAGCACGCAAACGAGCAAAAATCTCCAAAGAAATAAATTCTATCGGATTGCTACTAAGATCGAGGCTAACTAAGCCCTTCAATGGCTTGATAACCTCTTTTGGCACAAAAGTTAGATTATTATGAGCAAGGAATAAGCTTTTTAAGTACAATGAATTAGAAAAAGATTCAGATTCGAGACAGCTGATTCCGTTAAAATCAAGCTTCAGTGTTCGCAATGACGTAAGTTTATTGAAATGAACCTGCGAAGATTTTACGGAGCTTATTTCTAGCCAGGTCAAGATATGTTAAGCGTTGTAAACCTGTGAACGCTCCTTGGTCAATTATGGAGATTTCATTCTCGCTCAAATCAAGATAAATTAGTGACATTAGATTCTGGAAAGATCCATTCTGTAATCGAGAAATCCGATTTCGATTAAGATACAGTTTCAATAAATTTTTCAGTCCTTGAAATATTCCTGAGGGAAGATCATAAAGTTTATTGCTTCCCAAATTCAGCGTTTTCATCATGACGTTGCTTTGAAAACTTTCTTCTCTAATACGCGAAATGTTGTTTTTTTCGATCATCAGTTCTTTAAGACATCGAATCCTCTTCATTTCTTGAATATTTAGTGTAGGAATCGCGTTGTAGCTGAGCACAAGTTTTCCAGTATTTATTGGCAAATTTGTTGGGAATTCGGTCAGGTTTCTCGCCGAACAATTAACCGCAACCAAGGGAATGTCGAAATTTCCACCAAGTATACATGATGAAGTACAATAGTTTGATATGACACTACACCCAGTAGAATGAAATGGCACATGTCCTTCATGGGCATCCAACATTTGCTGCGAAATGATGTGAAGTAAATTAAATAGAGGGAATACAACCGCACAATAGAAGCTCCTCATTTCGGCATCACCGGCTCAGTTTGCAAGATACTGCTGGTTATAACTCCGCCAAGAAGACTTCACATGATCTGGGCGTAGATCTCTCTTTAAACATGGCCAGAAATATCTCTCTGAAACTCTGCTTGAAAATTAACGCGGCGTTATTTCTCCTTTGAAAAACGAACAATGAACAGATTCAAATTTCGTTTTACAGTCCCGGACATTTGTCACAAAAAGCGCGAACTTGAGGACTGCCAGAAAGATTTCGCGTGCGATCGTTTTCGCGCGCATACAAAGAAAACGCAATTTTCCCTTTCGTTTCATGTATTCCGCGGGGAAACTAGTAATTAAAGGAATTTGCGCAACCCAATTGCTAGTTGTCGGCTTTGTCACTTCCTGATTCGAATGAAGGTAGTTTTTTACGGATCAGAACGCACGCAAAATGATTGCTGTTTTACTACACAGTCTCTCTTTTTAAGAGAGCTTTCTGAGCGCGCAAGTCACAATTGTTTTTATTTAGGCAGTGACAAACTTACAAAAAAAAAAGAGCGCCAAAACTGGTATTTTTCCTAGACAACCTCATTTTTACGCAATAATAAAAATACATCCATATAGCTTTCTGTTCGCTTGGGGGTAGCTATATAATTTGTTCGCCTCAAGCACCTTTCAAGTGTTGTGAAATGGTTATTTTAATTGGTTAAAGTACTAATGAGATGAAATTAGGACAAATTAAAAACGTTTAAACATTAAATGATAACGCTCCTGTCACAAAAGGAAGACCGTTGCAGATAATGAATGCGTCACCAAGCTTATTAACTGCATAAAGTATACGCGACTGATATCACTGTTATTTTTTGGTATTTGCATATAGAAGCATCGTTTGTAAAGTGTAAAGAAATACAAGGAAATTACTTTTAATGCGCAATTGATAGCCGATCTAAGTAGCCGGTTTATTCAAAATGTTATTATCAGTACTCGCTTAAACTCCGCTGTCCGAACAACGAGGGTCTTGATTTTTACTCCCGAGAACCAGCGCCTTGACAGCCTGGGACGAGAGTGGCCGCGCGAGCTTGGTACTTTCTCATTTTAAGGTGCGGGGGACACCTTAGGCTCATCATTATTATTTATTTAAAGCGTATGACGAGTACAACGTCCATCGACAACTTTACGAGATATTTATGATGGAGAAAAATTTGGGCGGGCGGTTTTTTTAAAAATTTTTTTTTTTTTTTTTTTTTTTTTTAAAATTTTTTTTTTTTTTTTTTTTTTTTTTTTTTTTTTTTTTTTTTTTTTTTCTTAACACAGGGGAAGAGAAAATGGGCAATTTATCACAGCTAGCCCGATAGTGCGGCTGAAATTTTTTTTCTGTAAACCAGTAAACACTTATCAGTTAACAGAGTCCGATCCAACTGTCGTTAAATTTGATGCCATGGCAACCTGAAATAAAGTGTATTTGGTGAAGGTTTTTATTTTTTATGTCTAATCGACAAAAGAAACATTTTTTGAAAATTTAAAAGATCTGTAGGTAGGGTTCAGAGCCACCTTAAATGTAGCTGCGATAGAATGCCGAAGACCGGGAGATTTAAACTATTACGGGCCACCTTTTGGGTAATGAGATTTCCCCATTCCCCAATCTAATACCCAGATTCCAACAGTTTGTCGCTAGGCTTTTCATTTCTGGGTACAAGATGGCTATGTGTTCTCCGAAACAGTACCACCCTCCCGCCCACAATCTTCTGGATCGGGCATTCCGGGAAAGGCCCTGGGGACGAGATTGAGATGCAGGGTGTGGTCAGGGGCAAGTTCAACAAAATAACTTAGCATTCCCTTCAAGAATGAAGTCAAGCAAGATAATATTAAATCAGAGCCATTTTAATGTTTCATCCCCACTGAGCTAAGCATAGCTTCCACTTTGTACCCAACCCCACTCCTTAGGGACGGACCATTTTTCGGGGGGGGAGAAATTTTCTTTGCAAACTTGTCGCGCCCGCAACGAATCCACTATTTTTTTACAATTTTTGTCGCCCTGCAACTTTTTTTATTTTTTTATCCCCCCTCCCCCCTCCAAAAAAATAATGGTCCGTCCCTTAGGCCTTTCAATTGCTCCTTCCCTTCCCCAGCAGTCACTAATACAACAGGTCATGGAAATCAATATCTGCTCAAATGAGGTATTAAATTCTACGAACAGCTATGATTGATAAACAGCTGGCAAGCAGACTTTCTTTGCTTGAGGAATAACTAGGGAAGGGGTTAGGGGTTAGTAGTTCAATCACCAGAGCAGGGAGCTTGCTTTCTGGCTAGCTGAACTTGATGACATTCTTATATCATGCCACTCAATAAAAAGTGCAGCCCTTGTTTGAGACCAGTCCAGTGAGTTTTATTGAAAAGATTGTTTTGTTCACAAACTCGTGTCTGAAATTCAAATTAAACTAAACCCAACAATGAAAAGTAATATTCTATTTACTTACGTTTATATTACTTAAAATCAAATGAATGTCAAGCTATGTTTTTGCCAATAACCTGGTTAAAGATGTGCTTTTGGCCATCTACCTGTAAGTGTTTAACTGTGTGAACTAAATGCTAAGCAGGTTTTACACCAATGAAACTACAAGCTGGGTGGTATACACAGTGTATACCAACACAGTGTATTCTATGAATTAACAATTTTCACAGGGAACCCATAATGGCTGTTGGAAGAGACAGAAAAAAAAATGTCCACAACAAAACGTGGAAAGGTCACTGGGCAACATTCAAGAAGTTCTTATTGATCTGTGCTCTTTAACGAAATCCAATAACCAATATGGGTTCCTTGTGGACCGAACACATTAATTAACAAAACACTTAATTAACTCATCTTTCCACTCACTTTCTTTGAGAAATTATTTGTAACCATACCATCAGTATATTATACCTTTTAACGACCAAAAAATTGCATAATTTTTCAAAAAAGAAAAACAAAACAATAATAAAAAAATTAAACTCAAAACATTG
Organism: Oculina patagonica; assembly: GCF_052425735.1. Taxonomy (NCBI): domain Eukaryota; kingdom Metazoa; phylum Cnidaria; class Anthozoa; order Scleractinia; family Oculinidae; genus Oculina; species Oculina patagonica. The sequence continues at coordinate 27,462,663 of NC_135762.1, forward strand.
TTTAGGAGTTGCTCACTACCTTATTGTAGTTGACAACTGAATTCAAAATTCTAACTATCAAAATATACTTTTGACACTTTTAATGAGTTGAAAGAGCTACCTAAATCAATGCCACATGAATGAATGAATGCAATCATGTTCACTGAGTCGAATATTGTATTTTGAAGCATTATAATTTTCTGAAAAACTACTTTCTCTTATTTACTCCTTGTCTACTTAGTATAAAAAATTATGTAAGATATAATCTTGTATTTCTTATAGATTCTCCAGTCAAATTTAACGACACTTTCAATAATTTCAACACCTTTGAGAATATCAAGTTTTGGAATAAACTACATTTTCAATGTATTTGACTTTATCAAACAGTAAATGAGAACCAAAATTTACAAAATTCCCTATTTGTATTGAGTAAATATTGCAATAATCAGTTTTCAACTTAGTACAAACCAAGATATTATAATTCAAACACAATAACTTCTTTTTTAATTAATCACCTAACAAATAAGGTGAGTTTACCCTTTTTGAATGCCACTCTGGGGCATTCAGTTGCTATGTTAACAATGGTTGAAAAACAAAACAAACAAAAAACAGTGAATATAAACCATTGGTCAAAATTTCAAATTCTCAATTTGTACTCATTTTGAAAACTACTCAACATTTAACACTGGTACTACACTGCTAAACTTGTAATAAAGGTGGCGACATCCGTCTACATAGAGTACAAGAGGGCTTTTTGCCATTCTCAAGAGGAAACGGACACCACACTTTGCGCATCATGAAATTAACCAGAAAGACCAAAAATATTCCTCCCACTGCGTCAACGCCATAATGGTGATTTGAATAAAGAGCAGCCCACGTAATCCACACAACATGAAACATGGCAAACTTTTCGTTAATCCAAGGTCCACTTACTAATATCACGGCAGGCCATGCAACATGCAGTGAAGGAAATGCTCCAAACGGTAATGGAGAAGCAGCGTAGATTCCGTGAAAGAACGGAAATCCAAGAACTGCATCAAGTCTATGAAATCCAGCTTCATTAGCTGCTGCCTTGAGAACGTCTCCGTTTGGACTAAACACAACAGAGTCTACGTACCAAGGTGGCGCTGTAGGAAACAGGAATTGGATTATGGTTGCGACGAGATTCACCCAGCCAGCACACCAAAGAAAAGGGAACACTCCACGAATGCTGCGATTGCTGACAACTTTGAAGAATATAAAAAGGAACGGAAGGGCAAAGTGAAATAAATATGGCACAGCGGCAACACAGTCCAGAGCAGGATGCGCAAATTTTGCCAGCATCTGATGTGGAAAACAGTGAAAAACTAATACTTCCATCCATGGCAGGAATGTATGATTTGGTTTTGTCACTTTTCCAAGTCCTAAGAATGTCCGAAGATGAGAATAATTTGAATAAACTAGAAGATATGCCAAAAAAGGGATGGCGGCAAGCCCTGTATCCTTGAAAGGAACCTTCTTTATCTTTCTTGGTAGTTCTTCAAACCAGGATGTTAATTCAGCCTATTGGAAAGAAACAATATGAATTCTGTTAGAGGTGTAAACCTTGAAGCATGTCTTCAAACAGGGAATAAAATAATTATTAACCGTTTAAACCTAACAGGGACAAAGAATCGTCTATTATTATCATTTTCTTGGAAATACTGTACTATTTCTCCTAGGTTAAGCATCTCCCCTCAATTAAGTGCCCTCTTGAAATAAGCAATTCAGTTACATATGTAGGTGAGAGCAGGGTGAACACAATACCCAAAGGTGATCTATTAGGCCTGGTTCACACTAGTGACATAACGACATAAAGAAAAGTTCAGTTTTTTCCTTATGTTGTTATCCTTATGTCATTATGTTCCAACTATGTTGTTATGTTAAGTTGTACACACTGGTAACATAAAACATCAATGCGAGGTGTTTTTTGCATTCGCGTGACCTTGTCGTTATGTTGCTAGTGTGAACCAGGCCTTAGCAATACAGTCAACTCTGGTTATAAGGGACATTCTCGGTGAATTGTTAATAGTGTCCGAAATAATGAGAGTCGTTATAGCGAGGTGTGGGGAAAAAGTGTCGTTATTTACATTAAACAATATAGACTATGACGAGCTTATCAACAGTGAAACTGCTGAGCAAACATTGGGAATGGAGGATGTGGGCTTGATCTTTCCTTGAGAGTCTGAAGGGAAAAGGCCAAGCTGAATTGAAAGTACACTTACTGAAGGGATTGATGCAAAAATAAAAAGTAGCGTTTCCCATGTGATGTATAAATGTTGTTTTTTTGATGCAGTATGCTACAAAGAGTTCCCTGTGATTGGCAACAACATATATATTTTATATCATAAAATTGAAACAAAAAACAAAAAATCACTTGACAATATTTGGATTTGGGATGCTTCAGCTCTGACCAAGCAAATCATAACAAGCATAAGACCTCAGTGTTCTTGCTTGTTTTGTCCAGAACAAACAGATTTTTTCATGGTTAACAATTTACAAATTTTATTGGCAAATACCCGGGAATTTCTAATTTTGTACTGTGAAGGGATGGCTTTTTCAAAGAGAGGCAATCTTCACAAGTAGATATCAATATTATAAAACCCAGATATAGTGGTTGAGTTTCTTCACAGATGCAAGAAGAGGACATTTTACATCTCCCAGGTCTTGCAATATCAAATTACAGGGCAATATTTTTCAGCTTATTTTCTCTACAAACTCTGTTGGCAGCTTATAACTGCTTATCTAACCAAGAAATAACACTTTTTCCAACTCCTAGAGAGGTAAGATGGTTTAAAGATGATTTCCAGTCCGTCTCGATCGGGTTTTTTTTTTTTTTTTTTTTTTTTTTTTTTTGGTTTTTTTTTTCTTTTTTTTTTTTTTTTTTTTTTTTTTTTTTTTTTAAAAATTTTTTTTTTTTTTTTTTTTTTTTAAATTGGAACTTTATAGCGAGAATGACGGAATCACAGGAAACACGTGAAAATTGATATGCCGTGACCTTTGAGGCAATTTCACAAGTACTGCACGTTCTGCAAAGTACACTTCTCGATGAATTCCTCACGAAATGAAGCTAAAAGCACTTCAAAGGGCGAAATTGATTCACTGCAAAATATTTTACCGCACCTCAGCGGTTGATTAAAATATCACAAGGATTGTTTGCTTTATCAAATGCAAATGAAACTTGGTCTCTACATGCCACCTCCCCAACTCGGCACGCAAACTCCATTGCTCCACATTGCGCAAACACAACATTAGAGAAAGCGTGTGTGGGCAGCTAAATGCTCTTCGAAAACGATTGAAAGAGTTATATTTAACTTTCTAGCCGGGGAAACGGGAAAAATACAAGCGCCTTAGGTAATCAATTATTCAAGAAACGCCTGAATAAATTGTACGCTTCATTAGCATCAGCAAAAAGCTCTTAAAACAAACCAAATACCAGCGAAGGAACCCTATTCAAAACAATGAAATGTACAACGGAAATCAGCATTTTGTTTTGAATGAACACGCGATTCAAACAAAATGTACAAGCTGAAAACGAAATTCATTCAGAGCTTGGACGGAAAAGTCCGCAAACTTGCACCAACCACAACGTACTAGAGTTCAATCGTCAAATCATCTAATGTCGAAAACAGTTCCACCTCGTGCACATACCTGCTTCGTTTCCCAATATAGTTCAAAAGCTTCTTTCAGAGATCTTGCAAAGCGGTTCCAAGAAATCAGAATCTGCAAATAAAAGAATATGAAAACAGTGTAAAAACTACAGGCAAGATTACTGAGATCTACAGAGCATCGCCGACAGATTTCCGCGGAACTTTGTATACAGTAAAGGCACACGGGAGGTCACTACGATAAATACAAATAAATTACCCTTCCAGTTTTGTCGTGAATGATGAGGTCCTTATCCCCTCTAAAATGCTTTCCAGTCCGTCCAGTCATTGTGGACACCAGTCAAATTATTTTCCGGTTTGAAATGTTTATCGTCCTTGAAGCAGCTAGTCGGTTAACCACGCGAACTCCTGAAAGGAAAGCGCGCCAACGCTCGAACTAAATCCTCCAACGATATCTCTTGTAAAACAGATCCAGCTATCAAGAATACTGCTATCTTGCCATTGTTCCTTTCCAAGATGTCCAAAACGAACGATCTTTTCTCGATTATGTGCAACAAATTCCGCTCTCTGTAGCCGGTTTTGCGGTTAGTGACAGCAAAGTTGTGAAATGCAATCAACAATATGGCGTTCGTCGAGCGGGCGTGTCGCGATTGACCGACCAAACGAAGTTAAATTTAGCTGTTCAACTTTCACTCCAGTTCGTGGAGATAAGGATTCTTCGGTTGACAAAAGGCTTAAAAATAGTTTACTTCTTGTATAATGGAGTTTCTTGCAAGGATTAGCGTGTTTTGAATGAGTAGAGTAACTTATCGTTACACACTGCTCACACACTCCATTTCAGAAGAGTGTTGAAAAGAGGGAGTAAACTGTAGCATGCTGGGAAATAACGTTTGTTACCATAACGATAGCGCAAAGTCCAACGGAAACGTCATCGATATCTTTGTCCTCGCCGTACCGGAAATCGTTGGCACATGACAGGGGCATGAAAAACCAACATCAATAATCTTAAGTATTCCCCCAAGAGAATTTCGAAATAATTATTGGGATTTTTGAACAATTACGTGATTTCTCGGCCGTCACGTTTCGGATTAGCTTCACATTTCCTTCATGCGGTCTTTCGTCCGCTTTCGCACGAAATAAATATATTTTAATCTCACCATATTTGGTCATAAGCTGAAACTTTTTCTGCATAAATCAGGAGCCCATGATGGCTCCTGCATAAATTAACACGCTTTAGCCTGGTGCTTTATTATATTCACCCACGAAGTAACGCCTTCTATTTTTTCTATTATATTGACTTTGGCGGTTGAAAGAAATGTGGGTGTTTTGTTTTAATTCGACTTTAGTTTGGTCACAGGTGAAAAAAGTGTTAATTAGCCATAGGTTCTAGAAGCGTACAGGCTTCGCTCATTTTTCGCGCGAGACTCGAGTGTCACTCGTGTTTTATTTTTTTTAAAATTTTATTTGGTAGTGATCTCTAAATTATGCTGTATTATAAAGCCAAATAAAAATACAGAGATGGTTAATAGCATGTGAAAGGTTTCGCGGCTTCTGTTTCGCGTTTTTAGATTGCAATACGTGTCTCGCAGAACGCCTTCCCGCTAAGTAAGGAAGTATTAACCCTCTTGACTTCCTGCCCGGGACTTCCTGATTAGAGATTCAAGTCCTTGAACTGCAGGGCGGGCTTTTTAAAATTATTTTTTGAATATAAAAATCTCTTTTTTTTTGCTCTCCTTCGCTCTTAATCTTTCAAAACGAGGAACGCCACTGGTTCTTAAAAAAACAAAAAAACAAAAGAAAACTGGTCACAACATTGCCTGGAGCTAGAAAAAATAAAACGGAAAAGGTATTGGCAGAAGTCTTGTTTGCAGAGGTTATAGAGAGATTATTGCCCAGCAAAAAGAGAGATAATGGGTGAGGGTGGGGATGGTAGAAATGAAGACACTCCGCCTGGCTCTCAAATTAAGGCTTCCCGCTATTTTAACGACTTTCTTCCATTTCTTTTTCACTAAAATTTGCACCGCATTAATCTATACCCCATTACAAACCGGAAGCATTCTTAGAGCCCTTTGCTATGTGCAACCGGGTACTACGTCCGTGTATCCAATTCGTCAGCGAGGTTTGCGAGCGCGCTGCGGCTTTCTTCTCTCTAATCTACCCTAAGCCATTCTGCCCTCCCGATGCAGTAAAAAAATTAATGTTAGCTGGAATCTTGGCTGTGAAATCATTCCTATTCTCCGCGGGCTCATAGTCCCCTATAACCTTCGAATACAACCGTCTCTCATCACTCCGATCGCTCCAGCTACAACACGAGTAGCTGGAGCTACTACTAGCGTAGTAGCTCATCACTTATTGTTACAAAATGCCCCTTGTCGTAAGCCAATCATCCCCTCGCCCTCATTAGTGCTTTGTTAGAAAACTATTCTTCTTGCCGTTGGTTGATTTTAACGAAACAAATTAATAAATGCAAATATCTGCCCACCTATCGTCGAGCAGTTAAGACTCCAAGGTAACCATGAACGCTTATTGTTACTATTTAGGTCTATTAATTTTTTAAAAAAAAAATTGCCTACAAAAACAATTGAATGGCTGTAAGCATCCTCAGGCTCTCTGTGGAGCTCAATCGTCCGCTTTTAGGAGGACATCAGGGAGCATAATACTCGAACTTATACCGAGCATAATATGACAACCCCCTAATGATCGATACGCCTGCTAAGCAACTGAAAGGCTCAGAAAAATCTAATGTTTTAAAACTTCCTCACTTTTTGCCTTGGAGTACGGAAGTTCGTATCCCAGTTGTGTTTGTCAGGTTTGTAATTTACGTTATTACAAAGAAAACTGATAAAAATCCAGGGCTCCAATAGGATTCGTGCTAGTAACCCGGACCAGACGCCTGGATTGGCTTTTCTATTAAACCAGAAACTACTTTTCCATAGCGATTTTTACAATTTTATTTAAATTTGCGTTTTTATTGAGATAGTTTTTTCAATTTGATCAACAAAATTGCCCCTCAAGGTCGACTATACTGTGTTGGAATTAGTAAAATGCCTAGGTTTGAGATGTTAAATTTGGATGGATTAGAAAATGAAGCTCAGTAAAGGATTCAATTTTTTTTCGCTTGCTTCGCTTACCCTCCGTCCCTATTCTCGTTTCCAGAGCCCGCGCCCCCGTAGACCAGCGGTCGGGAAACGCGTAGCTCTCTGGAAACGAGAATGCCCCGTCCCTAGCCCCTCGTGCTTTCCGCATGCGCTCGCTGTTTCTTTTACGTTCTCTTGTATTCATAATACAGAAACTGTGAACAGTCTACCCTACGATAAATAACTGATTACCTGTCTTGTCTGGGGCCTAAGGTTATCTCAGGCAGTCGGTGCTTTCACACTAACATTTCCTATACCCACCCCTCCCCCCTTTGCGGAGAGGGGGCTACTCCCTGTAGCGCCCGAAAGGGGTACCAATTTTAGGTTAAATAGGTACATAAAAGGGAAGGGATTTTACGAATTGGAGTATATACAAAAGGGTAGGGAAAACTGTCATTTAGCTATTTCAAAGGATCTTTCCGAATATCTCGAGCAGACCCACCGAACGGTCAATTCTTTCAAGTGAGAAATTAAGAAAAGATGATGCAATATCCTTTTTGTAGGTATGCAAAAAGGGTACCATTTTCTATCAAAGGTATACGAAAGGGTTACCTTTTCTGTCAAGAATGGCATATGAAAAGGTTCAGGTCTCCGCACACGTGGGCACAAGACGCAGGGACAAGTCGCAGCAACACTGAGGGAACATGTAGCAGGGTCGTGGAACGGGGACATGTAGCGGCAACAAAATCAAAATATGTACACACACGGAGGACATACCCCAGTGTCATGTTGCAGCGGCACATCCCCTCGTGTGTGCTGACATGTTGCACGAAGTTCAACAAGTTGAATTCCGTGCAACATGTCTCAGGGACAAAACAGCCTCAAAGTTCGTGTTGCGCATGCCAAAAAGTATCAGCACACACGAGGGGATGTCCCTGGGGTATGTCTCCGCTACAATTTCTTGCGTGACTACGCATTGTGATTTTATTGCTGCTATACATGTCCCCGCTCCATGTCCCCTCAATGTGAACAACACATCGTTATGTCGCTGCTACATGTCCCCACGTGTGCGGAGACCTCAAGGGCTTGGACCTCGGGGCGGAGGCTACCCGTACAAAAGTTTGTTAAAGTGCTACTATGATCAATTAGAATAACAATCAATAGAAAATTAAAAACATTTTTTTTTTTTTTTTTTTTTTTTTTTTCTTTTTTTTCTTTTGGAAAAAAATTTTTTTAAAATTAAAAAAAAAAAATTTGAGTATGTCCAAAAAACGTCACTTATAACTCTGTATTATCCCGGGCATCTTCGGTATCAGATGTTTTATTCCAAACTGAAAGTCAGAAAAGAAAAACATACACATTTTTCACTGACTGAAACATTGAATTCAGTTGTCGATTACAGCTTAGCTTCTTCGTGACGTGTGAATAGCTGTAAAATTAGCCAGCAGATTTATGACTAACTGTCATGCGAGCAAGCGGATATTAGCCTAAGATGCGAAAATATTCAATAACGGTACTATGCATGTATACCATTTGCACTGACTTTCAAAAATAATCTAACTCTGAATAAAACTCCTTTGTTAGCTTATTATGTGTAATAATATATTAATGGTCTCGTTTACATGGACTCGTTCTCCTAAGTTAAATCAAAATTTTATGGAAAAACTAGAAATCTACTTATAACAATTTTTGATATGACTAAAACCACTCTTAAGAAATTGTTTTACGATTATGTACACTTGTCATATGGTAACTGATTTACTGTCTAAAACAGCAGGGGCGGATACAGGGGGGGGGGTAGGGGGGATTTCCCCCCCCCTTTTTTTAATAAAAAAAAATTAAAAATTTAATTTTTTTTAAAAAAAAAAAAAAAAAAAAAAAAAAATTTTTTTTTTTTTTTTTTTTTTTTTTTTTTTCTTTTTCCCCCCTCCCTCCTTTTGTTTTTTTGGCTAATCCCAAACTATCCCCCCCCCCCCCCCCCCCTTTCTAACACCCCCCCCCCCAACAGCGTAAGCAGTTGCATCATAGAGCCATGGTTCACACTTGTAAGATAAGCACAGACACAAGCAAAAGCACAAGAAAACGCCAGCGTGCAACGAGGCGAAATAAGCACAAACATTAGCACAAGGGAAGGTAACATTTTGCTTTTTTCTTGTGCTTGCATGCACTTATGCTTATTTTACTCAGTGTGTTATGCTTGTTTTACAAGTGGAAACCGCCGTGAAATAAGCTCAAGCACAAGATTTGTATTGGCTGTTGACGTGACTTCCATCATGCAATGTTCACCAGAATTTCTAAAGGTCTCTAAAGCGTTTACGCTCTCTTAATGGGTTAACGTATGTCGTCTTGTGCTTGTGCATATCGCAAGTGTGAACGTCCTTGTGGTTAGCCTTAATGCTTACTCCTACAAAAGGCTATTTATTAGTATCTTGCGAAACTCGTGCTTGAGAATCCGCTTTATTTTTTTGCGCTTCTTTGTCTATCTATCTATGTAAGGCTGTGTCAAACACTCGGACTTGACATGACCGAGCACAATGACGAGCACAATGTTAACTTTGTTATTGTTCTCCAAGCGTCATGCAGGTCCCATTCAGGGACATAACATGTGTACACCGTTTACACCTGCGTTCAAGAATAAAGAACCAGAAGAATTGAGGTTCTTAAGTGGCAGAAACTTCTCCTCCCATATTAAGAGACTTTTATGTTCGTTATCGTATGACGCCGAGTCAGCAATTTTCCAAGTTGAGCTATTTTCATCCAGTGTAAGGGTTTTCATCAGGGAACTGCTTTGCGTAGTTTTCTTGATCGAGAAACTGTTATGACAGGCTCCAGATTAGAAACTCCTCCTCTGTGTAGCGATATTTTTTCAAAATTAGGCTTTGTTTGGATCAAGGAAAACTGACTGTTCGATTAAGTGTTCACACTTTTATGTAAGTAGCACACAAATTCACACACAAGATCTTAAAAACATCTGGATCCAAAATGGGTAACTGGTGAATAATCGTTTTCTATTGTCCACGACAATAACTTTTGCTCAACAAGGAAAAGTCACAAAACATTTTGATATCTCGCAGTGTTTTGCTATCTCAAACAACTTCCCATCAAACACAGCAGGCCCTCTGTTACGGAACAAATAGTGCCCTGATACGAGGAGATTGCAAGAAAATGGCCATGGCTGAGATAGAGCCAATGACGAATGAAGCCACAAGCAAAAAACGATCAAGAATCCTGGCCGCATCTTGCCATTGTTTCTTGTAAATCTCTTCCTTGCTAACGTCGTAAACAGGAAACCTGGCCTCGGATATCTGAACCTCTGTTGTCTCGGTCTCAGTGTCCTGCGGTTTTCTTTTGACCGAGCGCTTCCTGGTAACGTGATTCGTGGGAATGTTTCCATTTTGGGACAAAAGCACCTGGTCACGCCCTCCACGAGGCTCCTCAAATAGGTCCATTTCAAACTCGATCGAGTCCCTTTCCAGATCAAATGCGTCATTTCGTTTCCTTTCCGAGGTTGTGTTCGATTGAATCATCTTTTGCGTGCTTTCGTCCACAGATCCTGTTTCTGACAAATGTCGGTTGCTAACACGAGGCTCGTATCGCACAAGTTTAGCCATCCATTCCAGCACAATCTTGTGAAACCAGTTTGGCATCTTTGTGTTTCGGTGATGAAGGTTCAGTATGATGCACGTGGCCCCGAGCGCGGTGCCTATTTCCATGATTGATACTGAATAGTACATAGCTGCAAAAAAAGCGAAACAAGACAATTTAATACATTATTGATAAGAATTGAGGTGAATGCATTACTTAAGATTATAAAACAACAACTTTCAAATAGTGATTCTATAAAGTAGATACGCATAGTCTACGAAAGAACACCTCTAAACTAATGGAAACAACCGTACTGGCAAGATGGACTTATTCGAGTTTTTTAATAAAAAAACAAACAACGTAACCGATAAAAAAAATGGGACGAAGGAAGCTGGACTGGCAACGAACTCGAACTGACAACAACTGATTAAACTGTTTTTTGTGTCTTGACAACCGACGGCATCACGACAAAACTGAATGTGAACTGGTCAGAAATAATATAAACAAATGTGGCGTTAACTAAAACGCGTTTGACTCTAACTTTAGTCTACGTGATCATTCATGCGTGTAACTTCATTGTAATCGTTAGGCGTACCACCTTATGTAGCTTGAGAAGCCCAAATAAGTTACTTTTCTAATTAATCAATCATAAAGTGAGCAAGCAAGAGAGTCTGTCAATCCTAACTGTACTCCCACGCGTCTTTTTCCCGTCCTTTTTAACGTTTGCCTGTTATAACTTGAGAGTTTTGATTGGCTTTCTACACTTCTTGTGGCCGTAGTTACTTAGTATCAGTTATTACGTAAACTACAGTTTTATGGCAGCGAATTGGAGAACTCCTCCAAACGTGAAACAGCTATTGGTTGACTTGAGGCAGAGAAGCCACCAATAAATTTAACAGCGACTTGAAGCAATAATTTCGATATTTTTTGCTTGACGGGCCGTCCGAACTCTAGTATTGAAATAGAAAGAAGTTTTAATTCCAAGATGCCACTTACCTAAAAGAGGGAAGTGCTCGGAGCTCGAAGGAAGCTTCTCTGACGTAAGTTCCTGGAAAACAGCCATTGATAGAAGTATGGTGATACCCAGGCCAACTCGTTCACCAGATTCTGCTGGGAGAATAAACTCCAAGAAGATGGTGCACGCTATCAGTGTGCAAGGCAAGATCAGACTCATGACGTAATAGTATGTGCGCCTGCGCAGAAGCATGGTGATGGACAATTCCGCCACTGGTAAATCGCAGCAGTCGTTTTCGTTCTGTGAAAAGCAAAAACACAAATTGAGATAGAAATTACCAGAACAACCAAAGCTTAACACTGACTGGCCCAATTAAAATCTGGAGTTGGAGCATGTTGTTTTTCCAATTCTGGCAATTACTCTAGCTTCTTCGATTGCGATTTGTCAAGAGACCATAAAAAGGTTGCAAAGATGTCAAAGTTAATAAAAAACGTTGTCAAGTGAACAGTATGGCGTTTATCGTTAGTAAATTAGATTCTTTCAAGCGCATTTGTCGTTAAAGGGGAAACCATTTCGCTTGGTTTGGTGCATGGGGAGAGTGCTCGTGGATCAAAGGTAGATCCTGGCTTGACCTTGAGAAAAACCGTCCAGGAAAAGTTCGTTCCAATCCTATGGATGTTGGACGGAAGAGTTGCTCATCCGTTCCTGGTTTTTGTAGCATAAAGCAACTATAGAAGTATGGTTACTCTTCCAGTATCGGATGCTTGTCCATCTTACTTCGTTACCGCCCCTTGCCGCCTCAGCATTTTTTCAGGATGCTCTACAATTCTTCCTTATCAATTTATACTCCTGTGTTGGAGTAAGGAAAGAAAATTGTCTTGACCAAGAATACAGCACATTGACACCGGCTGGGAACTCTTGATCAAAAACTTAACGCGCTGACCATTAGGCCACCGCGCCTGGTTGAAATAAGACGTCCCAAAATTTCCTGAAAAAAATGAAGGGCCTAATTTTTTTTTTTTTTTGCTAACTAACTGATGAACCTCATTCCTCTCGATGGCTATCCACTCCACAGTCCATTCCTCGTTTTCCTGGAAAATGTCCGAGCCTCTATCCTTCTTAGCAACAGCTCTTCCTCCTGCAAGACCAGGCCTCTCTCTCAAGTCAACTGCGCTGACGTCATATGACCAGGATGCGAAAACCATTTTGCAGGTCTGATCATCAAACGGGAAGTCCTTGACATTGATGTTGCACATGCTCCGATAGATCATATGAGCCCGCCATGTCTGGTTGCCATCATGCCGAACCTTGACGTAGGTTGTGAAGCCGGACGTTGCTTTCAAACTCAGCCGGTCATCAGCACTGTAGAAATGGATGAAAAATGGTTTAAAGCGTTAGAATTGTTGGACACAAGAGGAAATAGTACCAATCTCACCTGTAAGTGGAAGGAAGCTGAAAATCAGAAGAGGTATCCCTAGGAAAGAAAAGTGTAGATTGATGGAAATTCTGAGGAATAACAATGATTTGGATGCGACTTCATTCGTTCAGCGCATCAACAGCGAGGATAGACTTTAGAGCAATTGTTTAGAAAGTCGGATCATTAGATGAATGCCAAACAAGAATACAAGAAATCAGATAACACTAATAAGTGAGGGTTTTTGCACACGCAGGGGCACTGACTTTCTTGATCTTGCAAACAGGCAAGCAATCTGACAGAAAAACAAGTAAACAAACAGCTTGACAGTCAAGCAGACTGACGGGCAGGCAGACATGTAAGCAGAACGAATAGTCTTCCAGACCGCTCCGGCAGACCGGCAGACGCGCAGGCAGGCAAATAGATAGAAAGGCAGACGGTAGACCGGTGGACTCGAAGAACGGCAGACCAGCAGACCAGCAGACGGGCAGCCCGGCAGATCTAGATTGGCAGACCAACAGAACGGCAGACCGGCAGACCGGCAGACGACAGACAGACAAACAGACAAACATACAAACAGAGCGGCAGACCGGCAGGAAGACACACAGACAGATAGACAGATAGACAGACGGACAGACAGACAGACAGACAGACAGGCAGAGCGGCAGACCAGTCGACCGGCAGACTGCCAGACGTACAGATACACAGACTGGCATACCGGCAAAACTGCAGGCAGGCAGGTGCACAAACATAAAAACACTAACAAAAAATAAGGCTTACTTGTTGTACAGAATGACATCAGGCACCCAAAGCATCTCAGGAGGAATTTGAATTTCCTTGACTCCGCCATAATTGTCTGGTTTCCATGTCATGTAAGGATTGTTCCAGTCCTGTGGAGAATGAAAATGGATCAGCATTATATATGCTCGAGGGCCCCTGATGCAACTTTACTCGAATATTAAAATCAATATACCTTTGCTCATCCGTATATTAGATTTAGGGATAGCGATGATCCACATCTTGCTTTTCCAGTTTATCATTGCTTTTATAATATATATTGTTGTTGTAATTATTATATTTGAATCATTTGAAAGATTCCGTCGAGAGATGTGATATGTAAAAGAGATATATAGGCGACAACATGTAAAAAAAAAAACAAAAAAAAAACAAATCACTTTATTTAAGTGTCAATTCATTTAGCACTACTGTGCTAATAGAGGACACTTAAAATACCAGGAAACAAATACTATAAATCAAACAGAAAACTTGTTAAAAATCCCAACTGGCAGGACGCCAACCAGTTGGCTATTTACAAAGCATGGAGGAGTTGAATTCGGAACTATCGCCGAACAGAAATCCATCAAGTGACAGGGAAGAGGGTTTGAACCCGGGACCTCTGGATTACAATTCCAGCGCGCTAACCACTAGGCCACGCTGCCTCCTTTTTGACTAATAGAAAACAGAGAAAGGACAATCTCACCAGACGAACCCAGAAGTGTGTCTTGATTATCTGCTCCTTTTCATCCTGCAAAATTCAAATAGTTCAACTTAACATAAGTTAAAACATGGAAATAAATAGTCTAAATAGTTTTGCCTTGCGTCTGAATAGATCACAATCAGTACACCACTGTTCTGTAAATTGGGTATTTCTTTTTAAAATCAGCAACGCCCGCATTGTCTCTCGCATTTCAATGAAACTGGACAACTTGAGCCCAGGTCCCGAAGATCGGTGTTCTTGTTATTCACGATAGCGGCTATGTTGGTTTTCATCAGTATTCTTTGTTTTCATGTGACGTCATCAAAATTCTAAATCCAAAATCACAAGGCGCCTGAGTTTTTATCTTTATTTAAAAATATATATCTTGTTGGAGGTTTTCAGCTCGATTTTATCCGTCGTCTTTAAAGTAAAGGTCAGTTAGTTCGGAGCTTTCACGCCACACGACATCAAGATGGCCGCCAGACGCTGACTCGTCCCCAGTCGTCTTCATATTGCACGCGGCCAAGGGAGAAGCACGCACGCGAGGTGGGGGAGCAGGAGCGCTCCCTTTGCGCTCCCTTTCTCGGTACCCATCTCTCCCTCCGCTGTATCTTTGCCGCGTGCTATATGAAGACGACTGGGGACGAGTCAGCGCCAGATGGTTGTCGAGAAAAAAAATGACCCATCCTGTCCAATAATTTTTAGCAATATGAACGATTGAGGTATTGCGAGAATTGTTTATGTGACTATTTACTAGTTCGTGAAGTTAAACTAAATGCTTTTTATAGCAGATGTTTTCATCGATTTCTGTCCGCCATATTGGTATCCTGGCTCCGCGGGGCACCAATATGGCGTTTCCTTACTGAACTCTATAAATTTGTGTAGAACATTTTGCCAGATAACTCGATTATGGGATACCGCACAGAGCTGAGATTTGGACCGGTAGATTATCTATTAATCTTCTATAACATTTCAAAATTTTGACTTTTTTTACTCAGTGGTTCTCGTTTTACTTTTTCGTGACGTGACAGGGAAACCAGATATTATACTAGGAGTAGTTCTCACTAACATTGCCCCCGCTTTTGGCTAGTCCTGCTTTGAATTTGATTTTGCAAATGTCGTCTTTTTTTTTGCGGCTGCATGAAACTTTTTATTAACCGTCCGTCTTTGGCGTGAATATGTGAAATTTTCTTGGATGTTTACTCTAGTGCTTTTATAGCCGTGAGACATCTTACAATTAATGCTTATTAGTGAAAAGTTAACAAAAGGAAACAATGCGATTAGTGTCTAGCGGTATCGATTTGAGTAGTAACTTTTTCTCGGTGGAAAAAGTCAAGTCCTCGTATTCGTTTCTAAGAAAAAAATGATTGTAACAACTATCAAACAACTGGAGCTAACTGTTTTCATTAAATTTTCTTGGCATGGAAGCGGAAACCACAGGCTTCGTCTCGACAACTGATCGAGACTGACTTGTCAAAGATGCGGCAAAATTTTCTCACCTCTTTTGACGAAAACGTCTCGCGCGTCCGGTACTCAATCCTTTTGCAAAATCTTTTTTACAATTGAATATAATCTCTGGAGTGTGTTTCGTCGAGAAATGGCAAATCTCAGTTGTGAGTTGTAGCTGGGTAGTCTGTTTTGATTGTGACTAAGTCTTTCGGTCTGTTGTGATTTGTGTTTGACCGATCGCGGTTTACAAACGAGTCTTTCAATTCAGCGAACATATCTAAATTTGAGACGTTAGCCTGCGTTGCAGCCGGACGTCTCACAAAACCTCGGGGTTTAATTCGTCTGCAACGCAGGCTATGAGACGTTTGAGTCGCAAATCTTCAGCTTATTGCTCGCAGTATGGCGGCGAAAACACCTAAAACACCTTGCGTGCTTGCCGCAAAATTAACCGAGACCACCGTGCGCGCCTAGTTTCTTCAAATCGGGATCGCCTCGCATACTACCATACATTTCTTGTATATTTCTTCATATATCTTCTATTTTTTAATCCCTTATATATATACACGCGGGGACTTCAATGATGCCTCCTCGGGTTTTGGCCTCTGGGCCAAAACCCTGCGGGGGCAAATACAAATTGGGCACGTGGCTTCCAGGGGAAAATGAGTTAAAACAGCATGCATAAATATTAAGTGGTTTCTTGATATATCTGATAAAGATGCTTGATTATTGGGACGCGGAGGCGATATTTCCAGACTGCTTTATTCAATGTTTGCCTCCCACTAAACCGCGTGGTCAATTCGCATTATAATATGAAAACCATCATGGCGGCCGTCGTGAATATGAGAGTGGCAAGCACATAAAAGTTTTAACCACTTTTATGAGCGTGGTCGAAATCATCTACTGAGTAAAATATGCGCATAAATTTGTCGAGTATCAGTACTTATATTTTCATTTTTGGAAAAAGAAACTTCTGGATGGTAATATCGCATCGATCTCGACCCATATTTACTAAATAGGCTAAAGTATGTTACATATCATTCTATTTTACCCTTTATAAGATGCGTTGGCGTCTGGTCGATCGGCAGTCTGACCAAAACATCAAAATTAGTTTGTAGTTTTTACGAAAAGTGTTATTAAATACAACGGTTTATTCAATTTTGCAAAGAAAAATAAAGCGTAAGCAGTTTACTATGAACCACTAAAACAACAAACGAGGACAAATAGTTTCAATTTGCCAAAGACGTCAACGCACAGCAAGGAAGATAAATTGATATATATCTCTATATTCTATACTAAGAAATGTACTACTTATTCGTTGCGACATTTCGTGATGTTAAAGGGGTTGATAATTACGGTATTTCCTATTCATTTTTATTTCCTCAAAAACAAATAAATGCGGCCACTACAGTAAAACAGCAGCTTGTGGATCCCCGTGTGGTGATATGTAAATGTGGTGAAAAAGCAAATTTTTCTTTGTTTGATAAAGTAATTATATAAAATGCCCAACAGTGAACAACCGAGTAACCATAAATTCTCTTAAAAATATTAACATAAAAGACCTTTTCACAGGAATTAAAATTACTGTAAACTTCGATCATCAAGGACTTTGCATGTTTTTTTGGGCCAAATTTTAAGGAAACACATTGCATGCTTTCCAGGACATTTTAAGTCCTCAGATTTGATAAGCAAAATCTATTTTAGAAACGTTATCTTGAGTTCACAGACCGTTAATCTTTCAGAAATCAGATCGTCCGAAAGTTATTTTGACGACGTATTCGTTTTTTGCATGCAGCAAAAAGCACATTGCATGCTTTCCAGCCCATTTGAAGTCCTCAAATTAGATAAGAAAAATCTTGTAAACGTTATCTTCAGTCCACAGACTGTTAATCTTTCAGAAATCAAATCTTCCAAATTTTGATGTCGTATTCGTTTTTTTAACCATGATTAAAACACAGGCGAAACATGTGCTTCCCATTTCAAAATGGCGGATATTCCCGCGAAAAAGTCTTGATATTTACGGTTGAAGGGAATCATCTCCAAAGACGAAGTTGAGTGGCATAATCAAATTCGCCCAACTGGTGCTATAAGAATGTTGAATATCAGTATAGAGAATTTGTAGTTTGACACATATGTCACGATTGGACCAAAATGTTTCCAGTTTGCCTTTCATAATTCTCTCCATTGTTAAACATCCTTGGCCCGTTTGAATTTGGTTTGAATTGATTATTTCCACTTTGTTTATATATCTAAGTAAAATATTATCATTTTCAAATTTTCCCTTAGATTTAAAGTAATATTGTCTATTGTAAAGTATAGCAAAGCTCTTGCAGGGTTGCCACAAGCCAGAAAATAGTCAGGGAAAAATAAATTCAGGGATTTATTTTAAGTCAGGGAAAATTGATTGAAGAAAAAACGAGGAAAATGATTTC
The DNA here is from genome assembly GCF_052425735.1 of Oculina patagonica. Taxonomy (NCBI): domain Eukaryota; kingdom Metazoa; phylum Cnidaria; class Anthozoa; order Scleractinia; family Oculinidae; genus Oculina; species Oculina patagonica. The sequence continues at coordinate 27,480,654 of NC_135762.1, forward strand.
GGGCTTGGAAAAACATTTCAGGTCAATGTGATTTCAGCGTTGTTTTTTTTTATGAAAGCGGAGGCTCGAGTCTGCTACTTTATATGACATTTCGAATTTATTTGGTCAGGGAAATTTTATTTTTATCAGGGAAAAGTCAGGAAATTTTGAAACCTGATGTCTGTGGCATTGGGTTAAGTCAGCAGCCTTAAGTCTGAGTTTGTCGTGTTTTTTTATATTTTCTTACCACTTTAGCTACGCCAATTAACTCGGCACTAAACCCGATGACAACAGGTTTAGACCGGTCTTTGACAGGTCTCACAAGTCTGCGGTTCTTGTAATCCTGCAGCAGGTAATCCAACAATCTCTGTTCGTGGGTTCTATTCCCGAGTCCTTATGAAAAATGGAAAAATGCATGACTTTATCAAAAAGATAACATATTTTGAATTAATAAGACAAAACATCCCCCTTAACTGATTTTCTCAAATTCCGTGTTATATTTAACAACTATTCACCGAAGCGGAGGTGGCCATCAGATATTTACCGTTATAACCCACCCATTAATTTTTGCGTGCGCTCATTGGACAAAACGCATCACGTTGCACAAAATCGGACGACAGGTATCAGCGAAAATACCCCGTCCGATTTCATATCCGTCGCCCGATTTTGTAAGCAGCAAAAAACAAACGAATGAAGTCACCTTACACTCAATTCTAGCTTTAAATGAAATCACCGAGTTAGAAAAACAGGTAAACAAATCAACTTACATTTGTTTCAACCACAGTTACGGAGGGTTCATTACGTAGGTTTTTCCTATAAACTACTGGCGATAAACCGCGTTGTAGAAATTAATCGGAGGGTTATAAAATAAATAAATAAATAAAATAAATAAACCCCTTTCTGGCTTCCTGGTATATTGGAGGATAATGCCCGAGGCTGAAAGATTGTCCTCAAAATTTCACAGTTGCCCTCGAAGCTTCGCTTCTCGGCCAAATGTTCATTTTTCGACAATCTTTCAGCCTCGGGCATTATCCTTCAATATATCAGCCGCCTGAAGGGGTTTATTTACTAAGTAGCCACCGACACTGAGGTGAATAGTTGTTTTAGTATATACTCCCGGGATATACTAAAACAGTGAGATAATATAGCTCGAAAGGATGATTTTTGATTAGTTTATTCCTGTCAACGAGTAGAGTTTTTCGCGCACGAGTTGCTTGAAGGTGAATAGCAAAGGATATCCCAAAAACGCTATCCACTGTTTGAGTATAATGACCAGAAGTTGAACTACTCAAATTTTGAGTGCATTCTATGCTTAAAACAGAACTGTTTCGTAGGCCACCGAAACGATGACCCACTCATCGGTTAAACTCCATTTCACACTGAAGCGTCAAATATACTAAATGTATATATATATACATATATGATTCGTGGCAAGTATGGTTATTCCCACAAAGCTTACTGTTAAAAATAATCCTCACCAGAAATAAGCAACACATGACAGAAACATCATTGGTCTTTATGGAAACCTGATACGGATCTTAGATAACCCAATTGAAAACCACAGTTAATTCAGATATTTTTTTAAAAAATAGACGAGTAACCAGGATAAGACATAATAATTTATTTAAAAACGAAAATAAAGATTATTTGTCAAATTTTGCAGACTGGCAAACGGAAGCTCATAATTTTAAACTTTTTAACCAGAGGACGTTTTTTAATTTGCTACCAAATCATTTTTGCTTAATTTTTAAATCTTTAGACAATATTATAATTTTAGAGTTTTGTCTTTTATCTTTGCAAAGAAAAAATAAAAATGAGGATATTGTGGCAAGAAATGTTTTATTACTTGTAAACGTTTATGCGTGCACGATTTGATGGTTTCCTGACCTATATATAGTCTTCTAGATTTAATTATCATAATATCATTTTCTCAAATTATTTCTTGTACCTTCTTTGTAATTTGTATGGATTTAAATGCTTTTCATGTTAGCACGTTCATTTGCCATATTGATGAAAACTCCTACACAAGTATCCGATAAGAAACATTGAAACTAAAAACACTTTAGTGACGTCATAGTATCGCTTTTCACAGAACGTGTTCGAAAGTGGATTTGTGTTGAAAATAGGAGCAAATTGTAGCCGGATCTTGGTGTTGACCAGGATCAGCAGTAGACTTAATAAACATTTTAAGATGCAGGGCTGATCAAACAGCTAGGGACTGATGTTATAAATTTATTTTAGCCCAATATTTCGGTTGAACAAAACCAACCTTCATCAGGGGCATGCAATGCTAAGTGAGTATGGAAACAAACGGTTCAAAATTTAAATAAACTAAGATGAAAAACCGGTACGTCACCGTCGTGATATGCTGACAACAAGAAAACAAAACAAATTGTAACGGTAGAAAATAGAAATAGCATACAACATACATTATCAAGTTTATCCTGTCTATTTATGCCATCAGGTTCTTGTGTTTTTCCTTGAACGCTTATTTCGGCTTTCTTCAACCGAAATATTGGACTAAAATAAATTTATAACATCAGTCCCTAGCTGTTTGATCAGCCCTGCATCTAAAGTTTGTGTTGATAAAGTTTGCCATGAATTACAGCACAAAAAACATTATCCTGATCGAACTAAAGTCTAAGGAGAATTGTAGTATTCAAAACCTAACTTATTTATTAACAACAGAATATATCGATCAAAATAAGACAGATGAAACTCTAAGACAAGCTGTATAAAAAAAAAACCATTGATTTTCTTGTGTAAATATCATTTAGATTTAAAACACGCCATTCTAAAAACACTTTAATTTTTTAGACATTCCTGTTTAATCCCTTTATTCGAGAACATAAAACTCATATATTTCCTTGTGCAAATGTCAATTAATTTTTAAACACGCCATTCAAAAAAGACTGATTTTATAGTTCGTAATAGGTATTCCTCTTTAATCCCTTAATTCGAGAACACTTTTAACTCTCTTAAAATGTGCCATGCTTTCTTGGTCGTGACAAATGAAGCCCCAAAACAAGCTGTGTAAAAAATAATTTATTTTTGTGCAAATGGGACAGTCATTTTTGTAAACACCATTCTAAACACATTTTTTTGGCATTCTTGTTTAATCCCTTAATTTGAGAACATTTTGTTTTAAAATTCTTAGTCGTGACAGATGGAGCCCCAAAACGAGCTGTTTTAAAAATCATTTATTTCGTTGTGCAAATGTCAATTAATTTTTAAACACGCCATTCAAAAAATACTTTGATTTTATAGTTCGTAATAGGTATTCCCGTTTAATCCCTTAATTCGAGAACACTTTTAACTCTCTTAAAATGTGCCATGCTTTCTTGGTCGTGACAAATGAAGCCCCAAAACAAGCTGTGTAAAAAATAATTTATTTTTGTGCAAATGGGACAGTCATTTTTGTAAACACCATTCTAAGAACATTTTATTTTTTAGGCATTTTTGTTTAATCCCTTAATTCGAGTACATTTTGTTTTAAAATTCTTGGTCGCGACAGACGGAGTTTCCAAAACGAGCTGTTTAAAAAATCACTGATTTCCTTGTGCAAATGTCATTTATTTTTAAACACACCATTCTAAACAGACCTTGATTTTGTAGTTCTTAATAGGTATTGCTGTTTAATACCTTAATTCGAGAACACTTTCTTTTAAAATGTGTCATGCTTTCTTGGTAGTTCGAAAGCAACAATATAATATAATATGATTATGTTTTTAGTAAACCTTGTATTCAAAATCAAATGCATGATACCCTTTGTTATATATACGACATATTACTTTGTCAAAAAGAATTGGTGTGTCCTAGTAACTGAATGCACAAGATTTCAATTTCTCTGACATGTTTGCTCTGCGCAAACACTAAAACAATTTATCTCTGTTGTTAACCTTAAAATTTTAAGGTTATTCAAAACCATATGGTCGGCTTTTTCAAAGGTCTGTCGAATTTAATAAGATTTCCTCGACAGGAAGAAAATTGAGACGTCATATCGAATGAGGCGGTGTACGTAACATGTGAAAAAACAATACAAAAAAATATTGACGGGAAAAAACTATCTTGTGCTTAAAAACTTTGTGTGTTATTTTCATAACAGGATTTCGTTGCTGTTTTTCTTAAAAAAAAATTCATGTATGTCTCTTTGCTCACCGAAAACAATAGTTTATTTGTATAAGTCGCAAAGGAACAGCATTTTGCATTCGGGCGCGTATGTTAAGTTTCGTCAGTCAATAAGGTTTAACTAGCAACATTACTTGAATGCAGTTCGTGCCGCCATCTTTAATTCTCCTGCTCTGAAGCAATCTTTAAAAAAAACACATAAACACTATCTTTTCAAATGGGAATCACAGTGGGTACACTTTAAATACTGTATTTAAAGATGACAAAACTATCATGAATTTAAAAACCAATGTTTTTACATTACCGACTGTAATACAAAATTGACATAAGCACCTTCTAGAAATGTCGGAAAGAAACTTTATGACGGACTAATTATTTTCCTGTTAATTCTTAAAAACAACACGCAGCTAACCTTTTTGTTTTAAATAAGGGCTCTAAATTGACACAATATCTCTTGCGTCAACACCGTGCTGATTTTTAGCGGACATGACGTGTCGGAAAATACGAAAGGAATATCAAAGTTGACAGATTTCCCCCCTGTTTTGGCTATGTCCATGAAATTAACACCAATATATATTTTCACCAGCAGAATAATCCTTGTTAAAGTTATATACCTAGCTATATTTACCGCAGAACATAAAACTTTTGGTTTTTATGTATTAGTACGTGGAAAAAAAATGCAACAAACGCAATCTTTATTGCTTCAGAATGTACTTTGAATAAATCACCCGCTATCGCACGAAGCTTTGAAAGTAAATTTGTTAATGTGTTCTATTAAAACGGCTTTTTTATTGGAGGATTGTTAAATGTTTTGTATGTCATTGCCTTGCCAGTGAAACGTGCGACTATTGGTGAAAAATACACAACAAAAGTCAATTTTGGTTGCAAGGTAAATGTTTTAAATAAAAGCAGAATAAAGCAACAGAACTTGGCATGACTGCAAAGTTATCAAGCGACTGACGTAGTACACAGATTGAATTAAATACTGGCTAGCGAGGGTTCTCTTACATTTCCTTTCTATCATTTATTACAGTGATAAATCAAATTTGTCGAAATTCTGAAGGCTATCATTTGAAAGTGTAAATTCAATTTGAATAAAACTTTAGCATATACCTTACAAGCACACCTCATTCACACATCACTAAGAGAGAGCTTTGATCTTTGAAAAGAGCGCAAATTTCGAATTCCTGTCTTTAAGACAATTTGAAACAATTTCTTGAAGTTTCGCGTTTATGAAAACCACTAAACTTGACAAAAATCAAGATTTAGAAATATCACGATAGCCAACCAGAATTAAGACGTGAAATAGACTTAATTTTCCTTTCTCCTACTCATGCAAATTGGTTATATTCATATACCTCCAAGGGAGAAGTCAATACGGGATTTATTTCATTTTGCAAAATATCAGTAATATCTTCGATAACACTTGATTTATGCGCAGACTATGCTTTTCAACATGACATGAAATGTCTGTAGACATGGCGACTTCAACCGTTCGTTTACTCTAAAAAGAAATGATGTAGTTCAATTTAAATGGAATAAATTTTTGAGCATGAACGACAAGTGATTTGTTCTTCAAGATGTCTTGTTTTTTAAACCATAGATGCTCCATACCGTGTTACTTCTTAAACCCCGGTGGTCGGGCATTAAATAGAATAAGCTCTTGAAACAATGCGACAAAAAAGTAGTTATTTTCAGCACCACTGCGAATTTTATGGTGGGGAATTTTTTGCATTAAATAAATCCATACCCTCTTAAAAGAAAACCACGTATTTTAATATTCTATCGACTCTATTTATATCTTTTCACTTACTAGGCAAATCTGTAAATAACATTTTGGTCGAGATATTACAATCTTAGCAACTGTAAAGACGTTTTCGTATCATTAAAAATTTAAGAAAAACGCAATTCTGTAATTATTTGAGTCTTACAGCGCATATGTTTTAAAGCTAAAAGATGTTTGTACACTAGTCGGTCATAACATCAGTTAGATTGAAATGAAGGGCTCGATTTTTGCTTGAGGCATCGCCGAGAAATTGCATTGCGAAATTCAATTATTTTTTGTCAGAAAACCAGAAAATGTTAATAGAATTAAAATCGCATCGCGAAGTTCTTAAAGAAACCGCCATGTATGAATAAACGTGCTGTGAAATAACTAAACAAGCAAAATTTCCATGCAGGTTCAAGAAATGAGGACTTTCTAATGTGGGGTAAAATTCAAAGTGTAATCTCCCTTATCGATTTTAATGGACGTAAACCTTTTCAAGTAAGACGAGTCTCCAGATAAAATTCGCCAAAATAATTTCAAACTAACTCTAGGCGATTTGCGCTAAGAAATAAACATGTCCAAAAAGCCCCTTACAAATAAACAATTTTACCGATCAAAGACCGGTATTTTCAATAAGCTAGGAATTATCCTACCTTGCGAGGTTTCCTCAGTCTCAGCGGAGGCGAAGCTAACAGTGAATGTACAGGTGCCGAGAAGACACAACAAAAACAAGGACATCTTCAAAGTACTACTTAACAATGGCGAGCTACAAAAAGAAAAAGCAAAGAAAATTTCAAAGCGATTTCTTTGATTGAGGTCCGTGGCGCGCGCGTATGAACTTGGTGGAATACGTATCTGAAATGAGACGCATGAATAATCTTTGATATATTACTCTGACGTCAGATGTCTAGAAATATATTAAATGCGCGCGGAATCATTTTGTATATGTCGTCGATGAAAAATCCAAACATGTTAATGGCGTTATACGGTAAATTATCCAGGTCTTTAAAAACCAAAAACCAAAAAAAAAAAAATCCACAACATACTTTTCTGTATTCAGAGTAGTTTAAGTCAGCTAGGTATTGGGAAATAAGCGGTTATGCTCGGGTTTCATATTGTCGTATTTAGCATGCATAGTTACCAGCCGTGTGTTCGTCGCTACTGATACTTCCTGCCATAAAAACAGTAGCAAAATGCTCTTGACCAGGCCCAAAATGTTCCTTTTTGTAGTTTTGGCAATTGCGAATCATTTGTTCTTGAAAACAAAATGGCTACATTCCGCCATCTGGCTTAAACCGGTTTTTTTTCCCGCTATTCGACGAGAGAAGAAGGGCTTGAACTCAAATATGATTTACTGCTTGAAAAAGTCGAAGGGAGTGGAGAAGATATCTTTATGTTTTGACAATAACATGATTAATTTTGATTTTAAAGATAAACATAATTTTGGTTTCTTTTGTCAATAGATGCAATTTAGTGGATACCAAAAGTAGGGTTTCGTTGGATTCGGTTCGCTTAGAGTAAGTTCACTAGCTAGAGATTCGTTTATTTACCAGTGAAATTTCGCCAAGACACACTTAAAATGAAAAAGGAGTTCATTGAGCTTTCCTTATTCGTTTAAAAAATGAGGTTTCCTTCTCCGAAAAGAAAAAAAGTTACGGTCAGTAAGGGTTAAATACTTCAAAAAGAAAAAAATATATAATTGAAGTATTCATGCAAAACGATTCTTTTTATTCCGTTTTGAGAACAAAGCTTGCTTTCAATTAAGGGTGAACATTATATGAACATTAGCATGTTTGTCCCTTATGGAAGGTGCGATGTTATTGCAAACCTTGCACAGATATGTCACTTCATCGTGACAACCAATCAGAATCAAACAGATGTAAACAAGTACAACTTCTACTGGCTAATTACATTTCTTGCATGATATCATTAAGACAGTTGAATAAATCTTAGCCAATATGTTTGACACAGCTTTCCTTAATTACTTTTTTCAGTTTGAATCCATCAAAGCAAGATTGATGTTCAAGAACGTTTTCAATACTTGGCCGCATAATTAGTTTACAAAAAGTTAGGCACTTTATTTCAGAAGAAAGTATTACGTTGCAATGGGTTGTCAAAATATTATTGCTTTCCTGACAAAAAGATTACTGCTGAATTTCTGACACAGCTCTTGAAGTTCATAAGAAGGTTATTTAAGTAAACTTTAATTTTGGTTTTATGGTTTTTATTATGAGTTTTGGATCAAATGTCATGGCTGTCTTCCGTGAAGTTTGTAAATTTGTCCGCGCATAATGTGCGTCTAATGTCCAAAATGGCGCCAAGGAGCGGAAGAAGATATTAAAATCAGGTTGCAAAATGAAAACTTCTAAAAGATAACGCAACGTTGTGTTCAAGCATATCATTACTGTTTTCAGAGCCTTAACCAGACCTTTGCGAAAGACGAGACACGGCAAGATCTTGCTAGGGGATTCTGGGGGCAAGCCCTCCAGAAAATTTTGAAATCTACAAGCTCTGGAACTCTTTGTTCGACATTTTTCATAAGGTATCTATTGAGAAGGGAAATCAATCTTGTTCAAATTATTTACCAAAGCAAAACAGATTTTGTTTTAAATTTTGGGTTCAAATCTTGACGAGGCAAGTGCCTCTTGCCTCTTGCTAGTTACGGCCTTGGTTTTGCTTTAGATTAATTTTGTGTTATTCACAACAACAATTACACTTATATATGCTTAACAGCGCCCTTCTCTGGGTCGTTTTTCTCTCCACGTTCTGATCATTAAAACACTATCTTGTGCAAGATTTCGTTATCAGGTTCACAGCTACACTGGGATCATAGGAAAGCCGACACTATTTAATGCTTTAATTTTGAGGGAAAGTAACTCGACAAATGACAGGAACCCGGTAGCTATATAGGAAGTGAGGATGTAAATGGACATGAAAATGAACATATTTAAAAACACGACCGTCAGATTTTGCATAACGTTTGTCAGATTGTCAAATAACTTATTTTGAAACGATTGAAGCTTTTTCTACACTGCAGATTGCGGGGACTACAAGCAAACAGCGGCGAACGAAAAGGAGATCTATATATCGATTTTATAGACTTGGTTTGAAGAGGCCAACCAAAATGTGTTTACAATAGAGAATTGCTTTAATAACTAATAAAGGGCCGATTAAACGGCGAATTTTAGCCCGGTCCGAAAATTAAGCGGACTGAGATTTCAGCTCGGCTTCCAGAACAAATCTTCTTAAAATTAAAAGACGTTTTTGATTACATGAAGAGAGTATTTGCCCGGTCAAAAGGACTGAAAATCCTAATGTAATCGCATTCAATTCCACCCCGTGAGGGGGTGAGGATACGCAGTGATTGTGTGTTCAACGATACAAAATGGCGGCTACGTGAAGATTTTTTGTTTGAATCCGGGCTGAAACACGCCACGTAATCCACACCTAAATAGAGAAATTATTTTCTAAATTTAGACTGCATAAAGGTCAGCTCTATTTCAGGAAGACTGAACTTTCTATATTTAGTAACTAATTTACTGCAGCAATATTTCGTTTATGTATGTCATATCGCCCACGGGTGGGAACCCATTAAACTAAAATATTTTGGTTTTAGCTATAAATATAGTAATTTAGAACGCGTCATTTGATGTATGTCATCTTTGTGTTTTTTTGCTTTCAAAATCGCCGAGTTTGAAAAAAGCTGCAATTACATTCCTGAATGAAAGTAGCGTATATCGCAAAAGCCTGGGTCAAGAGAGGGCGCGTGAGTGTTTATGGGTCTAATTGAATTCGGTTGTTTTGCTGAGGACAGCTAAGAAATGTACCTGGTCGTGCAACCCACGTGTACTGGGAACTATTGTATTGACAATAAAAATGTTTTGCGAGGTATAAAATTTCCTTTGAATGAAAAAAAAGAAAAAAAACCCTAAACAAAACAAGACATCGAGACAAGAGTATCAACGAGAAACTTGAAAAGCTCAATTTTTCAGTGTCATGTGCCATCTATAACGTAGACTTTTTCAATTCTACGTTGAAAGCATAATCCTGACGAGCTTATTTGTTCTTCAACAAAATTGTTCTCCGTCTGTCCGTTGCGACAGAGATATATTTTGTGGAAAAGGTTAAACTTTGCCTTAAAACCTTTAACAATTATAACCAAACGTTTTCGAAAGCAGTCATCTCCACGAAATGTTTTCTTCGTCTCTACCGTTCAAAACATGGCGCCAGCCCAGTCAATTAATTGGTATGAATTTATTTCTAACCTGGATTTACGAGAATTTTGCATTTTAAAAATATCCAAAACGCAAGTTTTAGTAACAGTAAATGAACCTGCAAAAATGTTGGTTTTGTACTAACCAAATGACAGGATTTGAGCCGCATAGCTATTTGAAAACAAAGATTGAAATGGATAGCCAATATGGAAAGTCCTTTTTGACATGCAACCCACGTTTTCCTGTTTGGCCTGGATTTGCTTTGAAATTTGGGAAATCTTCTGAAGAAATTATTTTATTTTATTAAGCTGGACTTCATAAAAGTTTATTTTGTTTTATAAATGATGGAGACGCTTTATTTCGTGCAAACATTATTTACCTGGCAACGTTGTTTACGAAAGGATTTTTTTAACGCCTTCAGAAGAAGCCTTGTTCAACCTTTGTTTTGACTCAATTGACATTTTTGTCTAACAGTACAGTGTTGGCTCGGAGATTAAAAATAACATGCATTTAAATTGTACTATTTTGCTTTAATTAAGTACTTAAAGAGCAGCTGTGCACTACAGTTCGTTGTTGTTTATAAAGATAACAGCAAATAATCTAACGTATATATGTGGCAGAAACGCTAGAACCCAACAAATAACTATTCCAATCGAGTGGCATGCATAAAACACTTGCGGTAATACGCCGCGAATCCTTTTTTAAGCTCGTGTTTACATGTTTTTGGTACCCACGTGTGTCCCTAACTGGGAAAAAATAGCAAAGAAAAATTTTTTTCAAAACACTGTTTACAATACTTAGTTAAGCCCCACTCCATTAGTTTTACCAAAATTTGCATATTACAGGAAAGAGGAACTTCTAGAATATAAATTAGTCCTCGCATATCAAAATAATTTGGCTGTTTGGCAATGGTAGTAATTTTTTGAGAGCATGTACAAAAAGTAGCCCCGTGTTTTACAACTGATGCACTAGCGTGGCTCGTTGTCGAGATACTATAGGAAAATAAAACATTAAGATTATAGTATGTTATAAACAAACGGTAAAATTCGGTATTTTTGGAGTTCGTCAATTCATTAACATTACTCAAGACTGTACTTCACTGAACATCAAAATTGGCGAGCTCCATATTTTAAAGCTTGGATTTTTCAATGTACAAATCGAGGCTGCTCTTTTCAAGCAAAGTAGCAATAAACCCACGATAAATTAATAAAACGGTGCAAAACATAAAAGAATGAAATGATTCAATTCAAATTGTTGTCTATTCACCTTTCTATTTGAAAGCTCCTTGAAGTTAAACTGATCAGAAATCCTGTCTCTTAGTCCTCTAAAGAATTGCAACAACGAATATTCACGCGCGCGTTCCATACATGTTGATTGCAACAATGAAAAGCTTCCGTTGAATTCGTTCTAAATGTTATTGCGCATGACAACAGAGGCGTTGTGGGAGTTTCGCTTACGTTCTTAGCCAACGCATCATTTCGCAATTTCTATGCAGATTTCAACAATGGCACACACAAAACTCTTAACTCCCGAGAAAGGTCAGTCTTGGCGTTCAAACAACACTTTTTCATCTTCCGAAACAGTTCCGCTATATAATTGCTGGTTTCTGTATTCTAATTTTTGATTGGCCTAGCCCGGAGGACATTTTAAACATTTGTAAACAGAATTACTTAAAGGGCATTTGTCTGGCGTCAGTTTTGCGCGTACACTTGTTTCAACCACTGGAGAGTCCAAAGGTCAACATGAATAGAAAGACCTGATGTCTGCTGTGCTAATCTTTACAGGACACTGTAAATCAAAAAACAAATATTGCAAATTGAACATGGATTTGAAGTCTCTTGTGCTTTCAATTAATACATTTTGTACAATTTTCTTGGTAGTTTTAGTTTAAGCCTGTTACGTGACTGACTTCTGTCCGTAAAGCTGCCTTGGTATATCACTGTAGAGAGTGAAGTCAATTATTAATACAAACAAACACGGCAAGACTAGTACAGAGCTACATTTATATTGATTAGCAAACTACCGATTAACGTTTTTTAATCTGCCTGATTTTGCAATTACCAAAAGCAGTGAGAACGTAGGGAGTTAATGTTAGATTGCCACTACTCGCCTCGGGCAATACGATTAAAAGAAGAAACTTCAAAAGAATATTTCTACACCTGAGAATATAGACGCTGTTTAAACAGACACACTTATTGGTTGAATGAAATGAAATAGGTATGAAAGTGCCCTTATATTGTCCGAAACGTCTTTTTTTTAAAAAAAAAAATCAATTTGGGCACTTTCATACCTATTTCATTTCACTTTCATTTTTTAGCGCCACGCAGTATTTGGAACTTTTACACTTATTGGTTGTCTGTCTGTTAATTATAACGTCACCGAGGAAGGCTAAATTAGGGTCACCGCTTACAAGAAAATTATTGTTTGTTTTGGTCTTTCTTCAAAATAGAAATGAAATATTTATATTTAAGTAATGATGGCGAAATATCAGTTGTTAAGAAACAATCTGGAAGGATTTTAAAGCATAATGTATGCTGATGCGAAAAGAAACCCAAACTAGACTTTTGCCGTTACCTGAAAATCCGTTTGATTACATTTTGCATTTGAAATTCGTCTCTTCCTGGCTATCGCTTGAGATCATTTAGCAGTTTTATTCCTTTTGAAAATGTTCTGGATGAGATAGCCGAAAAATGGAGAGCTGTCAACTGACAAACCATGTAAACCATGTCACGATCTGAGCCTTTTTACCATGAAAAACTAAAACACGGCCAAAAGTGTAGACTGGAAAATGACAGTCGACCTACAATGTTCTGGCGACCTCAAAATTTTTACTGGTAATTGGAAAACGCCCAAAACGACAACAGGCAAGAGAAAAAGGTAAACTCACGTTTGAAATTTATGCGTAATTATAGTTGGTATCACAAAATGTGTGCAACAAATGGAACTCAAAATGTGATGAAATTATCAAGGTTGCAAATTTTGAAGCCACTCAGTGATAATCATAGAGTGTAAAATTTTATGGTGGGTTAAAATTAAAGTTTTTTCATCCATAAACGTTTTCCTTGTAAACGTTTGTGGCGACGTAGCAAATTTGAAAGGCTGACGTTAGGGCGTTAGGCTTTCCTAGTGACAAAAATGCAGCTTTTCAAATCAGCTCGCCACGGCAGTTAATTTACCTTAATAATAAGCTTCATGTTGATAACAAGCGAACTGTTTCACTTGTCCGCTGAGGCAAGACAGCAGTTTCCTTCAAGAACTTTTTCCACCTCGCGTAGAACCTTTTTAAAAATTGACTGATTACTAGCGGTTGCGTGAGATCAATGGTTTTCGACAAGTGGTCTCGCGACACCGCAGAAAAACGCACCGCGCATGCGTGCAACGTCACGATTCTGAATGAAAACAAAATAAATTTTGTTTCTTTATCACCACATTTTGCATGAAGGAGCTAGTATTGTAAGCGAAATTCATCTGCTGGATTGGTTTGGTCCGAAAAAAACAACAACACGAAATTATCGATGAAAATCTGGAGCAGTTTTTTTAGGGTGAAATTCACTCTAACTGATTAATTCCAGGGATTGCTCTGGTCCACACATCTTTAAATGACGATTTCTTTTGCATGATATTCACACATGGGAAAGAATTGTAATTTGAGGCGTTTGGAAAAGTGATAGAGCACTGTCTCTCAAGTTAATTCTTAATTCAAAACTGATTACGAGGAGTAAACGATTAACGGAGACAAACAAATTGTAAAAATCAATGCTAATTAGGCCATCACGATTATGATTTCTTTTGTTTTTACTTGATAAATTAATATTTATAAGTGTGAGAACTTCTTAATATTCATTCAAGAAATCCCAAGAAAATTTGTTTCTTCAGATATTGGTCATTTTGCTGCTTAGTGTCACTTTTAATTCATGTTTTAGAGCCAGTATTTTAGCAAAGTTTAACCTGAAGAGAAAGTCAAAACAAACGTCGAGCACCTTCAGCAATTCAGATTCAGATTTTGAACTGTGTTTGCGTTGCACGCGGTCAGGAAAACTAAGACGACTACAAATCGTTAACCTGTTTAACTAGTTTCCTATAGTATAAATATTGTGGGATACTAGTCGCCATTGACTACACTACGCTAGTTGGTAACTGTTTGTTATTTAACAACTAGATTACGAACCCGAGTTTTCTTTGAGCTGACAGCTCACTAGGCGCAGCCGAGTTGACTATCGCTCACAAAAAAACGAGGGCGAGTTTTCAGCGCAGTCCAAAACCTTCAGTTCTATGTACTTTTTAGCCAAAAATAAAGAAAAATTGTCCCTCCAAAAAGCAACGTAAAGCGTGCGATTTTATTCTATCAGCGAATAGAAAACAATGGGAAAACCAATCAGATTCTCGGATTTTCAATAGAATACGGCTGCGTTTTCTTCTAATATGTTTTAAAATCTAGACGACAACCTAGACAAATTGATTACAATTTCATTATTTCAATTCAGTTTTTGATCTACATTCATATTCATTCACACATGCAGTAGAAGCTAAAGTAAGGCGCAATAACTTCTCAATAAATACCAAAAGAAACTGACATGTTGACGATTTATCGTCTCATAAGAACATATGGCTCCGAGCTTCCGGACAGATAAGACTTATTATTTCCAAACCGTCCATGTATGTTAATGTTAATGAGGAAATGAGACATATCAGAAAAAAAAAAACTCTGGAATTCTAAAATGTTAACTACTAAACCAACCAAGTGTGCAATAACAAATCCGTTATCGACATTAGGCATGAATAGATTGTGCCGGTAAATTCAGGAAAAGTTGCTTCACAATATACCCAAAAGTTGCTCTAAAGTTGCTTAAATATCAAAAAGTTGCCACCAAAATTTAGAAAAGTTGCTTGCTCTCCAGAGTGAATTCTGCGTTTTCTAGAAATTGAAGCGCTTGCAGGTTTACTAAGACTTGCCCCAGCGTCTATGGCAACCTCAATGGGGTCAATGTCTGAATTATTTCCATTTTCCTCGTCTGAAATTTCATCTGATTGCGATGTCATAAGTGACTCGCACTTCAGCAAATACCAAGATGGCCGGCGGCAGGTTCTATGTTGCAGCGAATAAAACCAGTTTTAATAAAATCCTTTGAAATGAAACGACCTTTTATGGTTTGGATCGGTATTAAATCAATTTGTTGCTCAAAAGTTGCCAAGGAAAGTAAAAGTTGCCCTAGGTTGCTGGTACTACAAAAAGTTGCTCAAAAAGCCAAAAGTTGCTCAAAAGTTGCCGAGCACAATCTATTTATGCCTAATCGACATAGTATAAACCTCATTTATTTTCCAGGTACTATATAAATGAAATTTGCTGATGGAAAAAAATCTTTCCAACTGAACAATAGTTTTGATAATTTACGTCAGTAATAATAACTATTTTGCTCGAAATTCATGATTCAAAACGAAAAACCGCCGATAAAGGCTATTACCTCTAAAGTGCTCATTACAAAGTTTACATTTGTTTTTATGCAATTTTACAGCGTAGCGTTGAATACTCAATTTACCCGAGTCGATGCCTCAATAATATATAATACGTATACTTCAAGTAATAATAACTATTTTTGCTCGAAATTCATGATTCAAGTCAAAAAATCGCCGAAAAAGGCTATTATCTCTAAAGAGCTCATAACAAAGTTTACATTTGATTTGATGCAATTTTACAGCGAAGCGTTTAATACTGAACTTACTCGAGTCAATACCTCAATAATAATAGTTACAAGCAAAAATAACTATTTATGCTCGAAATTCATGAATCAAGTCGAGAAATCGCCGAAAAAGGCAATTACATATCTCTAAAGTGTTCATTACAAAGCTTACGTTAATTTTGCTTTTATACAATTTTATAGCATAGCGTTGAACACTGAACTTACTTGAGTCAATGCCTCAGTAATAATACTTTTTTTTGCTCGAAATTCATGATTCAAGTCGAAAAATCGCCGAAAAAGGCTTTTATCTCTAAAGTGCTCATTAAAAAGTTTACATTTGTTTTTATGCAATCTTACAGCGTAGCGTTGAATTACCAGACTCAATTCCTTTAAAAAAGACTTCAATCGGATGATATGCTAGGCAAATGATTGGTTCAAAATTTTCTTGAACTTGACATTTGTCTGTTGTTTGACGTCGCTTGATTTTCTTTCCAGCCTTCAAAGGCTGTCACATCATTTCCTCTTCATTGTGTAAGTCGTTTTCCTTGAGCGAAGCGCATAATAAATTCGCTAGAGCTGTAGAGGTTTTTAACTAAAAAAATGAAAAGGACAGGTGAAATACTGATTGCCTGTCAATAGCTATTTCATCACATTTGCGGCCGATCCTGACAAAGTATTTTTTGGTGCGCCTCTTTAAAACTTCTCAGGATACTTCATTACCACAGAAAACGCTTTCAATAGAACTGAATGAGATTCAGAATAAAAATGTTTACTTTCATTTTCTTTGACTATCGTAGTGTCAAAATAAGACAGTACAAAGTACATACACGGCGTTTCGTCGGCTAATGAGGTTTTCAAGAAATTTCTAGAAAGGTTGTTATTTCCTTACTAAGTATTAACTAAAAATATTAGTGACAGTTACTGCTTAGTTTGTGACAAAGCTGGAAATTGAACTAAACCTTCAATTACTGCGAATTACACTCAATAATCTCAGAGAATTAGGCTGAACAAGTAGTGCGAGACCGCGCTGAAATTATAAAATGCGCACAAAATTCAGACACGAATTAACGTCTTCTGTAATAATTGTTTACTTTTCTTTCGTTACATTTTCTTTCACAATAGGAAAAGGAATTAGGATAATATTGCTTGCATATATTGATGGTCAGTATTCGTAGCTTTGCACGCAAAGGCAAAAAACTTAAATGCAGCGACTCGCGAATGACATTTTTACTTTAGTCTTGATAAGGGTTTTCTTTGAAACGCCGCGACTATAAGACTTGCCATTAAAATATTTACAGATAAATGCATAAGCCATGCTTTGTTTTGAAAACTCTTATAGCTCTAAAATCCTGTAAAAAATTTAAATTTTGAATATGCTGAAAAAAGGAGATTCTGTTGGATTATTTGAGCCGCAAAGACTTCTCATATTTAAATTTAGTTTTTTTAATACACAAATTAAATTTTACGTTTCTATGGTTATCGCATTGTAAAATAAATTATACCTGCAAAAAATTGCCTATCATTCGTGTACGCGGTAAAATATCTCTTGCTTGTATCGATGTACGGCGATATTAACATTTCATCGAGACTTTTTTGTTAAGTAAATAATCCGACTTATTTGAAAACATCACAACGGAGGGTCTTGCACATGGCCAAACTGCAAAACGCGAAAAAGAAAACAAGTTCTGGGAGATTTACAGTGTTCTGAAGCAAAGGACATTACTCATTGTAATTAGCGGCTGAATTTAACTGATAGTGATTCACCGATCAGTTCTGTTTTGAACACTTTAATCAATAATGCAAGTACCTTGACGACGTGACATAATAAGCTTTTAAAAGCTGAAAATATAGTATAGAGCGTTCGTAAAAGTACTAAAACTTGCGCGCCCATAGGTAATTTTTTTCTTCTCGTAGAAAATTGCAACTGGAGAAACTGTTGTTTTTCAAAATTTACAGAAAAACATTTGGTAAGACTTTTTTTGCTTGGACTTATTGCAATAACAGAAAGTTAACGCGGAATAGAATACGGCAAAATAAACGAAAACGCTGGAAAGCAAAATTCGGTTTTCTTGTGTTTACAATTGAAGGTATCAAAAATTATCCTTTTACGCTCGCAATATCGGAGTGGGGCAATTTGTGTAGCCACCTTGTCGGTTAAGAGAAAGAAGTGAAATTAAACTTTAGGTGATAATGTTCTCTGAGATCAGTGGTACAGCCGAATATTTTGACGGAAAGTAGTTAGCTATAAAGAGCAAATGTTCCGTGCGCAATTCGATTTAAGAGTTTATTGTCGATAGCCGAGAAGACTTCGTTTTTCGCAAGCTCTCACTTCGCGCTAAAGTGCGGCGGGGCTTTCTTATTTTCTTAACCTTGTACAAAATTAATTAACAGCTCCCTTTTCTCGAGTTCAAGCGTGTTAAAAACACTAATCTGGCGTGGACAATATTTTATAACAAATATTCTTCGTGCGTCTGAAAAGTTGTGACAAAAGTTTTGAAGTCTTCTGTAGCTAAATTCATGATTCATACATTGAATGTTCTCGGTGTAAGGAAATCTTTGAATTTATTTGGAACGCTGTTTGTGGAAAGATATTGCGCGCTCAGCTGTTAAAAAAATAACAAATAATAAATATATATCTTACCGGCTTTTCCTTCTCCAGTGAAAACAGAAGAATTTCAATCTTCACGCGGTATATGAAAATCAACTACATACGCCAGTTGTTGTTTGAAAGAAATTGAGAATATTTTGCGCTTCTTGTAACGTTACTTCGCTTAAATTGTTACCACCGTTTCGACGTTTCACTTCTAAAAATTGATTAACGACATGAACTATTCAAATGCAAATTTATAATAAACTCAATTTGCATGTATTAATCTCAGACGGTATTGTGAACATTGTCGCAAGATCTTAAACGAGCCATTCAGCGGTTTTATCCTTTCTCCTCTTTTCTTTGAAATACCCATTGTTGATTTCCTGTCTTAGAATAATATCTTCCTGGAAAATCGCTAATGAAATCATAAATACTAATTTTCAAATACAATTCTTCAGTTGCTTTAAGGAGCGCAAGTTTTTCCTTCGAGATAATGTTTCAAGCCCTTCATCGCTATTTAACCAGAAGCTAGGTATTCAGATTTAAGAAAATTCCTTATATTATCTGTGCTGAACTAAAAAAAATCCCTGTATTATCTGTGCTGAACGGAAGGAATTACTCTCTCTCTCCGCCTGCCAATAGAAAATCGGATTAATGAATTAATCAGACAACATTATTTCCCTGTACTTTGAGCGCTTTTTTTTTGAAGAAGTTGTTCTAACGGATTGTTAAAACTTAGTTGTATGAAGGGTTAATAGGTTGGTTAGTCTTCCAGACGTTTCGACTGAGAATTCGGCGGTCAATCGTCAGCTGGAACGGTTCCCATTGAGCTTATTATAAAAGGTAAACAATCCCAGCTGCTTTTCACCCTCCTCTAAGTATATATCTATACAAGCCAGGGAGGAAAAACACAAACGAATAAATAGACGACACGAGCAAAATTTTGTAATAAATGAATAGGCCCGGAGCGCGACTTCGTGCCCTTTGACAGATAGTTTGTTACTGTTTTGTTCGATCAAGAAATTGGCGATGAAAAAGCATGAAAATCCCCCCACTCCTCTCTTAGCGAGTCGTAGCAACAACGACTGTGTTGCACCAATGACCAAAGTTGCTTTTCGCATCAGTACATTGTGAAAAAAAAAAAAAAATTAGTTGTCAATAAAAGAAATGAAGAGAGAAAAGAAAGACGAGAAAGAGAAAAAAGAAAGTTTTCCTCATGAACGCCCATGTTACGTGCCCGACTTTGTAGTGGACTGTACTTGCCGGTAATAAAATTGATAAGTGAGAGATATATTTATACAATTTTTTTCTCTGAATCTTCTATTTTTTTGCATTTATTATCCGGTGACCAGGTTCTTTTTAACGTTTTAGTTGGTAAATCACTCTCCGTTTTGAAAGCGCGAAGCTGCTCATATTCAAAAAGAAAACAAAATGAAAAATTAGGCCTGATCACAAATTAAGTACTTAGCCCAAGCCTTATTGTGTCATTTCACATGATTATCAAATAGGACAGCCTTTTGAGAGCTTTTATCCAAAGCCAGACGGCTTTCATTAGTTCCTTTTTGTTCCGCTCTGCAAACAAAGACAGGGACCATTGAATGCACTGAAAATACTGATATTTTACTGGAAACCTCTTTATTGTCTTCTAAACGACCGTTAAGCTTGATATTTATCTTTATTTTGATTGTCACAGGGAAATGTCAAACAAGAAAACAGCAAAATTTTCGAGATATCAAAGATCTTTTCCGTTTTCTCAAATAAGCACTTTTTTAACTATATATGGCAGGTGCATTTGCTGTGAAAATGAATTTAATAACCGATTATTTATCACAGGTGTAAAGAGGGCTACTGAATTTCGCGATGCTTATTAAAATTAGCTCTCTTAATACTCAAAAACTCTGCATGTAAGAGACTTCGCGCCTACCATTTTCCCTTTTATTTCTCAAATTTCTTACAAAAGCGTAAATAAATGTCCACTTTTTCATGTATAGCTACAAAGCAGAATGATAATTTTAAATCATGATTCAAGAGCGGGAAAACCATAATTTTTTTATTGATATCAAATCAGTTGTTTTTTAGATTGACCGCATGTTATTTTTTTTTTCTGATAGTTTATCTTTTGTTGAAGTGTAGTACCAATCATATCACTGTTAAACTAGTTTAGCGTCCATGACATATATATTATTATTTATTGCAACACAACACAGTCAACACAATACGCCACTTTAGAAAAGAGAGGAACCTGGGGCGAGCCTCATATCTCAATAGCTTGTGGGACTGTAATTACTGATTACTGTTTTATCTCCAGTAACGATCCCATAAGCGACTGCAAGATGAGACGACCCAGATTTCTTCTCGTTTGTTAATTGGCAAATTTATCCGGTTATCTACTTTTTTAAAACACGATTCAGTTACGGTAGCTGCAAAGTGCGCATTTTTTTTTTTGCTATGACACATATTTTTGAATAGCGACGAGAAAGCAGTAAAAATTCCGTTGATATGAGTAAAGGTAAACCAATTCAAACAAAATTCCACCAGAGAGTACAGACATTCTCATAGTTTATAAATTGCTGAAAAACTGTTTTTGAGTTATATGATCAACGAAAAATTGAACGCTATACCATGTTGCCTGTCGGCCACTTTGAGAAGCAGTCAAGTAATTTTTACGAAAGTAATTTTCCCCTGAAACCAAATTGGCAGCAGAGCTTTAAAGTTTCTAAATGTCATAACATCTATTTGGGGAATTGATTTTTCCGTTGTTGTAACTATACTTTGCAAATACTCGATTTTTGACAATATTTGTGAGGTCCAAATATCGGTTTAAAACTACTTGTGACAAAGGCTCAACTACCTTAAGGTTACTATTGTTAGCGGCTACTAATTTTAGCGTTTTTAGCGAGTTGGGCCAAAATCGCTAAATTTAGTATTCGCTAAAATTTGTCTGGGTGAAATTTAATACTCCCGCCCGCCAGAGTAATACAAAATTAAATCAGAAGGTCGGGCAACAATTAAAGAATATGACTGATTTCCCTGACGAGGACCCACTTTCTAACACTTTGTTCTTTCTGACAATGATAATGTTCGTTCAATTTCAAGTGACTTTGTTCTATTGCTGAGCATTTATTTCCATCTTAGCTATGTATTAAAATTGTTTTTTTTTTTTAATTTTCGAAAAATCGCTAAATATAATAGTCGCTAAATCTTGCTCAGAAAATATCGCTAAAATTAGTAATCGCTAAAAATAGTAACCTTAAGGTATTCACGGGATTTCCTATCCACACAATTCCAACGTCCATGCTGTCCTCATTTTTTATCGCGATCATTTGCGGTCCAATTTGGGGATTATTTGCCGTCGTGATCGCTAATGGTGTTCTTTAGACCTGTACAACAATTTATAAACAACTATCAGTTATAGACCTTCGGGCTCAATTACAATTACTTTATTTATCGTGGAGGACCTGGAAACTAGCGAACAGCTAAGCGTGTACTTGTCCACGTTAAATAAAGTATGTCTATGTCAATGTCTATGGTCTTTAAGCGAACAAAGCACCCATAACCAGGGACACTTCAAACCAGGATACAGTATAAATATATGTTACACACAATTATTAAAATAATAATAAAGGCCGGACTTCTAATAAACACTGGTACCTCAAAGAAACGCCCTCGTGTATATATTAAGAAACCCTTATGAATAAAGAATATAGGATGAAGGGGCGTATACCATTCGGTGGATCCGTCCTAAACGAAGAAAAACAAGAACTCTTCAAGAGTGTTAGTTATGAGTGTTAGTTATAACACGATTGCTGGAACTAAATATAGAAAATCACTGCATTTACAAATTCGCAAAAATCGTTTTTCTTCCTTGCGATCCAACACAGTATTCTGGAATGTTTCATAATGTATTCCTCTCATGCGTTAAGGCTAACCGGACATGTTTCTTTACCATGCCATGGTGATTTACTCGAGCCCTAGGCCTTAGCTTTGCTTTATCTCCTTTCACATCTTTTGCAAGTTTTTAAGACGGAACCCATCAGGAAGTCGAGTAATATTAATTTTAGGGAGTGGTCATTATTTATGGGGAAGGGGGGGGGGGGTTGGTGAATGGGAGAAGGCAACATCCCCCCCAACAATCAACATAAGATCAAAAACTAAGTGACCAACAAATGGTCACTTTGCCGCTGACTGAGCTACTTGAATACTTAAATTAAAAACCTGCTCAGCATCAAAAGGACATCATGTAAATGATTTTCTGTTTCATCAAAGAAATAGAAGTACTCTGTAAGATTTTTTTGGACACCTCATTCGACTAGCTAAACTGTTACTGATATTTTATTGATAATCTAGATCCATAAAGGGTAGCCAAACCCTTAGTTAAACCTGACAACAACAAAAACAATAAAGATAAAATGATAATCTGTCACAAGTATGAGACAAAGAAAAAATCTGGGAATTGAACCCATGGCCGCCCAGATACCAATTGTAAAATGGGAGCTCGAAGAAGCGGGTGTGGGGTGACCCTCTAAATGGGGGTGTCATCAACCCATATCAGATTAACTAGATAAAGATTGATAGAAAAACGTTCATAGGACATTGTAAATAAGCTAATAGTAGCAACTTGACCAGTCATTTGTCAATGTGTTTATACCTTAGACAGTGTTTTATTTACAGAGAAGTTTCCCTTTGCATTACTTGAAATGGACATCAGTTGGTTGCCAAACAAACTTTTTTGACCCCCCCCCCCCATCAGTGATGCGAATTTTTTTTTGCTCTCCATTTACAGGCGACCAAACTTTTTTTGTCCCCCTCCTCTAATTCACCAACCAATCCCGTAGATGAACAATCTCGAGTACCAGAATAATTTAAATCCCATTGCGTTATTTTCTACCAGTTTTTAATAGCTAAAGATGTAAGTTATTATCCATGATAACACCAACAGCAATTTCTTATCAGAGTCTTTAAAAATGAATTTCAAAGTTCACAAAAACCATCTAAACTTAGGTAAAATTTTACGTGTAGCTACTTTATTCAGTAGATCGTTTTGTAAGCGATTCAGTGGAATTCAGTGGAACTTCGAAATTTGTTTTCGATGTCTAGTGTTGTTTAAAGTTTTTTCGTTTGATAAGATATTTGAAACAGTAATATAGAAGTTTGCAATAAGATGTAAATAATTGTGGTACATAATTTTGTCCAATAAATACTCGAAGTTATGGCGTATTCCTTCTTAGCTAGTTCTCAGAAATGGAACACTGAACCGAATATTTTTTGACATGGCATGGAGATTTACTTAAGCCTTTGTCCTTAGCAAATTTCACAAATTTCTTATTCGTCAGTTGAAACATTTTTTTCTTTTCTGTCGTCATGACAACCTGCCACGTTGTGACGGACTGCTAGTTCTCCTGATAATTATTTCCTGTCAAGCAGGAAAGTGGCGGGAACTAAAAAATCCGAGTGGGGGCAAAAATGTTATTCTTCCCCCGATCTCTTCTTGCCAGCACGTGTAAACACACGTTTCTATGAAAGGGAAAGCATTTTCCTAACTCTTGGAGCTTGTAAGAATATGACAGCAGCAGAGACAAACCCAATTAACACAGAGCTAATAATAACGACCCTGTCAAACACTTGCGAAGCCGCTCTCCATTCATCTTGCCATTCAATCATTTGTTGCCAAGACGGCTCATTACTCTCAGATGTAGTTTCCTTATTAAAAGAAGGTTTTTCTTTACGCTTGGTTGAAATATTTCGTTTTGCATTGCCATTACAGTTTTTCCCAGCGTTATTAATGCTCCGACTTGAGTCATTTTCATCGTCGGCAGTAAAACTGTCTTTTCTCAAGTTCACCGACGTAATCGACACATTTGGATTTTGTTCAAAAACTTCTCCGACCCAGGCCAGACCATCCGCGTGGTTAAAGTTCTCAAACGTTGGATTATGAATAATGTCTTGCGCATGTCCAGCATCTGTAGTCCGCTGACTCTCCCTCATGGAAAAACGTCTCTTTCTAACCTTTACTCTGACAACGGGCGCCAGGATTTTAAGGAAAATGGTTTTAATCCAACCTGGCATCTTTGTTTTGCTGTAGTAGAAGTTTAAAATGATACAAGTTGCTGCAATCGCCATACCAATTTCGAAAATTGCGACGGTGTAGTATGTGCCTAAAAATAGAATTAAGTGCAAGTTAGCGTGAAAAGGCTGGCATCAAAAGTAACTAGCTCACTACGTTAAATGGCGCGTGTCGTTGTCCTCAAATAACGCGACACGAACCCGTATTCTTCTAGATAACCATGACACGCGACCTGCCCTCCCACATGCAGTTCCCGCTGTCGCGTTCACCTACCATATTTGTGGTCCATGGTATATGAGCTCATATACCATGGCCTGTAAACCAATCAAAACTCAGGAATTGCAATATACCATGGTTAGTTTTTAATCAAAAGGGGTATACTAAGGGTTCGGACCACGGGACGGAGCTCCCCTTTTAAAACATTTTTGAGTATCCCCCTCATCTGGGCGACGTAGCTCCTTTGAAGAACACCCTATTGCCGGAAGTGGAGGTAAGGTAATGATAGGAAGCCTCGAACTAGGTGGCCCATACTACCGGAGCTTATCACGGTTTCGATAGCATTAAGAGGTTAGGAAGATTGCTATTCCCCCCTGCATGGGATGCTAGTCTATCGCAGGGTACCCCCAGCATTATTTCGCCGGAACCCATTTATACACCTGGGTGGAGAGAGGCACTATGAGAGTAAAGCGTCTTGCCCAAGAACACAACACGGTAACCTCGGCCAGGGCTTAAACCTGGACCGTTCGCACTCTGGCGCGCTAACCATTAGGAAACCGCGCCTTTCAAAGTAGTCCTCAACGTACTCACCAATCAAAAAGAATGTATCCGAACTTGGCGGCAGTTTCTCTGATGTGAGTTCCTGGAAAATTGTCATGGCCATGAGAATGGTAATACACAGCGAGACTCTCTCACCACACTCTGGCGGCAATACAAACGTGAAGAACACCATACAGGCGATCAGTGCACATGGGAATACCAGGTTAATGACGTAATATCTTGAGTGACGTTCCAGATTTAGTGTCAGTAACACTTCGGAGTAAGGATTTGGACAGCAAGTGTACTTTACCTGAAATTACAGCAAAAACACAAGCTAAGTTGAGAAAGATATTACAAAGTTAGTGACACAATCTACTCAGTCGGAAAAAAATTCCGAGTTCTCTGAACAGGAGTCAAACCTATGGTCTTCGGCACATCGGTCGTACGCTCTACCAATGAGCTACAGGAGATCAAACTCGCATGAATAGGCTCCTATATGCATGAAAGGAGAGGGGATGCTCGTCTTGTCTCACTTAGAGTGTTGAAGTAACCCTTCAATGTATCGTTTAGGAATCTAAGTAAATATATATTAAAATGCCGTCATAATAAGCTGTTGGTTTAGGGATTAAATAAGCTTGAGCCGCTCCCAGATCAGTCTCATTCAAGGGTCTAATTCACAGTTTTATAAGAGAGTATTTCCGCTACACCCTTGGGGTGAAAGGATTGAAACTAAGTAAGTCAGACGTACCTCTTTTCTTACTGCATCAACGCTCACTAGGTCCCATTCGTTGGATGGTTGATAAATCCCTTTCAATACGCCGGTCTCCTCGGGGTTCACATACACGTCAAGCATACTGACGTCATACGCCCATGAAGCAAACTTCATGTGGCACTGCTGCTCATCAAAAGGGAAATATTTGATGTCGATGTTACAAATGCTCTGGAACATGGCGGGTGCCATCCAAGAGTTGTTCCCATCGTAGGACAGTGCAATTTTGGTTTTGTATTTCTCCAACGCGCCGGCGGCGTCCATATCTTTGTCCGCGCTGGAAAGTAAACTGAAAATTATATAGATCACAAAATAAAAGGAACTGAAGAATATGTTAGCGGCCAGTGGTAAGCATTACTTATGCAATAGAGGACTTTTTCCGTGCTTACATAGCCTCATCTAAACACGAGGGGGGTTGGGAGAATTCGAGACAGTTATGCAAACCCGAGAAAGTTTGCATAACTTTCGAGAATTCTCCCAACCACCCGAGTGTTTAGATGAGGCTATGTAAACACGGAAAAAAGTCCTCTATTGCTTTTATAAAATATTTTTTCAAAAATAATTCGGCAAATGAAGTGAATTTGGTTTATTTACTTCTTGATTGAAATAGATTTTCTCAAAACGCGCATTTGACAACACATGAACCAATCAAAATTCGTGTTATAAGAGTTCACTAAAATTTGTGGCAAGTAGCGCCGTGACGGCGAAAGCGATTCCACGTAAATCTTGCAGAAAAATACGGAAAGTTTGGCAAAAACTAAAAGAAATGCTGAAAATACGGCTCTGTAAGGAAAGAACTTCGAGATGAGGGGTTTATTTGAGCTGGAAATGAATGTCACTGTGCTTGATCGCTCTTCAAAGTGATGTGAACTTGCCTGAATGATTTGGCAGCCCGATATTAAACACGGTTGAAAAGTCTCATCTTGCCTTGTGAAGTTTTGCAGGATAATTAGGAATCATAGCACAAGCAGCGGATCTAGCGAGGTCGGTAGCAATGGTATGCATTTATTGTACGGTAAATTGTCCAGCTAGCGATCTAAACGAGTCCGGTTTCTTCTACTGTCGTTTCCTCCGTCTTTGTAATGTGCTTCAGTCAAGCGTAGAATAAACCTCATATTGACATCAAATTTTGCTTTGCGTTTTCTGACAAATATCTTCATTCGTTTCTCTTCCCCAAGCCCATTTTGATTGAAAGAAGTTCACTACTATTATTGCCAATGTAACAGTAGAATTTTTACGCTGAGAAAGTCTCAGAGAAAATACATTTTAAGCGTCATTTTAATCGCATTTTAAGCAGATTTTACAGCAAAAAGACGGCAACCGATCGGCCGTGCAAAGTTTGAATTTAAGATGAGTTTGTAGCATATAGCTTCATTTGCTTTGACCTATAATTTTTCTCTACTAAAGAATTTCTTATAGCGAATCTTATTGTAGTACTTAAATGCAAAAATGTATTTGAAAAATGTTTACTGCGTATTTTGTTGCATATTTTTTCGTTCGCTTGAGCTCCCCCCACGAGCTCGTCTAGCGCTCACGATCACCGAAGCAGGCAAAGCGCTGTGGTTCTTCTTTCTTTTGCATTTTTTCCTCGGGCTAACGTAGGAAGAGATAGCCGGAACAAATATCAAAATTTGGTATTGTTTTCCATTTCTTTAATACTTATACTTGACATTACTTTACAAGACTTTTTGGCAGTAATATGTTTTTAAATTGTGCCGGGAAAGACAGAAACCGTGACGTCACAACCGTGTTTACATACTCTCATCTAAACTCACCTATCGACCAATGAGAGCGCGCGTAGTATCTTAATTCTATTCCGTCACCGCACTGAGGGCTCACATGAGATAGCATTGCGCCTGCGCGAACTCAGTGTATTGTCGCCTTTCAAAGCGAACAGACGTTTATTATAGTTCTGAGCAATAATTTGCTTTTACGCCGAGAAATGCCTGACACCGAGAAAGGCAATACTTCCGTCCAAAAGAAGGACACAGCTGGGCAGAAAAGAAAAGCTAGCGATAGCTCAAGGGCAAAAGATACACCCGAACACATCGAAGCCAATGTCGTCGTGGAAAATGGCGCCATAATTGGCGCATCTCCACCACAAGGCGAAGGTTCTTCGTCTGCCGTTTTATCCGCCATTCAAGAAGGGTTTACCCAAATGTCTGGAACTCTGGCTAATGCCATTACAAAGGCTTTTAAGTCGTTTAAGGACGACCTAGAAATAACATATGACGAAGAACAAGAGGAAGATCTCCTCGGTTCGGAACACGAGGGCGAGCCCCCCGCGAAGAAGAAGCGCGAAGATGCGAACGACAGCAGTCAGAAAAACATGGATGTGGACGCGTCTGTCGGGCAGTTGCTCGAAAGGTCCAATACAACTTCTAATGAAGGAAAAATCAAAGTGTTGAGTAGCTTGAAACAGGATCTACAGAAGGAGGAAACGGGTCCGAAAGTGGACGCCGAACTGGCGAGCATTATTGATACACTGATAAAAGACGGGCTGCCTGAGGAAAACTTCAGGACAAGATGAACAAATATCATCGCCCTGGAAATTGCGAAAGCCTGACGAAAGTACGTGTAAATCAGGCAGTGTGGGATAACTTGAGCCCATCTGTACGCTCGCAAGACGTTCGAATGCAAAAAGTGCAAACGTCTTTATTCAAAGGTATGTGTGCCTTGACTGGTATGATCAATAAACTTGTGGAACAAATACCTACGTTTCCGGCTGGAAACGAGTTGCTTCAAGAGGCTACTGATGCCTTTGCTCTGTTTGCTAATGCTAATAAAACAGTACTCGTCCTACATTAAGAGGTGGATATCATTCTGTCATAGACAACAAATTGATTGTGTTTCCCCCACTATATCTCAAGCGTTAGATTTTTTAGTTGAACTGTATGAAAGTGGAATAGGATATAGTGGTATAAACACTGCTAGGTCGTCTCTGTCATGTGTTGTCAAACCTATAAATAGGATATCATTGGGCTCTCACCCTACGGTCACGAGGTTCCTCAAAGGCGTTTTTGAATCAAGACCAACAGCACCACGATACACACAAACATGGGACGTTGGCAAAGTACTCAGCTACCTTCAGACCATACCAAACTCAGAGGATGTATCATTAAAGGATTTGACATTAAAAACAGCCATGCTAGTATCATTAGTGTCTGCCCAAAGAGGGCAAACTATTCATTACCTTAATCTTAATGATATGATTAGTTCCGAAACTTCGATTACATTTGCATTGAGTAGACCACTCAAACAATCAAAACCAGGAGTTAAGCCTATGGTAGTTCAGTTTACTTCATATCCTGCTGACCCTCGTATTTGCGTGGTCACTATTCTCAAGATGTACTTAGCCCGTACAAGATGTAAACGTGGTGATCATAAACAATTGTTTATTAGTTATCTGAAGCCTTTTAAGCCAGTGTCTAGAAGTACTATTAGCAGGTGGATTAAGGTTGTTATGCGCAGCTCTGGGATAAATGTAGAAGTTTTCAGGCCACACAGTACCAGGGCTGCAGCCACATCCAAAGCAGGTGCAAGTTGTGTTCCTTTAGATCAGATTTTATCAACAGCTGGGTGGAGCTCAGTCTCCACATTTGCTAAGTTTTACAACAAACAAATTGATGTCAAGAACAGTTTTGCTGAAAGTGTTCTGCAGTCTGTAAACTAAGTGGTTATTGTAACAAGTTTTCATTATTATTCTGCAGTCAAATAAATTGTGTTACAGAATATGGATTCTGTGTTGACTGTCTTGCATTTGTGTGCAGTGGGCTTTGAAGTCTCATGTGAGCCCTCAGTGCGGTGACGGAATAGAATTCAAAAATTAAACGAGACTTACCTGGCAGTTGAAGTTTGATTGGAATTCTATTCGTCACTAAGCACTGAGGGATTACATGCCCTCCCAGTTTAGACCCTCCCATTTACTTGACAGGGAGTTTTCCCACTGCACACATGGTTAGTGCTTTAAAAAACTGAGTTCGCGCAGGCGCAATGCTATCTCATGTAATCCCTTAGTGCTTAGTGACGAATAGAATTCCAATCAAACTTCAACTTCCAGGTAAGTCTCGTTTAATTTTTGAAATATTTTATAATATACTATAGTAAATGGTTTGAACCCAGGAGTATCAGTAGGTCATACAGTGTTATCGTCCGGGTGAGTGTAGTTCTGAGAAGAACTATTGTTGGCGACTGACTTTTCGACAATCTAAGCGGAGGTCCCTTTTCAGAGTCAAGTGAAAAGTTGTTGTCAGTCAATGATGTTATAAATCTGATCCTTTGAAGCTGATTAGTTAGCTTGCCGTGATGTTATTGGCTGTAAGACACGTGTAAAGTTTGTGAACAGTTAGTCAAATTAAGTCGTTCTGATTGCGGTCCGTTTGTCGGTTTTTTTTACGTCGTGAATTAGTACTGAAATCTGAGTAAAACATGTGGCAGTTTCCGCAAAATTAAGGGAGGCAGGCTATTACAACGAAAAATTGTAAACGATGGAGGGAAAATTAGCAAGGAATGAAGATAAAACATATGAAAGCAGGCAGAAAATTAAAACACATGAATGCAAAACGTAATGGTGCCATTATTTTACTGTTAAACATGTATGACCCGATGCACAAACGAATGTTTCTCCCTACTCGCATAACACATCTCACTTGACATTCACACCTTCGATCCAGATCCTTAATCAGATGCGGCGCCTCTTTCAACAAACTCAAGCTGAACTGTTTTTCAGTCTCAAACAACACTTACTTGTTATACAACAGGACATCCGGGACCCAAACTTTTGATGGTACCACGTAAACAGTTTTTACGCCGTCAAAGTCCTTTGGATCCCATGTAAGATCTGGATTGTTCCAGTCCTACAAGCAAAATTGAATAGTCCTGAACTGAATTGTTTCAAGCTTCTTTGTGAGTGTGTAAATTGCAAACACAACTGCGGTGATATCCTTTTTACATTTTAATCTGTGTGTAAGTTGGTAGCCAGATGAAGACATTTATAAACATGAAACCACTATCTCAGTGAGATAACTCTATGTTGTATTTTGTGGCGCACCTGTAAACGACTGTAAACTAGCTTTTTAGCTAAGCGTGCTGACCACATTAATAAAGTTTGTACTGTATTAATTGTAAGAGTTATCTGTCCGCCTGTATTTGTATAGAAAATGTTAATAAAAACATCTTTTTTTCAAATGCAAAACCGATTTTTGTTGGAAAGAACCTTCTAAACTTCCTCTGCCCCACCAATAGACCTTGAGCAAATAAGCCTCCCTTACTTCACAAGGAATAAAATAATAGAGCATTACTATAAGGAGTAAAGTCAGAAGAAAAGCAAATCAAATAAAAGCATTAATTTTTGTAAATAATTGCAAAGTTCTTCGTGACAGAACACCATCAGCAAAATTTACATTAGCTGCCTCAAAAGAAAGAAGAGCAGTGCGCATGACTGACCTGTCTCATCCACCACTGAGCCTGCAGTGCATTGTTCTTTTCATCCTATGCGGTAGAATGAAACAAATCAATTATTGGGTAAGCGTTTGTTGTTCTATAGTTACCATTGGATTGAATATGAAGACCAAATTAAGTGTGCACAACTGAAACTTTGCCACAGGGGGCCCTCACATCAGATAAGAGGATAAATAGGAATAAACTTTTACCTGCTTTTGTCGCGTCTCTTTCTTTCTTTCTTTTTACGCGGTCTGCAAGTTGGTGGTCTGGAGCTGAATAGATTATTCGCGGTCAGCTTGAACGAGGACTGGAACCGAGAAATCTTCGGAACCGCTAGTATCTCTATAGTATCTCACTATATAGCACTCGTAACTTGATCGGGTGTCGTCCCGAGAATAAATATTTACGAATGTTTCTCCCGTCCCAGACCCCACACTTTTCTCGATTCCAGACATCTAACCTGCTAGACCGAGTATTAAACATTCAAAATGGCCGATAAAACGCAAAAACGGGACGATAACAATTAAGAATGATTTTTTATTTATACGCATAGCTCATGTGAGGGCTCCCTGTGCTATGCCAGCAAGGGTCCAATTAACTTACTGTCATTAGGGACGGACCATTATTTTCTTGGAGGGGGGGGGGATGAAAAATTTTCCTCTGCAAACTTTTTTTTTTTAGTTTATGCACCTCTGCAAACATTTTTTTTTCGAAATTCTTACTATTTTTTGTTATACATATCGTGTTTGCAAACAATTTATTTTGTCTTTCCAGGCCCTGCAAACAATTTTTTTTTTCAATATTTTTCATCCCCCCCCCCTCCAAAAAAATAATGGTCCGTCCCTTAGTATTAAAGAAAACTCCCTAGTTGCTAATTCTCTCTTCGATGTTGCCGTCTATACTTACAATGTTAACAATCCGGACAACTTTGGCTCCTACCCTGACCTTCACACTCTTTCCTCCCCCCGGATGACCATCTCTGTCGTACCCTGCAAGTAAATGCTCCAGTAGACGCTGATGGGGATTCTGGGTAAAGTTCTTTTTCGCTGTTAAAAAGGAAAAACAAAGCAAACACAAGATGCGTCAAAGATGATGAATCAGATACTGATTTGTTTACGATTTAAGGTGGCTTTGTATTCCTCATTTAGAAAGTTTGAATGTTGAAAAACGTTGTATCTATTTATGCTTATCTCAATTCGATACCAAAAAATGGGAGTCACCGAAACTGGTTTGTGAGATATAAGCACTTTAGCCTGTTTTTTAACTATTCATACTGTTACTAAAGTAACGTGTTATGTCACGAAAATTTCCACAACTTGTTCACCAATGAATGGGAATTTGTTTGATACCATGCAATGTAGCACAATCTGATAAAAAGCGGTAGTTTTGATCCATCAAAGTGTAAATGAGTGCTGGAAACTGTTAACAGCCATCTTAATTTATTTGAAAGTCCGCTACATTTTCACTATCGATGTACAAATGACTGCCTACCAATGATAATGGGCTAATAATGCGTTTTACCATTCCATGCTTTACCTCAGTGAACATAAACATATATTCAAAGAACACATTATATATCCAGAAACGAATTATATAAAAAAATAATTAAATTCAAACCGAGTAATCACAAGGTGATTTGTCATCGTCTTGCAGAGGTTTATAATTAATTCTTTTAGTCGTTTCGATCAATGGCCTTCGAAAGGAATATTTATTTACACATTGGACGAATATGTTTTTGTTCTTACGCTTAAACTTAATCACTCGAAGAAGCTTAACTCGCACATCTTACATCCTCAAAGTTATCATTTGAGGTTTTAAACCACTCTTTTCACGTTATAGTAAATATTGATGTACACCTTAAAAACCTTTTCTGCGCTGCTACAATCGGTAAATAAAGGCGCATTAATCATTCAATGATTTGCAAAATATTTTAACATTTATTAAAGGAAATTTTCTAATTGTCATTGCAAAGTTGTTTTTGAGTGAAACAGCTGCCTTCGTTTGCATGACTTGAACTCGCTCAACTCTCAAAGCGAATGCAAAAGCGGCCGACAGACAATACTCAACTTGCAAACAGCTTAAATTATTAATTACATCTTAAAAGAGAAGATGATTATGACGGAATTGTAGAAGTAAGATTTATTTTAAAATCATTTTTTTATTTTTTTATTCTTACCTTCAGAGTTTTGGCACGACAAGACTATTGCTAACACTTCCAAGAAAAGGATTCCTGTTATTAGCCCGGTAAAAGAACGTTGGCTCAATGTTGATCTTTTTGTGGACATCCTGAAAGAAAAACAAAACATTTATAATGATTTTCATTTCCAAGGAACACCATGAATCACTACAATTCCAAACTTTGAGTTTGCGGATGAAACCAAAGTGTGTGACCACTGAGATTAAAGCTACTGAGATGTATGTCGTATGAGCCCTGTTCTGTTGAACGTAAAAAGGGTTAAACAACGGTACCTTAAATTCAGTTGTCAGCTCGAAATGGTGTAGTTACCTTACTGACAGAAGCTTATCAGCTTCTGTTACTGATTATACTGTATTTCAATAATTAATCAATATGTACAAGTTATTAAATGATCTACATAAACAATAATTCTCATAAACGACATCATTATTCCTTTTCGGCTAAACCGATCCTTTATTCTGTAAAAAAAAAAACACCGCTTCTTTTGACGATGCTACCGAGAAAACCAAATAATGCACGACCATATTTTTAACTCCTGTACGGATTTTCTTTTCTTTTTGTAGCTATTCCTCAACTTTTTAGTCATTGGTTATTTCGTATTATTAGTTAATGGTTTCCGTTATCGAGCTGCACTAATTGGTTGCCATATATATATAAGGTTTCTTTCGCTAGACATACTGAAATAAATATCATTATCATAGTAATGGCATATTTAGGCAATATCATATCAGGAAGAAAATTTATAAATTAATGATTCTGTAAGTTTTGAGTGAAAAGCAAAAATGGTGAAAAACGATATAACTTTGTCCAGTATGACCTACGACAGCAAAATGATCAAGAAAGAAGCACAACCTATCGCCACAATGTTAATATTTTTGTACTTAGCAAGTTGTTTTCCGTGCAGGTTTGCAATCGGGCCGAAAACATCTTTCAAATGACTTTTATTTAGCTGATAATGTCCTATCGAGATTAACTGAATCATCACAAAGAATATAGCGCCTCAAGCCACCAATGGGAACGTATTAGACTTTTAGGCGACGCAAAGACATAAATCCCTAAGGATCTTTAATTTTCGTTTCGAGACTCGTTCATGGAATGATTGAAAATACATCGGCTACGTTAACAATATCAATCCATTTTGGTCAACGCTCCTTTTTGAAACTGTACTTCAAACTAAGGTTACAAAAAACGATAAAATTCCAGATACGTGACAGGCTTGTTAATGCAGTCGGTAATTAAATCCTCCGTCCTTTCCAAAACGTGTCAAAAAAATATTCAAGTTTACATTTATATCTTGAAACTGACTTTTTCCTGTTTTCGCCTGTCGACTCTGATTTCTAGGTTTTTCCAAATATTTGTTTGTTGAACGAATTTTCTTTTGATCAACTTGTATTTGAGCTCCAGCAATTCAATAACAGAAGAATATGGACTCAATAGCATATCGTTTTCCTTGCCCATGCAGATAAATAATGATATATGCAAACTAGACAAGTCAAATTGACTATTAAAATCGTGGGAAAACTTTCGTCGTTCATTGCACGATCAAAGTTTGTCATCGAATTGGAGCGAGAAAGCAATTTATTTTAAACAACAAATTGTTAAAAGTTGGAAAAAACACAAACAAGTAGATATCGAGTTTTTATAATCTTTTACCAAAATGGTAATTTGACATCCAACGACACCTGCTTGATATGAAATTACAAAATTTAGGCAGTTTAGTAATTCACAATCGTTTTTCTCCGAAAGTTAAAAGTAAACGAAAACTTGCGGTATTGAGATCTTTTAGAGAATGTTTTCCTTTTTGAATAACGTGTTTGCAATAAATATTGTGAGATCAAATAAATATATTTGACAAAACTCTGCTAAAGTTGAATTTAAAGATACAACATTACCTTTACCTTTGCACTGCTCCGTTAGCCTTTTCTGTCTTCCAACTGAGTTAATTTACTGCTTTTTTTTGACTGATCCTTTATACACGCGTCACAGGAAGTTTTAACGTGAACGGAAAAAGCAAATTGAACGTAATTGTGCTATGGCGTATACTACCGCTTCTGAAGGGTCTTATCAATTAAAAGTTGTTCCGTGTTTAAGTGTTTTGGGCGTCATTTTATAAACAATATAAGGCCTGGAGGTGATGATCACGAGATCTTGTCAATCGTGCCCTCGCACGTCCGAGTTATTAGGGAAAAACGTTTGCCTTGCGTTTGGCGTCGCGAATAAAATTATATTGTTAAAAATTTAAAAAGAGGATTTTGTATGGCTTTGCTGTCACGTGACCTCTTACAGGCTGGTGACCCAGTGATTGACACGATTCGTGTCGCTTGCCGAAAACCTCCTAATTCCTTATGATTGGATTATTATCCACGAATAACACGCTTCACGGGTGAAAGTATCGCTCGAAAATTGAACTTAAGAAAAACTGGATAAACAGGTTATTGCAGTCTTTGTGGTTTTTCTGGCCTTGCGCAATACACGACAAAACACGTCTTCATTTCGGGAAAATAAAACAGTCGATGATTGTGACAATGGCTTGCCACACTGGTTCTCTTAAATACAGCAAGACCGCGGCGGCACTATGCACTTTAAGAAACTAAATTAGTGTGAAATTTAAAGGAGCTAAGGGGGGCACAGTACAGACATCGCATCTTGAAAAAAAATGGCAAATTTCTTTCAATTTTGCTGTTTGTAATCCATCTTAATTCTTCTCAAGCACAGACATCCTTGTTGATTTTTGTTTTATTATTACTTCTTTCATGAGTGTCTACCTTAGAAAACTATTGTTTTGAAGTTTCCCTCAATTTGAAAGAAATTTTGTACATCGAAAAATGACTTGAAATAACGTGACATAGCGCTCGTTTGAAGATGATTTTCAAGTTTATGGCTCGTGTCTAATTCCTTGTTTATTTTAGTTTTATCATTAGTATAACTACTTCTTCGATGAGTGTCGACCTTAGAAAAATATTATTTCGAAATTTCCATTTTTTTGAAAGAAATTTTGTACATCCAAAGAAATACTAAAAAATATCGTGACATAGCACTCCTTTGAAGATGACTTTCAAGTTTGTTGTTCGTGTCTAATTCCTTGTTATTCTTATGTTAATGATACTAATAACTGTGGTCGGTAATTTGCACAACTGTCGTCTTGTCGAGTGGTGAGTCAGCAAATTAATATTGGCCTCGATGATACGCTGTTTGTATACCGAAACAAATATATTTAGCTAAGTCATGTTGAGTATTTCGTACGGTTTTTTTTAAGCCTTTGTTGCTGACAAGAGATAGTACTTTGTACATGTTAGTTGCGTTAACGACACATTCAAATGTCGCATCTTTAATAGTTTAGCATAAATTTGTTTATTTCACCAATACCGTAATGATTCGATTTAGCGCCCTCCTTCAAATAAGCGCCCCCTTCCGAATAAACGCCCCCCTTCGAATGTGTTTTTGTAAATAAGCGCCCCTATTCCAATAAGCGCCCCCATTCTAATTAGCGCTCCCGTTCTTATAAGCACCCCTATTCTAATAAGTGCCCCTATTGTGGATAACTGCCCATACTGAAGTCATTGACGTCAACTAGATAAACTCCTGACCGTTCGCCGTACAGTTCATGTGTATATTTACTGCTAAAATGAACAATTATTTTAAAAGTAAACAATTTCTAACTGTTACAGTTTCTGTTATTGTTAGATACATTTGGTTGTTTCTCAAGAAATTAAATAAGCGCCCTGTCCCGAATAAGCGCCCTGTCTCGAATAAGCGCCCTCCCTCGAGGTGCCAAAAGTAAATAAGCGCCCCGGGCGCTAAATCGAATCATTACGGTAGTTATGTCTCAGTGTTAACCATTCGTCGTTGTTTCTTCTTTATTTACCCTGTCATTGTGTGTTTATTTACCATGGGTGTTTTCGTACCTCGGTAAACGATCATGTTAACTGGTTCGTTCGATTAGAAAGCCATCACAAATGACGCAAACAATAAATGAAAGCATGTTTAACATGCATTCGCGGTTCTAATTTTCGCAATCGTTAAAGCCCCCTCATTCTGCAAGCGTCATTTCCGAGTACAGGTCTGCTAGTCCAGACGACCTTTGATACCTTCCCTGTATACATAACTAATATTAACGATAAAAAAAGTAATAAAAACACAGCGGATAAAAATGGCAAAAGAGATGCAGTGGGGAAGAACTACAAAGGACCACGTACCAAAGAAGACCACACTATGCTAGATAGTCCATCTACAAGAAAACGCTGCATAACACACTTTGGTAAACAAGACAGAGAAAACGATTCACAGAAATAATACAAACTGAACGTAAAATCTGGTTTAAATATCTCTTTCTCTATATTCAAGCCTTCAAAACCACATTTCAATCTCGATAAAATCTAGATAGGTTTTGAACTCTCTTCGGTAAACTAAAAGAAAACAAATCAAGATAGCGCATGCTCCCGGCACGGTGTAATTAAAGTCACATGCATAAGAAATCGCACGAAACGTCGTTCTCCAGAAATAAATCCGCCATTTTTGAAAAAAGTACACTGAAATGAACGAATCATGACGCAAAAAAGACAGTAACAGGAACAATTGTAACGGCCAAGTACTGAGTGTAAAGAAAACCACTAGTGAAGTTAGCTAGTTTGTAGATGCCTTAAAATCCCTCGCCAACGTATTTGCCGGTAAGTGAAGGAGCTATGAGTGGTTGCCTACAGGCAAATTGCGAAATCAGGTTGGTCGGTTTCTTTTGAAAACGTTCGATTACCCTATGCCAGACCGGTTTCACAAAACAGCTGAGAAGACCAGTCAAAATCAGTTCAACGGGATGTTGTTTTTTTGCCTGTCCAATATTTTCTACATATTTGACCGGCTAAAAAATCCCTTTTTTTTTCAACCACAAAGTCGCGTAAATCTATAATTAACCAAATTTGCATTTTCGGGACTGTACTAGGAGAATTTTGACCCTTAGTCTGTACGTACGGACAGCACTGCGGTTTATAAATTGTAATTATTTATCAAGACCCAGGATTGATATAAGTTTTATCTGTACGGTCGTCACGATAATAAGTTAAAAAAGGAATATATATTTTTTCGAGATTTGCTGTATTCTAGTAAGCCCTTTAAGGGCTAGTTCAAATTCAAATGGCTAGTAAAAGTATATATATAGCCGGTTTATTCGCCAATATTTTTCTTTCGCTTAAACCAGGATTTGAACTGAGGTTTGCCTTGAGAGGGGTAGTTGAATATTTGTACTCGTTCTATGATTTTAATAAATTATTCTGCCACTCCAACTCAGACCATTGCACACCTCTTTTAGCATTATTGCTCAGATTTCTCAAAAATTGGCTAGTGCCCACTTATATACCTGCAGGGGAGACAAAACACACAGAGCCCCTATCCAGACCTTCACGATTTAACCAAGCCTCTTCATTTTAACCCACTGCCGAAGTTACACTATTTTAATTCTCACCATCTTTGCTAAATCTATCCTCATATCTTTAAAGAAATGCTATGCATATCAAACAGAAAGCCTATCTGAAATACATGTACAGAAACTATCTGTAATCTCCTCTTTCGCAATCGTCAAGCTAATGTAACGTTTAAAGCGAATTGTAAGTCACAAACTGCTAAAACAAACTGAAATGAACTCACCTGCAGATTTTACATCGATCAGAATCCAAGCCATATACTGGTTGAAAGAATTTTCAAAATTTGGTTTCTCAATTTGGCATCGTTTCAATGTTTATTTAAGCACTTAATCCCTCGTCTTAGGAAATCCTGACTCCGTAGAATTTTAAAGAATAGAGGTTTGCATATATATGACTTTCTTTTATCGATGCTCTGGGTGGCACGCTAGTTTAATAATTAGTTAACGTAGAATATATCAGCAGCAATGCAAACTTTAATATAAAAGTATAACTATTATTCTTTGCATTCTCTATGACATTTGCATTTGTTCTGAATGTGAACTAAAATATTTTCTTATTAAAATTAAATTGAAAAGTCTCCTAATTTGAACGTAAACGCCATGGGAACAAAAAGATTGTAAATATTATTTCTAATGTAAAGCTCATAAAAATTTGAAACAAGACTTCACGAAATTTGAATAATAAAAGCTATTGCCTCAGTACGTTTACAACGGTTGTAATTTGTGTCCGTTCTGATTCAATGATAAATTGAACCATGCTGCAAAGCACTTTATACGAAAATTGCGAGAGTTATAAAAGTAAATCTCCCAGCTGTTAATAAACTGACATTTGCCAACAGATCATAAAAATCTATTACCAAAGTCACTTGGCACTGAAAACAGTACCACATGTGAAATAAGTGAAA
The DNA here is from genome assembly GCF_052425735.1 of Oculina patagonica. Classification (NCBI taxonomy): domain Eukaryota; kingdom Metazoa; phylum Cnidaria; class Anthozoa; order Scleractinia; family Oculinidae; genus Oculina; species Oculina patagonica. The sequence continues at coordinate 27,520,557 of NC_135762.1, forward strand.
TCAAGAGGAGATACAAAAGTGCCCAAACATTCTTAGCATCATGCTAGAATTGCTTTCAATCTCTAATTTCCGTGAGATTGAAACAGTCTTAGAAAGTTTCAATCACGTGTTAAAATACCGTCGAAGCTCTCAAAGCGGAGGTATTTCGAGGGGTACGATTTTGATTTTTGCTGTTGTTTTTAAGCGCTCTACTGAATTTCGGTGAAATTCTGATTAGTTCTCTTGCCACTAACGGCCTGCGGTAGTACACTTTCTTTTGCGACAAGCATACAAACATACATTGTACCAGAGTAGGGGGTGCTAGCGGCCGATTACAAGAATCACTCCTTTAAAGGGACCGCTCCATGTCCGCTTACGGGAACTTCGATTATAAACACTAGCGCTTCCGACATTTTGGTGACCCTTGGATTTTATCAAATGATAAAATTTCTAATAAAGATCTTTTTAGTTACTTCAGTAAAATAAAGAATAATTGTAGCACTTCTAACCTTATGCCTTCATCCTTGCCGTAAACAACACCGAAGTTAGGTTTATACGGCGAAGTTCGCCGCAAGCCAAAATTAAAAAAGAAACTGACTCGAAGCAGAAGTCGAGGATAATAGAAATTCATCAATTGTAAATTAAATTAAACGAATTGCAAAATTTTCTCGTCATATGTCATATCTTAGTGATTATTTGCCATTGATCTAGGTTGACACATTGTGCAGGTATAATTAAAAAAACCCATTATAGTTGTAGCATCGATCTGATCACTTACATTTGCTGTCGGATATTTATAAAGTTGTTTTGTGAGCAAAATCTTTAAAAAATCAAACAATTTTGTTGCGACTCTTGTTAGCACTGTAAGCCTGATTTTAAATCCAATGTGTTGTTCAGATGTTAAAGCGTTTAAATTTCAAGCTGTTATACATGTGTTTGCTAGGACTAGAAAAATTAGTGGTCGAGTCTTACGCCAAGGAACATGATGAGGTTCGAAGTAATTCATTGAACAAATGTAACTATTATTTGTTGTTTATTTAAAATATTTTTAAATATTTTTTCAGCGTTTATTTATATTTCTTCAGTGTAAATTTATTTGTTAGCTGGAAAATCATTAGCACTTCAAAGGCCAAAGTATACTACTGTAATAAAAAGTTTTGTAACTTATTTTGTGCAGATGAAAGAGACCTTTATGATTTTTCTTTCAGTATTGTTTTGCCAATCTCATAATAGTCTTCTTTCGATATATTAAAATTTGTAGCGAGGCCTATAGGGCACAAATAAAAAAAAATTAATAAACATGCTTGTAAAATTTCTTTTGCTTGTGTCTGGGCCTTGCTGCAAAGCTGAATTTTAATATATTGAAAGAAGCCTATTTTACCTTGCTATACAGACTCAATTATGCTATGGTGTTTTTTTTTTCAGTTTTACAATATAAAGCTTAACATGTATCCTAGGGGTCCAAGTAGCCACAGCTGAGGTATAGATGCATCTGGCGCGTAGAGGTTTTGTTACAGCATCCACAACTTCCTTAGAAAGGATGCTTGGCTGAACTGCTTGTTATTTCAGCAGAAAGCGGTGCTTTCGACCCAATCCATCGCCTAACCACAAGGTCACTGAGCCCACCACAATATCACGTAAAAACTCCAAAGAAGAATCGCGAAAACGAACAAATAATGAGCCACAAAACAAGCCATACGAGCACGACAATTTAAAACTATTCTCTACCAATATTTTTAGAATAAGAACAAAATGGAGTAAACCCAAACCTTACCTTATTGACGCTCTTGCAGTAAAGGTTCATTTTGAGTCTCGTTATAAAATCAAAAAGTCAAACATACACCGCTTCGAATGTTGTGTAAATTATTTAACGGCGTTGTCAGCGCAACGCTATTTAGTGTGCTTGTTTGCAAATAAAAGTGTTTACGTTATCACTGGTGTGCTTATTGTTGCTTGAAAACATCTTTTTATTATTATATTCAAATATTAAAACTAACCAAACGTTTTTTGTCTCTTAAGACATCAACAGAATAACGAAAAAAATTATGTGGGCAATCTCAGAGGTTATGCAACTACTGTCGTACTTTTTATTTCTGGCAGTTTCAAATTAATTGCAAAGATTTTCTTAGTGTTTGCTTATTTTTCATTGCATTGTTTTTATTAATATTTCAGGCAAAAACTGTAATTAAAGTGATTATCATTTTTGTTTAATTTTCTCGGTGCAGATGGAAGAAAAACAACTTTTATAATGAATACTGCTACCTACTTTTCCGTATTTTTGTACGTTTCTAAGGTTTTAAGAAATATATGCGCCTTCCTTGAAATGTTTTTGGAATATTTTTATCCTCTTGTTAAAAATGAATTACGCATGTGTTGACCTTGATTATAGGACGAAAGCTTGTCAAACTGCCATTATTTGTTTTTCAATATTTGTTATGCTTTTGATCATTAAAGCCTGAATGTAGCAGGTAAAAATGACAGGTCTCATCTTTGAATTAATTGGCATGGTAACAAGCATCCCGAAATAGGACAAGCTTAAATTAAATGTTGCAAAAATGTTTTCACCTTAGCTTTCAAATAAACCGGTTTGATTTGATTGCTCCTAACACTAATTGTAGCTGCCTTAATCCATCTGCTTCAGTTTTCAGCGTTTACTCTACCAGACTTTACGAGTTAGATATTCCCAATGTATTTTTGTTTGTTTTGTGATGGGCAAAATGCCTCTTTTTTCTTATAAGATTTTATCCTTTTTTTTTAAAAAAAATTTAAACAAGTTGCTCATCCTCGCACGTACTATATTGTTTTTGGTAACAAAAGGGGTATATTCGCTGACAATCGAAATGTAATGAGCCACGCAACCAGAAAGCTATAATTACAATAACTTTGGCTGGTTATTTAATAAAATACATTAGTATATTCCACACAAGTGAATAGTGCTTTTCGCGCGCGCTGATTGGTTAACTCGGAGGTGATTAGCAAAGTACTATTCACCTCCAATTCGGTGAATAATTGTTAATCATTTCCCGACTAAGACAGCTGAGAGAACAACAACAACAAGCTTTATTTGCATGACTGTAAATTTGTTACAATATTGCAAAAGCGTAAACTTATTTAGTAATAATAATAATAAAAATAATAAAATAATAATATATAGTAAAAAACAAAAATGATTCATATAAAATTAATTACATTGATAGTATTTTGTTACGTAAATCAAAACAAGATGATATAAATTTAATCAATTGCATGGTCACAAAACGATCGGGAGAATTCATTAATTCTAAAATCAAGTCAGGCACTGGTAGTTGGCTGACATTTAAGATGATAGGCTGTATTGTCTTGTAAAAGTTATCTCTTATTGTTGCATATTTGGAACAATAAAAGAGAAAATGAATTTCATCTTCGGTTTTATTACAATCACAGACCGGGCAGAGCCTATTAGAGAGGTCCAACAACTAAGATTAACCAATCAGAGCGCTCTATTGCCGCTCCTCATGATATTTTTTAGATATTGGACCTGGTAAAGTTTCTGCAGCTCTTTCTTAATTACAAAGTTGTGCAATAAATCACTTATTAACGAGAACTCAATAGCAAATTTACTACATATTGAACACGACTAGTAGCATGATGTCCTCTCAGTTTTTTACACTCTTTTTTTTTTCTATATAAGAATATGTTTGATAACAATATTGAGGCTGAAATTTTCGCCATTTTAAGAATATTTTAGGAAAAAACCCGAGACTAAGATTTTGAAAGAATATAATTTTGTGTGTTGAAAATTTGTAAATACTATACAATTATATGTTTTCAACTAAAACGTATAAAATTCATTTCTTTAAACGGCAAAACTGGCCAAAGAAACAACAACAACAACAACAAAAGCAGCACTCGCCGTATGTTTGACGCTAATAACATTTCTGCAAGAAGTTACATACCAAACACTTGATACCCAATACATTCTAAAATGGAAATGTCATACGCTATAATCTAAGAATATTCACAAGAATATTTTCTGCCTAATATCGACAAAGAAAATAAGATTATTAAGCCTGGGCCGGAAAAAACAATATTCTTATAGAAAAAAAGGTGTATGTACCTTTTCATAGATCTGGCACACTTCACTGGTTTGTTAAGTACTGTTGGTTTTAGCCTATCAGAAGAATGTGGGCTCATATTTTAATAATGAGTCACAACATTTGGTTATCGTATGGTCAAATATCATTAGATTTTTTTGTTAGAAGATCGGTTGCTATTTCGGGACTGTCGGCCAAATTCTTGTATCTGTTCGCAATAGTCGTTAAAAAAGTGAAATGCGTTTTCGATCTTCGGGTGATGGAAAATCTAAAAGGCTTTCATGTGTACCTTGTCAACTTCAACGGCATTTGTTTACTACGAGATTTAACGTCATTAGAGCTTGAAAAGTTAGATGTTTTTTGTAAATACAAACATGATGCAGCAAAACTATTAATTAAAATGTGATTGTGGCTTTTAAATTGAAACTGTTTGAAATTTGACTCTACAGCAGAACAAGAATACAAGTACAGACAAACGAATCACAGGAAATTGAAATAAAAATGAAGTTCATCCTCGCTAATGGAAATCACTTATATGTTTACATGATAAAATAAATTTGAAATGAGTGAAAAGAAAAACATGTATGCTAAGGTTTTGAAGGATTGTTTTATGCTAGCTAACTGCCCTAACTGAATAACTGTTTTTCAGATTTGTCTCATATCATTATATATTTATATAGGTTAGGAATGAAATAAAACCAATAATTTCTCAAATGTGATCTTGATATCTTCACCGACGTCCAGAATTAATTATCTTGTGTACCCTTGATGTTGCTCTTGACATTGGCAAAGCATTTACCGGTTACATGCGACAAGACATATAATCCAACACGATTTATTTTGGAGCAGGGCCATCCAAGAACGTAACTGAACTCAATAAGGAAAACATTGAATGGATGCGTGATAAATTTCATGTATTGTGTCCATCTAGAAATTTAATCACGTATGTCCATTACCGTCTAACGCAGCATGTTTTACTTTGTTGGAAAAAATGTCAAATGAACGAAAGGCACTTATGGGAAGACTATAAATCAAACCACATCAAGCGATTACTCACCCGTAGAAAATCAGCCTTGATTTATGACCAAAAGTGCGTCTAACAGTAAATGATGAAGAAATGAAGTGTAGAATATTGTTTTCAGTTTTAATGGAACACGAAAGTCAATGAAAACAAATACAGCTGCATTAGATCTTTGCAGATTAATGCAGGTTTCCCTTCACATGATTGGACACTTTTTAATTAGGCAAAAAGGTAAAAACTGAGCTATATCAAGTACCTTTTACAGAACTCTGAAATGACATCGAATTAGGACTTCCCTTACAGAAAAAACTTCCTCTAAAGAGGATTCTTTATAGTGAATACATTTAAAGACCAATTTTCTCTCCACTTGGGGCTTATTAATTACGCAAAAAGATACAACTGAGCTATATTAAGTTATATTTTTAAAACTCTGAAGTGACATCGAATTAGGACTTCCCTTTAATACAGAAAGAACTTCCTCTATAGAGGATTCTTTATAGTGTGGAAACATTTCTAGACTAATTTTCTCTTCACGTAGGGGCTTAATAAATACACAAAAGGTAAAATTGAGCTAAATTAAGTTATTTTTTTGTATAATAATTAACCTTTTATAAAACTCTTACTCTTTTATACAGAAAGAACCTCCTCTATAGAGGCCAGTGGATCGGCTATTGTGAACTGACATTTGTAGACTTACTTTCTTTTCACGTAGTGCTTATTAGACAAAAAGGTTAAAACTGAGCTATATCAAGTTACCTTTTATGAAACTCTGTAATGGCATCGAGAGAACTTTCCTTACAGAAAGAACTTCCTTTCTAAGGATCCTCTTTAGTGGATACTTTTGAAGACTAACGTTCTCTTTCAGTACTTAGGAGCTTATAAATTAGAAAAAAAGATAAAACTGAGCTATATCAAGTTACTTTTTATAAAAATCTGAGATAAGGTCATGGGGACTTTCCTCACATGAACTTCCTCAATGGAGAATCCAGCTTTCCTGTGGTTAATTTTGTTTTTCGATTGTTGCTAGCCATACTTGCACAGTTCCTCGTAAAATTTTGTGTCAAATGCTAAGATGTTCTTCAATGTCACAAGGAAAAGCCTTAAACATGTCATAAAGCATGTCATTATCGATCTTGACTAAGCATCGTGCTTTGCAAGAGATTCTAACCCAAGCCTTAATTATAAGGGCGTGTTTACATACCATAAAATTAAAGGTTTATTTTCAATTTTGTTTTAGGCTTAACAAATTTTTCATTTTAACATATTTTTAACATATTTTTTCTCTTCCTTAGGTATTTATTGAAAAATTTGTGAATGAAATGGAGAAACCTCGAAGTCGGTCGGAACTAGAAAGATCCGGCCTTTATTCCCCACCACCCTCCCCCCCCCCCTTTTCCATCCATATTCATTGAGTGTTTCCTAGGCAGTCGTGGGCCGTGGTAATACTATTTAGTTCTCTTGGATCTCTGGGATTTACCGCTGATTTACTTTTTGCACCAATTATGTTCTTGTACCGAGTTTTTGTGGTTTAGAGCGGTTTTCACTTGAGTGTCGAAAGTAAATTGCGTTTGCTTTGGTTTTGCATTACTACGCTCCGTGAGTGGCTTAAAAATCTCGCGCCATTTTCTCAGCCAATCAGAACTAAAACCAAAACCAATCGTGACTCGCTCGCGCACGTTTTCCCGCGCTTCGTGCCAGCTACATGTATTTGGTTCGAGTTTTGATTGGTTCACTGGATTGTCTGTGTCCTTTGTGATTGGCCAGAGTAATTACTTTGGTTTTGGTTTTACGACACTCAATTGAAAACTGCTCTAAGGGCCTGTTTATATGGAGGAGAGGGCTACCCTCTCCCCCGAGCTATCTTTTGCCGAGCGTTTATATGAAAAAGTTGTCCCTGTTGACCGAGCCAGACTCGGTTCAAAAGACTGGCGAGAGTTGTTTTGAAACATCTATTATGTCTGCCTTTTTTAAATAAGGAACGCTGAAACATCGACCACGACCATTTTTTGGACAAATTTTCCGCCGACTTCGGTTTCAATGTATCTGCAATTTTGTTTTGGTCGACTGCAGCGTTTGCGCATGCTCCGTATGTGTCAACTTGTCCCTTGTAGGCGAGGCGAAAATAACCAAACTGTTTATATGGAAAAAAGTTGGCTCGCTCCCCAGGGTCACCCTACCTTCAAAGCGAGTAACCCTCCACCCAGGGTCACCCTGCCCCCCGAGCCAACTTTGCAATTTCTCATATAAACAGTTCGCAGCTATTTATAAAGAAACGTATGAAAAGTTCTCTCGCCCGGGGTGGCTCGGTATGGAGGGTAACCCTCCTACCAGGGACAACTCTCTTCCATATAAACAGGCCCTAACATACAGCAGCTAATGCGATTACATCTCGTTAACTGAGTGAGGTAACTTCAACTGACGATGAGCCCGTATGGTCTCGTGTATAGTCACATCAACTAAGCATTAGCTAACCGATTAGAAAAAAATTGCGACAATCTACACGCAGAGCTAGTTTATGTCACACTGTTTACAGATAATAAAAACCAAAAGTAAGGTGCGGTTTAATTTATGGTAAACTTTAAGACCATAAAATTTTGTAATACTATGTATGCAAATAAATACCGTAAAATTCCGGTTATAAGCCCCCCCCCCCTCCCGCTTTTAAGCCCCTCCGGTTAAAGGCCCATCTACCTGGAAACAAAAAAATACATCGGATTAAAAGCCCTCCGGATATAAGCCCACCTCTGCTGGATGACAGTACTGAACAGGGCTAAATGTTGGTCTATTATGCGTTTTTAACTTAAAAACGTATTTCGATCAACACGTATTATTCCGTGTATAATCCCGAATATAAGCCCCTCCGCTTATTTATAAGCCCACACAAAACCCCTTATGAAGTTGTATAAGCCCAGGGCTTATAACCGGAATTTTACGGTATAACTAAGCTTTTGGTGTTACATTTGACGTTGCAATTTACGAGTTACATATCTTCTTTTCAGCTAAATGCGTTTACTTGCCACTGACAGTAATTGAATATAGCATGGGCTCCTGAATATAGCTATTACTTAGGTATTGAAAATTAAGTATAAAATACTTTAAGGGATGCACAGGAGGAAAGAAAAAATATCTTATAAAATATCCTAGATTTTAAATTCTCAATAAACTGAAGATGGCATGAGTCATGCCAAAACATGACTTTACTTTGTTTCCTTTTTTTGAAAATAGTTATCTTATACGTTTCTTTTTATTGAAACAATGGCGCCTACTATACTTAAATGTAACTTAAAAATTCTGACATGTTTTATCGGGTAATAGGTCCTTGTGAATATATCACGAATATAGCCACTCTATGTCCAATGCCGGTATGGAATATAAGTACGTTTAAAGTTCAACGGTTATTTTACCTCGCGGTTCGGATAAAGGTTGTGAAGAAAACAACGATGCCCGGGGGGGGTACTCAAAAAAGTTTTATACGGGGAGGCTCCGCCCCAAGTTCTAACCCCTTACCCTTTTATATACCATTTTTGACAGAAATTGTACCCCTTTCGTATACCTTTAACTGAAAAAAGGTACCCCTTTCATATACCTAAGAGACTTAAAATAGGACATTTTCTTGTCATTTTTATGTAGCGCTTTATAAATGAAAATAATACAGCCATAAATTGCGTCTGTTCGAAATATTTTAATTAAAGGCCCTTTTAAATAGCCAAATGACAGATTTCCATACCCTTTCATATACTTAAACTCGTGAAATCCCTACCCTTTATATACCCGGGCGGAGCCTCCCCGTATAAGCCATTATAGGGAGTACTCCCCCCCCCCCCCGGGCAACGATGATGGCACTTTAGTATTCTGCATAAACCGCCGTCAAAGGTTTGTGTGTTAATTGATATCAAAAAAACCTGCCGAATAACCCTGGCGAAAAGTGACAATCATCAATTGAAATGTCAACGATGATATATGATACTTGATCATAGAATTCAATAGTTATCGCATTATTCACAAAAGTTAATATGATCATGTCTTATTTTAGACCAGCTGTAAAAACCTGGTTTTGTTCTTTGCGCTCTTAAAAACGTGCAAATAAAAAAACTTCAATAGCAAGTGGATAGTTCACTCGATACGATCAGCGTTAATGGTCTATTTTTTGATTCCTTGCACTATCTCACTAAATTCTTCATCGCGTAAATTTTATTTTTTTTAAATCAATCCAATTTTTAACAAAGTTATTTAAAACCCCAAACACCAAAAACGTCAAGATAATTATAAGTGCTTTTGCTCATAAATTTAATCCTGATCAAGATGAAACCAGGGTGCTAAAAAGGAACCCTTCCTTTTAGCGCCCTGATGAAACCATCTGCGTACCGTATGCTTCAGTGTTGACTCAGTGAATGCCATCTTACGTTTTAAAGGTTTAATCGATAAGGCAACCATTTAGATGAATTCCATCCGTGTTCATAATTGACTTTTGCTTAGAATTCGTTTCCGCCTTTATTTTGATATCGCATGCTGTGTAAGCCAGTGGAAAAAGTATAATTAAAACCGGGATGAAAATAAACGACTTTTCATCTATAAAAACAGAGTGTAAAATTCTGCCCAATTCAACAATCAACAATTTTCGCGTTAAAACGGTCCCTGTTACAGTACCAGACTAAAATTTGCCCTGCGTCCGCAAAAATTGCCAACGAAATTGATTCGTTAAATCAGCGCTCTACTGATTAAATTTAACTCGGTAATATTGTCATAATTTCTAACAAAACCATGAGCAATATTGAACCAAAAAATGAAAACGATTTTTCTATCAACACTGAAGAAATAGAAAACTTCCCTACGGAGCGGACTTCGCGGGTATTCTATAGTTGAAAGAATCCCAATAATTAATCGTTATATTATAATAAAGCGAAATTTTGCCATTAGGTGCTTAAATTCCTGCCATTTCAAAGTCAACTAGCATTCAAAGACCTTACCTTTGTAAGACAATTTTAGTTGCCTTTAAAAACCCACCTGTTTAATTTCTTGAAGAGAGAGAGAGAGAGAGAGATCGCCAAACAGCTTTCTTCACGGTTATAGTGCGGCCTGCAAACAACTGACAACAGACGAAATGAAATAAATTATTTATTACCATTAAGTATGTTTACGGCGCTTTTATTTTTGCAAAAATATGGGATTTAATTACTTGAAGGAATTGTGACAATCAGCTAACACTGAATATTTATGCCGCCCTTTTGATAAGTCAATATTTTTCAATATATATTTTCGGTTCGTTCAGTTCTTGTTTTATATTAGAAACCTTCTATACAAAATATGCCGTAGATGAACTGTTAATACATGGCATTTTTACGCCGATATCTATAAAATTTGAGTTATATATTACCATAAATTGTGAACTGTAAATAAAATAGTATTTCGCAATAATGTAAAACGAAGCCATCCTCAAATAAGTAACAATATATGTATTTGAAATTCAGCACTTTAAAGTTCGCTCGAAAAACAACTGAAATTGCTTTCTACTTTTCATTGGGGCTGTTAGCTTTATCAGTTTCTTGATATCAGAAAGGAAAAAAAGTTTGATGTAAAAATCAACTGATAATCATTAGTTTTGTGGCTGTGGTGTATTGATTTGATTTGAAAGATCAAGAAAAACTATGAGCCATGGTGTAAGAGTATATACAAGCAATGGGAAGGTCATTAGCAGTTACTTCCTGCGCCCTGATAGGTAAGATCTAAAAATACAAAAGATAGGGGCTCTTTAAACAAAGGATGTATATCGCTTATTTTTCCATCAACAGGCAAAACGGAGAGGATGTTTATTTATAACCAATTCTTGGTGCATTTCAAAATATCATTTGATTGTGGTTTCGGGTACATTCACCTAGCGCGGTACACAATGCTTGTGTATAATTTCAAGTTGTGTATTTTCATTACATTTATCCAAGAAAGACTGGCCATTATTTTTCACTCCTCTGGGAGCTTATCTGTCTTTTATTTTACGGGAAATTATCATTTTAAAGATATACTGAACCTTCGTCTACAACAAAATCAATTAACATTTTGTTGCGTTTAACTGTCTGCATGTCAATTTCACTAGGAAATGTTTCTTAATAAATGGAATGTTCCTGTGGCAGAAAATTTCATTTGGAATAAACGATTTTATTGATAAGATAATTTGTCTTGAAATTCAGATCACGAGCTTAGCGTACTAGCTGGTAAGCCTGCTATCATAACCTTTGATAAGGCTTATTTTGCTAATATATATGTTTTATATCATTCTCTTTAATTTACGTATAGGTGCCTGGCACAAAATCAGAGCGCGAAAAATTTGTTTGATCTCAGCTTAACTTGCTTTAACCAACACGTACATTAAAATGAAAGAGCTCAAACGGTTCTCTAGAAAGTGAATCATATTTAAATGCACAGAACACAGGTTTAAATGCGGTGAATTATTTCTAGACAGTGAATAAACATGAATCAATTTGTGAAATTTTCTAAAGTAGTTTTGATTCCAAATCATTCAATTTCAGTTTTTCCTTTGCACAATGAGCTAAGCAAATGTGCGTGATTCGAAATTTAGTGTGTCTATTGAGCCCTTAGTCTCACAGTCGCCACTTAACCGTTCTATGTAACGACGAGAACAGTTTGATACAAACATCTTTGGAACCACGCAACGAAAAAAAAACGCTTTATGATTAGAACTCGTAAAAGGATGGAATTTTCGCCAGATTTCTGATATCTGTGTTAACACAGACGAAGATCGATGAATCCTCAATGTCGAAATACAACTATCGTAATTAAACCACATAGAGACTAACCTTGCCAATACGTGTAGAAAACTGACGGCGTTTCAGCTAACAGAGTGATGAAAAAGTCTATAAGTTTAACAATCTGCAGTGTGAATTCAACTTCGCAACCTCTGAACGCGGAGATTGCATTGAGCTTTTCCGATCGTCGAAGGTGATTCAACGAGACAACCCGAGCTGCTCTAAATTGTCGCCTTTTCTACTTGCTTACGTCATACCCAAGAATACCAAATTAGAAAAATTAGAAAAGAAATTAAATTAGAGTGCTTAGTTGCCTAACGGGAACAGGGCAAATGCATGGTCTCGCCGCAATCTGTCAAGGTTTTCATTTGATTTTATAAAAAACAATTGCTTACGTTTATTTGACGTATTAAGTTAATTTTTTAAAACTTACAGCTCCTGTCCTCAAAATAAACACGTACATGATTTCCACTTGTTTGTATTTTTCTCCTATTGCTTTTATTTTTCCAATCATGTCATCGAATTACGTACTAATTTCGTAGGTATTGTTTCCAGCTTTTTATCCGAAAACAAAAGAGAAAAAAGTTAAAAGGTAATTTCCGTTGTACATGAAACACCCAGGAAACTGTGCATATATTTCACCTAATCAAGTGGTGAAACTCTTTGGCGTCATATCAGGGGAATAAGGTCGTGCCGTGGTTCGTATTTTAACGAATCAGATTAAAAACGCTCATGACAAAAACGAAATAGCGTTCTATCCGTCGCCAAAGCGTGTCAAAATTGTAATATTGAAAACCTCTACGCAAACGAGTTCAGGTTTTCCTTTGAGTCAAAATGCCCAGCCAGAATAGATGTGGTTTTGAACTTGCTTTGTTTGATGGTTCATGGTTTAAAAATAAACTGTTTTAAATTGGAATTCCTACCATCTTACCTTAAATGGCGTCCTTCCTTACTCCTAGGGCTAATTTAGCGAAGCTAAGAGACCGACCTTTTTTCAGACAAACGAGAAGACAAGACATGACGCAAGTAATACAGGAGCTTGTCACGAAGATTGACTTATACTTTTTCATTTCCTTCTCCTTCGACATTTTTCCTGTTTAACGTCTGGCTGGAGCTTCGGGTATTTTAATGTAAAGTATATTTTTTCCTACATTGTCATGATACTTGATGTAGGATATCAAGTCACTGTCCAACCTCATTCCCAGGGTCTCTCTCCCCTCACTGTCTTGATATCGAAGAAAACAGAGTAGTAGATAGAGCTTTTGATTGGTTGATACCGAACTTTGGGTATAGTATGAGAAGTCGGCAGACAAAATACTTAGAAAGTTTTACTTCACTTTTCAAGCAAATCGTATGTTCTTCACTGATATTCTATAAAACCGTTGCACCTCGATCGTGTATTTTGTCATTCTCAGTTGACATCCATTTATTCGTTTATTGCTGGTTTTTACTGTCACGCGCTGCAAAAAATAAATCCAAAGCTATTGAGTCAAAAAAATCAAGCCTATTACAGAATGTAGAAAATTACTAGATAGTCTACATGTCCAAGTTTCAGATCTGTACGGTATTCCGGATTAGAATTTTGATGACGTCACGTGAAAACCAAGAATTCTGTGTGTGTTAATGTTCCAAGAACACAGTACTTCTTTTTACAGTTTTATACTGCCCATTGTAAACGTTATCAGTTCTTTGGGGGTTGGGGGGTTTTTACTGCAGCAGTACCTGAAAGGGCACTCTATCCAATAACGTTTTAAACTGAACATTGTAATTATAACTGCTGCAATGGCTTATGTATAACAATTCTACCTTAGTTTAAAACCGTCATTATTTTTATTATAACTGAGTCACAGCATTGGAAACCCATCTCACTTGGTCGGAACCTTTCGTTTTACTGCAAATGCCTTTCCGTGTGTCATTTCAGTACTATACTACACAACAGTGGCGTAAAAAAGTCCTCATATGGTTGTCCAAAACAATCAAATAGATCAGTCTCAAAGGATTTTAATTTTCTTTTATTAAACACTTCAACTTAAATCAAATTCCCGCATGTACCTCTGACACTTTTAATTTTTAAGTTTGCGAACCAGACGATAGTGTTCTATACAACTGTACCTTTTAATATAAACACCTTAAAACAAAAAGCAAAGTACATATTTGTACAACGTTCTCACAGTCAATACATGCAACGCAACGAGCCAGTCACAACTCGAAGCAAAACTATGTGACTATTGCCAAGTGCGGGAGAAACATGCAACCTGTGTTACCGCGGAAAAACATGCAATGGGTGCATGCCAAATGCGCGAAACGCACGTAATGATTAGTCTAAAAACTGGTTTTGGTTTACTGCTAATTTCAAAACGTAGCTAGCATGTAAATAGATTTAAATAGATTTAACACGTTACAAGAACTTTTTTGAACAAATCAACGAGACGATAAAGTAAAACAATTACCCTATAAATTTCATATTGCTGTATTATTAACCTATCTCTTCTGATACATGGGTATCGTGTAGCATGTAAAAGATGAAGTATAATATTTCGAGACTCAGCTGAGTATTAAGATAGACAATGTCTGCATGCCTATATCTGAGCTTTAGTAGACATTTTTTCAGTGGAGTGGTTTTAAATTAGTGCTGTAAAACCAAAACCAAATTAAACACCTTGCCGGTCAATCAGAAAAGACACATGCAATCAGTTGTACCTATCACAACTTGAAGCAAATTCATTTATCTTGCGCGAGGCATAGGATCCGGAAAGCGTGTGCGAACGAGCCAGGATTGGTTTTGGTTTTCTTTCTAACTGAAGGAAGAAGTGGCACGAGATTTTTAAACCAATCACTAAGCATAGTAAATTAAGCAAAACCGTAGCAAATGCTTTTGTTAGTCAAGTGAAAACCGCTCTATTGTGTAAACTGTGATTTAATGAAGCACATCAGGCATAGCACTGGTGTACCTTAATCAACTTTACTTTGAAACAATTATTTTTATCATAAGGGAACTAGTGTCTAGCTTTTGTGGATTGGTTTGAAGTTTAAGTCTGTCTGGCTCGTTTCGATGCTAGACCATCGGTGGTAACCCTCCAGCATTTTTGTCCCAAAGACAATTCGCCGGGCTTCTCATTGGGGTAAACGAAGTAAGGCCCACGGGAAGGGAAATCTATTTTCTCAAGACACGAAAACAAGAGAAGCTTAATTTACGTCGTGATCTTGTTGTGCAAGAGGAATGGCAGATTGGGTGCACTTTAATTTTTCCTCCTTGTCAATAGATTTCTCCGAGTTCGCAAACCTCACCAGAACATTTCTCGTACTCTTGGCGCCTGCAGAAAGATCCCGAGAAACGTTGCAAAGCTGATTAAAATCCCGAGAATCAACACCACTCGGTCCAGGATCTTGGCGGCCATCTGCCAGTCCAAGTGGTTGTTGAACCTTATCATCTCTTCGTGGTCACGCAACTCGTCCACCGGCTCAAACACGTACTTCCCTTGCTGCCTATTTTCCATGTGATCGTCCAAAATAGGCGTCTCGCGAATGCTGCTTTGTGTTCTACTGCGCGTGCGCTGTATGAGCGACGGCTGACGATGAATAACGTCACCGCAGCAACCATTTCCCTCGCATTTTGTTTCGTTTATTGGATCCAACCGTCTCATTTCGCAAGGCGCCGAGTAAGAACTTTCGGGGCTCTGTGTTAAATCGCAGTTTTCTTCTACAATAAACTGCTGTTTTCGGCTCTTTCTGTTTGTCTTGCTTTTGGCACCAGCCGGTTCATACTTTATTCTGACTAACGGTCCCAGAATTCTAAACATGAGTTTTTTGAGCCACTTTGGCATCGTTGAGCGCTGGTAGTAAAAGTTCAAAATGACACAAGTAGCAAACAGAGCCAGTCCAATCTCTGTAATAGCGCTGGAATAGTACTTAGCTGGATAGAAAAGAAAGAAACATGCAGCACAGTTTTAAGTTTCTTAAAGTCAAAAAGGTAGTTAGGGACACATCACATAAGGGGGCACCGCTCCACACAAACAACTGTAATTTCTAGTAAGGGGACATCTCCCTTAAAGAAAAAAATAAGTAATTGTCCTGGCTTATTTTTATTTCATTACAAAGGTATTTCTCATAAGAGGAAAGTGAGACGTGGTATCCCTAAATAATAATAAAAACTTGTATCAACCTCAGTTTCCAAACTGAGCTATTATGTATAACAAAACTGTTGCGACAATTTGCCAGTTAAAAACTGGCAAATAATATCTATCACACCATCAAAACTAACTGCCGACTATGCCAAACTTTACACTGAAACCTTTAGTGTGTATCAGGTTAAATCGACAACTTAAATTTCCCCCTACACAGGGATCACGCTGGAAACGGCAGCTTTTTCAATAAACGTCGCCTGTTAATTTACCTTTAGCGACTCGCAATTAAAAATCAACTAAAAACCTATCTAAATCTAACTAATCAACGAAGAACGTAACTAAAAGAATGCAAATTTGTTTTAAAAAGCTCTGTATATCGTACCATCTAAATGGTACAAATGTAACTGAAAAATTATGTTTCTACGTCACCATTAAGACTAACAACTAAAAATAGGTGATCATTAATTTTAACTGACAACATTCTCCAACTTCCAATAACACAGCTTGAAAGTACTTGTTACTCATATGTCACGAAATGCATTACCTAGCAACGGAATGTACTGAGAATCCGCTGGCAGTTTAGCCGAGGTTAACTCCTGGAAAATCGCCATGGCCATCAGCACAGTGATGCCCAGTCCAATCCTCTCCCCAGACTCCGGCGGTAAAATAAAGGAGAGAAGAACCATGACAGCGATGAGAGAGCACGGTACCACCAGGTTCACCATGTAGAAATAGTAACGCCTCCTTAAATGGAGCGTGATTATCACGCCAGGGTACGGGTGGATACAGCAGCTGTATTTATCCTATACGAAAAAAATTAAAGTTTTCCAATTTACCGATAGCCTGACTAAAGCATTCTGCTTTAAAAATAAATTATACATTAAACATGTATCCAGAGCGTTTTCGAATAATCTAATCAAATATTGATACGTAGCCTCCGAGCAACTTGTGACATGGGCTGGAAACAGTAAAACAACCTGACAGATTGCCATTAAAAAGTCTCGAACTTGAGTTAAATTTAAATTAATTAAAAATTGCAACCATTTGTTAAGCTGAACCCTTTCCACAGTTTTGTACGGCACATAGTGATTTCATGATATAAAAAGTTGGCAGGGGAGCAGGAGACTTAAAAACGGCGATTCTGATGAAACCAGATGTAAAGTGATTACTTTGATTTAAAGCACCTATTGTAAGAATCATGCCTTCAATGGGGTATTGCCGAGCATTTTGTGCCCTCCCTACCTAGACAAATTTTATATTGTGATACTGAGGGAAATGAGTCTTCGAATATTGCTAAATTGTCCTTGAGAGTCCTCGAATTGTCCTTGGAAAACAGGTTTGAAATCTGTATGAACTATGTATGTCGCGTACGTAAGTACTTGACACGCTTGTGTTGCTTATATCAGAGGAGCAGGTTCAGAGTCATTCACTAACCTCTATTCTTTCAGCTGTCACACTAAACAATTCCCATTCAGTGTTATTTTTATAAATGTCCCCTTTGGCACCGGTCTCTGACTCGTCCACGACTATATCCACCTGACTACCATCAAATGCCCATGATGCGAACTTCATTATGCAGATCTAAACAAACAGAATAAACTTGAATTAATTAAGCTACAAGTCTGCAATCAGGAAAGCGGACCCTGCATCTGACCTACGTTTATCTCGGTACCCCTGAGTATCGGATGCTAGTCTACTGCAGTTACCCTCCCTCCCTCCCCTCAGTCGCATTGTATCACGTTGCCCTCAGTACAACATATCAGTGAGACAGTTATCTATTGTGCAGCCAAGATCTATAAAGATTCAATAACTATCAGCACAAATGAGTTACCTAAAAAACGGTGCATTTTGAAAAACAAATGGCTATTTTTTTAGTTTTTAACCGTCTAAATCTTCCTAAATTGAAGCCATTCTTGCTTATTTTCCAGCTTATATTATTTCTTTCTTGGTGTTGATCTACCTTACAAAACTAGCATTTTGAGGTTTTATCCAATTTGAACGAAATTTGTCCATTGGAATTAAAAATGACTGTAAAAATTCGTGACATAACTCCTTTTAAAAAGCCCTCGTTGCTCAGCATAACAGAGGGTGCTAATGGGGTTAACAGTTAACTGACAATTGGCCAAAAAATAGTAGTTAACTGATATTTGGCCAAAAAATTAGTAGTTAACTGATAAATGAAACGTTAACAGTTAAGTGACATTCTATTAGTTATACTGAATGAGATTGTTGTTGTTAATAAAAGCAACAAGTTTTTTCCTAACACCAAAGCTATTTTGTGGCATTTACTTGCCCCGCTGCGTGACCAGGTGATATATTAACTGATTCTATAATTATGAGAAGGTACCAGAGTCGTACCAGGCACATGTTGATCTCCGTGATGGCGTCAAGTGGGGCGCGGTCAAAGTTATTCTAAGTTTTTATCGAGATGATGACGAAAGATCGACATTGAAACGGAAACAGAGGTTGCGTACCGTTTGACATGCCAAAGCACAATTCAATGGACATAGCTTGTAAACATTGGATCGATTTCATGGAAATCAGTCAAAAGACAAGCGGAAAAGTTTGGACTCGGTGCAATTTGACTTTAAAAGTTGTTAACTACAAACACACAGAACTACACTAAAATGGCGGTCATACTAATCAGTGCTTGACATACGCACCGATTACAACAAACACCAAAGCTATCATGAATTCATTTACATTCTCTGGCACCAACAGATATCTTTTTACCATGGATATCAAATCCCTCTACACGGTGATTCCCAATAACGATGGTTTACAGGCTCTGAAATATCATCTTGACCTGCGTCCCCAAAAGGAACCCCCAACTGACACTCTTGTACGCTTGGCGGAGTTGGTCCTCAAGCTCAACTCGTTTGAATTTAACAGCAGCTTCTACCAACAAGTCGGCGGGGTGGCCATGGGTACAAAAATGGGGCCAAACTACGCTTGTCTCTTTGTTGGCTTTGTTGAAAGCAAGATGTTTCAGGATTATCCAGGCAACAAACCTGAACTGTACAAACGATACATTGACGATGTCATCGGCGCCACGTCTGGAACACGTGAAGATCTTCAAGACTTCATTAATTTCTGTTCCTCATACCATCCTGCGCTCAAGTACACCTTCGAAATCAGCGAAACATCGATTCCTTTCCTGGACCTTCGCCTATCCATCACTGATGACAAAATAACAACATCAATCCACTATAAGTCCACCGACACCCACAACTACCTCCACTATGGGTCGTCCCATCCGCCTGGCTGTAAAAACGCAATCCCTTACAGCCAATTTCTTCGCCTGCGCCGCATCTGTTCCGACCAACAGGACTACAACACCAAGTCCAATGAGATGGCATCATTCTTCAAGGCGAGAGGCTACCCTAGTGAAGTAGTTGCAGCCGGGCAAAGAAAGGCAGCAGACATCGAACGTCAGAGCGCACTACAGCATTCACGAAACCAACCATCTGAGGGGAAATCAGAAAAGACCCGCATGATACTAACCTACCATCCAAAGAACCAGGAAGTCAAGAAGATTTTGTTAAAGAACTTTAGTATCCTGATCGACGACCCTCGAACAAAGAACATCTTCACGACCACGCCCATGTGAAAAGAGAAAAGCCCTGGGAACGAGGGTGGAAACAAATCAAGCACATTTTATCGAGAGAGGTTACCCGGAAAGCCTTGCCTAAAGAACTTTCGCGGAAGTTTATTTTTAAAACAGGAAGTAGGCCATCCAACTAAAACTTAAATCTTGCCTTTTGTAACGCAATACCAACCAGCAGTACCAAACACAGTCCGAACTTGAAGCAAATACTCATGAAAAATTGGCATTTTATAGAACAACCATTGCACAAGGAAATATTCAAGGAACCTTCCCTAATATTATACAAAAGGGGTAGGTCTCTCAAAGATATACTCGTGAGATTGAAACTTTGAAAATGGCTAATACACGTGCGTGAGAGTCGTGCATGCCTATCTTTTTAATCACTGGCGTGCTGAAGTAAAGAAAATTCAGGTTATGACGCAATTATTTTTGCTGTAATAAAAGGAAAGTTAATAGATAACTAAAATTAGTAGTTAACTGACAATTGGCCAAAAAAATAGCAGTTAACTGACAATTGGCCTAAAAATTAGTAGTTAACTGACAATTGGGTACCCCCATTAGCACCCTCATAACAGGAACAACACACAGCATGTGACTGACGTAAGACTGGTTTTTACTGGGCACAAGCATAAGCCCAATTATAAGCATAAGCACATACCAAGACCAAACACACTCATTCTTCTTATACGGTTCTCACTAGCTATTTATATAGAGATAAGCACAGGCACGAGAAGAACGAACATATTTTTCTTGTGCTTATGCTTTTGCTTTTTCCAAGTGAGGACAGTATAAGAACGAGTGTGTTTTTTTGTGTGGGGCTAATGCTGTTTATGCTTGTGCTAATATCCAGTGAAAACTAGCTTTTACCTGGTCGTCAAAAGGAAAGTATTCAGTGTTGATGTCACATGTGCTCTGAAATATAGCTGGCGCCATCCATTTGCACGAGCCGTTGGAGTTGATGGCGATTTTTGTCTTGTACTTCTCTGTGCCGCCTCCCAGTTTATCATTATCATCAGCACTGTCGGCGAACCGCACACTGTGTTAAGTTTAATGACAATAAATAATAGCAGGCCACGTTTTTGAAAAGCACTTAAGGGATTGAGCAGCATCCGTCTTAATACTTGATGATATCACACAGTTCAATTGTATCGCGATGACTGATATTGGTGATCACTAGCCAAGGTTTTACTAGTGACAATGTTGTCTCAGTAAAGTTAAAGGGAACTCTACATCCATCATTGCTAGCCTTTATATGAATCAGGGTCCGTCACACACTTAGGTTTTACCCAAAAACCCTAAACTTACCACCCCCTTGCAGAACATAACTTACGTGGCGACATGAAAGCTTTCATTTGAATGGCCACACACTTAGAGTTTCATCCACAGACTAAAACGTTAGAACCACCTTGTACAGCGTAATAAAGAGTAGGAGATAAAAGTACAGAGCCACATAAAAGCATTTCTCATTAGATTTCAATTGAATTTTCTCGCACTAGGATCATTGTTTTATCCAGACTTAAAAGTTAAAACTACTACAAAGACAACTTGTGATTCAGGTGATGATTGATGTTAGAATTTATTTTTGACCGATTGTTAGTTTTCAACTAAAAGGAGCACTGGTAAAGTGGGTGAGAGATTAAAACACAAAAGAAAAACATAACCTGCAGCACGTGGCCTGCTGTAAACATTAATTTATCATTATTTACTATATTCACTAAACATTTAAAGATATTAATTTATATTACTTATTAAATTATTACAAACGAATGTTAACTTACCACGTGCCTCGTTAAATTTCAAATCATGAATATTAAAAGGACAGTATTTTACAATAAGGTAACGTTACAGTACAACCTTAATGTCAACCCACAGTTAGAAATATAGCAAAAGTTAACTGAATTACATTCCTAACGCAAAATCATGTTCCACGGGGCATATGTTAAACTGTTTAAAAGGGCGTTTGGCTACAGATGGCTCGGATGGAAACGGATTGCAATTTAAAAACGTTCGCTAACGTTTTCAAGTTGTTTTCGCGCGCCTTTAAAAAAATCGATATTTATAGCCGAAATTTGATTTCTATCCCCAAACAAGGGTTATGTCTTCCGTTAAATGTTCAAAGACAATATTTGTCATGGGTAAAGTTGCCTACCACTTATTTCAAAGCAATTAAGACCAAAAACTGTGAAATCACCGTGACATAGTCCCTTCAGTTAACCGTTCCTTCAAAAGGACTTTATTAATTTGAAGTAGTCGTTATACCAAACAGTAGCCAGATAAAAGAAAGTGTTATAATCACGATACTTGATGGAACCAGGTCTCTTCTCTTACGATAGCATCATGCCTCACCTATTGTACAAGATGATATCCGGAGCCCAGACCTTCTTAGGACCGACATGAACAACGCTGGTGCCATTGTAGTCTGCCTCGTTCCACGTCAAGTCGGAATTTATCCATTGCTGAGAAACGAAATGAAAGGTGATGCAAATTACCTTATAAACATGGTAGAAAAACCTTAAAGATGTCCTCCATCTAGAAGTTTCTGTACGCCACATGTGCGTAAACCAATATGTTTAAAATTTGACTAGCCTCTTACCTGGTAAATCCACCATTGAGAACGAATTGTATTTCCTCTCTCGTTCTACAAGCAAACAAAAATTAAAGAAACAAACGAAAAATCCATAAATTTAATTTCAAAGTCATTAACACTAAACGAGCTCTGAAGTCAAAATACAATTCTTGTACCCAGTCCCTTTCTGTTTTATAGCACAAGTCAAATATAATAATAGATTTAATACAATTTCTTGCTGTTAGTTAGCCAGTTTCTTAATGGAATTAAAAGAAAATGTACGGTCTTTGAGCATTCAAGGACCAAACACACTGCAATTTGCTAGAGAGTAGAGCGGTTTTCCTTGGTTGAGTTTTTTTTTTGTTTTGTTTCTTTTTTGTAAATCCCTGCGAAAAACCCCCCCCCTTTTTTTGCTAAAACAACAACAATTACAACAACAAGGGCTTTGAAGAACTGTGGACTACAACTTCATCAAGTTATTGAAAATCAAGGCTCAAGAAAGTGACGATGTTTTCCACGGTTTTGAAGGTAATTTCCTCGCTTGTATTATTCCTCGTATATTGTTATGCAAATATCGATAGTTGGTGTAAGAGGTTATTACCCACCAAGTTAATAATCCTGACAAGCTTCGCGCCAAACGACACGAGAACAGCACGTGATCGGTTGGAGTGCGGTGTGCCATCTTCATCGTACTTTGCGAACATGTCTTTAAGAAGTCGCTGTTGAGGGCTAAGCTGAGGCGAACCTGGTAGAAAATACAAAACATAAATCATGTTTGAATTAATTATTAAAATTGAAATGCACATTTTGTATATATAGCTGTTGCTCCTTGCACTTAAAGTCTGTCTAAAACTGACAACGAATAGTCAAGATCGACATATTTTAACAGGTTGATACAACTGAAGTTTTTACATTTCGGTAGTTGTCGTTGAAAATCCGCAAAATGTTCGAGATTCGACGATTTTCGCTTTCTAATTTAGTTCTATAAACTTATTGAAATATATTTAATTTCATGACTAACAGGTGCTTTGAGTCGACGGCCAAGTTTAAGCGTCGTGTAGTTCCTTTTCTATGTCTTAATTTGAACGCAGTAATAATCAATCTCAATTGCAAACACAGATCAAGATAGTGAGATAAGTAGATAAGTAGTGGCTGTAAAAAATTCGTCAAACTGGCAATGATCTCACTTTTCTCGGCTATTTAAAATACTAGAATTGAGCAATAAGTCAGTGCGTTATTAAAATGGTAGCCTTGAAACGCAGACAGAGCGAGTTTACTTACAATTGTTGTTTAAGGTTGCGGTTTTGTGGCATTTGAATGTGGGATTTGCATGTCAAGTGCTAGAATAACGCGTATTTATCGCTCGGCGTTTGACACAGGGCCAAATTTGTGAAAATAATTGAAATTTATTGTCGATCGGTAAAGGGAAAAAGCGTATCGTTTGTCTTCATCTCGAACGCACAATTGAGGTCCGCCTTTATAGTGCTATGACGCTAGAGTACCGGATAACTGAATCACTTGTCGCAACGAAAATAAGCGATCAGGTTAAATATAAATAAAGGTACCTTAAAATCATACTGTCATAACCACTTGTAATGCGCGACACCAACACAAGATGTTTTTAAAAGCTTTTTTGAATATTCCAGAAGGTCACGTCTTGAAATTACTGCTTCAAGGGGTGTATAAAAACCGTATTGCACAGCAAGTGTAACATAAAACATTGTGTAAAAAGAAAACTTACCTGTTGAGAACTGAATTATGTTCCATTGCTGGCTCAGGATGGTCCATATTATCAGTTGTATTTTCATTATTGATGGGTGATGCGCGTCAGGCCACGTTTGCGGGGAGAAAAACTGCTTTTACTTTCTTTTTTCCTCCAAAAACTGCCAAGATTCTGTTTCGCTGTTCCCCTTATTCAGATCGGTGACCTGTTATGCCACAAGGGAACAGAATCTTAGTTGTTTTCACTGCACAGATAAATTTCATTTATATCACCGCCAAAGTCGAGAAAATGAAATGCGCAATTTTTAATATGTTGCCAACGTACTTACGGTTTGAAGATTAAGTTTCAACACGAAGACAGTAACTGAGCCTTGAATATTATTATAGATCGTAATTCTGCCATTGTTTTACATCAAACGAGGATATCCGATAAGGTTGATGTAATGAATACCGGTTTGTTGTGGGCGAAGCATTTCTTTTCAGTATTGATATGCATACATGAAGTTGTTATTAATCTTGTCTGACCATCGAGTTCGTTAAATAATTTCTTAAATATACGCCACGCTGCTACGCAGCACAAACTTTAATGATACAATTTCCTTCTACTAACCTTGACAAAGGAGACAGGACAGGGTGCTTTTTATGTTAAGGCTTCGCACGTTATTCCTGCTGGGACATTGTGCCTATAGAGTTTAGTCTTGTTGTTTAGCTGTCGAACGCAAGAATAGCAATAGGTTATGATTCTACTTTAATTAAAATGTATATATATTCAAGTAGCGAATGACCAATGGCGTGCAAGTGTGAGCTAATAGCTAAAATGCGCTTATAATGTTGGTGTGAGGGGTGAATAATTATTCAAGTTAAGATATAATTTCAGCAAAAAAGGTGAGAGAAAAATTGATTTCATATCATGTTTTTATTTTGTATGCAAATGCTTAGTCCTTTTTGTGACCAATTTGCCGTTTAAATTTACTAATTAGAGGCTGCCGCTTATTTTTTTGCTAAAAGTGTTTTAACACCGAGAATTGAATCTTTGAAAAAAACGACGTTTATGGTTAAGACCGGACTTTTCAGAAATTGATGACATTCAATTCGGCACAAAAACGTTATTATAATCATTGCACCTTAAGAAGCCAATATAACCATTAATTGTAGGCTGTTATAATTCGCAAAAATAAGCCGTAAATCTTCAGTTCACAATTTCAGACACTAAGACTTCATTTCTAGCAGAACTGGGGCAGAACTTTTTAATCTTCCATTATTAGTTGTTATAAAAAATACAATAAATTCTGTTTATTCTTTGTCACTTAAAGGGACTGTGTCACGGCTGTTAGCCAAACCTAGGCATAGGAAATGACCAACAAATTCTTTTAAATATATAAAATAACCTCTTAAAACAGTATAGGAATATTGAAATAACACACCAAATGTAAATAAAGGTACGGATGGCCAAAAGTGTCGAAGATTGAAACGGATTGAGATATGGGTTTTTGAAATGTAGTCCGGCGGAACTGTTTTCAAAGTTAATCTTGTCTGGTTGTAGCTTTAAATTAAAACGCCCGGGAGACACATTTGGCTGCAATGAAGCTATAATTTTGTCATTTAAAATCAAAGAACTAATTTCTTTGCAAAAATTTAGTTTCATGGCGAATATTTGGCAAAATTTATCATCATTAAATTAACTTAGCCGTGACACAGTCCCTTTAAATATTCCTAATTTAAAAAAGTCAATATATATGTAATGGGAAAGAGGAATAACCTGCATGCTGAGAACCATTTTAAAACTGACGAAATATAAATCACAACAACTCGTCAAACATTTTTTATTACGGTTTCTAGTCTATAAAAAACCTTATTTCCTGGCATGGCGGGCCGTCTTGAGTATTCAACTAAGTTTGCCGACTGATCAGTTCGCTTTAGTGAGAAGAAGACTGCCTCATTAACGTGACTTGGTTCGCACCTGTTATTTGCTTGAACAGTTGCAAAAGGAGCAAATATATTCATCTTTGGAATTTGTATTAGAAACTAAACCTTCATTAACTTTACCTCTGACCAAGGTGTTCTGCAAAACAATCTTACAAGAAAATTGCCACAGAGAGGAAATTCAAAATGGTACATTTCACTAAAAATATGTTTTATTTCGGCTACTACATTCAGACATTTACTAAAAAAAGACCGCAGTAAGCTACCTTCAATTTAGCAACTCTATTTCACCGCTTTATCGATCTGTTCGCGTTATTTGCATAAGAAACCAATTTCGCACTTTTAAGAGTAGAATATAATTTTGTTCTTTTTATTTACAAAGAATCAAAAGAAAGCTCCTATAAAACTAACGTAACTGACAACCAGACGAATTGTAATAGAATTTCTAAAAAGATCACCGTTGTTTTGCATAAAAGTGGCGATGTGTTTTGACGTTAATAGCGTCAAAACACAACTCTATCTCTATGGTTTAGACCAGTCGTTCTTTGATAAAACGAGTTGATTTTAAGTTTAAAAAACGCCCCAAGCAACATTAATTGCTATTGTTTATGTTGTACTCTCGATTGCAAGTAAGAAGTTAGCACGTTATATTAGAAATACCAATATGGGAGTGCATTTACTAAAACAAGAACGCGAACACCGAAGAATTCGTTACCTTTACCAAGACGCCTTATAAACAACTTGACCTTACTTAATTTGCAGACCTCAAAACTACTGTCTTGCACTCTAAAGGCCACAAAGATGAGGCGAATCGGCAGTGGAACGCACTTACATGTAGAAACGGAACTCGTAAATGTTGAAAAAGACTGATAAAAATCAGGATATTAATACTGAATGCTAATAGGTTTCAACTGAGCCGCAATTGTAATTTCTAACTAATGCATCTCGCGTTCTACATCTCGTATTTCGCAAACAGGTGAAAGTTTAATACGAGTGAATGGATGTTTTCGCTCCTTTTTACCCTTAAAAACGAGAATCGTATCGCCAGAATCAATATGTTGGAGACATTAAGTCAATTTTTAAACCGTTGTCTATGGCAATGTTGGAACATTCAGTTAATATGTGTGACTGTGACATTCTTTGCTGAAAGAAGGTGAACGGAAAGTAATGCCCCTAGTAATATGCCTGAAACCTCTGTCCATAAAAAAAATATAAAGTTTAATTTGACTTGAGACTTCGATGTTTTTTAGTCTAAGGACAACTAAATCAAAGAGGGGAAGTTCAGGAAAGAGAAACTTAAAAAAAAAACCGCATTGTCATATAATCTACTCTTCATGTTTTTCTTTTATTCCTTCGACGCTCGGAAACGAAGCTGCTTCTTTTGCAAGCAAACCGTTGCAAGCGCTTTAGTTAGCAATTCTACAAACGAAAAACAACAAGTACTTTTGTTACCGACATACCTTTATCTGTCTCTAGCGTATTCCATTTTCCGTTGGCGAATTGCAATCACTCTCTCCTTTCTCCATCGATTAAAAAGTCAAAACTAAAAGCACACGTTAATCAGCACATTTGATCTCTGTGTTCCAGTTCTAATTAGTTACCTGACGTAAACCGCAAACTATTGATATTCGTGTAATGAAATTAAATTTGCTGTCTCAGCGTGTCGAAGACGCTGTTAGAACATTTAGAAATGTTATGCAGCTGAAAACACATTTCAATTATATTTCTTTCTTTTATTATAACTCGAATGTAAATTGCTCATTTTGGTTAGAAAATGCATCTTCTTTGTTTACCTTGTTTTGTCTTATATATTCAATCTCGCATATTATTTTTAATAGCTGAGCCTAAGTGAACGTTAGGAAGTTTCAAAGTTTTTTCAGTAAAAGTAATAACTAACATGGAACTTTTCGGCGACGTTGGCTGATTGCAATCTATCAGCTTGGGAAGTCCAGAGCGGTGCTTTTATGAACACACATTACAAAATGCATTAATTCGACTGTCATTTTACGACAGAGTAAGCTAAATTTTAGCCCCCCTACTCTGAGTGATTGCAAACAAAGGCGGCTATAAGATTCAAGTTAACCACAAGAGAGAGTATTCTTTAAAAGATAAGTATTGAGCGATGTTAAAATAGAATAAAACATGGAACTTTTTGGCGATGTTTACTGATTGCAATCTATATCATACAGCTTGGGAAGTCCAGGACATAGCATATACAGAATATTATAAAATGCATAGTCACGACTTTGCAGATTCCACAGATTAACCTTAATTTTAGCCGCCTCTGGCCGCTTACTCCGACCCAAAGCGAGGCGCCTGAAATTCAGACTGACCACATATTCTTTTGTAAGTTTGAATGCCACTATTAAGCGATGGTAAATGAAGAAGTTTTAAAGAAGGCTGATTGTTATTACAACGAGGCTTATATCGTGCAGAGTTTGAATTTTGTAAATTACTAACAAGAGCTTAAGACTTCACGCAAACATGGCGCCAAATCAGAATCGGATACGCGATGTACGGCCGAATGCAATTTCATTTCTAAAATTTTTACAATGTTACGTAGTACAAACTTCAGATACCTACCAAAGGTCTTACGAATGTGGTACCCTTTCAAAAACTGCGGAGAAACATTAACAGCAGAGTGTATTGAAAACTCAGAAGCTGACTGCTTTGCAATTGCTTGCGTGCCTGCGTACGTAGGCATCTAGATAAGTCAATTTAAAAGTAAGTGAGTGAATGAGTGTACTTGTAAGCACGAACGTGGGTAGGTGAATTAATGAGTACATACATCAATGGGTTATTTAGAACTAGCGAGTGAGAGAGTGTTTAAGCCTCTGTTTACAAGGGACCAGGCTTAAGGTAACCCCTCTGCTAGCGTTACCCTGGCTCTAAAGTCAAAGATAGCTCAAGTGAACAAGTGAAATTTCACCACAGGTAAGATTACCCCAATAATTCTCGCGAACGTGGTAGCGAATAAAACTCGCAAAGAAAATCATTTTATGGCTTAAATTGATTTGGGCTTTCATTAGGTAGTTTATCAGTTATAATAAAACCACATTTCGATTTCTAAAATTAATTGAAATGCCAAATACTAATTTTCTTAGTTTGACGCATTTGTCAGCAAATCTAAAACATTTCCGCCCAAAGTAGAACATAAAACAATTTTTGAATGAATACGATGTTTTTTCGCTACAATTCTTTGATTTTGACTGTATCTTGTTTGCAATTATGTTTCTTTAAATAAAACTAACGCAAAATAAATTGTCCAAAATAGTCCAAAGTTATCCCAGGTTACCTCTTTGGGTAAGCAGCCTTGCTTATAAACACTTCAACCGGTCGAAGAAAAAGAAGAGACGCGCAAGAGATAGAGCAACCTTGTTGCTTAGGTAACCTTATACCCACCTCCTTGTGTGGAGAGTGAAGTTGTATTATTAGTTAATAGTTGAATTAGTTTTTGTACAGCTCCCTGATTTCGTTGGCGTCGTATAGTTGCTATATCATAATTTATATTAATAACAGCTTAAAATAAAATATTTCCGTATGCGACCCACAAGTCAAGAGGAACTCGTAGCAACTAATTTGCAATAAGACCATGTGAAACTGGAAGCTTTCACGTTTTTTCAATTTTTTAAATTTGCATAAAGAAAGAGAACTGTATAAAGTTTCGTTATTTCAAAGCCACAAAATATATAAACAGTGACTTCCATTTAGCATAAACATTTGCACAATTATTTGTCTGTGGACATCATCCATTTCCGGAGAATAGAACAGAAGAAGCTCGAGGGAAGCTGAGCTTTTAAGTGCAAAGTAAAAATATCCGTGCAAATTTTGCGGCCAAATAAAAACTTTTGTGTTAATTGTATTTCAAATATTTTTGCACAAAGTCTCGCTGTTTGAGACCTTGGCCAAGCTTACAAACGTCAAGATAATTCTGCTGCCTTTCAAAAATATTGCTTTATTCAGCTCAAAACAATATCAGTTCTACGCAATTGAACAATTCATTGGGACGGAACCTGAAGTATTTGAGCGTAAACTGACAGAAATTTTGAAAACTGGGAGATGACGTTTGAGGATGTCCTCTGCCAGGATATTCCCCAGTTTGCCACGTCCCACGACATGGCTCGCGAGAAACTTGAGATATCGTTTGATGGATTATTAAAATACGTACATCATATAAATCTAGTGCTACTGTGAGAAATGTTACAAACTGAGGCAAAACTGGAGATATGAATGGAGTAATCTGTACTCCCTGGGACGACCTATTAAATTCAGTTCTAGCGCAATACTCATTTTCCTCGGCCATACACAAAGAGAGGACAAGAAGATAGCTAGGATCTCTTAAGCGCTGTACTTACGTTTGTAGGTGCTAAAATAGAGGGCAACAGTCACTGATATAAAATTAAATTCCAATTTATAAAGTTAGGTCTTTTTATGATAGATGAATGCTAATTAAATGTTTGAATAAGTTATAGTTCCCTAGCTGCGACCGCAGTTCAAATTATGGAATAGAATGCAACGGATGTTCACTGTTTCTCATGCGACGAATTTCTCGAGTCGTAATTTTAATGTTGATAAAAATTCAATTGTGAATTCGTTTTTCTAGTTAAAGTTTTTCCTCACCCCGCAGTTCCCTTAAAATGCAAGACAAAATATGTCTGTGGGAAGTAAATTTCTTCATTTTGCTAGATGTATCTACAGAACAGAAAATATTTGCCCTTCGGAAGATTTGCAAGCAAGCATACGCTAATTTCTGGTTGAATTTTACGTGTCGTTTACCATTAAAGAACAGTAGTTTTATCTGAAACTCTGTATGTAAAATTATGTATGATTATGAAGTCAAAGATAAGCTTGAAGCTCACTTCATTTATCGAGTGACTGCGCTTAGAATTTCTGTTTTGTTCAGAAATTTATATTTTACTGATCAGGCAACGTTTAAATGAGTTTTTAGTTTCTTACCTGGCGGATTTGGCAGAAAGCTTTTGATGCAAAACCGAGGAAATAACTGATTGCAACTCAGATTCAGAAAGCGACTGACGCACTCGTACAGTTGTACCTGATTGAAATAAACGCTAGTTGAAAAACTTCATTAAAATTTGAATGACATCTATAATTAATTGGTTTCTTTTTATGACATTTGACTTCATTATTTGCGAATCTGTTGAAGGCAAACAGGGAGAGATTCTCTTTGTTAAATTCTTTTTTGCTTAAAACAAAAGCAATGAAAATTATCTCACAATCGGTAGTGTTTTAAATCTATATCTGGCATGGAAAGAATTAAAAACAGTACCACCCAAGCTTGAGCTCTTTGTCCGCACAAGTGGCTCTTAAATTTGCTTTTTGAAATTCTAAACACCTTCATAAAAGGTGCAAATACAGATCGAATAGCCAGGAAGTTACTATTGTTGCTAGGGTGGGCGAAACGCAGCTGCAAGTTAAATGAGGAAAAGATTTTACTTTATTTGATGCACCGAAATAGTAGTTTTTCCACGACACATTATTTGCTTTGGACATTTGATAATGTGGAATTTCAAGGTCACTGTTTCAATAAATTGACGTTTATTTTTGCAACTATTAATGTGTGTTTAAATTAGAGAAAAATTAATTTAAAAAATAGAATTTTATTGGCATCAAGCTCGAAAAAATTAACGCGGGAATGTGGAGATCGGAATTTTCGCGATCGCTGTAAACGGAAGAACGGTCAGTCAAAACTTTTACTTTTTCTCTCCGATATTAACCATTGTTTTAAGTTCCAGTTAAATTATATTCATTTTCTATTCTATTTAATTATGCTTCTACAAGCAACCAATTTTAGATTTGTTTAATTAGGCATTTGTCAAAACTACACTGTTTGTCTTAGTTTGTCGTGACTGTTGGCTCAAAGTGTACACATTGCTGTAAACTGTTTACATTTTACCCAAAAGTAATTATTACAAAGCAACTTACTTTGAAAAAGGCAACGAAAGGGGATGAACAAGAGTGATTTATATTTGTTTTGTTATGTTTTCGTCAGTACGTTCGATGTCTAGCCATTTTTTGATGGTTGAAGTTACGTTCAGCGCATTCTGTATGCATTGCGTGCCCCACCACACGTTTTCACGTACGGTCGGGCGTCCTGCAGTAGTTCAGATATTTTCACCTTCGTTCATCGTGTGAACTTAGCCTCTGGAAGGATAATTATGGACACTCTTTGTCAAACAGATGTTGTTCAGGATATTTGCAAGGTTATTTCATACATAGAGTGCTTCGAACAACATTTTAAGTACCATGTACAAGCTTCCAGAAAAAACCAAGCCCTATTTTGGTTTCAGTATGATAACTGGAGGAGAAAGGAGTGAATTGCGAACTAAGCAGCGTTATTCTACTTTGTGCTTTCAGTTTCCCGTGCTGTGGGAGTAACTGTCAAACAAACTGTCAACAATTCAAACGACAAGGAGCTTTATTTACCATTATCAGTTATTCTTAAAATAACTTGTTTACAAGTAAAAGTTCTATCATTGTATTCTATTATTTTCAGTTGTCATCGACGTTTTTGCAAAAACCTATTATTCCAACATCGGTCAAACTGACAATTATTCAGGAGGAAAGTCTTAACTGCCAGTTTACTACTCCCTAAAATAGATAAAGGGAACTAGAAAGGTCCAAGATCGGATATCCCGAAAGAAGGAAGAAAAAATAATAAATAAATTGAAGCAAGCTGGTTTTTCATTAAAAGAAAAACGACTAAGAAATCATGTAGATGGGAGAAAGAGAGCCGTTGTTTTCCTTACAGAAAGTCTAAGACATTCCTGTTTGTGTCCAGTTCTAGCGGTTAAAAGCAGTCACTATTCAATACTTATTCCATAATCAGCTAAATGATTACAATATCGATGGGGAATCGATATAGTCTATTTTTTATGTCGTAGAGAAAACATCTTGCTAACCGAAAAAGAAACCAATCGGTTAAAACAGGTTTTGTAGTCAATAGCGACAAGACCTTTTTAAGCACATGCGTCGGTGGTTTGTTGGTTAGCTTATCTTAACAGCATATTTTTTTTACGTTTGTATTTCTCGGTGATGTGATGAAATACTTCCTCGTTACAAATGAAACCCCATTACGCACCTTTCTACACGAATAGAACTATAAAGTGCGCGTGCACCTTTCTACAGTATAGTTTAACAGCCAAGCTAAGAAGTGCCAACGACGTGGAATTCACGAAATTTATTTTACTCTACTACAAGTCAGTGAACTGGTCAACAGGACATCTAAAATATCTAGATGGTTTTTTCTTGGGATTAAACTATTTAAAGGGATTTCTTAATTTCTTTTCAAGAAGTTTGTTTTAAAATTGGAAGTCATGATACATTTTATTTCAATATTATTGACATTCTACACCTATCGATCATGTCCCATCCATAACTTCGACATGTTTACTTTCTTCAAGCTAAGAGCAACATCTTATGTCGCTAGTTAAATTTGTCTCGCTTGTCCTTTGTCTTTCGGCATTTATTTTGATTTGCCTTAAAATAAATATCTGAAACAAGCCTTTTCTCTTGCACAAAGTAACATCAAAACGATATTTAAAAAATTAAACTTACCAGCCGTTGCCGAAAGACTTCATTGGCTATACTGATACTGATTACTAACTGCTAAGGATGTAGAAGATCACATAAGAATTAATTAGGCTTTTCTTCAGGTCAAGATTGCGAGAATTGTATGGGTGCAAAAGAAACAATTACAACATTGTTGAACCTGCGTAGCAACCAGACTGTTACTAAGGAAAAAGCGGGCATGTGACATAAAATAATACCAGAAAGCAATGAATTAAAGTTTTACTCTGTCTAATTAATTCGATTAATTCGATATTCTTTATTTTGGTTAATATATAAAGTAGAATGATGATAACAGACGCCTTCACGATTTCTATTTTCAATTATGATTATGTGATTTTGTTTGGGGATGAAGAAAAAAAGAGAATATTATTAAGAGAAAGAAACCGGTAACGTGTTTTTTACTTTATTATTGTTATTTCAATATTGCTATTTACATAATTGTTTAAAGCTGAAAGACCTTTTCACCAAATTGTAATGTAGTTTAGGACCAGTATTTAACATTAACACCCTTAAATACATGAAAAATCATTCTGATCTCGAAACTAAAATTAAACAAGCGCGGGAACACTTGCAAGTTCTGGAAAGCGCGGGAAACGTAACCGATAGTGCAAGGCTGCAAGCGCGGGAAAATTGCGTTGGGTTAACTTGAGGGTGGACGTGATTGGCTACAAAAGCAAGACAAGGCACCGTGCCTCCCACAAATGCAAAAACCATGACAACAACTTTATTTTTGTCGACAATCATTTTGAAACCGCTCTTCACGAAAAACCAAGTGAAAAATAAAATTACTTCCTTAGTCTTTCATAATATTTATAACCGTGCCGTTTGTGAAATTGTGCATTGCAACTGTCCCTTGTTTCGTCATTCAGCTCGCAGACCATACCTGAGCTCGGCAACTCTCGGCCAGGTGTCGGTATGTACTCGTAGTTGAATGACACACAGTTACGATACAGCAGGCATTCGCGCGCACATACGGTGACGTCATCGACAAGCATACTAGTGATCACGTGACCTCCTACGGTGGAGTCTGTAACGTGTTGTACAAACGTTCCAGCCACTGGACTTGTGTCTGAAATTAATTAATGAGAGGTCTGGTGAAAATCAAATGAATCAAACAAGTAGAGTAGAAAAAGCCAAGACTGAATACTGGACATACATTTCTGCAATCTAAGCGCTGAATGACAAATTAATCGTAAATTTTAATAGTAATTGGATTGAGTGGGTATTTGGTGGGAAAAAAAAACATCTGGTAATTTCAGTGGCGGATCTAGGGGAGGGGCGCAGGGGGGCCTGGTCCCAACTTATTTTTAGGCCAAACTGAGGCCCACAGGGTCGAGAAAAAAATCATTTTTGAGAGCGCGTCCCCCCCTTATTCCAGGGTCTGGATGATCGCACCCCATCCCCCACTTACCTAAAGGTCTGTATCCGACACTGAATTTTACCGTTCTGGCTTTCTCTGCATCTTTAAGTCACAAGTGAAATTTCATTTCCATCTTCCATTTTCTTCAGATACCGTAAAATTCCGGTTATAAGCCCTGGGCTTATACAACTTCGTAAGGGGTTTTGGTTGGACTTATAAATGGAGGGGCTTATATTCGGGAGGGCTTATAAGCGGAATGAAAAAAAAACTTTTCGAAACGCGGCCACGGGAGTGTTGATTGAAATATTTGTTAAGTTAAAAACGCATAATAAAGCAACATTTAGCCCTGTTCAGTATTGTCATCCGGCAGAGGGGGGCTTATATCCGGGAGGGCTTATAATCGGATGTATTTTTTTGTTGCCAGAAAGATGGGCCTAAAGCCGGCGGGGGCTTATAAGCAGGAGGGCTTATAACCGGAATTTTACGGTTTATAACATGTAGTTAAATTAAGTTCCACTCACAAGGAATGATCAACAGGCTCAAGAACTGAAGAAGGACAGCAAACGAGGACCTCGACCCAATAAGACCGAGGGGTCACGTCTGGTTATGGTGCCTCCCAGAATAAACCAAGCAGACACAGCAATTAATGGGAGTTGTGACGCGACTCACATAGTGACATCCTCAGGAGGGGATGGCAGGGACTATATCCTATGATTTCCATGATCACCACTTTGCCCGACATTCGTCCATTAGTTTATAATTACAAAATTAGTCAGCGTACTTTTTTGATCTAAGCTACCCGATGCAGCATGTCATTGTCCTTACAAACTAAATACAACAAAATATACTTCCCTCCCCAAAAAAAATCGTATAATTGCCAGAGCTCAGCTTGACAAAATTAATTCAAAACATTTTTCCTACCCCCACCCCCCACCCCCCCCCCCCCAAAAAAAATAAAATTAAATCCCCCCAAGGGTTCATTTTCGTGTACACCAAGCCAAATATATGTCAAGGTTTCTTTTGCAAAGTCTATGCAACGCCTACTTTCATGCCAAAGATCTTTGATGTAACCTGCACAGAATGCAGCCTGGCATCCCCTCAAAATCCTTCACATCTCCACAAAAAATTTTTTCTTGCAGATTATGCTCAACATAACGAATTGCTTTACTTCTTGTCTAGTTATATGATATTGAGTTACTATATAATGACAAACAATATAAAAAAAGCGATGTTTAATACGCTATCTCATGTTTATTTTTACTTGGAAGGGATAACATCTGTCAAACTTGGAATCATATTGCTCACCTCTTGGTCCGATGCACAAATGATCACACATGCTGTTCACGTTGCAACCCTGTAATTTCCACTGGTTTGACTCTCTAATGGCGCAGATATGCGTTGTGCTATTAGATACAGGTTGAATGAGAGGTAGTGATGAGAAGGAACTTGTATTTGAAGGGCCAGCCACTACACATTGAGGCGAGTTACTTTCTGAACTCAGCTGAATGGTGTATAGGAACTGCTCTAGCAACCGAAAAGAACTTTTATTCGTAGCGTGCATCTGCTGGCCGCCGTTTTCTTGGCAGTAATTCTTCATATCATTCTCGGTTAAACTGTGATTTGAGGTGACGAGAAAACAGAAGTCGTTCTGAGCCTTCCATGCTACTTTACATCCAGGAACTACAAAACAAGCAATTGCGACATAAAGTTAGAAAATGAAAAGGAGATTTTCACTTGAGTATCGAAAGTAATTTCCCTTTTTGGGATTTGTATTACTACGCATAGCGATTGGTTTAAAGCACTCGTGCCATTTTTCTCAGCCAATCAGAAGTAAAACCAATTTCACATGACTACTTAATCACTCAAGTTTTCCCGCTCTTTGTGCCGGCTACATGTACTTGCTTCGATTTTTGATTGGTTCACAGGATCGTCTGCGTCTTTCGTGACTTCCAGAGTGATTACTTTGGTTTTGGTTTTACGACACGATTGGAAACCGCTGTACTTTACATCAGTTACCAATTAGAGCTATCTTGTATAGCAAAATAAATAGTACCACACTAGGGTTTCGTTTACAGAGTTACAAAACATTGATGCCACCTTGTGCAGCACAATAAGTAGCACCAGTTAGTTTTATTTGAATGGTCATACTATATATTAGACCACGCAGCGGTCAAAAGCAGCGCGCGTGCGCAGTTCATGTGTAATTGCCGCCAAAATTTTCCATACAAAGTCTTTAATTTTTCGAAAACTCTCGCTATAAAGCCAAAAGTTAACGCCGTCCCTGGAAAGTTAAGGTTTATACGCCGCTTATGGATTGGAAATTTGATAATTTATCTTCACTGAGTGTCCCAGCTTGAACTGTTCTTTCACCGTACTATTTCTTTAACAAATTTCTTACAAAAGTTTGCCCACTTTCAAATCGAAAGTTCGAGGCGGCGAAGACCGGATGTGACGTCAACTTTTGCGTTTGACCGCTGTGAAATATTGGACTCCCTTTACGGCCCCCCCCCCCCCCCCCCCCCCCCCCCTCTCCTTCCGCAAAAATAAGAACTAATTATAAGCCATCCAGTCTTACCTTGGTCACTGTAGTCGTAGAATTTGTACACAAAGTAAGTAGATTCCACTCCTACTCCTCTCACGCAGCTTTCAGCTAGTCCAGCTCGACTGTATGTTAGGCCAGCGGTTGCCCCAGACCAGCACTGTCCATAGTACTTTAACCCAAAATAACTAAATTCGAAAAGAGAAAAGATGAAATATAACCCTTTACCATTTGCGCAGTGATGGACGTTTTAACAAAAGGTTACGGTACTGGGTACCAATAACATGATACTTGCACGACTTGGTCACATTGTACAAAATCACTGAGCCATGCTTGGCCGCAAATTACACAGTTGGACATTCAGAACAAAGTAACTCGCATCAGTCAGATTTCCCCTTTCTTTGTTATGTCCCACTACGTAACTTGCTGTCCAGCATGGCTGAAAAAAGGCAGGTGCCACCCGGGGGTTGGGGGGCACTCCCATATATGAGCTTTATAGGTATGTGCTGCTAGGCCTTTCTCGATTATGCTAGTAAAACTGGCATTTAATGCTACTAGAAATTCTCGCATAAAGCCCAAAAAATGCTAAAATAATGCCTGATTTCCTTAAAAATGCCACTTGATTTCCAAAAAATGCTTTATTTTATTTTAAACAAAACGTACAAACTTTCACATTATATGCTCATATCAACAACAGGTGATTCTTAATAATTGTTTGTTTATAAAAATAAAAAATAAAAATAAATATTTATTTATTTTTTTTATTTTTAAACACACAAGCAAGTAACACAACACAAGTACACAAGTAACACAACGCACAAACAGTCGAAACAGACAGAAAACAATCAAATTATGTAATCAAAATTGTGAAACTTTAGGATTATTTATCCTTCTGAGTTCTGAGTGCTGAAAATCTGGATCACAGTCATGAAAAGTGACAGAAAATGCTAGCAATTCTTTTTTAAAGAAAAAACGAAAAAAATGCTCGTTTTCCCAAAAAAATGCCGAAAAAAATGCTAGCATAATCGAGAAAGGCCTATGTGCTGCTGTGAAGCGTATGGTTTTCAAGCAGTTTAGACTGGGACAGGGTATAGAAATAAGTGAGTTTTGGTCTAGAAAAGGGTAGCATTTGCCTGGAAACTGATCAGTGATATGACAAAATATTCCCAGAATAGGAAATATGAATAGAAACTCGGAAGAGAAAGAGACTTTCCTAAACGTAAATAAAATCATCGCGGCATTGTTGTTGACAGATGGTTTCCATTAAAACACTGATAGTGATACAGTTCTAAAAAATGTAACTCTGGGATAGGGTAGGGATTTTTGGTGACTACTCTAGAATAGGGTTGCAACAGCAGCTGAACATGGTTTGGTGTAGGATAAGGGTTTCAAAGTCCTAGCGGCACACGTCACCCTCACCCAAAAATATTCAGAGTGCCCCTTCCCCCGGGGGGGGGGGGGGTCAAAATCTAAAGCACCCAAGCTGAATTGTCTTGATGAAATTTTAACCAGACCGTTGAAAAGGAAAATTACAAAACACAAATATATAAGGAGAAGTAGCGAGATATGTGACAACAAAATCACCTGAGACTTTTGTTGTGCGCCAGGCCGGCGCACTTTTCAATCACAGCCTCGATGTTATTCCAGTTCATATCTGGACGGAAGTCCTTGAGAAGCAGAGGCATGGGGCGAGGTGAGATACCGCTGTCCAGGTAACATCCTACAGGCTCGAAAATTGGTTCGCCTGGAACAAAGCGACAATCCAAATTAAACACTTGGAGGGAGATGACTTGTCAGTTCCTTTAGAGACCTGATTTAAACTAAATGATTTGATTTTGTTTAGATCGAGAAGGTACATTGTCATAATTCGTATGCATGTAACCTTCTTAATTCACTAACGACTTGCAGTTAACAGGGACCGCGGAGTTGGAGGGGGGGGGGGGGAGGATAAAGACTGACTAAGAGAAGAGTGTCTAAAGCCCCCTTCCCCCACTTCAAGTCACTTGTCAGCCCCCCTCCCCAACCCCCAATTGGAAAAATGTTCCGCGGTCCCTGAGTTACTAGTCTCACAATAACAGTAAGTCTTGTTTTAGAAGACCGCACACACATAAAATAGAACAGTGCCCCTGAATCCGAACCTGCATATGGGAGAAGATAAACACAGTACGAGTTAAGAGTGTTTTGCGAAAACATAACACGAGAGCAGTTCAGGCTGCGCTCAAACTGTCCTGATTGTAAGATCAGCCGCGTGCCAAGTAATAAAGCACCGGCGTGCCTCTACTAAGCGCAGTAACTCCCCTGCCTGCAGGCAATGTTGAATTGATTAATAAGCGCACGCCATCACGAATTTGAGTTGCTTATGCTTCACTCATCACTGTCAGAGCTCTGTTTGGCAAGGTTCTTTACTCATTTACTAAAGATCGGATAAACTTTATGCTCTTGCATGCGTGGTAGACGGAATAAAAACCTTTAGCCGTGAGTACCCCCTAATTCCCCACCGCCATTAGCATCAACATGCAGGAAAAAGGAGTTTGTATAAAGTGCGAGCCAGCGACCCATGCGAGACAGTAAGCGACTTTTGATTCCAAGGTTAGCCGGAGTGCTAATCAGTTTAAGGCTAACCTTCAAGTAAACCATGTGAGCCAGTAGGCGAGCGATACACGCGAGCCAGAAACGAACAGAAATCCCTAATCCCAATATTAAGGCTAACGGCAAACTATCGAAGCTAACTGTTGGCTAACCGGAGTGCTATTTAGGTTAAACAATGTTTTATTTAGGCTAACCGGAATGGCTCGCACTTTGTCAAGATCCTGAAAAAAGTTGGTTGCATGATAAAATCCGCTAGTGTTGATGAAAAAGTTTTGATTGGTGAAATACAACACAGCATTATTAAAAGGCTTGATAAACAGGAAACATTCTCTGTCGGATACTGTTTTGACTC
The DNA here is from genome assembly GCF_052425735.1 of Oculina patagonica. Classification (NCBI taxonomy): domain Eukaryota; kingdom Metazoa; phylum Cnidaria; class Anthozoa; order Scleractinia; family Oculinidae; genus Oculina; species Oculina patagonica. The sequence continues at coordinate 27,560,760 of NC_135762.1, forward strand.
ACTGACCGAATGAACTGTGAATATATTCCATATTACAATTCAACCGACGAATCAAATTGTGGCAAATTATATTATCAGCAAGAGGCAATTCGAGATACATGTTTTTTTGAAGGACCCGATTTGATAAATGAAAGCCATTTATTGTCATTTGTCAATGAAACTTTTTCTACCGTACTTAGGCCGTGATTTCTTATCATGTTTGAAACAAACACTACATTTTCAGACGACTAGTATTTTTGATCGAGTTATGTCGATTTAATCGTAAAAAAAAAACAGCGAAAGATAGAATTACAAAACTCTCTTGATCTAACTTTAACATAATGGCTATCTTTGAGGATGTATTCAACGTCTTATTAAAAAAAGGCATAATGCATATAGCAGTTAAGTTGTCAATGCAATTAAAAAGAAGAACAGTTAAGTATAAAATAAGACTATTATCACTTACCTTGTAGCAAAGAAAATGATTCCAAAAGAACAATAACTCCAGCCACCGATAGAAACATTTCAAATATTATATTTCTTCACGGAGATTTTAGCGGGAGGGCGCACGTGTTATGAATAAAATGAGAAAAATGATTTAAAACCGATAGTGCCTTCAGATTTACATTGAAGAGTTTGGATGTCAGATACTGGGCTTCTTGTCAATTAATAACAATCAAAAAACGTACATTTATCGGAAGTAGGCTGAATTTGGCGTTAATACAAATAAGCCCCCATATAACGAGTTATTGTTTTGGATATAAAAGGAAACCGCTTAACTATTGCTACCATCAAAAAAATTTATACCACACCAATAAAAATCCTTTAATCGTGATGACGATCGCAGATTTTACAAAATCAAAATCGCTGCTGGGAATTTTGTCCCGATCTTGTGGCAAATTTGATTTTTATCTCCACAGTCAGCTGCACGTTTTATTTTTGTACAATTTATTTTGCATCCTGTCAATTTATTTTTTCTCTCTCCACACCTGCCCTCAACTCGGCCGCTCCACTGTTTGTTTATAGTTTTCAATCAAAGTAAAAAGACTGTCAAGTGTCGATCTTATTCGAACAAATTAAATTTGAAAGGATTTTCAAAGGTTTTAACGCATTTTTCGCATCCGTTTTGTGAAGCATTTGCTAATAAGAACAGTTGATGAGTTTTTTTTAGTTGGAACAAAATGAGTTTTGAGAGAATGCGTACTTCTGTGACTAATAATCACCCTCCGTACCCAGACTCCGTATGAGCAAACGAAAGTAAGTTGGTCCCGGGTATGTACCGGTTGAAATCAGTGCCGTTTGCAAAATATTTGACGCATTTCTGTCCATGTCGCAGAGACGATCAATTTTCTTAGCAAAAAGGGCCAAGCACTGGAAGCGTGCTCGTGCCTAGGCCCCTTTATAAGTCTGATACTCACTCTAATCTGAGGCGATCATGTCACTCCAGCCTTGCATCAGAAGATGCGTTTAACTTTTGTCAAGGACAACGGTGGTGTGTTAGAGTTACCTTTGATTCTTGTTTCATTTGAATGGGACTCTGGTGGGGAGGGGGGGGGACTCCATCCTCGGACACCCAGTGGCAGTAAGCCGTGGCGACGGGCAGCTCATCGGGACGAACGGGATTTTCGGGCGAAAGTTTACAACAAGAGCGGGAGGGGTCTCCGAGGATTAGGGGACTCCCTACAGTGGACTTTATGGCGAGGCTCTGCCTGGCTGAAATGGGGATTTTACGAGGTTAAGTATAGCAAAGGGGGGAGTGGTTGACAAGGCCGGTTACTCAAAAATTTTAGAAATGCAGTGTATGAAAAACAATGTAAAAAGATTACATATTTAATGGCATCATAGGCACGTAATGCGTGCAGATGATATAATTTTGCAGCCCTGACGCATGCTGTTACATGCCTAAATGATACTCTGTCATATTAGATTGCAAGGATTGCTATAAAATTATTGTATTCAGATAAATAGTTAAAAATGTTGTAGTTTTTTTTATAACATCACTAATGTTATCAAAAAACCAAATCAAAACTGCTGATAAAGTGGTTTATATGTACTTTTTCTCTCATTTTCAGTCATCAGTGACATGCAAGCTTGTCATATATTACTGACAGAGTGACAGAGATGAGATATCACTAAAGCTTATTAATACACAACATGTGACATTTTTATTTTTTAGATGTGGCTTAATAATAAAAATGACAATTTAAATAATATTCCATAGTTAGTATGCAGATGCATACTGGTAAAATAAATCACATAAAAAATAAGAGTATTATTCGTATTTCCATACTGAAGTGTTGCAATATTCTTAAATGTACCTCAACAATGCAATTACATGAATATTATTACACAGCAAACTGTGTTGACTTCTGCTTACCTACACAATTTTTTAGGATGAACATTCACACATAAATACTTAACATTTTATCATGTTTTATTAAATATAAAAATTAAAAAAAAGAAGTAAGACATATCATTATGATTTTTTGTTCCAAAGCTCTGCTATAACAGGAGACAAATCACTTGCTCTCAATTCTTGTTGCTGCGGCGACAAATACTTAAAACCTTTAATTTCATCCAGACACTTTTCTTCCCCACAGCAGCACTGGAAATGTTGTGCCATATCATATTCAGTTGTATTGTAATCAAATGTGATGTTTTCTCCTTTCTTGATATCACGAGTTGCCACTGCGTACCAGAAGACTTCATGCTTGGCATCTAGGGATGGGTAAGAAGTTGCGCGGTTTTCATAGATAAACTTTGCATTTGGTTGGCAGGAATGGTTAAAGCATCTAAACACCCCTTCTGGAATGACATGCTTGTTTTTCTCGACTTGCAGCGTATGGGAGTTAGGTGCATCTACCACAACACCCCAAACATCTGTCAGAAATGAACCTGATGCAATATCATCTATTGCCTGGCATGACAGGAAGCCCTCAGAGACTTCAATAACTGCTAACTTGTTTGAATGCATCCTCTGCTACTGATAAGAAACAAAGTATAACTATTATTACACAACAATCACATCTGAGAGGGTAATTACTACAATCAGCCAATCAGATAGCTTTATTCCAATGTCTTCTTCATTGTAAAATCTCTTATTAACCTAGATGGCTCAAGACTGTACTGGCCGGAAGCAATTTTTATCTGACAATTTTTATGTGGTTATATTCTTTGCTCGTGTAGATGAGAAGATTTGGCCAATTTTTGTGACAAACATTTTCGTTGATAAGCTGGAGTGTTAGCTTTTATGTGACAAAAAAAAAATTGTCACATATTATGAAAATTGCTTGAGTAGACGACTGGTTTGATCACCTGAAGGGCAACTAAGATTTGAGAAGTATGAAAAGAATATCAATAACAAGAGAATAAAATGTACTTATCTACAGCTGTAGGAGTACCTTTCTTTTTTTCTTTCTTAATCCTCAACTGTAAGTTATTCATTGTTTTAGAAGTTTACTTCTTAAAGGAGAAGTTCACTCCAGAATGGCCATTCATTTTCCTTACGCCAATAAAAAGTTTATACAAAGATTTGTTATTCACCAAAATTTCAGCCTCCAACGTTCGCTATAACCCTTCGAAATCTTTCCCAAAACTCGACAACTGAACGCCGCCATCTTGGAGCTGGTAATGTATGCGTGACGTCAAAGAGCTCAGCCTGAAGTTTTGCGGGAAAATTTTAATAGTCAAAACTTCTTGTGTTTTGTATTTCTTGGAGCTCTGTTTGAGCAAAATGGAGATGCACAAACAGGCATTTTGACAAACAAAAGCCACTACGAAGAAACAAGGAGTTTTCAGTATTTAAATTTTCTCTCCAAACTTCAGGCTGAGCTCTTTGACGTCACGCATACATTACCAGCTCCAAGATGGCGGCGTTCAGTTGTCGAGTTTTGGGAAAGATTTCGTAGGGTTATAGCGCACGTTGGAGGCTGAAATTTTGGTGAATAACATATCTTTGTGTAAACTTTTTATTGGCGTAAAGAAAATAAATTGCCATTCTGGAGTGAACTTCTCCTTTAAGTGTAAAATTTAAAGCCATTCGTGCATGATGGAGGGTAAAGATTGCTGATATGCTGATGACAGCCTAGTCAAAAATTATGTGGCAAATCTTCCGCCTACAATGTCTACAATGCAATATCTTACTTTGCCATAAAATCAGTCACACAATAAATTTAGTGTTTTGCTTTTACACGAGTAACATAAGCCAAGACACATAGTACAGCAACAAAGTTTTTGTTAGCTCAAACAGCCGAGAAGAGGTACATTTGAAAATCGTCCTTTAATGCATTGCGAACCCTTGGTGGATTGTACGTTATGTATGCTGATATAATAATAATAACATTTATAGTGCGCAAATTTCATATATAAAATGTTCAAATGTGCATTACAAGACTAAAAACGGAATAAGAAAGCTAAAAACTAAAATTACAATTACGAGTAAACTTACAATGAATTTTAAAAGCTAAAAGTACAATTAAAGGTAAACTTACAATGATTAAAAAGCTAAAATTACAATTACAGTATTAAAAGTAGAATATAATTTAAAAACAACTATGATAAAAATGCACGACGAAAAAGGTGTGTTTTTAGCTTAGCTTTAAAAATAATGATGGATTGTTTCTCTGTTAAAATAATTATTTTAGCAACATATATTGCTGTTAATGGATGTGATCGTGCTGTTGACATAAATGTACAAACTTTATGTACATTTGTAACATGATGGCTTAAAAGTGGTTTAACTTTTCGTTGTGTGTGAGTGGAAAAAAATTTGAGGGCCAAGTTATATTGGCCTGGGCCACTTAAAATTCAGGGATACTGGCCTCAAGTGGCGACCAAGCTCTGAAGTTAATTTTAAGCCCTGGGTCTATTAAATTAAACATAAGCTTAATTTGATCAATTTGAAGTGAAGTTAATGCGCAAAATTTTAACTCGACCTGTCAGCGTTATCTAATTACATTTATAATTAAGGAACCTCAACAGAACCTTAATCACTGCCACTGACGAAAAAACGCAGATCTATAAAAAATTTCGACTTCTTGTAAAGACTTTCGTCGTTGATTTCGAGATACCTCTACTTAGAGCTTATTTAGAGTCACCTTCAGTTTAGCATTTTCAAAACACCAGAACACATCCGCACGTTTCAAGAGTTTTGTGATTAATTTCTCCTTGTACTCACCTATAACAATATAATAATCGCTGTTTTGGTGGTTAAAGCTTCTTCAGCTGAGCTTTTTGTATGCACTTCGGACGGTCGAGCGATCTGGCAATGACGGTAATTGCTCAAGAGTCCCTCAGGGAAGTCGCCATCTTTGATTTGAATGACCGAGTGGTCCTGGGAAGAGTATCGGATAATAAAGGAAAGAATCGGAGTGGACTGGCAGAAAAGGATTTGGAGCGAAACACATTACAGTGAAAAAAAAAACCCGCGAGTGAGAACCTAATTTTTAGGAACCTGTTAGGCTAAAGTTTTCCAGTAAGACCCCTCTATTTAAGAATCTCTTTAGCCTAAAATTTGAAAACAGGTTCCTATTTTCTAAAATCGATTTAAAATGGTTACTCTTAGTTTAGGGAAATAAGATAATCATAATTCAACATTCTGGATCCTCTTTGGTAACACCTATGGGCCTTAACGCTCTAGTTGCAATGTAAATGCCAATGTTGAAAATCATATAATCATATAAAAATATTGTTTTTACAAAAAATTATACACAAATTAAAGAGATTGGTCTTTGACTTAGGTCACAGGTGACAAAGGATGGCTTTGATTTAGTTTACATCCGTTAGAGGTTTTGGGTTAGACAAAGGCCGGGGGTATTTGAAGTGAAAAATTTAGAAAAGCGATGCAGTATCTCGTCTGAAGGTACAGTGTATATGAAAGAGGTATTTCGAAGCTATATGTAAGGGATAACTTCTCTGTCAAAGAAAGTATTTGAAAGTATAAGGGTAAAGACCTCAGGGTAAACCCCATAAATAAAATTGTTGAGGACCCTCACACCCCACCCCTGCGAGACAAATTAGGTGCTGTGTCATTGATAGTCAAACCTGCAATAACCCTGTCACCCATCATTCTCTGCCTTGTCCCCAGGCGTCCTCGTCCTTGGTCGTGCACAGTTCGCTTGGCATTGTGGGACTGACGTGCACGGTTCGCTTGGCGTTCTGGGCCTAACCCCCGGGCTCCCTGTTTTTCCGCCTTACCGCCTTAACGTCTGGCCAATCGGCGCCTGGGGACGAGGCAGCATCATTCTGATATGTTAAGTAATGCCCATTTTCCTCTATGAGACATGCCTGCAGGAAATCATGGTAGTTATTTTCAGCAAAACGAGTCCTAGAATTGACAATGCTGACAAAAACTATGACCAAGCAAAAGATTTTTGTGCATGTGTTTAATTTCTAGATATAATAAAATAATAATAAAAATTATTGACAATTTATACAGTGGTCCATAAAGTGAGTTATATACAGATGCATACTGCATGAAGTAATTAATATTCATAAATGTACATCAACAATTTACAAGGAGGATAACACTCCACAGGAAAAGGTGAAGCAAGCTGTTTTCTTCTTCTACTATACCATACAGAATTCTTTAGGTTATTAAACATTCAGACATACAAAACGATAACTATTTTATTAAGTAAATTTACAGGTAAAAATTAAACAAAGAACTAAGTCTGTGTTTGAGCCTTATTAGTGGCTCTTCACGCTAGGCCAGAGCTTATCCTGGTTTCAGTAGCATCAAGTGCCTAGGATATATTTCTTGCATGGGATGCTTGTCCACTACAAGCTTTAAGGTTACCCCCCAGCATTAGTTTCGCTGGTACAGTACCCATTTATACACGGCCGGGGTAGAGAGAGGTACTGTGAGATTTAGAGTGTCTTTCCCAAGAACACAACACAATGACCCCAGCCAGGGCTGGAACCCAGGCTAGTGGATCGGGAGTCCAGCACTCTAACCATTAGGCCACTGCACCTCACATTACTCCCATTTATGTAAGGCATACATAAATTTCATTAGTAGAATTCTACTAGTATACTAATACAAATGCTGCAATGCTATAGTACACTATCATCCATTAGTGTGCAGTGGCTGAAGGTCGTCTACAGAATGGCAACATTTTCTCGTTTCTCCGAAGTTTAATTCAGAGGAAGTTTTTGAAATATTATTGGATATTTCAATCCCTGAGAAGACTAAAAGAAGGAAATTCACCATTTAACATGAGCTAAAAGCGTCAAAAATACTAAATGATATGATGAGTTTGCATACACAACTAAAAGTTTCAAATCACAATTCAGTCCATGCGGGTGATTTTGCTAAAGTGTGAAGTATAATACTACTTTATATTGTAGAAAAAAAGGCCCTATTCTCCCAGAGGAGAATTAAGGAAACAGATGATGATATTGTAGAAAAATGATAAGAATTAGTTATATGACGGAACACGAGCTAGGATTCTACTAAAAAAGTTACGATAAGATTATTCTCTCTCAATTTCTATGAAGTGACAGTTGATTCGGCCTTCAGCCTCATCAGAAATCAAGAGCGAATTATCTGGCCTCACTGTCACAACATCAGCTATCACATCATAGGAATTGAGAGTGAGTAATCTAATTGTTAATTATGAAATCAATTTTTGTTCCAAAGCTCTGTTATAGCAGGAGATAAATCACTTGCAATGGCTTTTTGTTGCTCCAGTGATAAGTACTTAAAACCTTTAATTTCACCCAAACACTTTTCTTCGCCACAGTGGCACTGGAAATGTTGTGCTATGTCATATTCATTTGCATTGTAATCATGCGTGATGTTTTCTCCTTTCTTGATATCACGAGTTGCTACTGCGTACCAGAAAACTTCATGCTCGGTATTTAGGGACGGGTATGAAGTAGCGTGTCTTTCATAGATAAACTTTGCATTTGGTTGGCAAGAATGGTTCCAGTACTTCAGCACCCCTTCTGGAATGACATGCTTGTTTTTCTCGACTTGTACGGTATGAGAAGTAGGTGCATCTAACACTACACCCCAAACATCTGTCAGAAATGAACCTGATGCAATGTCATCTAATGCCTGGCATGACAGGAAGCCCTCAGAGACTTCAACAACTGCTAACTTATTTGAATGCATCCTCTCCTACTGATAAGAAACAAAAGCGAAATAAATAAATTATTAAATAAAAAATAAATACAGTAAAAAATTCTGCTAATAAACAAAATGTTTTGTAATCTAACCAGAATGTCATCTAACCAGAATATGTAAAATATTAGCACAAAAACTGTACAGTACATGTATATGTTTTCATGAAGAACAGTTTGCGTGACATTTTGCGTGATGTTTATTATTGATTATAATAGTTTAATATTATACTTTGATTACATTGATTGACATCAGTTGCAATTTGAATAAGTACCGTAGTTTTATGTAGGAATCCGTTTTCAGGTAGTTTACACACACGTCAGTTGGATAGCTTTCCATTTTTTCCAAATGTATAATGAATATAATGAATAAACATTCTTTCTTCACATATTCCTTGTCCGTTTTGGTTTTGTTTTCTATCCATACCGTATTTACTCAAATAAGCGCCGCCCCCTAATAAGCGCCGCCCTCAAATAAGCACCGCATTTGGACAAAAAAGTTAATAAACACCACCCCCGATAAGCGCATTCCTGATGCGGCACTTACCTTAAAATTCTGGTTATAAGCCCTGGGCTTATACAACTTTGTAAGGGGTTTTGGGTGGGCTTACCGTATTTATTCGATTAAGCGCCCAACCTCGAATTAGCACCCACCTAGAATAAGCGCCCACCCTGAAGGTAGGAAAAGTTAATAAGCGCCCAGCCTCGAATAAGCGCCCACCCCCACCCTACAAAAAACTGAAAACCATAAAGGAGTATTGATTATTGAAATTGACTATGTACTACTAAGAAGACTTCCCCCATGATCGAGTTTTCTTAGTATTTTACAGAAACTTTCAATGAACAGTTAAAATTCTGCTTTGGCACATCTTCCCCTTTTATTATTATTTATTGTTTTGCTACAAAAATAAACTTAATATTTGCTGAAAATCGTGAAAATTTAATTAGCGCCCAGCCTCGAATAAGCGCCCACTCCCAAGGACCAAAAATTTAATAAGCGCCCAGGGCGCTTAATCGAATAAATACGGTATAAGCAGAGGGGCTTATATCCGGGAGGGCTTATAAGCGGAATTAAAAAAATGGTTCGAAACAAGCTAAGGGAGTGTTGATCGAAATACTTTTTTAAGGTCATTGCCCCGAAATAAAATTGAACATAGATTTTTAACCAAACTTTGCCTACTGGTTTATTACTTCAAGGGAACTTAAATTTTGAAATAAAAAAGGGGGGTCACCAGATTCGTTTAGGAGCAGGAAGACCATGTATATTCCATATAATTCCTTTATAATTCCTCTGCAAGTACTGGCAAAGTACACTTTTTTAGCGATAATTTATTTTTCAAACACATGAATTGATCTGTTTTCATTTTACAGAAAGAATTTGATCGCTACACCCAAAATATGAGAAAAAATTGATAGGTCACCAGGCTCGTTTAGGAGAAAGTGACAATTTACTTCTCTCGCGGACTAGAAAAAAGAAAAAAGCCGCCATTTTGTTGATGTGTGCGCGCGCTAATTACGCGTAAAATTCTGCGCAGTAAGGATGCGCAATGCAATACAGGGCAATGACCTTAAGTTAAAAATGCATAATAAAGCAATATTTAGCCCTGTTCAGTACTGTTATCTGGAGGGGCTTATAATCGAAAGTTTTTTTTTGGTTTTCAGGTAGATGGGCCTATAACCGGGGGGGGGGGGGGGGGGCTTATAAGCAGAATTTTACGGTATTTGTGGAATTCTGTTTAATTAAAAACAGCACCAAAATTTTTTTCAAAGCAACTCTAAAACAAACTTGACATTTCTTTCCATCAAAAATGATGTTGTGTTCAGAATCATTTTATCAATTGGGTGTTGCAATGAAAACACAGTGACTCAAACCTCATTTGTTGCTCACGGTTTCTTACATTTTTACGATCTCCAACACCATGTGGTATCTTCATATCTCATCGCCACCATCTCTATACATGGGGCAGGACTTCACTTCCAATAAGATCACATTTTTTTGGAAAAATTGGGGGGTCCAGAATGGGTCCAAATGAGGGGGGTCCACGTTTTGTACCGCCTCAGCTTTCAATGTAATATATTATAAAGTGATTACATTATTTTAATGGATCCTTGGCAGAACCTTAAATAATGCCATTGACGAAAAAGGGCACATCTATACCGGTAATAAATTTCGAGGTCTTTCGTCGTAGATTTCGAAACACCTTGAGAGCTGTCAAATTATTAGACAACTTCAGTTCAGCATTTTCCCACCACTAGGAAACATCTATTTTGAGAGTTTTTCGATTCATTTCACATTGTACTTACCCATAAGAATGTAATAATCGTTGTTTTGGTGATTAAAGCTTCTTGAGCTGCGTTTGTTGCATTTCTTCGGACAGTCAAGCGACGTGGCACTGATAGTAATTGCTCAAGGGTCCCTCACTCCCTCAGGGATCGCCATCTTTGATTTGAATGACCAAGTGGTCCTGGGAAGAGTATCGGATTATTAAAAGGAAGAATCGAAGTGGACTACCAAAGAAAGGATTTGGAGCATATCACATTTTTCGGCATCGTTATAACCTGGAACGAATGCCAGATCTTAAGATAGCCGGTAAACTGAAATATTTCTAGCTCTTTTTAAAATATTACAACCCTTGTTTTTTTATTTGAATGACCTAGGGTTCTAGCCTGCGAGCAGGCTCTCTATTCGGGGGCAACGCGAGGCGCGATCCCGCGAGTGCCGAAGGCGCGAGTGCGTGGGCGAAGCGAGCCCCCAGAGGGAGAGCTCTCAATTTTGGTCGCGGGCTCGCTTTGCTCGCCCAGCGGCTCGCTTGGCTCGCCGACTCGAGCCTTCGGCACTCGCGGAATCGCGCCTTCGGCGCTCGAAGGGTTCAATATTCACGTTGCCCCCGATAGAGAGCCTGCTCGCAGGCTACTAGGGTTCCGAATGCACTGCCAAAGAAAGAAGTTGGAGTGTATTAAGGGGTCATGGATGGTTCCTCAAAATTTCTCAGTGCTCGCAAAATAAGGCTTCTGCTCGGAATGAATGCAAAAAATCAAATGCTCGCAAAATTTTAGTGGCTGTCCGTTCGCACGACTTTTGTGAAGGTAGCTTTCTCACAAGTGCTCGTTGCTCGCGGCTTTCGTTAAGAATTCGAAAACGATACTACCTTATTATAGGAAATTAACGCTTGTGTAAATTAAAGTATTTGAAATTAACGCGACTTAAATTAACGCGAATCGAAGGAAAAATTTCTTCCCAATAAAGGAAATTAACGCGACGTACGCAAAGCAAAACACTTGTCCAAACAACAGGAACAAGCTTATTTCAACACTAGGTGTATAATCTGAGAAGGAAACAATGTTCGTGATACTAAACCCAAACGTATGAGTTAAGCGAAGGAATCTGAGCGCTTCGAGCGTCCACTCTGATGAAATAATGCTTTTTCCTATGAGATAAGAACATCTAGACTGTATCGAGAAATTGGGGCCAAAATAATGGAAATTTAGGTTGCGGAAATTAACGCTCCACTTAATTAACGGCGCGGAAATTAACGTTAACAAAAATTAACGCGACTTTAATTAACGCGAATTTTTGACATTCGCGTTAATTTCATGAAGCGTTAATTTTCTATAATAAGGTATATCTCGCAAATCCGAGCCCGAGACGAAACGTTTAAAAAATCCAAGACTTTTACCGTGTTCTTCAATTCAGTGTGCCTCGTAGTGCTGTCAGTGTGCTTTATAACTCTTCATTGAGACAAGTTATTTTCACGGCTAAATGTTACTATTTTCAATAAATGAAACCTCCAAAGTTTTTGCACCCCCCCCCCCCCCCTCCTTTGTTGCCTGCAAACACAGTCGTATTTCCGACTGTCGTCTCTCTCTTTTCGGCCGTGAAAAACTACAGCCTGAAAATACGTCTGCGTTCGCAGGCTAGGATAGTGCATTCTCTAGAATTCTTGAACGGAGACCAAGCCCACTTAAAGATTTTATAAGTGCAGCAAAAGGATAAGAATAGGAGAAAAAGGAAACGAAAAAATGAAACGAAAAAATAACGAAAGGCCTAAACGTGGTAGAGCTCTTTCTGACCCTAAATGTCATTATAAAGTCAAATTCGTTGATCGGCAAGTGTACAAGTGCTAAAAAATTAACAATAGATCAAACTTGTGAACAAATACACTAATGAATGAGCGCTTTGCTTTTTCACGTATTCGTATTTGTTTGTAAGGGGAAGACGGAATCTATCAGGATGTCGAGTAATATTAATTTTAGTTGGACAAAAATCCAGTACCAGAATCCTATTACGCTGTCTTTTACCCTTGATGTAAGAAATTATCCGTGATAACATTAACAAGAATTTCTTATCAGAGCCATAGAAAATGAATTTCAAAGTTCACAAGAACCATGTAAACTATGAATAAAATCTCACGTGTAGATTTTGCAAAATCATCTCTTAGCGGTTCCTTGTAGTCTACAGAACAGGCGGTTTATTTTGCGGGTCGCGCGAAGCGCGAAGGAAAAAAAAACTAAAATAAACCGCCTGTTCTGCAGGCTAGATTCAGTGGAACTTCAAAATTTGTTTCCGATGTTTGGTGTTGTTAGAAATGATTTCTTTTGACAAGATATTTCAAACAGTAACACAGAAGTTTGCGATAAGATGTAAATAATTTTGGCACATAATTTTGTCCAATTTATACTCGAAGTCTTGGCCGTTTCCCTCTTAAAACTACAAGCAAAGGAAACAACCTCATAAAGTACCCTGCTGGGAACAATCTTGTAACTTTAAATTAAACAGGCTTTTATTAAATAATACTGATGAAAGTTTCACTGCCGCGATAAAAGATACTGGAACTAAGCCCATTTCTAATGTAATTGATTTCGTCAACATCCGGCGGAAGTGAAATACAACCAAGTATACAGAACCAATTTTATTGTCAAGCGCCCAAGGGATTTCGAGGTGGCTCAATTGAGATCGGCTAGCGCTGCGGTGCGGCTGATACAATTTACTCATCTCAGAGTCGCTGGTTCGAGTCTTCCTGTTATAGGGATTATCCTTAATGGTCTGGGGGCCGGATTATCTCTCCCCCCGTGTTGACTTGAGCCGGCTGCTCACAAGGAATTACCCTCCATCGGGCTTGGGGGCCGGGTAATTCTTCCCCAGAAATCCGTTTTTTTTTCTTTTTTTTCCGGATCTTTTTCGTGTTTAATACTGCATTCATTATTTTTCCCGCATCCTCGTTGTTCACAATTTTTTTTTATTTCTTTTGCTTTCGCCTTCTTCTACAGGCTTAAATATTTGGATTTTTTCTTGTTTTGTCCGACATTGCGAATATATTTCCCCTAAACTGTTTCTTTTCGTTCCCTTTTTGTGCTCTTACCACTGGCTTCGATTTTAGCCAAAGGTAAGGGTTAGACCTGTTGAGACGCTGGAACTTTCTTTAAAAATTCGACACTAAAATTTCCGCAAACCACTTCCTTGTTGCTCCACGGTAAAATCATTTCTGTGCAAGGATTATGTTAGCCTGCGAACGCAGACGTATTTCCTGCTGACGTTCTCTCTTTTTGGCGGAGAGAAACGACAGCCAAAAATACGTCTGCGTTTGCAGGCTAGCTATAGGATAATGGATTCACTAGAATTCGTGAACTGAGAGCAAGCCCACAACAAGTGCAGCAAAAGGATAAGAATAGGAGAAAATAAATGAAATACCAAAAAGGGGGGTGGGGGTGGGGAAACGAAAGGCCTAAACTGGTAGAGCACTTACAGAGACACTGTTTTGCATATTATGTATGCTGTAGATATGATAGGTGTAAAGCGACCTAAAATATTACAAAAACGCAACTTATACACGAAAAAACATGATAAATTGTTTTTATTTAATTTTCTTTCCGTATTTGTCGCTGCTAAATACGTTCGTTACGTTCCCATAGAAACTCTAATATTAACGCCGTTTCGCAGTTGTTCAAGTAGTGTAGGAACATGGCTTGCGACTTACTTAAGACTGGTTTTCACTAGCGACGCAATTACAAGCGCAAGCACAAGCGCGATCACGCAAAAGGGACAAATTTTGATCCTTGTGTTTGTGCTTGCCGCAAGCACAAGCACGAGCATCTAAATACAATACGCTTGTGCTTTTGCTTGCGTCGAAGCCGTTTTCACGTAAAAATAAGAGCTCTTATCCTTGCGCTTGTGCTTGCGTCGCTAGTGAAAACCAGACTTAAAGCCTGGTTTTTAATGGTAACGCAAGCATAAGTAGTTTGTGCCAAGCGAATTAAAACGAACGTCGACGGCGTAAGCACAAGCATAAGAATACGATGTTAACTAGTTACAAGGTCTGATTAAATTAAAATTAAAAGTACAATCAAAATTAAAATTAAAGTTGGCTAGACACGGCCAGACGTGGTGCAAATTTCCTTTTGCTTATGCGGTGTTTTGTTTTCACAGGGCAAAATGCGAGCGCAAGCACAAAAAAAGGAAAAATTTTGATCCTTGTGCTTGTTCTTATGCTTGCGTCAAGGCCGTTTTCACGGTGAAATAAGAGCTTTCATGCTTGCGCCTGTGCTTGCGTCGCTAGTGAAAACCAGGCTTTAATCTTCTTCATTTCCTGTGGGACATAAGGCAACAAAAATCTCTTTCCGTTTAGCCCAGTTTTGTGCAGCATGTTGTGCCTCGCCCCATGTGATTTTCACCTCACTGAGCTCAGTCATGACAGTTTGGCGCCAGGGAACACACGTGGATTGCGATACCAGTGGTTAAAGCTGGCAAAATATTGTGAATAAATCCGTCAAACTTTTCTAGACTTTCCGAATTTTTATGTAAAATTTAAAATTGGGGAAAAAATAAAATGTTAGTTGAACAACCAAAAACTCATTTCATGGTCACGGGACACAATCAATAACTTAATAACTTCTTTAGAGCGATTTTCTCTTCAGTGTCGAAAGTAATTTGCGTTTGCTTTAGGTTTTCGTTACAACGCTTAGTGATTGGTTTAAAACACTCGCGCCACTTTCTCAGCCAATCAGAAGTAGGACCAATCAAATCGTACCTCGTTCGCGCACGTTCTCCCGCCTTTGATTGGCTCACTGGATTGTCTGTGTACTTTGTGATTGGCCACAGTGATTGCTTCGGTTTTGGTTTAAAAAAAACAAAACGTTTCGAAACGACCCACAACAGTGTTGATCGAAATACGTTTTTAAGTTAAAAACGGATAATAAAGCAACATTTAGCCCTGTTCAGTACTTTCATCCGGCAGAGGGGGCTTATATTTTTTGCTTCCAGGTAGATGGACCTATAACCGGGGGGGTGACATTTTTTTAATGGGATGCGATTGCAATTTAGTTAGCCTCAATAGCACTCCGATTAGCCTAAATAACACCCCGTTTGCTTGTTAATAGTGCTCCAGTAAGTAGTAGTGAGTAAGTAGTAGAAGTGCTCTGGGGTACCTGTAAAACGCTGCGGTTAGCCTGTTTACAGTTACTCTCAATAACAGAAACGGTAACATGATATACTTACCTTGGTAGCGCAATAAAATTCGTCATTTTGCGTGTATATATAGACAGTTGTTTTCCTTATAAAGCACGAGTCCCTTAGAAGTAATAAAAACCTCTCTCTTTACATTTTAAATAGAGATAAAGTCGTATATTTCCTAATTTTTATCATATTTTATATCTTTAGTAATATACGTTTTATTTTGTATAGTTGGTCCACATCAGCCCTTTGGCTGCCTAGCTATGACCAACCTACTTATCAAATAAAGCATGATGATGATGATGATGATGATGATGATGATGATGATGATGATGATGATGATGATATGGGCATCAAGCTATTATTGCAATGTTAACTTAATTTGGTGTAGTGATGTTTAAGTTTCTACTGGAATCTATTATATTTAAGTCCTTTTTTGGAATCGGCAGAAATTTAATCTGAAGTTTTTCAATCACAACTCCACCTGCGAAATTATACAATGCACTATCTGCTGAGTCCCTAATAGTTTCTTTTTGAATAGCATAAATATTACAACAAATAGTACAAAATGAGTACCAACTGAGCCTTTTCCTCTTTTCTTTGAAAACCTTAACAAATTTTGGCAAGATAAGTTAAAGGACCTAGGGCCCATTTCTCAAAGGTCCCAAAAAGTTTTCAAACCCTGAAAGCCATAGCAAAATCTCAAACCTTATGATTATGCAGAGCTGTTTTAATCCATGATATTTTTAATATGAACAGAGGTCCCTATACACTTCTCTCTTTTTAAAAACAGATATTAACTAAAAATGGCTTTGCCCGAAAGACCTTTGAGGAATGGGCCCCTAAAATGATCACAGTACTGTACTCTGCAACAAAAACGTAATAAAACATAAAATCATATCCCCCTAAAACATTTCCAAACTGAAAATAATCTTCCAAAAACAGGACAACGACACCCTTAAAGCCAAGGGCACACTCTTACAAACTGTAACATTTGAGTCTAAGCTTAATTCTACAACAACACACACAACGTTAACATTTAAGTTCTGTAAACTAAACTAGAAAATCGACGATGTTATAATGCTTGGAAACAAGCCCCTTACAAAGTGGAACTTTTATCAGTGACAAAAAAAGTTACAATGATTTTTTCTTTTCGATGTCTTCTCCCTTTTCTGCGAATCCAATGAGCGTCGAATTCACAATATGCAACATGAGGTTTGGAATCCAAACTGGGGCTAGGGAGTTACTCGGCTTACAATAGGCTAACATTTCTGGGGTCCAGTCTACCCACATCTTGTCAGCCTGTATCGTTTTAAATCCAACTTCCTCAATCCGAGCCAGAGTGTCTCGGTCACAGCGGCATCCGTTGCAAAAGGTGGGCCAAATAAGCGACTTTGAGACGAGTTGCTGAATGACGTATTGAAAAGTCCATGGTTTTCCTATATGAATGAAGAGAAAAGGAAGTGTCTCCAAGAATACCTATGTTGATTGCCATGAGCAAGGTTAAGTCTGCATTTGAGCCTTTAGTGGCCCATCAGGCTGAAGCTTAACCCAGTTTCCGTAGCATGTAGTGACTAGGAGTCCGGGGGGGGGGGGGTACCAAAAGAAGTTTTATACGGGGAGGCTCTGCCCGAGCTCTAACCCCTTACCCTTTTATATACCATTTTGACAGAAATCAAACCCCTTTCGTATACCTTTTACTGAAAAGGGAACACTCACAAATGGGACACTCATGTAAACGCTCTCATTAAGTCATACACCCAGAAGCTAAACTTGCTAAGTTCTATGCATTTCCTACCTGTTAAACCAAAAACTGATTTCTACTTTAAAGTCATCTTACCATCTGTTACATACGGCATAACTGTATGGGGTTTTTGCGGCAGTACTCTCTTTAAAGAACTTGAGAAGATTCATGTCCGTGCCGCAAAAATAATTCATAAATTAGACTGGTATACACCCTCTGTGGATGTCCTTCAAAGGGTAAAATGGCGAACGCTAGAAACTAACTATAACACTAAAATTCTAACTCTAGTTTACACAGTATTTGCAGGAACTGCTCCATTGGGTATCCAATTTCTTTTTCGGAAGCAGCATAGTATAATTATATGACCTGAGACGTCAGAACTGCTTAGTCTTGGCTGCAAGCCAACAACTAACCTTAAACTGAAATCAGTTTCATACATTGGCGCAAAAAGTTGGAATAATTTGCCTAATGCCTGGAGGGCTAAAGAAAGCTTGGCTTCCTTCAATAAGGAACTAAAGGCCATCAAAAATCTTGATATTGTAAATAGAAAATTGTAAATAAGCTAGTGCATGTAAATATTGTAAATATCTTGTATAATGTGATGAATATTATTCTACATGACACGAGCGTGGGACAAAGAAAAAATCTGAGTCCCCGACAGGAATCGAACCCATGGCCTCCCAGATACCGGTTGGGCGCGCTAACCAACTGAGCTACGTGAGACTCGCTGTGAGCTAGGCCATTTACTAGGTTGATAAGTGACACGCGTCCTGCATACTGCTAGGATCAGCAATGTCGAAATCATCAAATTTGTAGTAAATAATAAAGATGCTAGATTTTAAGCTCAGTGATAAATAGTGATGAATATTATTCTACATGACACGAGCATGGGACAAAGAAAAAATCTGAGTCCCCGACGGGAATCGAACCCATGGCCTCCCAGATACCGGTTAAATAAGTTTAGTTAGTATTCATATTTGTCTTAGTGTTATTTTTGTTATGATTATTTCTTAGGTAACTTAAACACGACCACATCAGCTATGCTGTAAATTTATCGCGTATAAATAAAAGATATGTTATTATTATTATTATTTATTATTAAAAAAGGTACCCCTTTTATATACCTGAAAGACCTGGTATGACTTAGACCATGACGTTTTCTTGTCATTTTCATGTAGTGCTTGATAAATTAAAAAAATACAGCCATAAATTGCAACTGTTCGAAATATTTTAATCAAAGGCCCTTTTAAAAGCCTAAATGACAGATCTCCATACCCTTTTGTATACCTAAACTTGTGAAATTCCTACCCTTTTAAATACCTGAAGCCTTAAAAAGGTACCCCTTTCGGGTGGAGCCTCCCCCTATAGGCCATTACAGGGATTACCCCTAGGAGTATTTCTCCTTCCCCTGGATGGGGTGCTAGTCCATTGCAGGGTTACCCCAGCACTAGATTTGCCAGTACCCATTTATACACCTGGGTGGAGAGAGGCAGAGTGGTTTGCCCAAGAACACAATTATGCAATGCATGTCTCCAACAATAATTTGCTGGAACCAGTTCTATACCTGGATGAAGATAGGGTACTGCGAGAAGAACAAACACAACACAAATACCCCAGCCAAAAAATAAAAAAGAACCAGCAGGTAGACTGTATGATAGCATGGATTACAAACATGCTCAGGCTAGTGCACATTTGCATAAATATGCACTTTTTTCTTAAACAAAGTAAAGCAAGAGACCCCTCTGTCAAATATGTCTCATTACCAACTGAAGGCAAATCTGTTTTCAATTATGTTATCAACTTGACAATATACTAACCTGCTACATGTTCAAGAAAATAAAATCGTCCACCCTGAAACAAATAGACAATGGTGTGAATGAGTTTGGCAACCATTTTGAATGTATAAAACATGGCCTATAATTCAACATACATATAGGCTGTTATGCACACTGCGATCCCCCAACCAAGATGGCACAAGAAACCATAGAAAAAAGGCAAAACCGACATTAAACTAAAAGATATTTGTAGGTACTGGTAATTTTCCCCAAGCAGTTGATTATGACGTTTTAAAGCTTAATTAAAAAACAATAAATCTAAAACGTATTTCGCTTAACACTGCTAAAGCTTGTTACAATTTTTTTATTCTCCTTATAAGCCTCCCCCCCCCCCCACAGATATAAATAAATATTAAGCACCCTGTTTATAAGCCCATTCAAAACACCTTAGGAAGTTGTTTTTCTTCAAAGTGGGCCAGGTTTGAGTTGTGACACTGTAAAACAGTAAGAACTTACAAGGAGGGCTCGTCACACAGCAAAACTTATGCCAGATAAGGATAAAAACTTTGGTGTCTCTTTAGAGCCTGATTACATGAGCCGGGCTGGCCAGGTTAGCTGGGCTGACTTAAAGGCCTGTTTACACAGGCGATTTTTGTCGCACAACTCACTGCAATTTTTGTCGCACCAAAGTTGCATCACGACGATTTTATGGCCGCTACTTTTCGTGCGTACAAACTCGCGGCGATTTCATGGCGATTTTATCGCCGCAATATCGCGCCGAAGTTGCATGAAGATATCGCGATATCGCGGCGACATGATGCAACTTCGGCGTGACAAAAATTGCATTGAGTTGCGCGACAAAAATCGCCTGTGTAAACAGGAGGGGACTTTGGGGTTTTCGGTTTCTCGGTTTTGGCAATTTTTTAGATTGGTTTTTCGGTTTTCGCAACAAAAAAAACACGGTTTTTCGGTTTTGGTGACTTCTTCGGTTTTCGGGTTTTCCTTCTATTAGCATATGGTTTGCGCTTTCCGGCAAAAATACTAGCGGTTTTTCGAATTTCGTATTTGCTGTGGTGTTCAGTTTTTCCAATTTGGCGTACGGTTTCTCTGAGATCATGCTAGTAGAAACAAAAACCTGTTTTTATGTTTAAAATGCAAGTTACAGCAGTGTAATTTAGCATGTTAATGAACAAAAATGTCAAGATTCTTTAAAAAAATTCTTTCTTCCTTCTTTCAAAATCTCGAGGTGGCAATTAAGGTTAGAGCTTCGGAATTTGGAATTTTATGTCCGGTTTTCGGTTTTGATCAAAATTCACTTCGGGTTTTCGGTTTTGCATGATTTTTTGTGCGGTTTTACGGTTTCTTATAGGCCGCAACGCCCCCCTCAAACAGGCCTTAAGAAAAAAGTGCTGACACGATGCCCCCTCAGAAATAATGCAAGTTTTCAAAACCCCTTCAGAAAAAGTCAACTTTTCCCTTACTCCTTCAGAAATTTCCGAAAGATCAAAGAATGCCCACAGGGCTTAGAAAATGTCATAAATAGGGGAGGTGTGGATATAAAATGGAATGGCCCACACTGCCACCAAAAAATCAATATTCGTCTTTCTGAATAAGATATAGAGGCAAAGGAGCTCGTGTAGTTGCATAAATAAATGTAGAAAATAAAAAAAAACCAAATCGCCGGAAAAAGGTCATCAACATCATCTGACTCATTCTTTGCGCAAAAAATATTCGCGCTAAATTTAACCCATCGTTCGTACCAAATCTACAATAGTCTATTCCGGGCTTGCTCGGCTCATGTCATACGGGGCTGGAAGTCATCTCAGCAAACTGAGCCCGCCCGGCACATGCAATCACGACAGGCGATTAGGTTTGGATTTCAGTACTTAACGACGTCACGTGAAAACGATCTCTAGAAAAAAAATACATGGTACTTACAGGCATTAGAACTCTTTTAACCTCTTGTAAGGTTTTTCTTGATTGATCGTCAGCAATAGAACATATTACGAACGTGCAAACAACAGCAGCAACAGAATTGTCCGCGACGTCCAGTTTCTCGGCAGAGGCCACAACAAACTTCTTCAAGCGAACTCTATCGCCAGCTTTCTCCAAGCTTGCCTTGAGAAGTTCTTCTACGTGGGGATTGGAATCAACAGCAATAACCGAGGTGCCGTCGGGATAAAAACCAAAGTTCTCCCCTGCACCAATGCCTATTTCCACAACATCGCCTTTCACTGTTTTCAAGTGTTTCTTCAAATCAGCGAAGATCCTTTCTTTCAAGGGAGCGAACACGCTTTTAGTTGTTGCTGCAAATTGGGCTTCACCTTTTGCAAACACCCTTTTATACCAACTGGAAGATATCAAAACCTTGATCACTGCAACGATCGCAGCAAAAAACAATGCGATGCTGCAGATCGTGACCGCCATGCTCGCTCGTTTCGGTCCGCACCTATGGAGACGTGGCGTCACGTGACAAATCACGCGAGTATTTTGTGTCACGCACAGCCCGCTTTTCCATTCGGGAGCCTATAAAATTGTCATCTTTCTTTTATAGATTAATTTTAGGTTGCGCTATAAAAATATTTACCTGTTCGGTCATTCTAGAAGAACGTTAATTCTTCTCGAATTATAAGTCTTTTTTGTCCAGGTCTTATTTGAAGGTTCACGAAAACGTGAGGTTGTCCGATGATCTCTTTTGCCCATTTGGGTCATTGCCGGGCAGCCGAAAACTACGGAGATCTTAGGTGGATTTTCGAAAACTATGGGGATAAAAACTGTGTTATCGACTGCTAGGGATCAACTGTAAAGCAGTCTTTTAAAGAAAATTCGAGACTTTCAGGTAGAAACGCGATTATTGGAAAATCATATATGGAGTATAAAAGTAGAAAAAAGCGCCAAAAAACTATATCCACAGCCACTATTAAACAATCAGTAGAAGGCTCGAGTAATACGAAATTTCTAGTCATCTCACGTTTCTCCAAATTAATGTGCCCCTGAGAGCGCGTGTTGCTGGGAAGGAGGTTGCGCGCTGTGTGTGTTAGCTTGTTTCATCAGTCTAAAGTCCTGGCCAAACGGAGACGCTAGTGGACACAAGTAAAAAAAAACTTGCATCCACTTGCGTCTCTGTTCGGCCAGGACTTGCGTGCACTTGTGTTGATTTGCGTACACTTTGGTCGAGATCAAATTTGCACGCAAGTCGACGCACGTTTTTCACCGTTTGGCCTTCCAACGCAAGTCAACGCAAGTCTTGCTGTTTTACTTCAAGTACTGAATTGCAGCACACGCAGTAGCACTGAAATGGCTTTTTTTGACAACTTGCGTGCACTTGCGAGTCCGTTTGGCCAGCCAGCGCAAGTCTGTACGCAAGTCAAACTTGCACTACTTGCGTCCACTTATGTTACCGTTTGGCCAGACAGGGCTTTAGGGGACAGCGTGACCGAGTGGATTGGGGCGGGACTTGAAATCCGGAGGTCCTTGATCCAAGTCCCGCTATAACCGCGAGAACCGGTAAAAACTCGTCGTTCGTGCCAAATCTAGTGCATCCCAGGCTGGCTCGGCTCTTGTAACAGTATTACCGGGCTGGAAGTCTGGAAGTCATCTCGGCAAAACCGAGCCAGCCCGGCGAATTACCAGGCCAGGGGCTCGTTTCTCTAAGTCCCGAAAAGGTTTTCGCACCCGGATAGCCATAGCAAAATCTAAAACCTTATGATTACAGAGCTGATTCCATGATACTTTTAATATGAACAGACGTTTCCTTCATACAAAGTCTCAGGTAGGCTTTTATAGATTGTGCTCCTAAAAGTGGCATATTATGCTACTAGCAGTGCTCAAAATTTTGCCAAATTATGCAAAAATTATGCCAGAATTCCCAAATTATGCTTCTGATTTCCGAAATTATGCTCACAAAATGACGTAGGTTCTATACATAGAGGTGCGCAATAACGACACCAAATTATGATGTTTTTTAAATAAACTGTTGTTGTAAATTTATTTGTGTTTATGGCAGTTTATCACGGCCGTCAGCTGTCCAAATTAGCTGCTCGCATCTCTAAACCGTTTGTAAAATGCCTCCAACGACTTAACAATCACAATTGTATAGCTAAAACACGCATTGCAAGAACAAACTACCTAAATTTCATTTATTTCTGTAGAAAGTACACCATATTTACTACATTTTATGAATTTATGCTCCAAAAAGTGCTAAAAATTGCTAAAAATTATGCCGTGGCAGTGCTCGTTTCACAAATTATGCTTTTTAGCTCCAATTATGCCAAAAATTATGCTAGCACAATCTATAAAAGCCTAGTCTCAGGTATATACACTTCTCTGTTTTTAGGATATAGATAACTTAAAATAGCCTTGCGGGCCCGAAAACTTTCCTCGGATTTTGACAAACGGGCCCCAGCCCAGCTCATTTAGTCAGGCCCTAAGGGTCGGACCATTATTTTTTTGGAGGGGGGATAAAAAAAATTCCTTTGCAAACTTTTCTTTTTAGGTTATGCATCTCTGCAAACATTTTTTTCGAAATTCAAACTATGTTTTGTTATTCATATCGTGTTTGCAAACGATTTATCTTGTCTTTCGCGGCCCTGCAAACAATTTTTGCAATATTTTTCATCCCCCCCCCCCCCTCCAAAAAAACTAATGGTCTGTACCTGACTGCCCCTAGGTCCCCGAGGATGGGATCTTTCTGACTCTGTGTCACGCGTCTAGCCGTCAATGAAAGGTTGGGGTTTGGGGGTTTTCTTGGCGGCGGCTTAGAATCCTGAACGTAGCGAAGGTTGTTACTTCCGGTTTTTAAGTGGTTGCTAGTTACAGGGTCGCTACTTGTGAATAGTCAAAAACCTGTTAAAACTTGCTGAGGAAGGGAAGGGGCACTGAAAAAAAGAGGAACTAAAACTAAAACTTGGTAAATTAATCTCTCCTAGTACACATACGTGAACACAGTTTTCAGGTCTGGTCAGGAGCCCTTCCGCCCTTGGTCTGTCTAAAATTTAGTTCTAGAAAAAGTCCATACTTCCCCCCACAGAAGGGACTGGAAATTCCTGGGGTGGGGCTGGGGGGTCTCAAAGGCCAAAAACGTTAAGGAAATTTATGAAGCCTAATTAGCCATGTTCAAAACGAGCAGGGGACTGGGTACGAATATTCAATATCGATTGCACTGAAAAACTGGGCCCGTCATCTGAAAGAGCATCCAAAAATTAGTAACTCGACCAAATTTGAGAGTTATTGGTTTAAACGCAAAGGCATGGAACTCTTTTAAAAATCGTTAATTAAAAATAAGAGAGCTTAGTATGGCTGGATCCAATCCATACTAAGCTCTCTTATTTTAGCAATTTCTAAAAGTGAACCATACCTATGCGTTTAAACCAATAACTCTCAAATTTGGTTGAGTTACTAATTTTTGGATGCTCTTTCAGATGACGGGCCCAGTTTTCAATCCAATCGATATTGAATATTCGTACCCAGTCCCCTGCTCGTTTTGAACATGGCTAATTGGAATTTCCAGAAGGGTGGGGATCTTAGGAAATATCCCTTCCGTGGGGGAGGAATGGATAATGTGTGAAACTACACAATGTATTTATCGCTTTGTTGTTTATCTGTAAGAGAAAAAGAGTTTTCGTTCAATAATTTTTTCACAGGTCTTTCCGTCCAATAAGAGTTTTTCCTGGTAGAAGCACGATATTAAAATTGCCCCGTCATGAACACGCACTTTTTCTGGGATCTTTCTTAACAAAAACGAAGAATAACCTGTCACAAGTATCTACACAATAAAGGTTTTAATCACAACAGTATAACATGTAACTAAAATCTACATTCTCTATCTTTTCTTTTAAATGGAAATAAAATCATATATTAGCGATATTGACATCGAACTATTTTTGCAACGTTTACCTTAAATTTGGTGTAAGTAGTAGTTTTAAAGTTTCTACTGGAACTTTTCTTAACGAGCCATTAATAAATCTTATATATTTACCGGTAGTCCTTTTCTGGAATGAGGGCAAAACTATTTATTTTAATGTTATCAACAACTGGTGAAGGTTTTAAATTGCAACCTCGACCTACGAATTAACTCTTCACTATCCATTGAGTCTGAGTTTCTTTCTGAATCCTATCTACTGTTGAAAACCTTAACAAATTTAGTGCCTGGTTAAAGGACCTGCAACCATCGCAGTAGTGCACTCTGCACCAAAACAGTCATAAAAATTAATGCAAAAGCATATCCTCATAAACATTTCCAATATGAAAATAAATCTTGCACAAAACAGGAGTAATGAGGAACACCTCAAAATTAAGGGCACACTCTTTTACAAACCGTAACATTCGAGCATAACCAGAATTCTACATCAAGCATTAAAGTTCTGTAAACTCAACTAGAAACTCGTGCAACCATTTTATAATGCCCCCAAGAGCAACTATTACTATCAAAAACTTACAATAACTTCTTCTTTTCAATGTCTTCTCTCTTTTCTGCAAATCCAAAGAGCATTGAATTCACAAAATGCAACATGAGGTTTGTAACCCACACTGAGTTGGTACCAGCCTTACAGTCGGCTAACATTCCTGGGGTCCAGTCTACCCATATCTTGTCAGCCTGTATCGTTTTAAATCCCACTTCCTCAATCCGAGCCAGAGTGTCTCGGTCACAGCGGCATTCGTTGCAAAAGGTGGGCCAAATAAGTGACTTTGAGACAAGTTGCTGAATGAGGTATTGGAAGGTCCATGGTTTCCCTATTTTAATGTAGAGAAAAGAAAGTCTATGTTCAGTCTACCTATAATAATAATAATAATAATAATAATAATAATAATAACAATAATAAAAGATTTATATAGCGTCATATCCATGGCTCATGGCGCTTATCATGCAGTGGCAGATCCAGATCTTGAACTAACGTTGCAGGAAGTCATTAAAAATGCCTCTTCCCAAATAAAAATACTGAGGGGGCCTGGGCTCACCCGGACCCCTTCCAAAGATCTGCCACTGCCGTGCCAGCACTTAAATCCCCCCCCCCCCACAAGCCACAAGAGCAAAGCTTCTTGCCCAGGAAGACAGTGCAATGAGCCCAGTCTGGGCTTTAACCCAGACCACTCAATTTCAAGTCCTGCACACTTACCATTACATCTATACCTGGGTGAAGAGAGGCCAGGGTACTGTAAAAGTAAAACATCTTACCTGAGAGCCTTACACAACACAAACACCCCAGCCAAAAATAAAGAACGGAAGTACCAGTAATATGTAGACTGCATCCTTGGATTAAAATTGTTGGACATTTGTGTAAAGCAATTTTTTCTAAAAGGTGTCAAAATTGTAATAAATTTTGCTATCAACTTTAGAATATACTAACCTGCCACATGTTCAAGAAAATAAAATCGTCCACCCTGAAACAAATAGACATGCTGTTTACCTTTTTGAACTGGGGCAAACATGACACATTACAGCCACTTTCAGTGTTACGTGCATAGAGGGTTTCCAATCGACATCCATCTTTCAATGTGCTAAACAAACAACACGGATTGAAATCTGCCAATCACAGCCGACTAGCATGACTTTCTGACCTTGTGTACTCATTTTCATGAAACCAACTATAATATTTGTATGTATCGGTTCTGTTTGGCTCGTGCCAAACAGCATGTCAAAAGATGATGTCAAAAGATGGATGTATTCTCAGATGTTTTGCAAATACTGGGAGATCTTGTCGCAGTCAGGCAATGAAAAAATAAGTGGAAGACTGCAATATTAATTATTGGAGATAAATAAAGAAGTCATTTCTCCAAGTATAATAGGTCTGTGCCTTCTATTAGCAACAATGTAAAGTTTTCCTCAGAAAATAAGAACCTTTTTAGAACCTAAATAACCAAATATGTGTTAACTATACTATTTATGTATTGCTAGTGTATTGGAAAACTACAGGTGGGTGGGAGCCCCGGATAAAGGAGCAGGAAACAGGATTCCTAAGGTGGCAGGAACCAGGAAAAATTGAAGAATGTGGCAACATTTTATTATATAACAAAAAGAATG
Source organism: Oculina patagonica (assembly GCF_052425735.1). NCBI lineage: Eukaryota > Metazoa > Cnidaria > Anthozoa > Scleractinia > Oculinidae > Oculina > Oculina patagonica. The sequence goes on from NC_135762.1 coordinate 27,587,849, forward strand.
GGACAAAGAGGTGGGAACTTCTACAGAAAATGGCAGGAAGTGAGAGAAAAAAGTATAGGAAGTGGGAATAAGAGGTATGGGAGACAGGAGGTTCAGAGCCCCCCCCCCCCTCCCCCATCTGTATTTGCAACCAAATGGTTGGTAGGATTGAGTCATTGCTGCCTGGTACATAACAAAGTAGGGGGGTCCAGGGGCATGCTCCCCAGGAAAAATTGCAATTTTAGGCATGCAGGTAGCAATTTTTCACTATTATTGATGCCATTATATTTATTTTGAGTGACCCCCCACACATAACAAAATAATTTGCTTTGCATGCCCCCCCCACCGATTTGAAGCCATGTTTCAGGCCTGCCTCTCCCCCCCCCCCACCACACTGTCAAATAAGTCAGCACCCCTCTACCCCATAGAAAAATGGTCTAACTCTAAATGTGCTGGTTTACGAATGGAGGATTGAGTCGAAAAAAAAAATACCATCTTTATTATTTACTAAATAACCTCTTGTGCCTGATAAGGATTAAAACTTTGTTGTCTCTAAGTTTTGGATTTAAGTACTTAAAGCTGATTTCCAGTCCGTACTGCGCAGACTCGGGGTTTGTTTACGTTTTTGTTTTGAATTCGTTGAAACGTTACACTTTGGTGACAGCATACATGACGTTTTTTAGTCCGCCATTACAGTTCGTTTCGTTATAGAGTTTCCGATGAGCTGAAACGTCGGTTTGAAATAGCGTCAAGGTTCTTCTACTCGTTATATTTGTTCTGCAAGGATATCTGGCGTTAATAATGAAGAAAAAGGTAAGTTTGTTGCGGAATTTTTAGTTTTGCTTGTAAACATCCCCTTCGTGTGGGCTCACATAAACATTGCAGCCGAGATTGCGCAGTACGGACTGGAATTCATCTTTAATGACGTCACGTAAAATGATCTTCTGGGGAAAAATATGGTACTTACAGGCATTAGAACTCTCTTCACTTCTCGCAAGGTTTTTCTTGTTATATCGTCAGGTATGGAACACATGACCAGCGTGCAAACAACAGCAGCAACAGAATTGTCTGCGACGTCAAGTTTCTCGGCAGAGGCCGCAACAAACTGCTTCAAGCGAACTCTATCGCCAGCTTTCTCCAAGCTTGCCTTGAGAAGTTCTTCCACGTGTGGATTGGAATCAACAGCGATAACCGAGGTGCCGTCAGGATAAAAACCGAAGTTCTCCCCTGCACCAATGCCTATTTCCAAAACATCGCCTTTCACTGTTTTCAAGTGTTTGTTCAAATCAGCGAAGATCTTTTCTTTCATGGGAGCGAACACTCCTCTAGCTGTTGCTGCAAATTCGGTTTCAACTTTTGCAAACATCCTTTTATACCAACTGGAAGAAATCAAAACATTTCTGATCACTGCAACGATCGCTACAGAGAACAACGCGATGCAGATTGTTGTTATGACCGCCATATTTGCACGCACGTTTTGGACCGCACGTCTGCATACGAAGGTGGCGACATCACGTGACAAATCACGCAAGCATTTTGTATCACGCAATAGCTTCGCCCCCATTCGGGACTAAAAGGGGGGCTGAAAGGTCATCTTTCCTCTGTTGCGCTATAGCCGTCTTTTGTTCGGTCATTATAGAAGAACTTTACTCTCCTCGAATTATAATTTTTTTCGTCTATTTCCCAAAAAACCTGGAGTCTTATTTGAAGGATCACGAAAACGTGAGGCTGTCCGATGATCCCTTCTGGGTCGTTCTGGCAGCCCGGGGGGGGCTACTTGAAAAGGTTTGATATGGGGAGGCTCCGCCCCGAGGTCCAACCCCTTACCCTTTTATATACCATTTTAACGAAAAAGGTACCCCTTTCGTATACCATTTATTGAAAAAAAGGTGCCCCTTTCACATACCTAAATGACATGACATATGCCTAAAACAGGAAGTCTTATTCTCATTTTTATGTAGCGTTAAATAAATTAAAATGATACAGCCATAAGGTGCGTCTGTTCGAAATATTTTTATTAAAGGCCCCTTTAAATACATAAATGACAGATTTCCCTACCCTTTCACATACCTAAACTTGTGAAACTCCTACCCTTTTATATACCTGAAGCGTGAAAAGGACCCCTTTCGGGCGGAGCCTCCCCGTATAGGCCATTATAGGGAGTGCCCCCCCCCCGGGTCTGGCAGCCGAAATCTGTAGGGATAAAAACTATGTTATCGATGTTAGGGCTAAACTCTGTAAACTAGCCTTTAATTAAAAAAAATTAGAGACTTTCAGGTACAAATGCAATTATCAGAAATCGTAAGTTAAGCAGAAAAACCTCGAAAACCTCAGATCTGATGGAACAGAAATTTTTAGCCCGCGTTATCGAGTTATCTGAAATAACTTAGATGCCGTTGTGGTCAGTGTTCCAAAGTTTAGAATGCGTGGTTTCACATGGCTAAACTGTTCACATGGCTAAATTCACATGGCTAAATGTTTAAATGCGAAAGAGCACAAACGAAATAGCAAGCGAAGCGAGTATGTGCACAAAGCATAAGGAGGAGGGTCTCAATGGGGTGGTGGCTTTTACGGTTAACGGTTAAAATTTTGGCTTTTTTACGGTTAACGGTTAATTTCTTTCCATTACGGTTAACAGAAGTTAAAAATTAATTTCCATTGTTTTAAAAGTTAAAAATTAATTTTCATTACTGAAGAAACATATTTTAGGTCTCAGGACCATTCTTGTGCGATGAAGTGACCTAATCTGTTTTATTTTAAATTGCTGACCGATTTTTTACGGTTAATATAGTTTACGTCTAACGGTTAAACTTTTCCCATTTTTACGCCTAACGGCTAAATTTTTGGCCGTTTTACGGCTAACGGTTAACCCCATTGAGACCCTCAAGGAGGCGTTTGCAGAGGGCACCTCCCGTTTTGCACTGGTGTCTAGGTCTGTCTACAATTAACCTTGGACAAAAGAGTTGGAAAAAATGCAACGTAAAACGTAAAGCATCTAACGTTGTAGTTCTCTGGTGTTCAGTAATCAAAGAAAAATACAAGAAAATAGAGGGCTGCGAACAGTCTAGTACCTCAAGGTTAGCTTTTTGCACTCTGAAACAGTAATGGCTTGCCTACTAACCAAAATCATCTCCCACGTGGAGAAGCAACGCACGAACGCTTCATTTGTCCTAGTTTTTTTTTTTTCAATCCTTTTTTCGCTTTCGGGGAACGCCCCTGCTTGCAATGTGATTTTTACACGGCCCACTGAAAGGGTCTTAATATTAAGGGGGCGTTCGTTCGGTATCAATCCGGAATAAGAATAATTGGAATATTGCGAGTTACGGCGTTCGTTTGGCTGCTCTTCCTATTCCGGATTAGTTGGATTTCCATTCTCCATTCCTGCTATTTTGCTCCAGGAGTAGAATAGCAGGAATATATTCCAGAATATTCCCAAACGAACGCGCCTTAAGTCATTACCTATAGGCTTAATCCATACACAAATACATCCGTAAACACAAAAACGCTCTATTCAAGCAAGAATATCTGGTAATTCGGAGTGCGTCAAAGAATATGTAGACAAGGTCAGACAGAACACAGATCAAAAGGGAATGGGAATATTGAGAAATCTCGGCAAACCTACAAAGTAAGCAACACATTGTAAAAGGTATAACTCATTTTATTTTCAAAACTTTTTTCTTGGAATTTTTTCGTGGCTTGTTATATTACAACATGTAAGCAACAAAAGATAAAACTGAACATAAAACGAAAAGGACTTGATCAGACATCAGATCCAATTGGTAATTTAACGTATCTGAAAAATAAAAAAGAGGTAATATTTAAAGAAAAAGTCGTAATATGGTCTGCGAAAATGACAAGTTGGGTGATGTAATGACAATTTCCCGCCAAATTGAGTGAGAAGGAACAGAAAGCCTAGGTACTAGTCTAGCTGTGAGTCTTGGGGACGAGGATGCATTCTCGTCCCCATAACCCTTTCGCTTCTCTTAGCCGGCTGAACCTTGGCACGAGGAAACGAAGGGCTCTGGGGACACAGGATTTCCAGTCCTAGATGCTAGGACTTCTGGTCTTCCTGTATGCAGTCATGACGTTTCAAAAGAATGTATGAGAGAATCGTTACGTTTTCGACTTCCGTTTCGGAGTTCTTTGTTTCAAACAGCCAATCAAAAAAATTCGAATTAATTCAAAAATCCTATGTCCCCAGAGCCCTCCGTTTTCTCGTCCCAATCCGGCTAAGAGAAACGAAAGGGCTATGGGGACGAGAATGGACGAGGATGGCGGAAACCATTCTCGTCCCCATAGCCCTTTCGTTTCTCTTAGCCGGTTTGGAACGAGAAAACGGAGGGCTCTGGGGACATAGGATTTTTGAATTAATTCGAATTTTTTTGATTGGCTGTTTGGAACAATGAATTCCTAAACGGAAGTCGAAAACGTAACGACTCTCTCATACATTCTTTTGAAACGTCATGACTGCATACATGAAGACCGGAAGTCCTAGAATCTAGGACTAGAAATTATGTGTCCCCAGAGCCCTTCGTTTCCTCGTGCCAAGGCCCAGCCGGCTAAGAGAAACTAAAGGGCTATGGGGACGAGAATGGGCGGAAACCTGCATAGAAATTTTTGACAACAGCTTTGAACATTCGTTCCATATTTTCTTAAGCAGATTTGTCAAGCACACAAAAGTGAAGGATCCGAAGGAACTTACCCATTACTGACCCAGAAGAACTTTAGCAGTGTCTATTCCAGGGCGGTAGCTGCTTGTACTGCCCCGTGCAGCGTGTAATGATTTACGAATGTAAATCTTGCCGTTGATCAAATACACGTCCTTGGCTATGTCAAAATCTCTATAGGAAAAAAGTACAAAGAAACAAACGGAATGTTAAAACAAACTTGTGTAAAAGTATATAGTTATCTTGTTTGTGGCTATCATCTAATTTATGTAGTTTTTAAATTCAGATTCTGAATCAAAATGAAGGAAGCGACAAGATTTGTATTCGCAGGATTTGAATTATTTTTATTATTCAAAGAGATTTGTATTCGCTACATAAAAGTAACTGAACAAATATTGACATAGCTGGGTTGAAAAAGCACAATAGGAATACACGGGGCGCTTATTTTACCATTATACAGACGAAATTTAATAGAGCGAAAGAGGAAGGTCGCACGTTTTCTGCAACGACTACTAAATGTTGGAATCGCTTCCCCCTTAGATATTGTAGTAATAATTTTTTGATTAGCATTGTAGCTAAGCTTTTAAATGTTTAACTTACATTTCGGTTTTTAATTAAGTTTTAGCTAGATACTAAATTAGATAATTGTTTATAGTAGATTTTTAACTTTTAGTACATTTAAGAGGGCCACAAAATTATTAATTAAAAAAACTATTACGTGTCACCCTCGATAAATAAAGTTTTGATTGATTGATTGATTAATTGTGTTTTCATGTGAGGAACTATAACAAAATAATTTGCTACCTAAAGATAGAAGCTTTTAAAGTACAATGAGGATTAAAGCAAACAAAGCAAGCTAGCCTGCGAATACAGCCGCCTCTCATTCGCGTCCCGCAACGAAGAGCGAAACGCGAAGAGAGACGTCTGCGATTCACGGCCAGAAATTCCATACTGATGACGTAAATCTGTCCAGAATCCGGACAGGAGCGATTATTGGTCAGCTAGCTAATTTACATAATGTATGCGAAATATAATACTTCATTACCACACATGTGATTACACGAACCGGATGTTATTGCAGACTAAAAGTTGACCAGCACTGGGAGAAGGATCGTGGAGCTACTCTGAAGCTATACCTTACAATTTCTATAATTTCTCGCTTCATATGTAAATGGGAAACAAAAGAAACTGCTTTATGAACCAGACGAACGACATCAAAGCACAGAAAGGATGCGCCACTGCGGCCGTTAAAAATAGATCAATTTTGACACCTAACATTTATTGTTGACATAAAGGCAGCCGGCAAAACGAACAAGCAAAAAAAATGTGAAATACAGATAACCTGAACCATTCTCAATTAAAGAATAAATGCTACAGAAAAACAGAATTTGACGAAGAACAGGGAAAGAAGAAACTAAGTGTCTTTCAGTAGAATTGTTATGATCGTTGCAGTATATTTATTGATTTATGGTCCATTACCACCGAGAGATGTTCCAAAACATATCAATGTCATTTAGTGATTTCACAGCTTATTTTTTCCAAATATTACTACTCGTATAGGGATTCCTAATTTTCGCGATGAAGTTGTCAGCTGTAAACGTGTCCTTGACTGCCTTGAAAGTGTTTGTGATCAAGCAAGTAATGAGCGGCTGAGAACAAAAGTATAATTATGCAGGACCAACTGCATCCGGTGCAGGGAAATCTAATTAGCGGTTAACGTCATCAGTATGGAATTTCTGGCCGTGAATCGCAGACGTCTCTCTTCGCGTTTCGCTCTTCGTTGCGGGACGCGAATGAGAGGCGGCTGTATTCGCAGGCTAAAAGCAAGCACACCTTGGTATCTTGAAGCAGGGTGGGCCTCCTGTTTTCTTCCAATGCTTCTTACAGTAGTAGCACGTGCATCCCATTCTTGGATTCTGCTCATGATCAAGGGTAGACGGGCCGCAAATAACATTTCTGCCAAACTGTATGTCTAGTAAAAAAGAACTCTTCTGGTTTTTAACTTTGAGCATCTGAGCGTCTATCATAATTACCTGAAATGGTACAAAGAAAAAAATTAGTCAACCTATATGAGCAGGTCGCTTTGAAATGTCTGATACAGTAAATTACCTTATTGCAGGAAATCAACGCTTGTATGTGTTAATTGAGGTATTTAAAATTAACGGGACTTAAATTTACCGCGAAGTGAAGGAAAAATTACTTCTCAATAGAGGAAATTAACGCGAAAGAGGGGGTAACATTTCAAGATGAAGGAAATCAACGCGATGTACATACTGAAAAAACAAGGTTCGTGGTACTTTCCCCAAACGTACGGGTTAAGCGAAGCTGAATCTGGCTGCTTCGAGCGTTCTTCACAGTTTCAGTGATACCACCCTAGTTAATGGAAAAGGTTTATTGGGATTATTATAATTAATTAATTAATACTTACATTTCTCTTATACTCATTTCTGTTATTCAGATCTCTGGTCTTTTCATCAGGATTAAACGTTGCAGCAAAAATCTTTATCATGTCTTCAAACAAAGGGTTATTCAATTCGTCCACCAATTCCTTTACAACCTTGTGTCGTTCCTTGGTGTTTCGCTCCGTTTTTTGGTCAATGGGGTCCGGTAAAATCACCGACTTTGCAAAGGCGATCTCTTCTGATAGAGGTGTGTGAGGTCGAAGTGTTGCGGGATGTGAGAGTGCCTTGTGGATAATGCGGCGACGCAAAGCAGATTTCTTGTCTCGTACGCTGTCCATTTCCTTGTTCGTTATGATCGACTAAACAAAACAAAGAAAAGGAGAGTTTCAAATTAAGTATTCACAGGCTTTAAGTGAAAAAATATGGTGCCTTTTTAACTCAAACATTTTGTCCTATTTTACCGATCAAAGCTAAATGCCTGTTAGACTAAAAAGGGGAAAGTCGCAAATCACTTTTTTTTTCTTTAAAAAAAAAAAAAAATCAGTATTGCCATTATTTTTTAAAGCACGTTGTTCGAAATCCGTGTTGATCTTCCAGTTTTCTTTGGCGTTTATTTATGTTACAAAAAATGTTTATGAAGTTTCTTCCAATTTGAAAATAATTTTGAAAATCTAAAATATGTCTTTATTTCTGACGAACATTGACACGTCTTTTAAACTTCCAATATTAATTACACGACATTCTGAACATCCCCTCTTCTGGTCTCCAATCGGTCTCTGTAATTTGTATTAAACAGCGATGACGTAATCCCTTAAACCATTCCCTCCTCCGTTCACCACCCCCCCCCCCCCATTACTCCCTCCCCCTAAAAGAGAACATAGAGCCTTGCGCAGTTTATCAGCGCAACATTTCATTCTAGGCGAAAGTTTCTATACCTTCTTCATACCCTATCTACTTTTTTTCATCAAGTTACCTTTGCAAGTAGAAGATTTTCTTTCAAGGATGTGTTTGTCTTCTTTGTTTGCTGTTTGATCACCTTTCGCTTTTCCGTGCTTTTATCCGCTAAGAGTTTATTTCCAGTCATTATTTTGTTCAAAGCCTTGTTGAGATCACCATGGAAACCACTAGAATATTGCCCGGATGTAAGATGCTTGATAAAACGTCGATTCCCCAAAGCCTTTCGTCCGCCAATGTTCGACTTTCCTGAATTATAATCAAACTTAAAATATAACTTAACAACAAAGCACGACAGTACATCAACTGCATAAAGAACCAACGTCTCTGGTATCAGACTGAACTATGTTTCTACTTTCTCTACTAAAATAAATTACCCGGCCTTCAGAATGTGTATGAAGTCAGAAATCTCCGATGGAAACACGATAGTTGCGAGAGGAATTTTTATGCCAGATTTCCAGTGCGACTGAACAACCGTTGTTACCCGGTAATGAGGTAAACTGAATGCCAAACAAAACTGACCAATGGCGATTGGACGCATTTAAAAATAGGCCATTTTTGCGGTTCCAATAGTTAAAAATTTTGCCGCTCTGTTCGCTCTATGATAAACTTGGCAATGTTTGTTTAAAATAATGTGCGTTACATTTTTTAATACCTACCTTGCCGCAGTTCTGTAGAAGCAGATGGTGGTCGGGTTGGCGAGGGAGGCAGAGGTGGTTTACCTGCGGATGACGCCATATTTATTATTGGAATTAAGTCCAAAGCTTTTTCGCTTTTAAGTCTCCCCTTTCTTCCTTAGTGGGTTCTTAAAAACCCTTATTATATAAACACAGAAGCATATGCTTCTGATAAACATCAGTGAAATACCAGGAAATCTTTCGAGCGAAAAAATCATATCTTCACACGTGAAAATAACATGTTATTTTCACATGTGAAGATATCGATTTCGAAACATTTTCTGACAAGTTTACCCTGTTTTACTACTGAATGAGCCAAAATAAATCGATATTAAGTCGAAACATCTTCGGATCTTCCTCGGCAATCTTCGGCAATCTTCGTATATCTTCGGAAAATTTCGGAAAATGTTCGGAAACATTCGTACGACCTTCGGACAAAATTTCTCAAATCTTCGGAAATCTTCGGAAAATGGTCGGCAATCTTCGGAAGATCGTTAAAAACCTCGTAATTAGTAGGTTTATATAATAAACAGAATATTACATGGCTGCTTGGAGATATGAAATTTATCTTCTCGTATTCAAATCGATATCCCACTCGTTCGCTGCGCTCACTCGTGAGATAGCGATTTGAACACTCGAAGATAAATTTCATATCTCCGCGCAACCATGTAATATCCTCTATTTATTTCGACAACGAATGCAATAGATTATATTTTTATCGACTATACTTTAAGACCCTGGCCACCTAACCACATCGTTTTAATTAGCTCAGTTGACCGAGTGTTTAATTAAAACACAAGAATAGAGCTAGTCTGGGTTCGAAACAATGTTGGCTGTGCATAAAGAACTCTGCCTCGCGTTCCTGGACAACGACGTAAAGTCGTTGGTCTCGTCTCCTTCAACTTCAAACAATGCCCCACAAGAGTAGGGCACGGAGTTCCCGCAATCGTGGTCTAACCTCTGAATCTCGCCGATTATTCGTTCTCAGTAAAAATGTTAAGCACTCATAACTTGAAGACCCAAATAACCGTTATTTTTTTCTACTTTTTATAAACTGCAGTTTTCAACAAGCGGACGAAATTGTCTGTTATACAGTGAATTAAGGACGAAATCTACAAAGTAAGAAATCGGGCTTACCTTCATCACATCGTGTTCCTTGATCATTTGTCTTCATATCATCATTACACGGTCCGACTTGTTCACCAGTATTCACCTTCGTATCAGATGTTGATTCCTTTTGAACGTAGATCACTTCGGCGGACGAGCTCTCGTTTTCAGAAGTCAACAACGGCGACTTCGACTCATCGTCATCGTCCACTGTTATTATGACGTCACTGCACGGAGCAACGGGCGTCTTACAGGATTCGGTCGAGGAGTTCGTTGCACCTGTTTCCAAGGCAACGGGGTTCGCTTGTTGCTCAGAATCTTTGGAAAAGCTGAATGAGTCCATGGGAATCGAGACTGAATCTTCATTTGCCGATGTTTCAGTCACAAGCTTAGATTGAGCCACAAGCGGCGTTGATTCCATTTTCTTCTCACCAGATTCAGTTGGGGCTGTTGAAGATGGCAAGTTAGGTTCCCTGGAACATGTCAAAATGTCAGATTCAGAAACAGAGGACTTAGCAGGGGTAGAGAGAGACTCTACGGAACGTGACTTGACAGGGGTGGGCTGCGGCGTTTTATTGAGTGTGCTGATCGATGGCTCAGACCTGACAGATGTTGGGTATGATGATTCTGGAAGTGTAGAATCGGAAGCCTCTACGTTGATCCGTACCACTGTGCTTGGGGTTCCTGTGGCTGAACATGATACGGGTGCCAAAGGAATGTCTGTGGTGTTGTTTGTAGACAGAACGTCCTGTGGCTTAACATTTGAGCATCCTGGAGATGACTCAGGTGTATATTTTGATGTTTTCTTTTTCTGTCCTGTTGCTGTCCTCTCAAAGATAACCTCTTTACCGTCCTCTTTGCCCACATGGCCTGCTGGTGATGACGTCACTATCCCCAGTTCAGGATCGCCAAGTCTCCGTGCTGCTCGCCTCTTGTAGCATTTGCTATAGCGAATTTGAACAAAGTGAATTAAAGGACGAACAGATTTCCGACTTTAGTTTTTTCTAAACAAATTATTTTTGATGAATTCTAGTAATTAGTAACCTGTACGCAGTGCAGTGACAACGGCAAGTTGAACGGTTTTAGCACTTGCACTTGCGTTACAAATGATAATCAGTACTTTCTTTACACGTCCTAATCAATTTCAACCAATGTCACTTGCTATACCGGCACTATTAGCTTTTTATTGTTAGGGCGAGAGAGCGTTACCTGATGACACGTCTCAAAACGGAACAGTTTTTGCGACAAAAGTCCTTGAGTCAGTCGGTTGAAATGAATACTATTTCCAATACTGCAATTTTTTCACTTAAAATCCGGTGCAGCCTGTGAACCACTCTCCCCTTTTTTTCGACTATTTTGCTTGTTTACAAGCAGAAGTAGGAGATTAGGAGTGATGTGGGCAAAATTTGGAACATTCTTGTCTACTCTCAAGGGACTTTTTTAATTTCTCAAGGGACTGTTTTAATTTCTCAAGGGAGTTCTTTCCGCTTAGTGGGCGATGAAAGGGTCTCTTATTATTATTGCGTCAACACTTCCGATCTCGTGTTAAAGACGTGACTTGTCACATATTCCGCTGTAGGTGATGAAAGGGTCTCTCATTAGTATTGCGTCAACAATGACACAACTAATCGAGAATGTGAGTGGTTCAGTGTTTCACAGTCTAAAGCGTTGTACTAGTACAAGCGTCTCACTCACTGAAGCCGGGCGCTAATATTTAACCTAAAATGATTAAGAACGGAAATTATCTTTTCTTTCACAAACTATTCGTCGAATACACTCCCTTTGTTCGTCTTTAAATGTTTTGTGAACAAAACTCTTGAGAGATTTTCTAAAACCTAGAAGAACTCGCTTTCTACTTCATTCCGCTCAACCTGCGCTCAACACCCGCCATGATAACAATTGTTTTTGTCTACGTGCGATATTTTTGGACCGGAAATTAGACTTGAACTCCATTAGCCGCTGTGGGTGATGAAAGGGTATCTCATTAGTATTGCGTCAACACTTGCTATCTCGTGTTAAAAACGTGACTTGTCACATGTATAAACGTTATATAACAATTATTTTTATGCGTGAGTATCTCAAATCCGATATGACACAACTAAGGATTTGTTTTCGCGACAATCGATTGCGTTAGTCACGCTTAACACGAGTGAATAATCATTTATTCGCGTTCTCAATTCAAGGGATTTCTTTTCGGTGTGGGTGAACAATGCGTCAGTCAACACTTGAAGGCAACGTATAAGTCGCGCTAATATTTAACCTAAAGGATTTGTTTTCGCGACAATCGATTGCGTTAGTCACGCTAAACACGAGTAAATAATCATTCGCGTTCTCAATTCAAGGGATTTCTTTTCGGTGTGGGTGAACAAAGCGTCAGCCAACACTTGAAGGCAATGTATAAGTCTTTCACAGACTAAAGCGACGCTAATATGTAACCAAGAACGTAAGAACGCAAGTTTGGACTGGTACAAGCGTCTAACACACTAAAGGAGCGCTAATATTTAACCTAAAACGATTAAGAACGCAAATTTGTACTTTTACAAGTCTTTCACATTCGCGACAATCGATTGCGTTAGTCTCGCTAAACACGAGTAAATAATCATTTATTCGCGTTCTCAATTCTAGGGATTTCTTTTCGGTGTGGGCCGGGGGTGTGGGTATATATGAAGAATGTATTGAACCGCTGAACTGTTTGTTTGCTTTAGTAGGCCGGAATAAGCGTATACGCGACACGAGTACTACAGTATATTCAATGTGTTTTCGATTGGGTTTTCTTTGGCTCCTTAATTTGCGGTTGAGTTTTGTAAACAGCGCGTTGTTGACTTCTAGGTTTCAGTTTTAATTTAGAATGTGATGTGTAAGTGTAAAGTATTCAGGTAAGCTAAGTTATTTTCAAGACTTCCACTCCTAAACAACATGAAAAGCGTCTTTCACCCTTTAGCAAAACACTACTCCATACCACAATTGACAGCCAACAGATAGACCATAGCAAAATAGTCGTAGTCTCATAGAGACCTTTGATTCAATGTTGTACACAAACGTGGCAAGTCTTGCAGATAGCAAACGCAATATTGTTTCGTGGGGAGGGGGTAATATCGAAGGGGTGAGGGGTAAAATTTGACCAAGGTACTCAAAAAGTGCCGAGTGTCTTAACACTTTTGGCGTTTATTGTAGCTCAAAAGTGATATGCTTCTGAGCTGGTTTGAACAAACCACTTAATTGTAAAAGGTGATTATATTATAATAATTATAATAATTATAATATATTATAATTATGACTTACCAGAGTGACATAACGCACTGAATCATAACAAGCAACATGAAAACGCCCCCAATAAGACATCCAAAAATAATGATGGGCGAGTTCGAATCATCTGGGTCTTCAGTACTGGATTGAGATTTACGTTTCTTTTTACTTTTCGAACGCTTGTCGTTTCTACTGTCGCTCGTGTCTCTACGTTCCAAAGCAACATTCCACCGAAGACCTGAAGATTCGCGCATTGTAGGATGAACATTCATGTTAACTTCCGGTATGGTGGATGTGCCATGTTGAGGAGATCGTTCCTGTCTTGATACTCTCGGTTGTTCGTGCGGCAAACGTTGTTCTCTGTTATTTCGTGTAGACTTTTCCTTAGTGGTTTCTTCTGCAGAGTCTTCTAGGATAGTTTGCGATTCAGCAGAAGTTGACGACTCGCCAGTATTCAGATTGAGCTCGGATCCCGCAGAATCTGTTTTAGCAGATTTAACAGTTGTCGGCTCAGCAGAATCCAGATTCAGATTCGGGACATTTCCCGCGGAATCTGATTTGGCAGGTTCAACAGTTATCGAGTCACTTGTGTGGAGATTCAGATCCAGTTTGGACTCTGTAGAATCCGATTTGGCAGATTCAACAGAATTTGTTTCTTCCGCAGAAGTTGGTGAATCGTCCATCTCTTCCAGTAGTAGGTTGGTTAGCTTTGGTGAAGGTCTGGGTCTAGTCACATATGGTACACCTGTGACCGAGGTCGGTTGCGTACTTTGCAACGCTAACGAATCCGTATTAACCACTTCTTCTGATGGCTGATAGGTCTCTGCGGGATCATTCCCAATGGAATGTTCCTTTGCTTTTGATGAGGGCTCGTCTAAGATTGTTTCTGTGTCCCATCTGGTTTTCACCCTATTACTGGGATCCTTGGTTTTCCGTTTCCATAACATGGCAATTTCTCGAAGTTTATTCATATCTTCGGTTGTAGTTTCTTGTGGGTGTTGAGCCGCCACCTTGCTTGCTTGTTTTAAAGCGGCATCCCATCCTCGTTTAATAGCCTGTCTTATGAGGGAAGAAACATCCAAATCACCTTGAGATATTCCAGAGCTCGCGGGTTGTTCCAGATCGTTACTTTTCGTAGCGGCTCTTCTCATAATGAACTTTGTCATGGAAACCTTCTTGTTAGTTTTTCGTCGATCTTTTGTTCTTAAAATCAGGGGCTTGAAATCCTCCTGTATTATCGACGCTGATTGTTTGACATTTTTAAGTCCGTCGGCGTCCCCCTGGTTATTAACCGATGATAATTTGGGGGCGCGCAATTTACGAACTGCAGACTTGTGTGGACTGAAAGACGGAGTTATATCAACATCCGTTAATTTATCTTCAGACGTACGCCGGACTGATGGATTTTTGAATCCAGCAAAGGTCAGTACATCCAGAGAATTGTCCGGTGATGGTTCCTGAGACTTATATGCAGTTGTTCCTGAAACTTGAAAAAAGAACGCGAAACTGTTATGACGTGTTATGACAACAAGTTGAAATGTCAATACGCGCGCACGGAATGGTAAAAAAAAAAAAGTTTTTCAATTTTTTTTTTAAAAAAACCTTTTCCTAAAGCTAAAATGCATTGTAAATAAATCCCCCCCTCGCTTGTGTAATCGAGTAGTAAATACGGAATGTAGCTAGGCGCCAAATTAATTTGTAAGTAAAAGTTAAAACGCGAACTAAACGCGCACCCTTGCAGTACGATTTACCATTAAAGAAACATTAATCAGTGGAAAACAGTCTAATGAGTTTAGCTTGTTCATGTTCAGCCGATACAAGTTATTTGCATTTTCTCTGCTATTTGAATCAAAACTCAGATTGAGGTTGAACCGCATCTTTTTACTGACATATTTGCCGTTTTGATTTTGTTCAAAATTGTTTGTTCAAAACTAAACTAAAAGAAACGTTTCCCTTACCTTCGCAGACACTGTAAAATATCAGGAAACAAAGTAGTATTCCGATAAACGCTTTTTTCCTCTTCATAATGGACGTTGTGTTAACCATTCAATAAACGCAACATCGTTTTGGAGAAAAATGAGCAATTAAGCTTGTTTGCCGTCATAAACGCAAGTTTTATTTATGACGTATACGTAGTACAACCAAGCGCGCGCACCACGCGCGTGACATGTCACAGGTAACGCAACATGTTAAAAATGATATTTTGAGAAAGTTAATGCAACAGAGATGTAAAGTTTAATAGTAAACAAGCACTAGTGTGAGTCGTTAAAATCAGTGGTCTTCTAATTTTTGAATCAAAAAGTTGTCTGAAATCGATTTTGTAACAAATATCATTTTTTAATTTTCTTATTTGTAATAAATTATTGTTCAAAGTAAACGCTAAAAGGCAACATTTCGAACGTTTGACCGTTGAACGGTCTAACCGTCATTCCTTTTAAGCTTCTATTTTTTTATACAAAAAATATTTGCGTTAACTTTTAGTTTACTTTGACTGCGGATAAAGAATTCAAGTGAAAGAGATTGTAGCAACTATGTTTATCGAACATAGCCATCATCTAAAATGGTTTAAAAGCGTAAAAAGGGTATAAGAATGATCCGCTGACTGATGAAAGATGCTCTATGTCATTTCATTATATTGTATGACTAGAGCTCGCTAAGTTATAACGAGCGCTGTGATTAGCTTATTGGCTTTCGGGTCCGGGCCTAAGGGCTATTAAGCAATGGCTGGCTGGCCGGCAAAACTCAAGCAACTGCGCGAAAAAGAGCCGTGCGATAGACGCCTTATTAACTCTCACTAGTTCAAGGGTCCTGTAAGGGTGAGGGGGTCCAACCCCAATTCTCATTTCTTATTTTCCAGTGCCATTCTCGATTCAACGCCGGGCCCCGAATAAACGCCGGGTCTCTAAGCTGTATTTGAAAATAAACCCCTTAAACAATTATTAAAGTTTAACATGCTTTAAAAATAATGTCTAAATATATTGCTGTCAAAAATAGCATAGGGCTTGCAAAAACTCCTGGAATCAAATAAACGCCGGTTCTATCGGGCCAAGTTTGAAATAAACGGCGGGGGCGTTTAAACGAGAAAATACGGTATGCTTCTTCTAGCCTTGGAATGGATAAGGTGAAGGACATGTTAGTGATGTGTAGTGAAGTATAAATTAAACCTGTCAAAGCGGCACCCCCCCCCCCCCCGGGTTGTTAGCCCGCATCCCAAAGGACTCTTTCTTCCAATCTGCATAACAGCCATGGAGCTGAATCCCGCGCCACGGGAAGTGAATCTCAGTTTCAGCTTGGACTAAGAAAATTGTCTGAGATTTTGGCAGCAAAAAATGTTTCACTGTCTGACTTAATTACTAAAAAGGAATTAAAGACATTTAAATGCCCGATTCCCTCTATGGCGCGTGCCTGCAGTGAATCATGGTACCGGTAGTTGTATTCATCAAACCCTGCGCGAGGTCGCGCGAGACTTAGAAACGATGAAGAAAACTACTGTGATTCCCTGCAGGCATGCGCCTTAGAGATAATCAGGCATTGTAAATTGCAGTTGCATTTACTCATACTCCAAATATGTAAATTTATTTGAAAAAAAAATCCAATAAATCAAACATCTACTAAAAAGTGGTAAAATGCCTAACTTACTAATCCCTTTTTTGGCGCACATATAAACATGATTTATTCTCAAATCTTAGGCATAAAATGTCTTCCTGGCATTGCTTTCAGCCTCGGGGGGGGGGGGGGGGGAAGCTCGTCGGAAATGTTGAAAATAACCCCTAAAAGAGACCAATCTAGGCGTGGCTCAAGCTATTTTAAAACCTTAAAAGATACCAAAATTCTGAAAAGAGAATTTATATTTGTATATTTCTTCATGTGTAACCCTAAATGAGACCCTGACAGCTAAAAATATTGCCATTTTGCACAGAACACCCTAAGCGAGACCCACAGTTCGAAATTAACACCCCTAAGCGAGACGAGCATCCCCATCCCTTTCATATGGGATCCCCCCCCCCCCCCCGGGCTATCAGCAGATACATATTAACTCTAACTCTCTAATTCTCTGGGGGCTGGTAGAGAGAGACCCTGGGAACGAGTTTGCTTATTCATATGAAACTAACAGTTCACAACAGTTTTTTCTCTTCAGCAAATTGCCCCTTCTCTGCAAAACCAACAAGAATCGAATTCACAATGGACAAGCGGATTCTTGCACTCCAAATCGAGAAAATATTTTCACACCCAGAAAACATTTCTGGTGTAAAATTTGCTGATGACTTTTCGGACTGCACCATTTTGAAGCCGCCTTGCTCTATCCAGTAGAGAGTTTCACGGTCACAGCGACATCCACCAAGCATAGTGGGCCAAATAAGTGACTTGGACAAAAAATGTTGAATGAAGTATTGAAACGTCCATGGATTTCCTATAGGAAAGATGAAAACATTAAACAAATTGTAATTATTTTTTCTTACTGTGGTTTGCCTTACAGTGTTAGGAGAATGATATTATTGACAGCTCACTTATCACGCTCATTTGTTTAATTATTCGTCAAGTTAAAACAAAGAAACCGTTAGGCTTTATTTTGATTGAGAAGGTATATCAAACATTTGAGACATGTCATTGACTATCCAAACACCCCAAATTTTGGCAAAAATACTCCGCTGCATGTCCTATTTTCAACTCTTTTCTTGGTTTTTGGATCCTCCGATGAAATATATACTGTCTCTCGTTTGATATCCCACATGAAGAGACTTGTCATCCCACATAATTTCCTTAGAACATAAACGAGGCCCTGTTAGGGGGGGTCTTCATGTACCCTGTCTGAATTTCAAACGTTTTCATGTCGCAATTTCAAAAGGTTCGCATGTCGCTGTCGGAATTTCGAATTTGCCATAGCCGCTGATAAAATCGGAAATGTTTGAGTCCGGAGTGCATAACCTAAAATAATGCGCCAAAATATTCCCTATTCTTGGATCTCTCAATGAGATCTGTAGGCATAGACGAAGGAGACACCTTCCTAGGGGGGTGTGAGGGCATGCTCCCCCAGAAAATTTTGAAAAACTAAAGTAGTTAAGACGTGTTTTCCTTTATTCTGAGCCGGTACAAAGAGAACATGGAGTGAATATTTTCAGAATGATGGATTATCATGTAGTTACTTAACTTAGGCAGCCTAAAAGTGAACTGTTAGAGCGTAAGATTGCAGTTGTTCAATGCACGAGATGGTCTTTACAAATTCAGGCTACTTTGCCTACAAGCCACTTTAAAAAGCGCCAATGTCGCTGTCGATTTTGCTCTTTTCTTTGTCACTGTCGTTATTTCACGGGAGCATCTCGTCGTTCGTCGCCATTTCAGCTCCTTCATGTCGCCGTTTCAGAGCCATGTCGCCTGTCGGAATTTACCCTAACAGGGCCTCATAAACCTTTTCTGTAAACTAATAATCTTTCCCACACTAACCTGCCACATGCTCCAGAAAATAAAATCTGCCACCCTGAAACAAATAGTCAAATTTATATATAAGAATAACAATAATCAAGCTTAAAACATGTTTTACCATTAAAAAGGTTAGAGAGGTGTGGCGTGCGAGGTTTGGGTGTGACTGCTGGATGTGGTTTGAAGGAGTCTAAAGACTTTTCTGTGGCAGCAGCTACCTCCGGTTTCAGTAGGATTATGTGGCTTAAGGGGTACAATGCTACATCCCTGGACGGGATGGTACAACCCTTGTCACTTTGTTGACAAATGGTTTAAATATTTAATTTCCTTTAGTTCTCCGTCCATAAGGCAATGTTGAATTACATGCAGCCATCCTGTTCTTGCAACATATTACCGGGAGAGGGGGGGGGGGTACTCCCTATAATGGTCTATACAGGGAGGCTCCGCTCGAAAGGGGCACCTTTTTCAGGCTTCAGGTATATAAAAGGGTAGGGATTCCACAAGTTTAGGTAAAACTATACAAAAGGGTATGGAAATCTGTACTTAATATTTGAATCTATTAAATGTGGCTAAATGTAGTTTAGTTGGCTAAATGTAATTTAGGCTAGGTTAAACGCGAAACAATGCTGGCCAGCAGTTTCTCTCAGGGTTTTGGTGCGGGGTGGCCGGGGGTTTCGTGCAGGGGCTTCACATGGCTTACAGCGTGGCCTCAGATGTCAAGTCATTCCGCTTTTTGCTTTCGCTAAAGATAGTTCGCACAGTCTCTTTATTCGCTCGAATTTTTGCTATGGGAACGCGTGAGACTAATAATAGTTGGCAAACGGCTCCTCTCCTTCAAGTTGAAAATGAAGAAAGTGGTTCCGGTGCTGGGAATCCTCCAACTAGTGGCTCGCTCGATGGCTTGCCTCCTGTGTCTCGCGCTGAAAATGGAATTCCTGCTGGAAGTGAAGGAGTTACGCCGGCCATTGCATCTTTAATTGCACGAACAGTGCAAGCGGCGTTAGCAGCTGAACGATCGATTCAACTTGCTCCTCCAATCACGTCTAATCCGCCAAGTTCCACTTCGGCCGTACCCTTGGTTTCTGCTGCAGTTTCTACGACGAACTCGTGTTCTGTGGGCGTTCCGCCATTGTTGTCCACTTCGGTGACCAATTTCTTGGCTGCAGGAGCGGGTACCTCGCAGCAAGGTAGGCCTCCTTTATCTACTTCCATGGTAGTGCCTTCGTTTGTCTCTACTTTTGCGATGCCTGCTATGTCATCCTCCGTTTGCAGTACAAGCGTTGCTGGTTTGCTGAACGGTGCGATTCGCGATGTTGCCGATCGTTCAACCGTGTTTGCAATGGATCAGTCGTTCGTGGTGGGCCCCGGTTTTTCGCTGGTCCCAGCTCAGCTCGTCAACAAGATTGTGGCAGGAAGGTACATCGATTTGAGCGATTTACTGGCGGTCAACCTTGTACAGAAAGAGCCGGAGCCTCAGCTGCTGTTAGATGGTCGACTTGTACTGACTTCCCAGCCGAAAAGACAGCGACGACGCATCAAAGACATCGCTTCGTGGATGGAAGCCTTTTCCATTTTTTACCTTATTCTGGTGTCTTATTTTCCTAATCGCTGGAAAGATTTGACTCAGTATAAGTTGCTGATTCTTCGAACATACCGCCATTTCTCCGGCAGAGTTTGGTTTGCTTACGACCAAGCTTTTCGCGAGCACGCCGCCGCGACTCGGCTAACTGATTGGTCGGCCATGAATGTGCAGTTGTTCAACTTCCATGCAGCTGGTTCGTCTGCCCGCAATTCCTCGTCGACCACGTCGATTGAAGCAACCGAGCCTCCAGGATCGTCTGCGTCTGTCATCATTTGTAAGTCGTGGAATAAGGGGCGTTGCACGGCCCCGTTCGCCTCCTGCCGTTATGCTCACCGGTGCAGTGTGTGTTCAGGCGCACACCGAGCAACTTCTTGCTCGAAGCAGTTCGCCAAGGAACGTTCTGATGAGTCTCGACGTCGTAGTCGCTCGCCAAGTGCCTCGGAGTCCACTCGGGCTAAGGCTCGCCGTACTTGAATGGATCTTGGTCGGTCGCCTGACGGCCAATTGAGTTATCGTCACATTTGACTCGTATTAGCCCATGGTGACTGTGGACGGCCCTAATGGCTGTTACCAATATGTTGTTAGTTGCAGTTGAGGTGCTTGTGAACTCGTTTTTTCACGGCCTCTGAGTTATGGTCACATTTTGCGTCGTTTTTTAGCCCTTGCTTTAGTCTGTGGTGACTGTTGATGGCCCTAATGGCTGTCACCAATATTTTCTTAGTTGCATTTGAAGTGCATGTGAACTCATTTTCGTTTTTTCGTTTTAAGTTCATTTTCTTGCGTTCCCCTTTTTTCGTGCAAGTATTTTGATCTGCATTTGTTATCAAGTATCTCGTTTCCCCGGTCAGGAGTAGGCACAGTTTGGCAGAACGTTTATTGTAGATCTGTAGGTTTGATTCGTCGTATAAAGCAATATATATATATCTACATACCTTTTGTTGTTGTTGTACAATGTCAAACATTGTTTTTTATTGCAATCCTGCCTCCCATAGGGTGTCCCATCTTCCATCCAGTATCGGTGGTGTCTCCGTTGAACGTTTCACAATTTACTCTGGAACTGGCTGGGCACCCTGATCGACAGACAGTTGCTTATGTCCTTGAGGGTCTGCAACACGGTTTTCGTTTGGGGTTCCGACCTGCTCGTAGACTCAAGGCCGCCAAGAAAAACAAATCGTCCGCCTTTCAGAATCCCAAGGTCATTGATGACTACCTGGCCAACGAGGTGGCTCGATGTAGGGTTGCGGGCCCCTTTCCATCAATTCCTTTGCCCAACTTACAAATAAGCAGCTTCGGGGTAATTCCGAAGAAGGGTCAACCTGGCAAGTGGCGTCTTATTGTGGACTTGTCATCCCCTTTGGGGTGTAGCGTAAATGATGGTATTAGTTCCGACGAATTCTCCATGCACTACATTAAGCTGGATCAGATTATTAGCATGATTGCGAAGCATGGGTGTGGGGCGCTTATGGCCAAATTTGATGTTGAGGCGGCGTATCGCAATATTGCGATTCACCCGGAGGACCGTTATCTTCTCGGGATGAAGTGGCGTGGCCAATTCTTTGTGGACTTGGCCCTCCCTTTTTGGCCTCCGCTCTGCACCTTATATTTTTAATTCAGTGGCCGAGCTGGTAGAGTGGATAATACTAAATAAGCACAATGTACCCGATCTGTTGCATTATTTGGATGACTTCATCACCGCTGGCCCCGCTAATTCTCAGCAATGCTCCCAAAATTTACAAACTTCACTGACTGTCTGTCGCTCACTCGGCCTTCCCCTTCACCCCAACAAATGCATTGGCCCGTCCACGTGTCTAGTGGTGTTGGGAATTGAGTTAGATTCGCTGGCTCAGACAGCTCGTCTGCCAACCGAGAAGCTGGTTGCTTTACAGGAGTTGATCCAGTCTTGGCGGAACCGACGGTGGCGCAATAGACGCCAACTCGAGTCGCTGATTGGCCATCTTCATCATGCTGCCAAAGTTGTCTGGCCTGGTCGTACTTTTCTGCGGCAGATGATTGATCTCCTTTGCTGTTTCTGCACTCGTGACCACCCTATTCGCCTTAATGCTGAATTCCACCTCGATGTGCAGTGGTGGCATGACTTTCTGACATCATGGCATGGAGTGAGTTTTTGGTTGTTTCCGGGGATGTCGGCTCCCACGGATGTGGAGGTGACATCAGATGCATCTGGCTCGTTGGGCTTCGGGGCATACGTCCACGATGAATGGTTTAGTGGTGCATGGGTACCTTCCCAGGCAGATCAGTCCATCGCTTACAAGGAATTGTTTCCCGTGGTGGTGGCGTCCCATGTGTGGGGTTCTCAGTGGTGTCGGCGTCATGTCCTCTTTCGGTGTGATAATGAGGCTGTCGTACACATCCTGCTTGCCAGGTCATCAAAGGTCCCATGTATCATGGGTCTTCTCCGTCACTTACTGTCTGCTGCGGCTCGTTTTAATTTTACTTTCACTTCACAGCATATCCCTGGTGTTCATAACAATATCGCTGATGCTCTTTCCCGTTTCCGTTGGCAGGAATTCAGGCGTTTGGCTCCCCAGGCACAGCCCCATCCAGTTCCAATCGCTCATCAGCTCTGGGAGCTTTTGATCCCTCCTCCTTAGAGTTGCAGTGTCAAAACTTTTTGGTGCAGGGCTTGGCTTCGTCGACTCGCAGCTCCTATTTGTCTGGCCAGAAGAAGTTTTACGATTTCTGCTCTCAGCTTGGAAAAGTTCATCAGTCCGGTTCCCCATGCCCTACCGACGAGTGGACATTGTGTCTCTTCGCAACCTTCCTGGCCAATACGGTCCAACACTCCACAATCAAGGTCTATCTTTCGGCAGTTCGCTCGCTGCATATTGAGCAGGGCTTCGCTGATCCTCTGGCTGAGTGTCTTAGGCTACGACGAGTTCTGCGAGGAATTAAGAGAACACAAGGTGATTCATCCTCTTTACGCCTTCCTGTGACCGATGACATTATGATGGTGATCTTTCGTGCTTTGGATTTGAGCCTCCCAGACCATGTTATGTTTTGGGCTGCTTGTAACTTAGCTTATTTTGGCTTTTTGCGCTCAGCGGAGTTTACGGTCCCCAATCTGGCTAGCTTTTCGCCCTCCGTTCATCTAGGAGTCGCGGATGTGGCTTTTGACTCCAGTTCGTTGCCATCATGCTTACGGCTCAGGATTAAGGCCTCGAAAACAGATCCATTTCGCAAGGGCTGTTTTCTGCACATTGGCCGGGGCGAGTACCCACTTTGTGCAATTCACTCGATGCTGGCTTATTTGAATCAGAGGGGTGACGCTCCAGGCCCTTTATTTCTGTTTCAAAACAGACGGCCGCTGACACGTGCCTTACTAACCTCGAGACTCCGTGACATTTTGTCTTCTGCGGGTATTCAAGGCAATTTTTCTAGTCACAGCTTTCGCATTGGAGCAGCAACAGTGGCCGCCAAGAATGGGATCCCAGACAATCAAATTCAAGCCTTGGGGCGATGGACAAGCTCGGCCTACCTATCGTATATTCGAACTCCTGCGGAGTCGTTATCCCAATTGTCTAAGCAGCTGTCACGGCCAGCTGCGAGCTAACAGCACGTGCCGGATCCATCGGGATCAATTCTGTCAGCTGGGCCGTTGTCTAGCCGACATCTGAGAAGGAATCATTGGTTTATGCCGCTTCTAATGCTGTACACATGGTCTGTCCCGTGATGGAGGTTCTCGTTGATGGCATGGCCGGTGGCTGTCCTTATGTTCATGGTCCTTGGGTTTGTATGCTGGGCTGTCTGGCCCGATCACATGGCGGTTAGCTAACCTTAGCAGCAAGCTGTTGCAGAGTCAGTTAGGCCCTTGGCTTGGTACGTATCTCCTTTTGTGTTTGATTTTTGCAGGCTTGGGAATTGGTGCTTGGAAGGCTTGGGGGGTTTCGGTCCCTCTTCCACCCTGTGCGCGGGCCCTTCTTTCTCCAAGCACTTTGGAGGGAAGGGTGTGGTGGGTGGTTGCCGCTCACAGGGTTGTCATGGATACCCTAGACGCTTTCGGCTCAGCGGCATTCGTGCTCCACCCTCCTTGTAGGCACCATTCCCCAAGCTCATCTATTGTTGATGAGTTTAAATGTGGCTAAATGTAGTTTAGTTGGCTAAATGTAATTTAGGCTAGGTTAAACGCGAAACAATGCTGGCCAGCAGTTTCTCTCAGGGTTTTGGTGCGGGGTGGCCGGGGGTTTCGTGCAGGGGCTTCACATGGCTTACAGCGTGACCTCAGATGTCAAGTCATTCCGCTTTTTGCTTTCGCTAAAGATAGTTCGCACAGTCTCTTTATTCCCGGCCCATCCCTCCCCTTTGTCATGGTAAGTATGCGGTAAGTATCTGTGTTTCCACTGTCTTTTCAGTGTGACGGTGCCGGGTGGGTGGTTGCCGCTCACAGGGTTGTCATGGATACCCTAGACGCTTTCGGCTCAGCGGCATTCGTGCTCCACCCTCCTTGTAGGCACCATTCCCCAAGCTCATCTATTGTTGATGAGTTTAAGTGCTGCATGAAAATGCAAAGAAAACGTTGTGTTCCAAGTCTATGCCATGTCTTTCAGGTATACGAAAGGGGTACCTTTTTTCATTAAAAGGTATATGAAGGGGGGTACAATTTCTTTTAAAATGGTATATTATAAAAGGGTAAGAGGTAAGAGCTCAGGGTGAAGCCTCCCCATACAAAACGTTTTTGAGTATCCCCCCGGCCCCTCCTTTGGGAACATATTACAACATTAAACCTGAGGTCAATAGAAATATTAAGAGGGTGGGGTCTAAAAGGCAAAAAATTTAAAGAACAGGATGAAACCCAACTGGAATTTCCTGAGGGTCGTGGGAAGGGAGATAATGCAAAAAATCTTACTTGAAAATAAAGATATTGGAAAGGTGGGCAAGGGTAGGGGAAGCAGATTAAAAATCCCCGTTTAGAAAGAATTTTTGTCACTGCATGGAGAGTGTCTACATGTAAACTGCACTGTATGTGGGTCACGCCTAGAAGTTCTTTGACCTGGATTTCAGAATTGCACATGTCTGGCATTTTGGCATATGTTCCAATGACTAAAAACAATCCAAACTAAGCCTTTTTTTTAAAAAAAGAAAGTAATCATGCAGTCTAATGCACCTTGGAATGGTAGCTCACAAGGATTTTTGGCGAGCATTGAACATTGGATGTCCTAAAACCATTAATATATAGCCCAAAAGCACAGAGCACTTTGAATTTCAAAATTTCCACACCACAAACATCAAAAAGGCTACCAGAAGGCCATCACAAATGTTTATAAAAATAACTCATTCTGTGACCAGTGATTTCAGCAAATGATTTATTTTAATAGTTGAGTTATTGTGAGACATGTTTCATTTGTGAACTCAAATGCCTTTAATTTTACAAAGTCTTACAAAAAAGATGGCCCGACTAGGAATTATTTACGCAACAGATGCACCTCTACAAAATGTAACTAAGATCATTTACCCCTGTTTACTCATCTTCGATATTTTAAACTATAAACCCTGAAGACCATGCTAAATTATGAGCGTCAATTTTTCTAAATTATGGTAGTTTTTCACATGCTATATCTCTGAAACGAAGTCGGTGACCCAATTTTTTTTTGCATTTCTGACACAAGTAACTCATAATCTTACCACAGTATAAAGAAAAAAAATCTATCAAGTTGAAATTCTAGTGCAGATATCCTTAATTTATTTCTGGCTGTCATATTGGTATCCTTCTGCAGGGCACCAATATGGCATTTCTATAAATTTGAGTGGAACATTTTGACCAATAACTTGAGTAAAAAATACTTCATAGACCTGAGACTCAAACAAGTAGATTATTTATAAAATTATAATTGATCATCTAAAACATTTCAAATTCTTGACTTTTTTCTCAACGGTTTTGATTTTACTTTTTCATGGCGAAAATCAGCTACGATTTTTGCCTAGTTCCTAGGCCTCTATTTTTGTTGCTGTTAACTTGTTTCGGGTCATGTCAGTAATACCGTGCAGGCCTGGGAAAAAAGCTGTACAGTATGGGGCCCAGTTCTCGGCCGGATCCAGTTCTCGGCCACTTTGTGTTCAACGAGTTTTTTCGCGCCCCAGTTGAATTAAAAGAAAACTTTATTTCCATAAAACGATAGACTGATTCTTGTGCACTAAGTATCTTGAGTTTGATCCTTCAACTCGCTAAAGAAAGCTCACACGTTGAGTTTACGCGGAGCTAGGTAAATTTGTTTTTCCCGAAAACTTGTTCGTTTACGGCTCCTTAAAATTCACGGATGTAGTTAAATTCGTATTTTATCCAAAAGCCCTCACCAAACAAGCTAATTTTTGGCATGTGAAACGTAGAATAATTCAGCTTTCTGCTTAAGTTAACTTTTCGTTGAACCGGTGTATTTTTTTGGTCTTAATTTGTCTCGAAATTTTTTTGTTTGACTTTTGCGTATTTGCCAGTTCTCAGCCACCCTGCTCGCTATCACAGCGTAGCGCTTTGGTTTTTAATATAATTTCATCTGCTGCGGCCAAAATGAAAGAAAGCAATTTTAAAAATAAAGTTCGATTAAATCTCTAAGTTTTAAACAGACTCTTGTCTTGTCTATTATTTCTACAACACCTAACTCTTTCAAGACGTTTTCACTGCAAAATAAACCATCTAAATGCATTGGTCACACAACGCAATTCTGAGGTTTTGCCAGAACCTGCACATAGGCAAGCACTAGGCGCGTTAAAAACCTTCTTTTCTAAGGTAAAACAAAGCCTCATAAAATAATTTGGGATCGACATAGCTTAAATAAGTTTACAGAGTGATTTTATGACTGTGAATATTCATTGAGCCTTTTTATACAGAAAATTACGCACATGTTTTTTGGTGGCCGAGAACTGGGCCCACAAACGGAACGCTTATTTTTATTATTGCTCGTGCAAATTATGCGTAGACAAGTCGAAAGCTTTACACCAAAAAGCTGAATAATGTAGCTAACTCTGAGCGAAATTTCAAGTTTCTGCGGTTCTTCTGAGGTAAGAAATACAAGTTTACGTCAAAAGTGGCCGAGAACTGGGCCCCATACTGTACCTGTAGGAGCTAGGGAACTATAGTCATGGCCTGCTAGCTTGTTGCCCTAACAATTCACTGGTACCCACTAATCTACTTCTGGGCGGAGAATAGTACTGCAAGAGTAAGCCATCCTACCCACCCTTCAACCTGCCCCCATTGCCCCCCCCCCCCCCCCAAATAAAAAAATAAAATAGAATAAAATAAATAAATGAATAAATAAATAAATAAAATCACCAGTTCAGGTATATACTCACAGGCATCAAAACTCTTTTCACTTCTTGAATGGTTTTCGTTACTTGATCTTCAGTAAGGGAACATAACAGCTTGGTACAAACAACAGCAGCAACAGAATTGTCTTGCACGCCGATTTTCCCTGCACAACTCATGTCCTCGCTCGACGCTGCAACAAACTTTTTCAAATGGATTCTATCGCCAGCTTTCTCCAAGCTTTCCCGAAGAAATTTTTCCACGTGTGGATTTAAATCAACAGCAATAACCGAGGTGCCATCTGGATAGTAGTCAAAGTTCTCTCCGGAACCAATACCCATTTCCACAACATCGCCATTCAAGTTTTTCAAGTGTCCTTCGAGATCAAGGAATAGCTTTTTTCTGAAGGGATCAAAAAATCCCTTGGCTAATTTTGCCCTGAGGCTTTGGCTGCTGGCATACCATCTTCTGTACCAACTGGACGATATCAAAAGTTTCATGGCTCTCGCAGCGAAAACCACTGCAATAAAAAGAGCGATGCAAACAATCCACAACATGGCGGCCATATTTTTTTAATAAATGGCCACGGCAGGCACGTGATAAATTGGGGGTGTCACGAAGGAGTTTGTCACGCAAGAAGTTACGGGCGGTCAGCAATGGGGGGAGGAGGGGGGCAGCCTGTAGATTGTATATATCATTACCTGTAGAACTTACATTTTCTACCCTCCGACGTCACAGAACAACCCAAAAAGCACTATGAAGGAGGATCGTCTGAACTACCAAGTTATGCATTGTCACAAATCGATTACGGACAGGGAAATCTGGGTAGGGGGATGCACCGCCCAGTGGGGTGGGGGGGGGATGTGCTTGGCTTGGAGTACGATGGGCCCCCTCGTTTCACTCCGCCGCCTCTGCCAAGGATGAGAACACTATAAAGACATCTGCAAACGTGTATCTGAAAGCAAACTGGATTAAAAGACTCCGATTTATTTGAGGTTTTGAACGTAGATGGATTTTCGTCGAGGAGAAAAACAGCCTAGACAGACACGAGGCTCTTCCAGGGGTTTCAGACAAGAGAACATGGCCATTAACATTTTCGGAACATGAGAACAAAAGGAAAATAAAACTGGGAACGGCCGGAAATGCGTCTGCTCTCGCAGGCTAGGGTCCATGTACCCCTGTTGGGAACAGGGGTACATGGACCCCTATGGGAGGCCCTATAAAGATATGTGGCGCTCTGGCGGAACATTAACAATACAATGTATCGCGATTATAAAATAAGTCCGGCTCGGCCATTTTAAATTAATTACACATAACTGAAGCGCATTGGACAGAATCGCGACTGAGATTAATCTTTTCAGTTTGAGACTCACAAAATAAGTTGCACTGATGTACATGGAGCTCATGCAAGAAAACACAGTCACTGTCAACTGCTGTCAAGAATTTACCTCAATTTAGCATAACTCAGTTAGTCTTCAGTTTATCGAATGGATATCAAAACTAGAACGCACTGAAAATATTCAAGTTAAAAAGTACAGTAGGTACCCATTCTCCGAGTTCCATCATATTTCAAAAATTGGTGTGATGTTCCTCTTACAAGTGCGCTGTTATTCGTTAGTAGAGTCTCTTTTTGAAGTGCTTTTAGAAAAACTATTCCAGCTGCCTAATAAAAGAGGTTATTCGGCCCCCAAGCCATTTGAGAATAACCCCTGTAAAGTAGGGCTTTCCACAAGTTGCTCGGCAACGTTTTGGCAACGTCTCATATTTCGAGCAACTTTTTCCCCTTCGACGTCCGAGCAACTTTTTTCTTCTCGAGCAACTTGTCACATTTTGAGCAATTTCCAAACCGAAGATCTCCGAAGATCATCCGAGTGTTGTTCAAAGGTCATACGAACGTTTCCGAAGATTTCCGAAGTTTGCCGAAGTTTGTCGGCTCGTTCTGCATTATTAAAGACATTACAAAACTCGGTAGGAAACATGACGTCATCGATATCTTCACGATTTTTCTCAGTTAAAGAAAACCTTGTTATTTAACAAATTTTCCCCTTACAGTGCGACGCGCCTTACCGTGGCCACCCAACAAACTTTTTTACAAGTGTCATCTTGCAATATTTCACGTTTTCACTGTGTTTTGTTGATAAATACGATGTAACAAGTATCCACTTGATTGTATTCAACTTTGCAAGGCGGCGTGTTCGTCGAACATATAGGGATATAACGATAAAACACTTGTAAAAAAAGTTTGTTGGGTGGCCACGGTAAGGCGCGTCGCGCTGTAATATGTTAATTAGATACTTCTTTTGTTGTAAAATTGCAGAAAACTGCTTAGAAATCTAACCCTCAAAGGGAAAGCATATATTTTGAAAAATTCTCTTTATTAGAAGCAGCGTTTTGGATTTTTTGGAGCAACTTTCGAGCAACTTTTATTATCCTGCGAAATCGCGCCGAATATCGCCCGATACTTAGCCGACGAGGCCGTAGGCCGAGTAGGCTAAAATCATACGATATTCCGCAAGATTGAGCAGGATAATTGTTTTATTATTCAACAAATTGTCAACGAAACACATTTTGCACATAGAAACACTGTAATTTTGCAGCGCTTTACAAGATTTCAGACGAATCTTCGCAACCTACGAATATCGCAGGATATCTGTTATGTACGGATGACAGATATCGTTAACATTTTGACCATATATGGGCAGCGCGAAATGTGATTTTTTGCCGTCTTCTGAGCAACAGGAAACATCGAACCGTTTCCAACAGGATATATGGGGCTGTTTTCTTTTGTGATAGTTTTAATCAGTTAACTTTCGCATATTAAAAAAAAAACGCCAGGGGAAATTGTGTTCAATAGATGAGATGCTTTTTATAAGGAACTTCATCCAAATTTGAATACGGGGTTGAATACCGGGTTCTCCGGTTTTCCTCTTTCCTGAAAAACCAACATTTCCAAATTCCAATTTGACCTAGATAGAGCAGACCCACATAAAAACCAACTAGAGCTGATGTGGCTTCCTCTCTAAATATTTATTTTTCTTATGATTAAGGGAGACTAAGACTTAATACAAATGAAAAACATTCTCGTCCCCATGCCCCTTTTCACTTCTCTAAGTCGGCAGGGCCTTGGCATGAGGAATAAAGGGCTCTGGGGGACATCGACAACCTCGTTCTCAGGTTCTCTTTCTCCCCAATTAATTTGATTTTTGTTTATTGGCTGTTTGTACCTAAAGAATTTTTTAATGGAAGTCAAAATGCAATGACTCTATACATTCTTTTGAAACATCATGACTGCATACATGAAGACCGGAAGTACTAGAAGCTAGGACTGGAAATCCTGTGTCCCCAAAGCCCTTCGTTTATCATGCCAAGGCCCTGTCGGCTAAGAGAAACCAAAAGGACTATGGAGACGAAAATGATTCATGACAAAATTGAAACTAGTAGCAGATTCACTAATAATTCATATCAAAAGTCACAACAATTTCTTCTTTAATTTTTCCTTTTCTGCAAAGCCAACAAGCAGCAGATCAACAAGATACAAAATGAATTGATTTGTACAACCGGGAATCATTTCCAGTGTCCAATTTAGCCATATCTTTTCAGACTGCACCAGTTTGAATCCACCTTTCTCTATTTGCGGCAGGGTTTTTCTGTCACAGCGGCATCCATTATACAAGGAGGGCCAGAGAAGTGACTTTGAGAGAAGATGTTGAAGAAAGTATTTTATAGTCCATGGATTTCCTAACATGAAAGTAAACAAACAAATTGCAATTTTAAAGTGTGGTGCATGGGAATTAAACTTTCATGTTGACAGTTAAAGGAGCTATGTCACGCAATTTTAGGCAATTACAGCACTGACCAACTGTTCATAGAATTAACTGAAATATCACAATAACCGCTTTTAAAAAACTGTAGAAGAACTCAAAAGAAACACAGAAAGGCCAAAAAGGGGTATGCATGGGCAAAATTTGAGAAGATTAAAACAGATTGCGTTCGGGTAAACTTGAAAAAACCTTGGCCCAACTTTTTTCAAGTTTCTCTCAGTTTGTATGAAAGTGTCATAATTTTTTACAATGCTCAACAATCATCCTTGTTTGTTATGTACCTTGATTTTGCCAAAAAAAGACTTTTGCTCTGCCAATGTTAAATTGAGGGCTCTTAATTAAGGAAAATAAATAGAATTACCTAAAATTCTGTGATCTAGCCCCTTTAATTTTAATGTAACTGCTAATGACCAATGCTTAATAGAAAATATGCACAGAGCTTAGGCTTGACACATAATTAACACATAAATTATGTCAAGCAACAAAACAATGCAGCCTGTTTTCTGATAATTTTAGTTACCGGGTAAAGAATACATGTAGGTTCAAAATTCACTCACACTAACCTGTTACATGCTCAAGAAAATAAAATCTGCCACCCTGAAACAAATAAATATATGAAAGAATTTTTACATACTTTCTTTTTAGAAATG
The DNA here is from genome assembly GCF_052425735.1 of Oculina patagonica. Taxonomy (NCBI): domain Eukaryota; kingdom Metazoa; phylum Cnidaria; class Anthozoa; order Scleractinia; family Oculinidae; genus Oculina; species Oculina patagonica. The sequence goes on from NC_135762.1 coordinate 27,619,607, forward strand.
CGCAGTGGCCTAATGGTTAGTGTGCTTGCCCCAGTTGTTCAAAGAGTGGATAAAGCTTTCCACCAGATAGATCACTATCCAGTGGATAGCATGGTTTATTTTGGTCAACAATTATCCATTGGATAGTGATTTACCTAGTAGATAGCATTATCCAGGGGCAAGGACTCCGGGTCAAGTGACCTGGGTTCAAGCCCATGCCAGGGAACTGTGTTGTGTTCTTGGGCAAGACACTTTACTCTCACAGTGCCTCTCTCCACCCAGGCGTATCAATGGGTACCAACCAATTTACTGCTGGGGGTAACCCTGTGATGGACAAGCATCCCGTCCAGTGGGGAGTTGAAATACTCCTAGTCGCTTCATACTAAGGAAACTGGGATAATTCCAGCCTGATGAGTCACAAGGCTTGAATTCAGACTTTTTTTTAAAAAAAGAGAACAGTGTAGAAAACAATTTTTTGCTGAATAACCTCTTTTTTAACACCATACTTAGAAACAGTTATATAAAAATCACAAGGAAATTTTTCTAGAATATACTGATTGTGTATATTTTTAGGGCTTGAAAGGACCCACAAAATACTCCAACCCACAGGGTAAAGCTAAGGTTACATGGGCTCAGTAGCATCATAGCAAAGTGCTCTCCCCCTAACCCCCCTGCTGACACCGGCCTCCCTCCCAAGGCCGTGGAGGGGGATAGGGATGGGAGTCCAAGGGAACAGGGGGTGGCCCAGGGGGTACTCCGGCTTGTAAATGACGGGGATGATCGAAGGATTTTTTTGGGTTTGAAATTTTCGATTCCGGGATTTTTTTGGGTTGGAAAATTTGGCAAGTATTTTTTTGGGTGACTTGATTTGAATAGGGGATTTTTTGGGTATTAAAAACGAACTATTAAAAGTGCCTTGGCGCGGCCTTGGAGTATTTATGGTATGATGAATAAAAAAAACATGAGCGTTAAATTTTTTATGATTTTCTTTGTGTTATATTATTGCCCCTCCTGGCAATTTACTGTAGGGGTAATTTGACGAGGGATTTTTTGAGGGGTAATTTTTTGATCCAGGGATTTTTTTTGGCTAATGTCGGAAGACTTAACGATTTTTTTGGGTGCTGAGTTTTGCCTCCATTCGATCATCCCCATCATTTACAAGCCGGAGTACCCCCCTGGGGGGGGGGGGTGGTAGGGGGAGAAGAGAGGCCATGAAGCGGGATTCTCAAGGTGGTGGAAACCAGGAGAAATTGACAAAAATTGCACAACCTTGTGTAATATTTCGCAAACAAAAATAGCACAAAGAGGCGGGAGCCGGGAGTAAAAGGTACGGGAAGCAAGAGGTTCAACCCTCCAGTCCCCCTCCCCCCAAGGCACTGGCTATACTCACAGGCATCAGAACTCTTTTCACTTCTTGAATGGTTTTCGTTACTTGATCTTCAGTAAGGGAACACAGCAGCTTGGTACAAACAACAGCAGCAACAGAATTGTCCTCAACACCGACTTTCCCTGCACAACTCATGTCTTCACACGAGGCTATAACAAACTTCTTCAAATGAATTCTATCGCCAACTTTCTCCAAGTTTGCCTTGATGAGTTCTTCCACGTGTGGATTTGGATCAACCGCTATAAGCGAGGTACCGTGAGGATAATAATCAAAGTTTGCTCCTGAACCAATGCCTATTTCCAAAACATCACCGTTCACTGTTTTAAGGTGCTTTTCGAGATCGTCAAAGAGTTTTCGTTTCAACGGATCGAAGACTCCTCTGGTTAAGTTTGCCCAGTCGCTTTGTAACTGTGCAAACGACTTTTTATACCAACTGGAAGATATCACAACCTTAACGGCTTTTGCTAAAATCACAGCAACTAATAACGCTACAACCAAAACAGCAATGACTGTTGCCGCCATTTTGTGAAAGTTTTCAAGTCACGTGATGAAATCACTTCGTGTCCATCCAGTGGTTCCCTGGAAAATAAGAATCGAGGACTGAGGATCGAGGATTGGGGATCGCGGATCGAAAAGAAACAAAATAAAAATATATAAGGTTACTGCATACCTTTATTTTACCGCATAAAATAAAGTAAAGCAAAATGAGTGATTTCTAGTTTAGACTGTTCACAGTCCCCTATTTTTCCGTGAAGTCGTAGAGATCGATCGTTCAGTCCGACGAGCCGCCATCTTGGTTTACAAACGCGAGCGAAAACTGGGGAGAGTGCAAAACCCCGTGGGTGGCTGGGTTCGTAAACCAAGATGGCGGCCCGTCGGACTGAACGATCTATTTCTACGACTTCACGGAAAAATAGGGGACTGTGAACAGTCTATTTCTAGTTTATATGCAACACTATTTTTACCACAATAGTGTCGAAGTAGAAAGTTAGATTTTTATACTAGAATGCTTTAAAACCAAAACAAACAATCAAAATAAATAAAAGCGCAAAAAAACTATTCTGACGACGCTATGTAGTCATTTGGCAATGGATTGGACAGTCGACTTGTGTATCAAATAACAGGAACGGGCTCTGTGATCCTCCCCAGGGGGTAGTCTCTACTGTATAGGTAAGGGTGTTTCTTTTGAGCCGTTTTCGTCTGAAATAGGGCATTAATTTTGGGTTAGGTCTGAAATAGGTTAGTGAAAATTGCATTTTTTTGACTAAAATAGTGTAAGGGTAAGTGTCCCTCCTGGGTAAGTGTTGGGGTAGGGGTCGCAAACCCCCCCAACCAAATTTCGGGTAGACGCCCCCAGCCCCCTATCCAGGCCTAAGACGCAGCGCTTCAGGGGAGAAGCGTTACGCGATAATTAAATAACTGCCACGCGATCTATGGAAAGGAAACTAACACTTTAACTACATCATCAAGGAAGTAAAGACCGAGCAAGCGACAGTACAATTACTTTACATGTATATCCTCGGGGCCTCGGGCTTTCTACTTGATTAGGGCAGTCCCTCTTTTCCTTTAGTTTATTGAGTTTCTTTGTAAAACGAGAAGCAAAAGATAGACGTGCATCACGAGGTAATTTTTTCTCACGCTTTTTACGCTTCCGAAGGGGGGGGGGACTGTTCATAGTCTATAACGCGATCGAAAAGAGATAGTCTACATCTAATGTGATTCCTTTATTATCTATGATAAGCACATTAGTTAAGACGTTGACCTGATTTAAAACTCTTCTAGCTCAGTTCTGCAATATATTAAATTTTGAACTGTACGCTCATCTCTTAGCAACAAAGATTCTAAATGGCTTCGGCTCCCTTACAATGCCTGCAGTTCCTTGAATAATGGGTGGGTCACATCCAGGGGGGACACTGAACCTAAATTCATGCGTGAGACGAGAAAGGAACATAAACAATCCTGACATAACCAACGATTGGCCGAGACATACACGAGGGCCACAACCGAATGGTAGATAGCTCTTAGAGGACAGAGAAATCAACTTGCCCTCAGCATCAAGAAATCTCTCGGGCCTGAATTCGTCTGGATGTTTCCATACACGGGCGTCGCGATGAATCGACCAGAAATTAAAAATGACCGAAGAACCTTTTGGTATCGTAAAACCGTTGAGTTTGCTGCTTGTAATCGCTTTATGTGGAATGCTCATTGGAAAAGGAGGAGCGATTCGCAGCGTTTCGTGCATCACTGCTTCCAAATATGGTAAACGTGCCCTGTCACTCAAACAGGGAAGGCGGCTCCTACCGATGACGTCATCTAATTCGCGATGTACTTTCGTTTGGACGAGGGGATGGCTTATCAAATACACGAGTGCCCAACATAAGCTGGCGGAAACTGCATCGACCCCAGCTGAGAAAACATCCATAATCATTGTTATCAAGTTGTCATCGGTCACTTTTTCGTCAGGTTTTATCCGGGATATCTCACTGCCTACGTCATCGACCGCCTTGAGCAACGCGTCAGTCAAGTCCCGGATGTTGGCGTTCAGGAAAGCCAAGCGGTGCTCCTGAAGTTTCCTTTTAAAAAGTCTATCTCGGAAGCTAATTACCTCATTGATATCGTTAATTAATTCAACAGGAAAATATCTCAGGAAAGGAAAGATATCTAATATTTCTCTTTTGTTGAAAACTTTCCTCAGCCGGTTGTTTAGCTCAACAATTTCATAGAATTCAGGATCATTTATCTTATATCTGTTGCCAAATACTGTTGCGCAAAACGTGTTTACGACTGCAAGGTAAACCTTGTATTTCGGATCAAAGGGCTCCTTCATGGCTTCTTCGAATCGCTCCACCAAGGATTCGACTTCTTTGCAGATTTTCTCTTCTAAAGGAAACGACTCGCAGCTATCATGTGTCATGCGCAATGCCAAGCACATAATTCTACGATGAAGTTTCCACGTAGATCCAAAGTCACTGAACACCACTCCAACACCTCCATTTGAGAGAAGACTAGAAGCTTGTGACCAAGCCCTTCCTGCAAAGTCATTTCCTCTATTTTCTAACGCTGTCTTTGCAGCGGAGATGCTATTAACGAAAATGATCACCTCCCTTCCTCGCTTGATGGTAAAAATATCACCGTGTTTTTTCGTCATTTCCGCAAGTCTTTCATGCGGCGCAAAGCCATCAGTTGATCGGAAGATGGTGCTGAACGAAAAGAGGCGTTCCCCTGGAGGAAGATTTCGAGGCTCATGCCAACGGATGAAAAGCTTCCACAACATGTACGATCCGACAGCGACAAGAACAAGAACTATCAGCATAATGGAGAAGTATGGTGAACGTTGTTTCTGGCTTGTGGTTTGTTGGTGGTGCTAAATACTTGCAAACTACTGGAATGCTTGCAAACCAAGAATGTATCTCATTGGATCCAAAATAGGCATCACCTAAGAAGAAAACAGAAAATTTCTGACCACTTTATTATTAGTCACGTCATGATCAATCATCTATGAATCTCATAACGATTTGAAGAAGATGAAAGAAGAAGAAAAATTAAATTATGTGAGAGTTGCAGCGCCCTTGGGATTATAGGATTATATTTTGATTGTTCTGGATGGATAGATGGATAATCTTTATTTTCACACCGTTTAATCAACAGCTTTTAATAAAACTACAATAATCTTTACATAAATACTAAAATTCTAATGATAAGCTATTATAAAGAAAAAGCTGCTTTCCGCACGAATGCCGTACCTTAAGTACTTTTTTTAGCTAACCTTTAAATTGCCTAATGGACTCTGTTTTCCTTACGTTGGAAGGAAGACTCTTCCATAAGATTACGCGCGCCCCCGCTATAGGTAAAGCTATTTTTGTAATTGTTAGTGCGCGGAAACGGAACATTGAGTTTGTCCTCTGAATCCCTAAAGTTGTACGCGGTTTCTCGTTTTTCAAATTTAGAGAATTGACAGAATTGATAGTCTGGAGCCAGCCCGTGTAGAGACCTAGGAGACCTGTTAACCATCGTGGCCCTTTGAATTTGCTACTGGCGAGCTAGACTTTTCCATCCTAGATAGAATGCAGAATCAATTAAATCAATTGTCAAATATTTTCCATTTTCCAGTTTTTGATCCGTCCAAGATGATAAATTCAATCTCTTCAGGGCGCCTTAGTACAAACTTGTTGATACTAAGAAAAATGAAAAACTCTCACCTAGGCCTCCTGGATAAACGGGGGTGTGTATCCGTATGGTTTCCTTACCTAGTTTTTGATTTTTTTTTTACCGAATTTGTTAAATGTGATTTAACCTGAAATACAATGACAGATCTGTCGTAGCATGTCTTATCAAGATGCATGAATCACTTGAGCAGTAAATGTTGTTTTTCCTTTTATGCTAATGTAGCAAAAGCGAAAGGCGATAAATTGGATTAGCTGATTCTCTCCTAATGTGCCGATTTGAAGAACATTAATGCATATTCAGTATACAATTTAAGCTAAGGCATATATCTCAAACAGAATGTACTGCTGACTAACATACTAAAATAAAGAATAAGTTCGAAGAGAGATGATACAAATATTCTTCGTATCCGAGAGCATATATTGGTTCACTCTGTGACAGAAAGATATAAACTTACCCCAAAGCCAAAGCGAGGAAGCGTTATATTGCCGTTCAGCTTTCTGACCTGTTGCATGTGTAGTAATAATTTAACAGAGTTAAAAGCTTTCCCTCCAAGGCACGTTAAAACAAGTCGTGGCACTGTTGCATTCGACTCTGCATGATTTACAAAGCCGCCTGACAAAAATGCTAATAATCCTGCTCACAAGAGCAACAACAATACGTCACGTCACGCAACAGCTCTATGAATGACAATTTATTCAAATGTGGGGTAAAGGCTTTATTTTCAGAGGGTAACATTTGAAAGTTTACTAAAATTAATGATGATTTCGAGGCCCTCTATCTAACAGGAGGACATAAAAAGGCTAAAATGAACATTTCTAACGCATCAATTTTTTTCGATGTAATTCTCTTTTTTTTTCACTGCAGAATGTAAGGTGTAAGGGTAAATGCGCCAGTCTTAGCCTTGTATCAAACCAACTGTTGAGCTTGCTGCAAAGCAGAACCGATACGAAAATTTTAAAAAAAGCAAGTAAGCTCTTAACTCTGTACTTATTCATTTATTCATTAACTTTGGAAAGACTTGCCATAGGGGAAATCTTTTCAAAATCCCCAATCGAGAATCCTTCGCTGATTTAAGAATCACTTTATACACTGAAATGGTTTTTTATTATTGTCTAATTATCTACGAATTTCCAGGAATATCAATTGTAATTAGGGTAGAATACTTTTACAGGCATTATCTTATATCAGGCTCCTGCTTATATCCATAGCTTCATTCTGTAATATCGCCTACTCTGGATACTTGGATCCGGATACGCAGTGGCGGATGTATAAGTATATTTCTGGGTGGATACGCAGATACGCAGTGCCTAATGTATATTTCGGAGTAGATACTTGGATACGCAGTCACTCATGTTAATATTTTTCTGAGTGGATACGCAGTGGCTCATGTAAGTATATTTCTGGGTGGATAAGGTAAATGATCTAATAAATGCTCGGGCGTCTATTAAATTTTAGGGGTCCAGGAGGGGAGCGTTCAATAGATATGAGGCGTTTATTTCACTTTAACTGTAACAGTGTCAACAAAACAAGTAAGACAAGTAGATTGCTCGCGGAGTACGATAAAAAACAGAGTGTGTGCGTAGAAGACAAATCTATTCTGCGCTATTGCAAAACCTGGAGATATCGTTCATAGTTCGATATCGATGTCTTCATCGCTATCGATGCCATGTTGGCATCGTTGGCCTCTTCGATATCCGGTTCTAGCAAGAAACTTAATAAATTGCATTACGTGATTTTACCCTGTGAAGGGGGCGTCTATTAGACACGGGGCGTTTATAAGAGGGGGCGTCTAATACAAACTTTACACCTCAAGGGGGCATTTATTAGACTGAGATAAGGCGTTTATTTGACAGTGGGCGTTTATTAGTTCATATACGGTACGCGGATAGGCAGTGTCGAGCAGTGGCTCATGTTAGTATGTCCTTGGGAGGATACTCACATACGCAGTCGCCCATGTAAGTATTTTTCTGAGTGGATACAAAGATACGGAGTCGGTCATGCCAGCATTTTCCTGAGTGGATACGCGGATACGCCGAGTCGCTTTTGCTACATCTTTAGCTACACCAAACACATTTGCTACGTCATTTGCTACACCACACACATTTGCTGCGTCAAAGTTGCTACACAAAACACATTTGCTACATCATTTACTATACCAAACATACTTGCTACGGCATTTGCTACACCAAACACACTTGCTATGCCATTTGCAACACCAAACACATTTGCTACGCCATTTGCTACACGTCATTTGCTACACCAAACAGATTGTATGTCATTTCCCTACACCAAACACATTTGCTACGCCATTTCCTACACCAAACACAACTTGTACGCCATTTGCTACTCCATACACAATTGTTACGTCATTTGCTACACTTAAAACATTTGCTACGTCATTTGCTACACTATAAACACATTTGATACGCCATTTGCTACACCGAACACATTTGTTACGTCATTTGCTACACCAAACACATTTACTACGACATTTGCTAAACCAAACACATTTGCTACGTCTTTTGCTACACCAAACACATTTGCTACGACATTTGCTACACCAAACACATTTGCTACGCTTTTTGCTACACCAAAAACTTTTGCCCCGTCATTTGCTACACCAAACACATTTGCTACGTCATTTGCTACACCAAACACATTTGCTACACTATCAACACATTTGCTACACCGAGCACATTTGTTACGTCATTTGCTACACCAAACACATTTACTACGCGTTGAGCTACACCAAACACATTTGCTGCGACATTTGCTACACCAAACACATTTACTACGCCTTTTGCTACACCAAAGAAATTTACCCCGTCATTTGCTACACTAAACACATTTGATACGCCATTTGATACGTCATTTCCTACACCAAACACATTCGCTACGCCTTTTCCTACACCAAACACATTTACTCCGCCATTTGCTACACCAAACATTTGCCCCGTTATTTGCTACACCAAACACATTTGCTATGCCATTTGCTACACCAAACACATTCCCTACGCCTTTTGCGATACCAAACACATGTGCTACCTAATTTGCAACACCAAACACATATGTTACGCCATTTGCTACACTAAACACATTTGCTACCCCATTTGCTACACCAAACACATTTGCTACGTCATTTGCTACACCAACCACATTTGCTACGTCATTTGCAACACCAAACACATTTGCTACCTCATTTGCAACACCAAACAAATATGCTACGCCTTTTGCTACACTAAACACATTGGCTACGTCATTTGCTACACCAAACACACTTGCTAAGTCATTTGCTACACCAAACACATTTGCTACGTCATTTGCTACACCAAACACATTTGCTACGTCATTTGCTGCACTAAACACACTTGCTACTACATTTGCTACAACAAACACATTTGCTTCTGCATTTGCTAAACCACACACACTTGCTACGCCATTTGCTACACCAAACATATTTGCTACTTCATTTGCTACACCAAACACACTTGCTACTTCATTTGCTACACTAAAAAGACTTGCTAAGTCATTTGCTACACCAAACACATTTGCTACTACATTTGCTACACCAAACACACTTGCTACGCCATTTGCCACACCAAACACATTTGCTACGTCATTTGCTACACCAAACACATTTGCTACTACCTTTGCTACACCAAACACATTTGCTACTACATTTGCTACACCAAACACATTTGCTACTACATTTCCTACACCAAACACATTTGCTTCTACATTTCCTCCACCGAAGACATTTGCTACGTCATTTGCTACACCAAACACATTTGCTACTACATTTGCTACACTAAACACATTTGCTACTACATTTGCTACACCAAACACATTTGCTACTACATTTCCTACACCAAACACATTTGCTTCTACATTTCCTCCACCGAAGACATTTGCTACGTCATTTGCTACACCAAACACATTTGCTACTACATTTCCTACACCAAACACATTTGCTTCTACATTTGCTACACCGAACACATCTGCTACTACATTTCCTACACCAAACACATTTGCTTCTACATTTGCCACACCGAACACATTTGCTACGTAATTTGCTACACTAAACACACTTGCTACTACATTTGCTACACCAAACACATTTGCTACTACATTTCCTACACCAAACACATTTGCTTCTACATTTGCTACACCGAACACATCTGCTACTACATTTCCTACACCAAACACATTTGCTTCTACATTTGCTACACCGAACACATTTGCTACGTAATTTGCTACACTAAACACACTTGCTACTACATTTGCTACACCAAACACACTTGCTACTACATTTGCTACACCAAACACATTTGCTACTACATTTGCTACACCAAACACATTTGCTACTACATTTCCTACACCAAACACATTTGCTACTACATTTCCTACACCAAACACATTTGCTTCTACATTTCCTCCACCGAAGACATTTGCTACGTCATTTGCTACACCAAACACATTTGCTACTACATTTCCTACACCAAACACATTTGCTTCTACATTTGCTACACCGAACACATCTGCTACTACATTTCCTACACCAAACACATTTGCTTCTACATTTGCTACACCGAACACATTTGCTACGTAATTTGCTACACTAAACACACTTGCTACTACATTTGCTACACCAAACACATTTGCTACGTCATTTGCTACACCAAACACACTTGCTACGCCATTTGCTACACCAAACACATTTGCTACGTCATTTGCTACACCGAACACATTTGCTACTACCTTTGCTACACCAAACACACTTGCTACGTCATTTGCTACACCAAACACACTTGCTACGTCATTTGCTACACCAAACACACTTGCTACGCCATTTGCTACACCAAACACATTTGCTACTACCTTTGCTACACCAAACACATTTGCTACGTCATTTGCTACACCAAACACACTTGCTACTACATTTGCTACACCAAACACATTTGCTACGTCATTTGCTACACCAAACACACTTGCTACTACATTTGCTACACCAAACACACTTGCTACGTCATTTGCTACACCAAACACATTTGCTACTACCTTTGCTACACCAAACACACTTGCTACGTCATTTGCTACACCAAACACACTTGCTACTACATTTGCTACACCAAACACATTTGCTACTACATTTGCTACACCAAACACATTTGCTACGTCATTTGCTACACCAAACACATTTGCTACTACATTTGCTACACCAAACACATTTGCTACTACATTTGCTACACCAAACACATTTGCTACTACATTTGCTACACCAAACACATTTGCTACTACATTTCCTACACCAAACACATTTGCTTCTACATTTGCTACACCGAACACATTTGCTACGTAATTTGCTACACTAAACACACTTGCTACTACATTTGCTACAACAAACACATTTGCTACTGCATTTGCTACACCACTCACACTAGCTACGCCATTTGCTACACCAAACATATTTGCTACGTGATTTCCTACACTAACCACACTTGCTACGTCATTTGCTACACCAAACACATTTGCTACTTCATTTGCTACACCAAACACACTTGCTACTTCATTTGCTACACTAAAAAGACTTGCTACGTCATTTGCTACACCAAACACATTAGCTACTACATTTGCTACACCAAACACATTTGCTACGTCATTTGCTACACCAAACACACTTGCTACTACATTTGCTACACCAAACACATTTGCTACGTCATTTGCTACACCAAAGACACTTGCTACTACATTTGCTACACCAAACACACTTGCCACTACATTTGCTACACCAAACACATTTGCTACTACATTTGCTACACCAAACACATTTGCTACGTCATTTGCTACACTAAACACACTTGCTACTACATTTGCTACACCAAACACATTTGCTACGTCATTTGCTACACCAAAGACACTTGCTACTACATTTGCTACACCAAACACATTTGCCACTACATTTGCTACACCAAACACATTTGCTACTACATTTGCTACACCAAACACATTTGCTATGTCATTTGCTACACCAAACACATTTGCTACTACATTTGCTAAACCAAATACACTTGCTACGCCATTTGCTACACCAAACACATTTGCTACGTCATTTGCTACACCAAAGACACTTGCTACTACATTTGCTACACCAAACACATTTGCTACTACCTTTGCTACACCAAACACACTTGCTACGTCATTTGCTACACCAAACACACTTGCTACGTCATTTGCTACACCAAACACACTTGCTACTACATTTATTACACTAAACACATTTTCTACTACATTTGCTACACCGAACACATTTCGTACGTCATTTGCTACACCAAACACATTTGCTACTACATTTCCTACACCAAACACATTTGCTTCTACATTTGCTACACCGAACACATTTGCTACTACATTTCCTACACTTAACACATTTGCTTCTACATTTGCTACACCGAACACAATTGCTACGTAATTTGCTACACTAATCACACTTGCTACTACATTTGCTACACCAATCACATTTGCTACTACATTTGCTACACCAAACACATTTGCTACTACATTTGCTACACCAAACACATTTGCTACTACATTTGCTACACCAAACACACTTGCTACGTCATTTGCTACACCAAACACATTTGCTACTACATTTGCTACACCAAACACACTTGCTACGTCATTTGCTACACCAAACACATTTGCTACTACATTTGCTACACCAAACACACTTGCTACGTCATTTGCTACACCAAACACATTTGCTACTACATTTGCTACACCAAACACACTTGCTACGTCATTTGCTAAACCAAACACACTTGCTACTACATTTGCTACACTAAACACATTTTCTACTACATTTGCTACACCTAACACATTTGCTACTATATTTGCTACACCAAACACATTTGCTACGTAATTTGCTACACTAAACACACTTGCTACTACATTTGCTACACCAAACACACTTGCTACTTCATTTGCTACACTAAAAAGACTTCCTACGTCATTTGCTACACCAAACGCATTAGCTACTACATTTGCTACACCAAACACATTTGCTACTACATTTGCTACACCAAACACATTTGCTACTACATTTGCTACACCAAACACATTTGCTACTACATTTGCTACACCAAACACACTTGCTTCTACATTTGCTACACCAAACACATTTGCTACTACATTTGCTACACCAAACACATTTGCTACTACATTTGCTACACCAAACACATTTGCTTCTACATTTGCTACACCAAACACATTTGCTACTACATTTGCTACACCAAACACATTTGCTTCTACATTTGCTACACCAAACACATTTGCTACTACATTTGCTACACCAAACACATTTGCTACTACATTTGCTACACCAAACACATTTGCTACTACATTTGCTACACCAAACACATTTGCTACTACATTTGCTACACCAAACACATTTGCTACTACATTTGCTACACCAAACACTTTTGCTACGTCATTTGCAACATCAAACACACTTTCTACGTCATTTGCTACACCAAACGCACTTGCTACGTCATTTGCTACACCAAACACATTGGCTACGTCATTTGCTACACCAAACACACTTGCTACTACATTTGCTACACCAAACACATTTCCTACTACATTTGCTACACCAAACACACTTACTACTACTATGTGGTTACGCAGTCACTCATGTTAGTATTATTCAGGGTGGATACGCAGTCATTCTATGTGGTTACGCAGTCACTCATGTAAGTATTTTTCAGAGTGGATACGCAGTCATTCTATGTGGTTACGTAGTCACTCATGTTAGTATTTTTCAGAGTGGATACGCAGTCACTCATGTTAGTATTATTCAGAGTGGATACGCAGTCATTCTATGTGGGTACGCAGTCACTCATGTTAGTATTATTCAGAGTGGATACGCAGTCACTCATGTTAGTATTATTCAGAGTGGATACGCAGTCATTCTATGTGGGTACGCAGTCACTCATGTTAGTATTTTTCAGAGTGGCTACGCAGTCACTCATGTTAGTATTATTCAGAGTGGATACGCAGTCACTCATGTTAGTATTTTTCAGAGTGGATACGCACTCATTCTATGTGGATACGCAGTGACTCATGTTAGTATTTTTCAGAGTGGATACGCACTCATTCTATGTGGATACGCAGTGACTCATGTTAGTATTTTTTAGAGTGGATACGCACTCATTCTATGTGGGTACGCAGTGACTCATGTTAGTATTTTTCAGAGTGGATACGCACTCATTCTATGTGGATACGCAGTGACTCATGTTAGTATTTTTCAGAGTGGATACGCACTCATTCTATGTGGATACGCAGTCACTCATGTTAGTATTTTTCAGAGTGGATACGCAGTCACTCATGTTAGTATTATTCAGAGTGGATACGCAGTCATTCTATGTGGGTACGCAGTCACTCATGTTAGTATTATTCAGAGAGGATACGCAGTCACTCATGTTGGTATTATTCAGAGTGGATACGCAGTCACTCATGTTGGTATTTTTCAGAGTGGATACGCAGTCACTCATGTTAGTATTATTCAGAGTGGATACGCAGTCACTCATGTTGGTATTATTCAGAGTGGATACGCAGTCACTCATGTTGGTATTATTCAGAGTGGATACGCAGTCACTCATGTTAGTATTATTCAGAGTGGATACGCAGTCACTCATGTTAGTACTTTTCAGAGTGGATACGCGGTCGCTCAGGTTAGTATTATTCAGAGTGGATACGCAGTCACTCAGGTTAGTATTATTCAGAGTGGATACGCAGTGATTCTATGTGGATACGCAGTGACTCATGTTGGTATTTTTCAGAGTGGATACGCAGTCACTCAGGTTAGTATTATTCAGAGTGGATACGCAGTGATTCTATGTGGATACGCAGTGACTCATGTTGGTATTTTTCAGAGTGGATACGCAGTCACTCAGGTTAGTATTATTCAGAGTGGATACGCAGTGATTCTATGTGGATACGCAGTGACTCATGTTGGTATTTTTCAGAGTGGATACGCAGTCACTCAGGTTAGTATTTTTCAGAGTGGATACGCAGTCACTCAGGTTAGTATTTTTCAGAGTGGATACGCAGTCACTCAGGTTAGTATTATTCAGAGTGGATACGCAGTGATTCTATGTGGATACGCAGTCGCTCATGTTAGTATTTTTCTGGGTGGATACGCAGTCGATCATGTTAGTAATTTTCTGGGTGGATACGCTGTCGCTCATGTTAGTATTTTGTGAGTGGATACGCAGTCGCTTATGTTAGTATTTTCCTGAGTGGATACGCAGTCGCTCATGTTAGTATTTTATTGAGTGGACACGCAGTCGCTCATGTTAGTATTTTATTGAGTTGACACGCAGTCGCTAATGTTAGTATTTTTCAGAGTGGATACGCAGTCAGTCATGTTAGTATTTTTCAGAGTGGATACGCAGTCAGTCATGTTAGTATTTTTCAGAGTGGATACGCAGTCAGTCATGTTGGTATTTTCTGGATGGATACGCAGTCGCTCATGCTAGTATTTTTCTGAGTGGATACGCAGTCGCTCATGTTAGTATTTTTCTGAGTGGATACGCAGTCGCTCATGTTAGTATTATTCAGGGTGGATACGCAGTCACTCATGTTGGTATTTTCTGGGTGGATACCCAGTGGCTCATGTTAGTATTTTCTGGGTGGATACGCAGTCAGTCATGTTAGTATTTTTCTGAGTGGATACGCAGTCGCTCATGATAGTATTTTTCTGGGTGGAAACGCAGTTGCTGTTAGTATTTTCTGGGTGAATACGCAGTCGCCTATGTTAGTGTTTTTTGAGTAAATACGCCGTAACTCATGTTAGTATTTTTCTGCGTGGATACGCAGTCGCTCATGTTAGTATTTTCTGGGTGGATACGCAGTCAGTCATGTTAGTATTTTTCTGAGTGGATACGCAGTCGCTCATGTTAGTATTTTTCTGAGTGGATACGCAGTCGCTCATGTTAGTATTATTCAGGGTGGATACGCAGTCACTCATGTTGGTATTTTATGGGTGGATACCCAGTGGCTCATGTTAGTATTTTCTGGGTGGATACGCAGTCAGTCATGTTAGTATTTTTCTGAGTGGATACGCAGTCGCTCATGTTAGTATTTTTCTGAGTGGATACGCAGTCGCTCATGTTAGTATTTTCTGGGTGAATAGGCAGTTGCTTATGTTAGTGTTTTTCTAAGTGGATATGCAGTCGCTCATGTTAGTATTTTTCCTTATGGATACGCAGTCGCTCATGTTAGTATATTCCAGGGTAAAAATACGCAGTCGCTCATGTGAGTATTTTCTGGGTGAATAAGCAGTCGCTTATGTTAGTGTTTTTCTAAGTGGATATGCAGTCGCTCATGTTAGTATTTTTCTGGGTGGATTCGCAGTCACTCAGGTTAGTATTATTCAGAGTGGATACGCAGTCATTCTATGTGGATACGCAGTGACTCATGTTGGTATTTTTCAGAGTGGATACGCAGTCACTCAGGTTAGTATTATTCAGAGTGGATACGCAGTCATTCTATGTGGATACGCAGTGACTCATGTTGGTATTTTTCAGAGTGGATACGCAGTCACTCAGGTTAGTATTTTTCAGAGTGGATACGCGGTCACTCAGGTTAGTATTTTTCAGAGTGGATACGCAGTCACTCAGGTTAGTATTATTCAGAGTGGATACGCAGTGATTCTATGTGGATACGCAGTCGCTCATGTTAGTATTTTTCTGGGTGGATACGCAGTCGATCATGTTAGTAATTTTCTGGGTGGATACGCTGTCGCTCATGTTAGTATTTTGTGAGTGGATACGCAGTCGCTTATGTTAGTATTTTCCTGAGTGGATACGCAGTCGCTCATGTTAGTATTTTATTGAGTGGATACGCAGTCGCTCATGTTAGTATTTTATTGAGTTGACACGCAGTCGCTAATGTTAGTATTTTTCAGAGTGGATACGCAGTCAGTCATGTTAGTATTTTTCAGAGTGGATACGCAGTCGCTCATGTTAGTATTTTTCTGAGTGGATACGCAGTCGCTCATGCTAGTATTTTTCTGAGTGGATACGCAGTCGCTCATGTTAGATTTTTTCTGAGTGGATACGCAGTCGCTCATGTTAGTATTATTCAGGGTGGATACGCAGTCACTCATGTTGGTATTTTCTGGGTGGATACCCAGTGGCTCATGTTAGTATTTTCTGGGTGGATACGCAGTCAGTCATGTTAGTATTTTTCTGAGTGGATACGCAGTCGCTCATGATAGTATTTTTCTGGGTGGAAACGCAGTTGCTGTTAGTATTTTCTGGGTGAATACGCAGTCGCCTATGTTAGTGTTTTTTGAGTAAATACGCCGTCGCTCATGTTAGTATTTTTCTGCGTGGATACGCAGTCGCTCATGTTAGTATTTTTCTGAGTGGATACGCAGTCGCTCATGTTAGTATTTTTCTGAGTGGATACGCAGTCGCTCATGTTAGTATTATTCAGGGTGGATACGCAGTCACTCATGTTGGTATTTTATGGGTGGATACCCAGTGGCTCATGTTAGTATTTTCTGGGTGGATACGCAGTCAGTCATGTTAGTATTTTTCTGAGTGGATACGCAGTCGCTCATGTTAGTATTTTTCTGAGTGGATACGCAGTCGCTCATGTTAGTATTTTCTGGGTGAATAGGCAGTTGCTTATGTTAGTGTTTTTCTAAGTGGATATGCAGTCGCTCATGTTAGTATTTTTCCTTATGGATACGCAGTCGCTCATGTTAGTATATTCCAGGGTAAAAATACGCAGTCGCTCATGTGAGTATTTTCTGGGTGAATACGCAGTCGCTTATGTTAGTGTTTTTCTAAGTGGATACGCAGTCGCTCATGTTAGTATTTTTCTGGGTGGATTCGCAGTCGCTCATGTTAGTATTTTTCTGGGTGGATACGCAGTCGCTCATGTTAGTATTTTTCTGAGTGGATACGCTGTCGCTCATGTTAGTGTTTTTCTGGGTGGATACGCAGTCGCTCATGTTGGTATTTTCTGGGTGGATACGCAGTTGCTGTTAGTATTTTCTGGGTGAATACGCAGTCGCTTATGTTAGTGTTTTTCTGAGTGGATACGCAGTCGCTCGTGTTAGTATTTTTCTGGGTGGAAACGCAGTTGCTGTTAGTATTTTCTGGGTGAATACGCAGTCGCTCATGTTAGTATTTTCTGGGTGGATACGCAGTCACTCATGTAAGTATTATTCAGGGTGGATACGCAGTCGCTCATGTTAGTGTTTTTCTGAGTTGATACGCAGTCGCTCGTGTTAGTATTTTTCTGGGTGGAAACGCAGTTGCTGCTAGTATTTTCTGGGTGAATACGCAGTCGCTCATGTTAGTATTTTCTGGGTGGATACGCAGTCACTCATGTAAGTATTATTCAGGGTGGATACGCAGTCGCTCATGTTAGTGTTTTTCTGAGTTGATACGCAGTCGCTCGTGTTAGTATTTTTCTGGGTGGAAACGCAGTTGCTGTTAGTATTTTCTGGGTGAATACGCAGTCGCTTATGTTAGTGTTTTACTGGGTGGAAACGCAGTCGCTCATGTTAGTATTTTCTGGGTGGATACGCAGTCACTCATGTTAGTATTATTCAGGGTGGATACGCCGTCGCTCATGTTAGTGTTTTTCTAAGTGGATACGCAGTCGCTCGTGTTAGTATTTTTCTGGGTGGATACGCAGTTGCTGTTAGTATTTTCTGGGTGAATACGCAGTCGCTTATGTTAGTGTTTTACTGGGTGGAAACGCAGTCGCTCATGTTAGTATTTTTCTGAGTGGATACGCAGTCGCTCATGTTAGTATTTTCTGGGTGAATAGGCAGTTGCTTATGTTAGTGTTTTTCTAAGTGGATATGCAGTCGCTCATGTTAGTATTTTTCCTTATGGATACGCAGTCGCTCATGTTAGTATATTCCAGGGTAAAAATACGCAGTCGCTCATGTGAGTATTTTCTGGGTGAATAAGCAGTCGCTTATGTTAGTGTTTTTCTAAGTGGATATGCAGTCGCTCATGTTAGTATTTTTCTGGGTGGATTCGCAGTCACTCAGGTTAGTATTATTCAGAGTGGATACGCAGTCATTCTATGTGGATACGCAGTGACTCATGTTGGTATTTTTCAGAGTGGATACGCAGTCACTCAGGTTAGTATTATTCAGAGTGGATACGCAGTCATTCTATGTGGATACGCAGTGACTCATGTTGGTATTTTTCAGAGTGGATACGCAGTCACTCAGGTTAGTATTTTTCAGAGTGGATACGCGGTCACTCAGGTTAGTATTTTTCAGAGTGGATACGCAGTCACTCAGGTTAGTATTATTCAGAGTGGATACGCAGTGATTCTATGTGGATACGCAGTCGCTCATGTTAGTATTTTTCTGGGTGGATACGCAGTCGATCATGTTAGTAATTTTCTGGGTGGATACGCTGTCGCTCATGTTAGTATTTTGTGAGTGGATACGCAGTCGCTTATGTTAGTATTTTCCTGAGTGGATACGCAGTCGCTCATGTTAGTATTTTATTGAGTGGACACGCAGTCGCTCATGTTAGTATTTTATTGAGTTGACACGCAGTCGCTAATGTTAGTATTTTTCAGAGTGGATACGCAGTCAGTCATGTTAGTATTTTTCAGAGTGGATACGCAGTCGCTCATGTTAGTATTTTTCTGAGTGGATACGCAGTCGCTCATGCTAGTATTTTTCTGAGTGGATACGCAGTCGCTCATGTTAGTATTTTTCTGAGTGGATACGCAGTCGCTCATGTTAGTATTATTCAGGGTGGATACGCAGTCACTCATGTTGGTATTTTCTGGGTGGATACCCAGTGGCTCATGTTAGTATTTTCTGGGTGGATACGCAGTCAGTCATGTTAGTATTTTTCTGAGTGGATACGCAGTCGCTCATGATAGTATTTTTCTGGGTGGAAACGCAGTTGCTGTTAGTATTTTCTGGGTGAATACGCAGTCGCCTATGTTAGTGTTTTTTGAGTAAATACGCCGTCGCTCATGTTAGTATTTTTCTGCGTGGATACGCAGTCGCTCATGTTAGTATTTTTCTGAGTGGATACGCAGTCGCTCATGTTAGTATTTTTCTGAGTGGATACGCAGTCGCTCATGTTAGTATTATTCAGGGTGGATACGCAGTCACTCATGTTGGTATTTTATGGGTGGATACCCAGTGGCTCATGTTAGTATTTTCTGGGTGGATACGCAGTCAGTCATGTTAGTATTTTTCTGAGTGGATACGCAGTCGCTCATGTTAGTATTTTTCTGAGTGGATACGCAGTCGCTCATGTTAGTATTTTCTGGGTGAATAGGCAGTCGCTTATGTTAGTGTTTTACTGGGTGGAAACGCAGTCGCTCATGTTAGTATTTTCTGGGTGGATACGCAGTCACTCATGTTAGTATTATTCAGGGTGGATACGCCGTCGCTCATGTTAGTGTTTTTCTGGGTGGATACGCAGTCGCTCATGTTGGTATTTTCTGGGTGGATACGCAGTCACTCATGTTAGTATTTTCTGGGTTGATACGCTGTCGCTCATGTTAGTATTTTCTGGGTTGATACGCTGTCGCTCATGTTGGTATTTTCTGGGTGGATACGCAGTTGCTGTTAGTATTTTCTGGGTGAATACGCAGTCGCTCATGTTAGTATTTTCTGGGTGGATACGCAGTCACTCATGTTGGTATTTTCTGAGTGGATACGCAGTTGCTGTTAGTATTTTTTGGGTGAATACGCAGTCGCTCATGTTAGTATTTTTTTGGGTGGAGACGCAGTCCCTCATGTTGGTATTTTCTGGGTGAATACGCAGTCGCTCATGTTAGTATTTTTTCTGGGTGGACACGCAGTCGCTCATGTTAGTATTTTCTAGGTGAAGACACAGTCGCTCATGTTAGTATTTTTCTGGGTGGATACGCAGTCGCTCATGTTAGTATTTTTCTGGGTGGATACGCAGTCGCTCATGTTAGTATTTTTCTGGGTGGATACGCTGTCGCTCATGTTAGTATTTTCTGTGTGGATACGCAGTCGCTCATGTTAGTATTTTCTGAGTGGATACGCAGTCGCTCATGTTAGTATTTTCTGGGTGGATACGCAGTCACTCATGTTAGTATTTTCTGGGTGGATACGCAGTTGCTGTTAGTATTTTCTGGGTGGATACGCAGTCGCTCATGTTAGTATATATTGGGTGGATACGCAGTCACTCATGTTGGTATTTTCTGGGTGGATACGCAGTTGCTGTTACAATTTTCTGGTTGGATACGCAGTCACTTATGTTGGTTTTTTCTAGGTGGATACGCAGTTGCAGTTAGTATTTTCTGGGTGGATATGCAGTCGCTAATGTTGGTATTTTCTGGGTGAATACGCAGTCGCTCATGTTAGTATTTTTCTGGGTGGATACGCAGTCGCTCATGTTAGTATTTTCTAGGTGAATACACAGTCGCTCATGTTAGTATTTTTCTGGTTGGTGACGCTGTCGCTCATGTTAGTATTTTCTGTGTGGATACGCAGTCGCTCATGTTAGTATTTTCTGAGTGGATACGCAGTCGCTCATGTTAGTATTTTCTGGGTGGATACGCAGTCACTCATGTTAGTATTTTCTGGGTGGATACGCAGTTGCTGTTAGTATTTTCTGGGTGGATACGCAGTCGCTCATGTTAGTATATATTGGGTGGATACGCAGTCACTCATGTTGGTATTTTCTGGGTGGATACGCAGTTGCTGTTACAATTTTCTGGTTGGATACGCAGTCACTTATGTTGGTTTTTTCTAGGTGGATACGCAGTTGCAGTTAGTATTTTCTGGGTGGATATGCAGTCGCTAATGTTGGTATTTTCTGGGTGAATACGCAGTCGCTCATGTTAGTATTTTTCTGGGTGGATACGCAGTCGCTCATGTTAGTATTTTCTAGGTGAATACACAGTCGCTCATGTTAGTATTTTTCTGGTTGGTGACGCAGTCGCTCATGTTAGTATTTTCTGGGTGGATACGATGTCGCTCATGTTAGTATTTTTCTGGCTGAATACGCAGTCGCTCATGTTAGTATTTTTCTGGGTGGAGACGCCGTCGCTCATGTTAGTATTTTCTGGGTTGATACGCTGTCGCTCATGTTAGTATTTTTCTGGGTGGATACGCAGTCGCTCATGTTGGTATTTTCTGGGTGGATACGCTGTCGCTCATGTTGGTATTTTCTGGGTGGATACGCAGTCACTCATGTTGGTATTTTCTGGGTGAATACAGAGTCACTCATGTTGGTACTTTCTGGGTGGATACACAGTCACTCATGTTGGTATTTTCTGGGTGGATACGCTGTCCCTCATGTGGGTATTTTCTGGGTGGATACGCAGTCGCTTATGTTAGTGTTTTTCTGGGTGGATACGCAGTCACTCATGTTGCTATTTTCTGGGTGGATACGCAGTTGCTGTTAGTATTTTCTGGGTGGATACGCAGTCTCTCATGTTAGTATATTCTGGGTGGATACGCAGTCACTCATGTTGGTATTTTCTGGGTGGATACGCAGTTGCTGTTACAATTTTCTGGTTTGATACGCAGTCACTTATGTTGGTTTTTTCTAGGTCGATACGCAGTTGCAGTTAGTATTTTCTGGGTGGATATGCAGTCGCTCATGTTGGTATTTTCTGGGTGAATACGCAGTCGCTCATGTTAGTATTTTTCTGGGTGGATACGCAGTCGCTCATGTTAGTATTTTCTAGGTGAATACACAGTCGCTCATGTTAGTATTTTTCTGGTTGGTGACGCAGTCGCTCATGTTAGTATTTTCTGGGTGGATACGATGTCGCTCATGTTAGTATTTTTCTGGCTGAATACGCAGTCGCTCATGTTAGTATTTTTCCTTATGGATACGCAGTCGCTCATGTTAGTATATTCCAGGGTAAAAATACGCAGTCGCTCATGTGAGTATTTTCTGGGTGAATAAGCAGTCGCTTATGTTAGTGTTTTTCTAAGTGGATATGCAGTCGCTCATGTTAGTATTTTTCTGGGTGGATTCGCAGTCGCTCATGTTAGTATTTTTCTGGGTGGATACGCAGTCGCTCATGTTAGTATTTTTCTGGATGGATACGCAGTCGCTCATGTTAGTATTTTTCTGAGTGGATACGCTGTCGCTCATGTTAGTGTTTTTCTGGGTGGATACGCAGTCGCTCATGTTGGTATTTTCTGGGTGGATACGCAGTTGCTGTTAGTATTTTCTGGGTGAATACGCAGTCGCTTATGTTAGTGTTTTTCTGAGTGGATACGCAGTCGCTCGTGTTAGTATTTTTCTGGGTGGAAACGCAGTTGCTGTTAGTATTTTCTGGGTGAATACGCAGTCGCTCATGTTAGTATTTTCTGGGTGGATACGCAGTCACTCATGTAAGTATTATTCAGGGTGGATACGCAGTCGCTCATGTTAGTGTTTTTCTGAGTTGATACGCAGTCGCTCGTGTTAGTATTTTTCTGGGTGGAAACGCAGTTGCTGTTAGTATTTTCTGGGTGAATACGCAGTCGCTTATGTTAGTGTTTTACTGGGTGGATACGCAGTCGCTCATGTTAGTATTTTCTGGGTGGATACGCAGTCACTCATGTTAGTATTATTCAGGGTGGATACGCCGTCGCTCATGTTAGTGTTTTTCTGGGTGGATACGCAGTCGCTCATGTTGGTATTTTCTGGGTGGATACGCAGTTGCTGTTAGTATTTTCTGGGTGAATACGCAGTCGCTTATGTTAATGTTTTTCTGGGTGGATACGCAGTCACTCATGTTAATATTTTCTGGGTTGATACGCAGTCACTCATGTTAGTATTTTCTGGGTTGATACGCTGTCGCTCATGTTAGTATTTTCTGGGTTGATACGCTGTCGCTTATGTTGGTATTTTCTGGGTGGATACGCAGTTGCTGTTAGTATTTTCTGGGTGAATACGCAGTCGCTCATGTTAGTATTTTCTGGGTGGATACGCAGTCACTCATGTTGGTATTTTCTGAGTGGATACGCAGTTGCTGTTAGTATTTTTTGGGTGAATACGCAGTCGCTCATGTTAGTATTTTTTTGGGTGGAGACGCAGTCCCTCATGTTGGTATTTTCTGGGTGAATACGCAGTCGCTCATGTTAGTATTTTTTCTGGGTGGATACGCAGTCGCTCATGTTAGTATTTTCTAGGTGAAGACACAGTCGCTCATGTTAGTATTTTTCTGGGTGGATACGCAGTCGCTCATGTTAGTATTTTTCTGGGTGGATACGCAGTCGCTCATGTTAGTATTTTTCTGGGTGGATACGCTGTCGCTCATGTTAGTATTTTCTGTGTGGATACGCAGTCGCTCATGTTAGTATTTTCTGAGTGGATACGCAGTCGCTCATGTTAGTATTTTCTGGGTGGATACGCAGTCACTCATGTTAGTATTTTCTGGGTTGATACGCAGTTGCTGTTAGTATTTTCTGGGTGGATACGCAGTCGCTCATGTTAGTATATTCTGGGTGGATACGCAGTCACTCATGTTGGTATTTTCTGGGTGGATACGCAGTTGCTGTTACAATTTTCTGGTTGGATACGCAGTCACTTATGTTGGTTTTTTCTAGGTGGATACGCAGTTGCAGTTAGTATTTTCTGGGTGGATATGCAGTCGCTAATGTTGGTATTTTCTGGGTGAATACGCAGTCGCTCATGTTAGTATTTTTCTAGGTGGATACGCAGTCGCTCATGTTAGTATTTTCTAGGTGAATACACAGTCGCTCATGTTAGTATTTTTCTGGTTGGTGACGCAGTCGCTCATGTTAGTATTTTCTGGGTGGATACGATGTCGCTCATGTTAGTATTTTTCTGGCTGAATACGCAGTCGCTCATGTTAGTATTTTTCTGGGTGGATACGCAGTCACTCATGTTGGTATTTTCTGGGTGAATACAGAGTCACTCATGTTGGTACTTTCTGGGTGGATACACAGTCACTCATGTTGGTATTTTCTGGGTGGATACGCTGTCCCTCATGTTGGTATTTTCTGGGTGGATACGCAGTCGCTTATGTTAGTGTTTTTCTGGGTAAATACGCAGTCACTCATGTTGCTATTTTCTGGGTGGATACGCAGTTGCTATTAGTATTTTCTAGGTGAATACACAGTCGCTCATGTTAGTATTTTTCTGGTTGGTGACGCAGTCGCTCATGTTAGTATTTTCTGGGTGGATACGATGTCGCTCATGTTAGTATTTTTCTGGATGAATACGCAGTCGCTCATGTTAGTATTTTTCTGGGTGGAGACGCCGTCGCTCATGTTAGTATTTTCTGGGTTGATACGCAGTCGCTCATGTTAGTATTTTTCTGGGTGGATACGCAGTCGCTCATGTTGGTATTTTCTGGGTGGAGACGCTGTCGCTCAGGTTGGTATTTTCTGGGTGGATACGCAGTCACTCATGTTGGTATTTTCTGGGTGAATACAGAGTCACTCATGTTGGTACTTTCTGGGTGGATACACAGTCACTCATGTTGGTATTTTCTGGGTGGATACGCTGTCGCTCATGTTGGTATTTTCTGGGTGGATACGCAGTCGCTTATGTTAGTGTTTTTTTGGGTGGATACGCAGTCACTCATGTTGGTATTTTCTGGGTGGATATGCTGTCGCTCATGTTGGTATTTTCTGGGTGGATACGCTGTCGCTCATGTTGGTATTTTCTGAGTGGATACGCAGTCGCTCATGTTAGTATTTTTCTGGATGGAGACGCAGTCCCTCATGTTGGTATTTTCTGGGGTAATACGCAGTCGCTCATGTTAGTAATTTCTGGGTGGATACGCAGTCGCTCATGTTAGTATTTTCTGGGTGGATACGCAGTCACTCATGTTAGTATTTTCTGGGTGGATACGCAGTCACTCATGTTAGTATTTTCTGGGTGGATACGCAGTTGCTGTTTATATTTTCTGGGTGGATACGCAGTCACTCATGTTGGTATTTTCTGGGTGGATACGCAGTTGCTGTTACAATTTTCTGGGTGGATACGCAGTCGCTCATGTTAGTATTTTTCTGGGTGAATACGCAGTCGCTCATGTTAGTATTTTTCTGGGTGGATACGCAGTCACTCATGTTGGTATTTTCTGGGTTAATACGCAGTCACTCATGTTGGTATTTTCTGCGTGGATACGCAGTCGCTCATGTTAGTATTTTTCTGGATGGAGACGCAGTCTCTCATGTTGGTATTTTCTGGGGTAATACGCAGTCGCTCATGTTAGTATTTTCTGGGTGGATACGCAGTCGCTCATGTTAGTATTTTCTGGGTGGATACGCAGTCACTCATGTTGGTATTTTCTGGGTGGATACGCAGTTGCTGTTACAATTTTCTGGGTGGATACGCAGTCGCTCATGTTAGTATTTTTCTGGGTGGATACGCAGTCGCTCATGTTATTATTTTTCTGGGTGGATACGCAGTCACTCATGTTGGTATTTTCTGGGTGAATACGCAGTCACTCATGTTGGTATTTTCTGAGTGGATACGCAGTCGCTCATGTTAGTATTTTTCTGGATGGATACGCAGTCCCTCATGTTGGTATTTTCTGGGTGAATACGCAGTCGCTCATGTTAGTATTTTTCTGGGTGGATACGCAGTCGCTCATGTTAGTTTTCTAGGTGAATACACAGTCGCTCATGTTAGTATTTTTCTGGGTGGATACGCAGTCACTCATGTTGGTATTTTCTGGGTGGATACGCAGTCGCTCATGTTAGTATTTTCTGAGTGGATACGCAGTCGCTCATGTTAGTATTTTCTGGGTGGATACGCAGTCACTCATGTTAGTATTTTCTGGGTGGATACGCAGTCGCTCATGTTAGTATTTTCTGGGTGGATACGCAGTCGCTCATGTTAGTATTTTCTGGGTGGATACGCAGTCACTCATGTTGGTATTTTCTGGGTGGAGACGCAGTTGCTGTTTGTATGTTCTGGCTGAACACGCAGTCGCTCATGTTAGTATTTTTCTGGGTGGAGACGCAGTCACTCATGTTAGTATTTTTCTGGGTTGATCCGCTGTCGCTCATGTTAGTATTTTCTGGGTTGATACGCAGTCACTCATGTTAGTATTTTTCTGGTTGGAGACGCAGTCGCTCATGTATGTATTTTCTGGGTGGATTCGATGTCGCTCATGTTAGTATTTTTCTGGGTGGAGACGCAGTCGGTCATGTTAGTATTTTCTGGGTTGATACGCTGTCGCTCATGTTACTATTTTTCTGGGTGGATACGCAGTCGCTCATGTTGGTATTTTCTGGGTGGATACGCTGTCGCTCATGTTGGTATTTTCTGGGTGGATACGCAGTCACTCATGTTGGTATTTTCTGGGTGAATACAGAGTCACCCATGTTGGTATTTTCTGGGTGGATACACAGTCACTCATGTTGGTATTTTCTGGGTTGATACGCAGTCGCTCATGTTGGTATTTTCTGGGTGGATACGCAGTCGCTCATGTTAGTATTTTTTTGGGTGAATACGCAGTCGCTCATGTTGGTATTTTTTAGGTGAATACGCAGTCGCTCATGTTAGTATTTTTGTGGGTGGAGACGCAGTCACTCATGTTAGTATTTTCTGGGTGGATACACAATCGCTCATGTTAGTATTTTTCTGTGTGGATACACAGTTGCTCATGTTAGTATTTTTCTGGGTGGATACGCAGTCGCTCATGTTAGTATTTTTCTGAGGTGATACGCAGTCGCTCATGTTAGTATTTTCTGGGTGAATAAGCAGTCGCTTATGTTAGTATTTTTCTGCGTGGATACGCAGTCGCTCATGTTAGTATTTTTCTGGGTGGATACGCAGTCGCTCATGTTAGTATTTTTCTGAGTGGATATGCAGTCGCTCATGTTAGTATTTTCCGGGGTAATACGCAGTCGCTCATGTTAGTATTTTTCTGAGTGGATACGCAGTCGCTCATGTTAGTATTTTTCTGGGTGGATACGCAGTCGCTCATGTTAGTATTTTTCTGGGTGGATACGCAGTCACTCATGTTGGTATTTTCTGGGATAATACGCAGTCACTCATGTTGGTATTTTCTGAGTGGATACGCAGTCGCTCATGTTATTGTTTTTCTAAGTGGATACGCAGTCGCTCATGTTAGTGTTTTTCTGGGTGGATACGAAGTCACTCATGTTAGTATTTTTGTGAGTGGATACGCAGTCGCTTATGTTAGTATTTTCCTGAGTGGATACGCAGTGGCTCATGTTAGTATTTTATTGAGTGGACACGCAGTCGATCATGTTAGTATTTTATTGAGTGGATACGCAGTCGCTCATGTTAGTATTTTTCTGAGTGGACACGCAGTCGTTGTTAGTATTTTCTGGGTGGATACGCAGTCGCTCATGTTAGTATTTTGTGAGTGGATACGCAGTCACTCATGTTAGTATTTTCTGAGTGGATACGCAGTCACTCATGTTAGTATTTTTGTGAGTGGATACGCAGTCGCTTATGTTAGTATTTTCCTGAGTGGATACGCCGTCGCTCATGTTAGTATTTTTCTGAGTGGATACGCAGTCACTCATGTTAGTATTTTTGTGAGTGGATACGCAGTCGCTTATGTTAGTATTTTCCTGAGTGGATAGGCAGTCACTCATGTTAGTATTTTATTGAGTGGACACGCAGTCGATCATGTTAGTATTTTATTGAGTGGATACGCAGTCGCTCATGTTAGTATTTTTCTGAGTGGACACGCAGTCGTTGTTAGTATTTTCTGGGTGGATACGCAGTCGCTCATGTTAGTATTTTGTGAGTGGATACGCAGTCACTCATGTTAGTATTTTCTGAGTGGAGACGTAGTCACTCATGTTAGTATTTTTGTGAGTGGATACGCAGTCGCTTATGTTAGTATTTTCCTGAGTGGATACGCAGTCGCTCATGTTAGTATTTTATTGAGTGGACACGCAGTTGCTCATGTTAGTATTTTATTGAGTGGACACGCAGTCGTTGTTAGTATTTTCTGGCTGGATACGCAGTCGCTCATGTTAGTATTTTTCTGATTGGATACGCAGTCGTTCATATCAGTATGTTTTTCGAGTTTCCGATATGTAGTCGCTTATGTTAGTATTTTTCCCAGTGTTTACGCGGATACGCAGTAGCGCATCTCAGTATATTTCTAAATGGATACATGGTGGTTCATTTTTAGCATTATTTTTACAGTTTTTTATACTCATAGCACTTTCCTTATTTTAATGACTGTTTGTTTTTATAACTTGTTCTCCTTTTTCACTTTAGACCTTTTTTCCCTCTGTTTTGGAGCTAGTAAACATATATCTTGAAATTAAGCTCTGAAATACGTACATCAAGCTTAAAATAAGGGGCCAACATCTGCAGCGAATGGTAACCGGTCAAAAAAAAAATTTATGTAGTTACTGACAGCCAATGTGGCTTTATTAGGTTTTGATTTTTATTATGTTTCTACATGATGGCATTTATTATTATTGTTGTAAATAAAACTGGATTTATCAAATCTTGCTTACGAAATTTTCACCGTTTTTAGCGCAAATTGCTGTTATGTCTAAAGTAAACGAAATAAAAACTAAAGTGAATGCCAGTTGTTTTTTCTATTTACCACTCATAGCACTTTCCTTCTTTACCTTTCAGCGTCGTTGCTATCCGTTTTTCATTTTCATTTTCTTTCTCGCCAAGTTTTAACTGAGCCATATCGCAGTGTAACGTACGTGGTCAAAACACTCAGGCTTTTCGTTGACAAGGTTTTCATAAATCCAGTTATAAATAAATGTGACAAGGTTCATCGTGTACATGTTTTTCTAAATTACTTCGCGAGTTACGTCATGTACATGTTCATGCCAGGGTCACCGCTGACTGCATGGATCCGTCTTCGTCTGCTTCCACAAACGTTTTTAAGACCCATTCTGTAATTGGAACTCTGAAATGCATACACCACCGGGTTTAAAGAACAGCTGCAGTACACTAAAAAGTAGGATACTTTGTAGGCCAGCGTGTGTGCTGAAACCCTCATTGCCGAGATAGCAGCGAACGGTATAAAACATGCTATAAAAATTACCGTCACAGTTATTAAAATCTTCACAATCTTCTTCTTGTTGTGAACGTCGTCTTCCTTTGCTTTCTCTCCCTGGCTGTTGTCGGAGGGTAGAATATCCTCACATAAGATACCTTTGACAATGCGGAAATAACAGACCACCATAACAAGCAACGAAAGCACAGTCAATGCCGCTAACAGACCCCAGTAAGCCTTTGAAACGGATGGTTTCCAATCCAAGTGACAATGTTCAACCTCGTCAACGTACTTTTGTTCTACAAAAAGTGGCATGACAAAGCTGATAGAAAACGTCCAGATTAAGCAAACAGCGATGCAAACGTGTTTCTTTCGAAGTCTCAGTGTTTCTTCCATTGGTCGCAGAAGAGCATTGTGTCTTTCGATTGAGATTAGTGTCAAGCTGAAGCCAGAAACCAACAACGTTGCTCCTGATACATGGTGCATAGTGACAAACTTGCAAAGAAAGCTACCAAGCGCACCTCTCGGGTGATGCTCAACAGCAAATTGTAGAATGACGCCAGGAACGCAGAAAATAAGAGTTATCACATCAGCCACGGCGATATTTGCAAGTAGAAAGTTTGTTGTTGTGTGCATAAAGCGTGATCTTTTTACCACTGTTATGAAGAGAGCATTTCCTGGAATACCAACCAGTACCACAATGGCGTAGAATGGTAAAAGTACCAAGTCTACTTGATGTGGTTCCATTCCAGTATTACAAATGATAGCTCTGTTTGCTGGGACTTATGTTGCTGTTCTTCAAGCAGACCGCTACAAAGTGAACAGACTCAACGCTGAAGTTCATTATGATTTATGCACAGGTGTTGTAGCAATTTATTTTCTTAATTGTGTCTGACAAAGGCCAACGCATATAATTTAAGACACTCTTTGTTAATGATGCTCGAGAAATATTGAAACTCGAAATTACCTCCTGAACAAGACAGGCTGCCCACAAAGTGGCCAGTTGAATGAAGTCTCATTAACTTTTGGCACTTCACATCTGTTTTTCCTATACTTGCTCGATTAAATGCCATGGTAACATGGTACAGCAAGCACGTTTACCGTGAAAGCTAACATGTTCTCTTGTCACGGAAAATTGATATGTAGATTTGGGTAACAACGATGCAACGAACGACATCAAAACAACATATTTTGCCGGATAAAAGGGTTTAATTAACAGCTAGGCAAAATTTTCATCATCTATTCAATTTCTAAACGACATGGTCGCTTATTTCCCAAGGGTAATATCGAAACCTTTTAATTTACTCTTTATACGTAGCATATTGTGATTTCTGAATGAACAGATAGGCTTTCAATATAACAAAGAAAACGTTACCTTAACTTTGCAAACAGAGGGTAAAAAAGAAGATGAACTAGTAATTATTTCCTGCCAACCTATCTGCTTTTCTGTGTTTTCCGAAAGAACTTGCAAGATCCTTTCTTTATAGTTTTGTTGAGAAGCTCTATCTAATGAAACGTTATTTTACTGTTGATTAGACGCGGCCTCCCGCATGCATTTTGTTAGAAGTTCATAATGATTATGAACATCTGATTTTGTTGTCTTGATGCCTATTTCTCCACTGATTTTGCTTGTATGTATCGAGAAGAGCACGTATGCGTTTTTTGTATTGCAGATGATTCTAAATTTTACCATTGTAATAATAATAACAATCTTTTTCAGCAAAGCTCCAATCACTTAAGTGGTTTACATGGAGGTCCTAACACTATATATATATTATATAATTTAAAATCTATTAATTAAAATCTATAAATTAGAGCTAAAACCAAAATATAACGAAAGATAAAGAACGAGAGTGTAAATTTTCGAAATGTAAATATATTGATTTCACGGCTTTTCATTGAATAGATAAAGTACAAAGTGTTGTCAAATAAACCTAGAATAAGGCTACCACGTTCTATTTACAGATGGAAGTTGCTGTTCCGATTCATATTAACTTTCAGTAAAACGCTTTTCATTAACCTTGGACATATTATGTGCCAAGGTTCATGCAATTATCATGACCTTGATCATGGCAAAGATATTTCTGTTGACATTCATATGGGCTTTAGAGCGGCCCTGACGTTGGTGAATTTGGATTTCATTTTAAATACCTTATTGTGCCTTATTTTCGCGGGAACTTAATTTCGCGAAAATGAGACAGGCATATTTCGAACACTGTCAGAAACGTTAAGAATAAATTTTCGCGGGTCTTAAATTTAGCGATATTTTGAAAATCGCGAAAAAATCGCGAAAGTAAGTAACAATAAGGTATGTGTAATTGTTTTTCTCTTCTTTTTTGGTGGGGTTGGGGAGTTAAAGTAGTAAATAATTTTTGTTATAAAGTTACCCTAAAACGGGTACTTTTTTAACACTGAATAGGTGGATTTATCGTTTCGTTCGTGAACTACCCTAGCTAACAACTCTCAGTATTAGCACAGTAAAACGCTTTTTATCACGTAGCACATATCATGTGCCAAGTTTCATGACAATTATCATGTGGCTAGGCCTTTTTACTGTTGACATTCAAATGGACTCGATCGACAAATTAAATTAAAAACGCCTTGATGTTGGTGAATTTAGATTTAATTTTAAAGATGTGTAATTGTTTTTTTTTTTTTCTCTTTTACGGAGGGGGCGGGGGGGGGGAAAAGCAGAGAGCGATTTTGACAAAGTTATTAGCTCTAGGATCGTTTACTTTTTTAACACTTTAGGTAGGATGATCGTTTCTTTGTGAACTACCTGAACTGTACTGTACAGCAGCTTTCAGTAAAATGCTTTACATTAGCGTAGAACATATTATGTGCAAATTTTCATTGCAAGTATCGTGACCTTGATCATGGCCAGGCTCTTTTCTGTTGACATCCAAGTGGTCTCGATCGATAAATTAAAAGTGCCTTGACGTTGGTGAATTTGGATTTAATTTTAAAGATGTGTAATTGTGTTGAATGTCTCTTTTTTTTTTTTTGGGAGGGGGGGGGGGAGGAGTGGGCGATTTTTGACAGTTATGTTAGCCCTAGGAGGATTGGGTACTTTTTTGACACCGAAAAGGTAGGATAATCGTTTCATTTATGAACTACCTGAACTACAACACGATGACAAATAAATATTGACTGAAATGTGTCACGTATATGGTCTATTTGACAAACATCTTCGGAGTCAGTTTTGTATTGAAGCACGCTCGTTATAATTGCAGACATAAAGAAAATTGAAAGTCTCTTTATATTTTTAATTTAAAGGAGTCCTTGTCGTGATGTCTTGCTCCATAATTATAGCAGGATAAATTCTTTGCAGTTCTTGGAATAGTTATAATTTCATTTTTTAACGGCAAAAACTTAAAACGCATATCATCTTGCTTGATTTTAAGATTTCCTTTCTAGTCGTCGCGTTTGCCGAAAAGATAATGAAAGAAAAAGAAAAGAAAATATGAAAGGTTTACACCTGTTCTCAATCGATAAAAGGAATTTGAATAGGCCTTATCACGGTTTTCGACTGCGCCGTCTTGAGGAGTAGGCAAAGCGGGTAGAAATTACAGCTTTGTCTATAATTTTTACCCGCGAACCTGGTCAACTCACCGAACCGGAACGTAAATCTGCAGAGAAAATACAGACAAATGTATGGGAAATTTAAAACATAACTGAACGCTTTCTAGCCCAGCTCTCCGAGCTTCATCGAGCGTCATGTCATTTGCATTTGGTGCTGACCAAATGAATAATGGGTTCAGGGAATGATATTGAATTACAAAAAGAATAAGGCGGCTCCCTTGGGGTTGTAGGACCACGCAAGTGTTAATGATGCAATCTTTGGAATCTGTCTGCCCAACCTGACGCAAGTTCACGCTTAAAAAC
Source organism: Oculina patagonica (assembly GCF_052425735.1). Classification (NCBI taxonomy): domain Eukaryota; kingdom Metazoa; phylum Cnidaria; class Anthozoa; order Scleractinia; family Oculinidae; genus Oculina; species Oculina patagonica. Next base: position 27,652,998 of record NC_135762.1, read on the forward strand.
TGCCTTGTAGATGGGTTGGTCAAAGGTATGGGTTTACAGCGTAAAGCATAAAGATGTGACCATTTATAATCAATTCAAATTCTTTGATACAGAATTTTATCCAATCAGAAGCTGAGGAAAGCTTACAGTTGACTTCTGATTAGAGTAAATCTGCACGAAAGAATGTGAAGTAATTAGAAGTGGTCACACTTTTTGGCTCGTTTCTGTAATAATACATTAATAGGATTCATCAGTAGTAGTCAAGAGTCGTTCAAGTTACCACATGATATATTATATTTACATGTATAAATATTGTTTACACAATATCAACCTCTTTCTTTACTCTCTCTATTTAGAAAACGAGAGCACGGACATATATTAACAATTTTGAATGTTACACACATTATATAAAATTATCTTTATCAGTGTTTTCGTTTTCAAACTGTCATTAATTTTTCAATCTTGACATCTGAACAGTTCAAACTGCGATAAGAGACATGTCCAGTTCAGAACGAGTCAAGTTTTTCTGTTCCTTCAAGTTGTCTACTTGCTGCTGAAGTTCAGCCAACATTTTATTCTTATTTTATGCTTTCATCGTGGTATTTTCTTTTTTCAGCTTAGCTAGCTGATTGTTAAGTTGGCAAAAGGACTTCGATTTGTCCTCTTTAAGTTTGTTAATCTCTTTATCCTTATTTGACATGAATCTGGCGTTTTCATCCATTATCAACGCTAGCCGATCTTTAAATTGGTCAAAATTATTCGATATTTCGTGTTGAAGCTTGGTCAACTCTTTGTCCTTCTCTGCTAGCCGTTCGTTGAATTGGCCAATAATACTCCACTTTTCATCCTCAAGTTGTTCAATGACCTTCGACTTTTGCTTTTTCAATTCGTTCATTTCTTTGTCCTTCTCAGAAATGATTTTAGCGTTTTCATTCATGAACGACGCTATCCGATCCTTGAATTGGTCAAAAACTTTTGACTTTTCCTCTTGAAGTCGTTCGTTGAGCTCTTTGTCCTTCTCAAACATGATTTTGGCGTTTTCCTTCATCAATGCCACCAACTGATCTTCAAGTTTGTTTCTAACCGCCGTCTTTTCCTCTTTAAGTTCGTTAATTTCGTTGTCCTTCTCAGAGATGACTCGTGTGCTTTCGTCTATAAACTTATTTAGCTGAACTTCTAGCTGGTCAATGGCACGCGAAGTTTGTTCCTTCAGCTTTCTATAGTCCAGCTCGCACGTTTTGAAGTGAGCTGCCTCCTTTTCCAAGGCGTCTACTTGGAATCTTAAACTTCTTACATCAGCTCTCTTCGTTTCAAGTTCAGCCTGAAGAGTGTCGTTCTTCTCCTGCAAATATTTGATTTCGTTCTTCATGCCACTGTTCTGAACCAACAGCTTCACATTTTCCTCGTTGGTTTTTTCAATTATTTCCTCCAAAGTTTTGTTCTCTTGGTCTCCGTCCTCAACCCACAGTTGAAGTTCCTCTATTATTTCTGTATTCTCCTTTTCAAGCTGTTCAAGTTCCTTCTTATGGATTTCGTCACAACTTGAGACCTGTTTCAGTGTAAAAACAAATATCGATAAACATGTGGTTTATCTTCAGTTCACTCAAGAGCGATATGCCCCCCCCCCCCCCCCCCCACTCCGCTCTTGTGTGGACTCTCTAAGTGGCACCAGAAACCCCTTTTGAGTTTCTGGTGACACTGTGTAAGCATTCCCGTGGTTTTTTTTTTGATGGGGGTGGATGTGGGGGTGCTCCATTCTAAATTTTTGCTCCCTTTCTGAGATCGCCGTGTAGCAATAGCGTTCGTCGCTACTAACATTTCGTCGAAAATACCCTTACAGACGTGCTCTGTGATGTGTCTTACTGGTTTAAGCACCTAAGTACTTCTCTGAAAGGATTGTAAGTACAAAAAAGCAGCATATATCAGCGTGTTGCGGAGCAAGTATGGCGCAGTTGCGAGAGTGCTCGCCTCCCACCAATGGGGTCTGGGTTCGATTCCCAGGCCCGGTGTCATATATGGGTTGATTTTGTTGTTGGTTCTCGCCTTGCTCTGAGGGTTTTTCTCGGGTTCTCCTGTTTTCCTCCCTCCACAAAAACCAACATTTCCAATTCCAATTCAAACTGGGCAAAGGACCCGCATGAAAACCAACTAGAGCTGATGTGTCTTCCACTCTAAATATAGCAATTTATTTTTATTTTTGTTGTTTACCTGGTTCGTTAATGGGGTGTTTAATGGTGTTCTTCGCCTCACGAGCGGTGTTGATTTTGTAGCAGGATTAGGGTTGCTACGTTTAGCTGCATGTGAAGTATTGGTCCCTGTGATATCTGCTGCTTGTTTTCTGTGTATCTCTTGCAGGTTAATTCCTGAAAATTAATTCCAAAATTAAAAACAAGTTTTAATGACAATCATTGACTCGACTTTAGGTTCATCCGTAGGCGCTAGTACCTTGAGATTACTGTAGTTAGCGGCTACTAATTTTTGCGAATTTAGCGAGTTAGGCGAAAATCGCTAAATTTAGTACTCGCTAAAATGTTTCACGGTAAAATTTAATACAGTACTCGTTAAGTTTAAGTATCCCCTCCCACCCCACAGAAAAACAAAATTAACCATACTGTATTAACTCGAATAAGCGCCGCCCCCGAATCATCGGGCGCCGCTCTCGAATAAGCACCGCATTTGGGATAAAAAAGTTAAAAAGCCGCAGTCCCGAAGCGGCGCTTATTCGAGGCATTCTGTTTAACTAAAGACAACACTACAAAGCAAATCTTAAAAAAGCTTGGACATTTCTTTTCATGGAAAGCGATGTTCTGTAGTTCAAAGTGATTGTTTTACCGCTCGCCCATTAGTTTTCTATCCGACATTCTTGCAATACGTAGTTCTGTAAATGTCGTGAAGTCCGCGAACTTTACCAGGACAGCTAGTGCCACTTCTCTCTCTTCAGAAAGAGAGGAATATTGTCAATCAAAAGGCACTCTTTTCAATTACTGTAAAAGATAAGATTCTTTTTGGCGTCCAAATTTTTAAGAAGCGCCGCCCTCAAATAGGCGCCACCCTCGAATAAGCGCCGCACTTGGGGGCGCGAAACGAGTAAATACGGTAGTTGCCTTGAAAAATTCTTTACAGAATGGATACCGGTAATTTTGCTCTTTCTGGCAATGTAAATGTTCCTTCAATTTCAGGTGAGTTTGTTCTTTTATTGAAAATTTACTTTCATGATAGCTATATGTTCATTAAAAACTGGTTTACACGATCATGGCAATAATTAATTAAAATTTTCAGAAAATCGCTAACTTAAATAGTCGCTAAATCTTGCTCAGAAAATATCGCTAAAATTAGTAGCCGCTAACTTTTAGTAAGTCGTAGTAAAACTAGTAGTAAACTGTTAAACATTTTTTGAAGCTCATTCGCGTATTATTTTTAAAACAATGTTTTTCCTTTTGACGATGGTATATGGCGAGCAGCTCAATGTACTCGAAAGCTCTTGTATAAGTGATGCACTTCAAAACTAAAATAAGCTTGTTTAAATATTTGCTCAAATGAAATATAAAAAATGTCTGCAAAACATGAAAATACCTGAGTCTTTTCCCAAAGGTCTTTTATCTCCAGTCTTGCTGTCTTTCTGAAGGGCCACTATCGGAATCCGTGATGGCCGCTTGTTTTGCGGAAGCTTTTCTACGGAATCCGGAATGCGCTGCTTTTTATTAGCTTTGTCTTTTGACGAGGAACTGTTTCCGCTGACAGTGCTCAAACAGGTTGCTTTGCGGACTGGTATTTTAGAATTTTGTTGAGCTGGAGAAAGGCGATTCTTGTCACAGGACGCCATCGCGTTTTCACGGCAGTTTTTGACGCAGGGCTTGAACTACAACTTTCCCTAAATCTGTTCTGTGTTTGTTTTCTCTGTTTTGGCCTGTTTCGGAACTTTTCTCTTCGATTTGACTGCGAAAAATATCACAATATCTCCCGCTCCGAATCTCAATGCTGACTGCATCGATAGCTGAAGCAAATGATTCAGTTTTGAAGAAATCCATGGAAACCGTCTTCGATCGTTTCGTCATAAACAGCGCTGCTTTGGTCATTCTTGCTCGATTGCACGCGCACAGTTTTGCTGCACAAATTTGGCGAAAAAATGCGTTTTTATACGCTTGTTTCAGACTGTAAAGTTTCATTCAAAAATGGCTCTATCATTTATAAACTTAAGTAAATATATTAAGCGCAATTCAGTGGAGAGGTTAATTCACATTTTCAAATAAAACTAAAACTTAACTTACCGTATTTACTCGAATAAGCGCCGCGGCGCTTATTAAATTTTTCACGCCTCAAGTGCGGCGCTTATTCGAGGGCGGCGCTTATTTAAAATTTGGACGCCATAAAGAATCTAATCTTTTACAGTAATTGAAAATAGCGTCCTTTGATTGTCAGTCTTCGTCTCTTGCTGAAGAAAGAAGTAGCGCTAGCTGTCTTGGCAAAGTTCACGGCCTTTACAACATTTACAGAGCTGCGTATTGCAAGAATGTTGGATAGAAGAACTAATGGGCGAGCCGTAAAACAACATTGAACTGCAAAACATCGGTTTTGATGAAAAAAAAATGTCCAAGTTTGTTTTAGAGTTGCTTTGTAGTGCTGATACTAGTTTAACGGAATTCCTCAAATAAGCGTCACATCGGGACTGCGGCGCTTATTCGGGGGCGGCGCTTATTATCTTTTTTGTCCCAAATGCGGCGCTTATTCGAGGGCGGCGCTTATTCGGGGGCGGCGCTTATTTGAGTAAATACGGTAAGCTTACCTTTTATGAAGGCATAGCTCTGCAGTGTGGAAAAGATCCTGTCCAAATTACTATTTTGAGTCTGTCGTTTCAGCTCTTGTTGATGCTTGGCTTCTTATGAAATTTCGTTGTCTCCTGAGAGATAATCAATGCTGTATTGTTCCAACTGAAACGAAGTAAAAAATAAACGTTCTTGCCGACCGGAAAAGTTAAACGAAGCCGGCGTCTCGTTCCAAGTTTTGAGTTCATCAAAAACAGCATTTACATCAAACTTATAGAAAGAATGCTTTGTCACTTTGGCCAAAAAGGTTTTCTTTAGAACTAAAAACTGAGTTTCACTCATTGCAAATGAATTAACTACAGTAATTTGTGTCCAGCTCAGACGTAATACTATTTGTAGTTCGTCCTTCGGATTTTCCTTTGATTCAAAATCATTTTCAAGCCATCTTAAAGGAACTCATAAAAAGCCAATCATAAGCAACGAAATTTGCTGTCAATCAAGACTCCTCTTGCAAACGTATTCACCTGTCAATCAAGCGAAAATTTCGGAGAATATGATGCTACGGGGGAGAGGGTGGGTGCAAACATAAAAAAATCCTGCAAAGCGAAAATCAGTCTATCAGTCTGAGTGTCGATTGTCGAATTCCAAAACCCAACGGTTAATATTTGCTGTATAAATCTAATGCACAGTTGTGCAAACCCTCCAGTCCAGTGGCATTGCCAGACAAGCTTTAAACTGGAGTCTGCAAGGAGAGCGTAAGAGAGGTCGTCTCCGAAACACATGAACACGTTCTTTTGACGTAGCCTGCGAATACAGACCAATACAGCCGCCTCTCATTTGGCTCCTGTTACCACGCACGTAGTAGCAGGAGCGAATGAGAGGCGGCTGTATTTGCAGGCTACCCTTGACGGAGGGTCTAAATGGGGGTACCTCGATAACAATATTATAAACACCTATTTTTGGCTCTGTAACATGAAACAGTTAAGTTTTAGGCATTTCAACACTAACAGTAAAAAATTCACTGTAAGTAAATTTAATCCACAAAGAAACAAAAACAGCTCCAAAAAGGCTAGCCTGCGAATACAGCCTCCTCTCATTCGCGTCCCGCAAGGACGCGAATGTGAGGCGGCTGTATTCGCAGGCTACAAAAAGGCCAATATTATTTTATTTAGAATATCAAGAAGCTTTTGGCCATTTTCCGACAATTTCCGATCATTTCGGTAGATTTCTGGAGACTACCGAAGATTCCCGAAGACCGTCGAAGATTTCCGGAGACTACCGAAGATGTCTGATGACTGAGAAGTGGCAATGAACATTCCGAGTTCCTTCAAAGGGAGGAGATCAGGGAGAGTCATGCCTTACTGCGAGGTGTCTTATGTTAAGTTAACTTTTTTATCCTGATTATTAGTCACTTAAATGATGGGCATCCAATCAGCTAGCTATATTTTGCCCTTTTCCATTTCTCTTCTCCTACTTGTTTTACTCTATATTTATCTTTGTTATTTGAAATAGAATAAATAAAAAAATGAAATGAAATGCAAGGTAAGCTGCAAAGCGTTTCTAGTCAAAACCGCCTTGTGGGTGTCGACTGGGGGGCCTTCTCGGCGACGAGTTTTCAAAATGCCGAGAAGGCCCTGGGGACGAGGTTGTTACTTTCATGGTTTGCGTAGGCTGGTGATCGAAGACCATGTGGAATTGAAGGAAGTGACAGGCTTAAAAATCTCAACAAAACAACTCTTAACCACATTGCTTTTGCTTTACTTTGCTCAGATGTACAAACATTGTCGTGGTTACAATGGAAACCACATTATTCTTCTGACATTACTGTATGATAAATTAACAGTAAACACTGATACCCCTGTATTTAAATGAATTTACATGTACATTGTTTGCATAAAATATTCTTTCAGATACTTAGCTGTTACAGCTGAACCCCGATAACTCGAACCCTAGATAACTCGATTCTCATGCTAACTCAAACCTTTTTCGAATCCCCTCAAGATCATTTTCTTACTAAAAATTATTTTATCCTTCATAATTCGAAACCCCACTCGATGAATAGCCTTTGTGGTTCCCTCTATAGCGCGCGCCTGCAGGGAATCACGGTAGTTGTATTCATCAAACCATGCGCGAGACTCAGCAACGTGCATCATTGTTGAGTCTCGCGCGCACGCATGGTTTGATGAATACAACTACCGTGATTCCCTGCAGGCGCGCGCTATAGGGGGAATCGGGTATTGAACCTCTTTCTGTTCCGATTCCCCTTGAAGTTATCGGGATTCAACTGTACTTGGTTGTCAAAAGGCCCATAAAATTATTGGTTAATGGTTTTGATTTTAAGTGACTAGTGATTACTGTAAAAGGAATCTGCTAGTGAAAGTTCAACTTAAATGTACATCTTTGTTTCCTGTGAATTTCATGCACTTGTTTTTAAATTATATTTCACTACATGTACTAAGAATATCTATTATTATTTAGAGAAAATATACTTCTAACCCTACATGTCTCATCAAAAATCGATTTGCCTCATAGAGGTTTGTAAAAATAACTGTACAATGTTTCATATTTATCAAAGCTCTCAGCTAATTTCTTAGCATAAATTTCAGCTGCCTCCTCTGGTGGTCATTCCTTAGTTATCTAGTAAAGAGGTGGACAAAATCCCCATTTGGCTACTGATAACAGACACCATAACATTGTGAAGTTCCATAAATTATCCACACCTCCCCCACGGAAGGGATTTTTTTAACCCCCCCCCCCCACCCCTCTGGAAATTCCAATTAAAATAAGCTCAACATTTCCTTAAAGGTTTTGGCGTTTGAGACCCCTCCCACCACCCAGGAATTTCCAATCCCTTCTGTGGGGAGAATATGGACATTTTCTGGAACCACACATTAACTTAGACAAGTGTTTTCTTTCTTACCAATTACTAGAGGCTTGCATCAAAAATCGACTATCATTCTTTTGCATTCCATTGATTATTGACATTACTGAACTCACCATAATTCACACAAACCTACTGCAAATTTTAAAGTAAAACCAATCATTTTTCTAAAACATTAGTGCTAAAACGCAAATAAATGTACATGTAGTATTTAATTTCATTTTTTGCTGAATGGAAATGTTTGAATCTGTTGAAATGGCGTAGCGCACCACTATATTTTTATTTATTTTCTTTTATTTAATTTACTAGTAGATGAAATCATATGGTGAATATCACTCAGTGAAAAAAAAAAAATTTCATTAAACTGTTTGAGTTTGTTCAGTTGACGATAAATATGATGTGTTGCTGTAGAAAGGTACTCTCTTTTTCCACTCTCTTGACACAAGTAAAAGCTGTCCCAGAGGAGCACTGTTCTATTGCTTTAGTATTTAAAATTTGTAACTCAATCTGTGTATTGTCCTTTCATCTCTTGTGCAATTCTGGCTCTAGATGTTCAACCGATTGATTAAACTATCCACTGGTTAAATCACTATCCAGTGAACGGGATAATTGGTTTTGTTAACATTTTATCCGCTGGATGGTGATTATCCAGTCAATAGTGTTATCAACACTTTGAACGATCGAGGTCTATCTTTATACAGGATTATAATATTTTTTTTCATTTACATGTTATATTGAATAAATAAACTGAACATTAAGTACAACTTAATGCACCAGTTGAAATTAAATCATGAGCCAGCCAGAAGCCTTAGAAGAGCATCTCTTGTTCCTATAACGGCCCTGAAAAAATACAATTATTATTATTAGAAACACCTATAAAGTGCCAATGCAAAATTTATTACATGTATGATATTAGCTTGAGGTTTCTATTAGTTGATAGTTGACAAGAAGCAAGCCCCAAGCATTAAGGCTGAAAGAAACCAAGAGTGAACCATTTAAGACGGAATCCACTAGGAAGTCGGGTAATATTTATTAAAGTTGGACAAAAATCAATTTCCAGAATAATTTAAATCCTATTGCGTTATTTCCTACTCTTAATAAAAGGTAAAGATGTAAGTAATTATCCGTGATAACATCAAAAACAATTTCTTATCAGAGTCTGAGAAAATGAATTTCAAAGTTCACAAGGTATAGGCAAAATCTCATGTGTAACCATTTTGTAAATTCGTCTTAAGCGATTCAGTGGAATTCAGCGGAACTTCAAAATGTGTTTTCGATGTGTGGTGTTGTTAGAAAAGATTTCCTTTGATAAGATATTTGAAGCAGTAACAAAAAAGTTTGCAATAAGGTGGAAATAATTCTGGTATAACAATTTCTTATCAGAGTCTTAGAAAATGATATTTAAAGTTCACAAGCTATGGGCAAAAGCATACATCTTTTAAGCGATTCAGTGGAATTCAGCGTAACTTCAAAATGTGTTTTCGATGTGTGGTGTTGTTAGAAAAGATTTCTTTTGATAAGATATTTGAAGCAGTAACACAAAAGCTTGCAATCAGGTGTAAATAGTTTTGGTACATAACTTTGTCCAATAACTACTCGAAGTCCTGGCGGATTTCCTCTTAATTTTTTTAACAAGGAGACTGATCTATTTAACAGAAAGTTCAGTGAAAGTGGTTTATTTACAGTTTCGGTTTGTGATTTCTGTAGTTTAATTTGCGTAGGCTTCCAGGTCAGTCTGCACAAAGTATGTCTGGGTAAAGTATGCATATAATCAGGAAGTTGCAGCCAGAAATAACTTTAGTGGGGCAAAGTGGCAGTGTTTCAAAGTCTTTTCATTACTTTTTTTTTAGGGAAATTCGATTTATGCTATTTCAACAGCCTGTAAACCTGTTTGCATATTAAACAATAGTACTGTTAAAGTTCAAGCGTAAAAGCTCTTTACAGTCTTACACTGCTCAACATAAAAATAACTGAACACTCCTTACCCAACTAATCCAAGAAATATAATTACTATGTCAATCAGCCATTCACATTTTGTGAGATGTCTAAAAATAAGGTAAAGATAAAAAACAATTATTAATAATGTTTTACAGATCAATAAAATTTGACACCAACGAGAGCGTATGGGTGTTCAATAATTGGGTACTTTTCCTTATAAATTGTATTCAAAGCGCGAAGAGTTGTGTGGATATGAATTACAGTAGCCTGCAAGGCCGGCATTCAAAGAGGTGGGAGAAGGGGAGTTCGATCATGGGCGTGGGCAGGAGCAGAGAGTGCGAAGCACTCCCCTTTGAATGCCAGCCACACAAGCTAGAATTATAGGGTTCTAACAGCCAGAATTTTTCATTGTGGTTGGAGCTCTGTCGTCCACAGCGGAGATAGAAAAACCATTTCTTAACAGTCATAGGTCTGAGCCAGCAAGATCTTAACCCAAGCCTGTTAAAGTACAAAAATCCCTTTAAATCAATGTACCTACCCTTCAAATATTCGAAGGTGAAAGATCCCTGGTAAAATAAATCCTAGCAGTGTACAACAACTGGATCCAAAGAATGCCATAAGTGTAGAGAAATTTGGAATTACAAGCACAACAATGCCTGATAGTATTACAACACAGCCACGTAAAATACACTAGAAGAGAAAAAAGGAACCTGCCTGTTAGTAGCTTGCCCTCAACTAGAAACCTTTTATAAACAAACTTCTTTAATTTCTTTTCCAATAAAAATTTAAACTGCCATACAATCTAATGATAATGATAATGATAATGAATTTATATAGCGCATTTTTCATGTGTATATGTTCAAATGCGCTGTACACCAGACCACAACACCGGGAGCTTCGTGCCCTACTCTTTCGAATAGTGTGTGGGTCTTTAACGTCCCCTGTTATAAGACGAAGATACAAGAGACGGGACCTACGGTTTATCGTCCTTCCGAGAAGACAGAATGTCTAACCATTTGCAGATTTTAATTACAAAGGCAGCACATTCTCCTCAGTTATTTTAAGACCCTGAGTGTTGGTCCGGCTGGGGTTCGAACCCATTGACCCCCGCACAGCAGCCGCGCCACCAACTGAGCAGCCAGGCGGGGCAGCCAGTGGTAGAGCGCCGGACTGCTGTGCGGCTAGCTCACGCATTAATGCCGATGTCTTTCCAATTATCTTTATCATGATCTTTAATTTTCTTCTTGTAGTTCTTAGGTTTCAGGTAAAAAAGAAAGATACAGTCTGTAATTGAGCCTAGTGGCCCAGAAGGCCAGATAAAAAGTCTGTGTTTAAGCCAAGTGGTCATACAGCCGGAGCTTATCCCCGTTTTTGTAGAAGAAAGCCTTTTTTTAAATAGGGTTATTCCTTCAGTTTTTAAAAAAAAAATTTTTTTAAAAAAAGGCCCAAAAAAAAAAAAAAAATTGTAAAAAAAAAAAAGTAAAAAAAAAAAAAAAAAAAAAAAATAAAAAAAAATAAAAAAATTTAAAAAATTGTAGCACAAACCAACTAGGAGTACTTCTACTCTCTGTGGATGGGATGATAGTCCATTGCAGGGTTACCCCGTGCATTAAATTCCCCAGTACCCATTTATACACATGGGTGGAGAGAGGCACTATCATGAGAGTTTAGTGCCTCAAAATAACACAACACAGTGACCCTGGCCAGGGCTTGAGATTCCAGGTCTACAACTCGACCTGCAGTCCAACACACTGAACATTAGGCCACCACAGCTCCTGTAGTGTACATGCTGTACTTCACATAGAGCAGTTTTCAATTGAGTGTCGTAAAACCAAAACCAAAGTAATTATTCTGGCCAATCAAAAAGACACAGACAATCCAGTGGACCAATCAAAACTCAAAATAAATACATGTACCCGACACGAAGCACAGGAAAACGTGCGCGAGCGAGTCACAATTGGTTTTGGTTTCACTTCTGATTGGTCAAGAAAGTGGCGCAAAATTTTAAAACCAATCACTTAGAAGCGTACTGATGCAAAACCAAAGCAAATGCGAATTACTTTTGACACTCAAGTGAAAACTGCTCTAACTGACCTACAGTTTGCTAATGACTATTGTAAGCACTGAAGCTTGCTTTTCTATGGTATTTACATTTATTTACTTAAAAGTTAATTCCTCAGTGTGAGGTGTCAGTGATAAAATATCAGGGGATTTAACTTAGGGCTGTTGAATTAAAAACATTCCGACAAATAATTACCCCTTGATAATAACTACTTTTTCCTCCATCTGGAAGAAGTTTCTTCTCTAGTAATAGTACAACTGGAAACATCATGACTGCAAATTAAGAGCATGAACAAAAAAATCATTATCACATGTTAATGTAACTGTTAACTAATGCCCTCTGCTAATTACCTACCCTTCCCTACTCCCCATATATTTTTTTAAAAAAATCTAATATTTAATTTAAAATAATTTATTTATAACTGGGACAGAGACTACATGTACTAAAAATAAATAATAATTTACCATAAAAGAGCAACACTCACATAGTAATGAAACTGTACTTACTTGGGTAAGTGAAAAATAATGAAAAACAAAGACACAGTTGAACTACAGCAGGAAAAGGACCTAAAAACAATAATTTGAAACATATAACATCAGACAGAAGTTCTGAATCAGAGAAAAACGATAATTTATGTGCATTTAATAATTTAATACTTCCTCTATGGGATACATTTTTGATGTACCACAAACATATAAAAAATTATAATATCTAAATACTAAATACTTGTTATATCGAAAACATTTCTCACCATTAGGTAAATTTAATGTAATCATTTGCTCAGTGTATTCTCCAAAGGACTAGAAAACCAAAAAATAAACCACTCAAGATTAAATTTATTAATTTAATGAATGTCTAGTCACAGCATACTCCACTGTAACATGCAAAATGCACAATCATTAACAATAAAAAATCACATTTAATGATGATCCGCACAAAAACAAGCACGACCACATGAAAGCTAATTTTACAAAGGACACAAATCCTTAACAAATACAGGGAAGAAGTCAACCAAACAAAATGTTAATTAAAGGTTTGATTCTTTAATAATATAATTAAAATTCAATATCATAATCGATGATACATTGATACAATCACATGTCATTTTAAAAATAAAATTGTGCCTACCAAATAACCACAGGCACCAAATGCAATATACAACGTTGTAACTAAAAACAATGTCATCTTGAATACACTGAAAGAAAAAAAATAAATTTTACAAGTTAGAGTGATCAATTCATAGTTTCTCCCAACAATATCTATAGTCTGCCATGTGGACAGGTGAAGAGAAAGAAGAAAATCATCAAGTTCAAGAGGATAGTGTCTTGAACCTGATTTACTTCCTACTTCTACTTCTAACATTAACAGAACTTCAACTTTGCAATCAGTACCTAGGAAAAGTTTATAGTTTGAGACAATTTTTGACTGAAAGCCCTGGTTAGAGAATATAAGGCAAAATGTCAACTTTCGCATGTCTAGATTCGCAAAGCCTGACAATTTACTTCAAGAATTTTCATTGGATAATAACATCATCTTTACTTGAAGCTTGGTTCCTCAAACAAACCATTCAAAGACCATAGCTCATAGCTAAAGAATAGTGGTTATAAATTTTAATTAAAAGTAAAATTCACTTCCCATAAATATTTCACTTCAGTCTGTCATTATAATTTCTTCAATAAAAATCAATAAATACAGCTCTGTGTGCAGGGTTCATGTTATACACTTGAACACGTACTAAATGATAGCAAAAGCGTTAAAGACGCTTTTCATGATCCATTAAACAGAAACTAAATGGATACCGGTAGTAAACAATTTATTCCATTAAGCGTAAAGCATTTAGTGGCTGTTTTCACTTTCCAGGTCACAATTACAAACTTGTTTGGAGCTTAATCAAAGTCAAATACTTACTTTCTAAATTTGTCTCTTGAATCTCTTGCACAGGATGCCTCCAGTGACAATATTAATCCTGCACCCTACATTAGAACAGTATACATCAATAAGAATTATATTCTTATTATATCTTAATCTGAACACCACACTTCAACACACTTTGTATGAGTCCATTTATACACACTTTTGAGAAAATATTTTTTTTTGAGGATAATGAATGGAACAAATCACTGATTGACTGTTGTACATTGTATATCATATACCGATCATTTTTTTTTTACCTTATCAATCTGTCTTTATCCTCTGCAAATAAAAATTAATTGCCATTTCTTTATCACAAATTGTTTTCTTTTATATTTTTTTTTTGTTTTGCTTTAATTTACTTACCTCATAGCAGTATATTGCCACACCCAAGAAAAATGGCAGACCACTTATTCTTGCAACCTGAGGATGAATCCTGATAACACAGAGTTAGATAAAATCAAGAGAAAGTAATACATTTTAAGCAATGTGTTCAAATTGTAGATTAACACTTATTGTGGCTAAACCCTGCATGAGAAAACCTTAATCCAAAAACAATAAAAAAGTAAAATTGATTTGTCATAGAACTTCCATCATCTACTTTTGCTAGGAGAGAAGGCTGACTGAGACTGGCTGACACCCCTTCCCTCCCCCCTCCCCCTGCACTCTCCAGACCACTCATCCAACAAAAGAGAGATACATTAACAAACTCATTTCCCTTTACAAAGAAAGTAACTGAAATTAGACAAAGTACAGTAACTATAATAACTTACTTGACTTTATCAAAGTGTGCAAAGTCAAACCAAAAGACTACACAATAAGCAAACACATTGGCAAAATCTGCAAAAAGACTGCATAAAAACAGGTATTAGTTATTATTTAATCACAACAACTGGTACTTCATGCTTTCATAGAATATACTGTACCTCTTGAAGATACAGAACTTCTTGAGTTGTTTTTAATTAGAACTTTACCACTTTTTTCATAATTATTTGGCAAGAACCTGTGTTATATTCTCATGAAAATTTATGATGCATTTATATTTTTATCGACTTCAGTTATAAATTAAACAATATTTATAAAAATGCACAATTTATAAAGGCGACATTTACCTGAATATAGCTAATTTCTTCAGATGTCTGAAATTTACCAGAATAGCTAGTGGTGGTAATAAACTCATAAGGAACTGGTGCCTGCAAAAAAAACCCAAGAAATCATATATATTATGATCAGTCAAAAACCACTTTAATTATATTGTAAGAATTTTAACATCTTTGAGCTTTTTTCTAATGAACTTGCTTAATGTTTACTGTTCTTGATTTTGGCAGTTCTAATTAAGGCCGATTTACACGGCACGATTTTGTTGCATGCGACAAGCTTACGACACGCCTACAACAGTCGTAAGCGAGTTGTAGGTTTGATAAATTACATGACACAATTCGTGTAGTTGGCCTGTTGTAAGCATGTCGCAAGCATGCTGCATGCGACAAAATTGTACCGTGTAAATCGGCCTTTACAAGTGCCCATAATTTTGATGAAGTTCGATGGAATAGGCCTTATTCGTATTCCCCGACGGCCCTGGGGCGAGAGCCTTCTAAACATGAATGCAAGGCTAATGCGGGATACTTTGCTCGAAATTGCAAAGAAACGTATGGAAAATCGCGACTGGGTTGCCGAAAAACCTTAAAAATAATAAACGCTTTGAGGATCTATAGCTAGGAGGTGATCTGCAGGCCAGAGGGATACCAGTGTCAATCAGAAAAAATTAGAAGATCTGGTAGAACTGACCGAGAAGGCTAACAAATTTTCCTTGAAGTAGTTGAATCGGGGGAGTGCAAGTCAGTCATCGAGTCGCAAGGTAATGACCCCAATCTGTTAATAGTTGTTTTGATTGTACATCCGACTTACCAGAGGCAATATACTTAACTTGGAGAGATTTGTATTGCCATTATTTTAAAAAAATAAGAATAAATGTCTGAGAGATGCTGCGTATTGACTACATATTTTGATCGGCATATGGACAAAAACAACTGAACGAAATGGCGCATTAATTATTTACAAATTCGTTTGCTGTTAAATGCTCTCACTGTTTAGTTAAAAGAATAGCTTTTAATTCCACTGAACTGATTTCTTTCAGAGTTTGACTGCTATGTTTCTGTGCTGCTGCCAAAACGTCTTGAGAACTAGTAAATTTAATTAATGTTCTCGCACGCCGGTACATGCAAACTGGCTAGAAAGACCTAAAAATCGCAAGATCTAAACTTCCAAATTCATTTTGCCCCTAAATCATCGAATGTTCGAATAAAAGATAATTTTCTTATTTCAGTTAAGTGAGAATGTCGATAGTTTAATGATCATTTAATATTCTTTCACGAAAATGGTCTGAAAC
Organism: Oculina patagonica; assembly: GCF_052425735.1. Lineage (NCBI taxonomy): Eukaryota > Metazoa > Cnidaria > Anthozoa > Scleractinia > Oculinidae > Oculina > Oculina patagonica. Next base: position 27,668,921 of record NC_135762.1, read on the forward strand.
AGAACTGGATGTTTCAGATTAAAATCTCGCACGCACATCAAGATCGGCAAACTCACTAAAGATTACAAAGCAATTTACAGATTCGTTTTGAAGCTAACTACACACAATTTTTGATTAAAAGGCTAGATTTTCATTTGGCTCAAGTGATGCTGTTAATCGTTTCACGCTCATTTCATGCTCTTGCAGTGAAAAAAGTTATCACAGCGCCACAGTTTAAAAAAATAAACAACTGAGATTGTGTGCGTGATCAAATTTAATATAGCAAGTTCCCTCTTCTGAACCCCTTTCTTAAATAGCAATATAGATATCCTCAAGGAAAGTTTAATCTCTCACTTAAGTCGGATATACACTGAAAATAAAAATAAGAGATTAGCTGGAAACATAACCTGGTGTTGAAGTTTACTTCGCAAGTACTGCTGACTCGAAACCGTTCCCGACGATTCAGTGTAAATTTGTTAGCCTTCTCGGTAAGTTCTACCAGATCTTCTAATTTTTTCTGATTGACACTGGTATCCCTCTAGCCTGCAGATCACCGACTAGCTCTAGATCCTCAAAGCGTTTATAATTTTTAAGGTTTTTCGGCAACCCAGTCGCAATTTTCCATATGTTTCTTTGCAATTTGTGCAAAGTACCCCGCATTAGCCTCGCATTCATGTTCAGAAGGCTCTCGTCCCAGGGCCGTCGGGGAATACGAATAAGGCCTATTATACAGGGCAATAACCATTGAGAGTGATTTTTTGAAACTGGGTTACCATGATGATAGTAATTTGATCAAACAGGGCAAAAATTTTACATTTTGAGCAAGGTTCCTCATGGTCACTTAGTGTGTCTAATAATAGCTCATGTGTATATTGTATGTTGGTAAATAAAATGCATTCCATCTATCAATAAGAATCTCCTTGGTTTTAGTCCTTTCGCATTTGACTGAATTTCTTTTGTTATCATTACTTATACAACTGTAAGATAATTACATGTATGTAGTTTAGTATAAATTCATGCCCAAATACCGTATTTGAACCCTGTTACTTAAATTATACAGTGTAGCTAATAAAGCTATTATATTTTTTACATAATATACACCCATTACTCCAGCAACAGATCATCCCTTTCACCATTTATAGAGTCCACACAATAAAACTGTCTTTATGTCAATATTTAGTCAGTGACCGCCAATAAATTTACAAATCTGGTCTGCTGAATACTCACTTGCTCAGAACTGGAAACATGTTGTTTAGAGTGTCAGAGATAAAAATCAAATATGCACATGAAAAACCTGTCAACACATAAAAAAGCATTTAAATTTCAGGGCTTGAGACTAACTTTTTAACTCAATGGTTTACTGGCTAGTGACATATCAGATTTTACTAGCCAAAAGTTATTTTTCACTAGTCAGGTATATTCATTTCTATCGAGAACAGCTGACTTTTCCGAGTTTTTCACTAGCCAAATGGCTAGTAGGAATGCTAAACCTGGTAGCCAAAAGTTAAATTTAAGTAGCCTTTGGCTAGTTGGCTACTGTTAGTCTCGAGCCCTGAATTTCAACAGACTGTTTACACACTGTAAGGGACGTTCAAAATAATTATTTAATATGTTCTATTGGAAGTTCTAACTTGGATCCAAGGTCAAAGTAAAAACAAATTTAAAGAAATTTACTAAATTTGCCCCTCAACCTAACTTTAAAGTAGAATCCCAATTTTTCAAACCCTCAGCTTTTTTAAACTCCTCATTTCTTGAACCAATTTTTGTTTCCCTTGGATAGTACTTCTCTGAAGTAATTTTACCTGATTTCTCAAACCCCTCAGATTTCTCCAAGCAATTTTTGTTTCCCCTGGAGGTTTGAGAAATCGAGATTCTATTGAAATTTTGGTACATAATTCTTCTCAGTAATCTCTCTAAGTTATAGTACTATATTATTTCTGCTGTCATTGTTATATGGCTAAGATATGGAGAGTGACACTCCGGTGAAGCCATAAGCGACACAGAGTGTCACCGGCGGAGCGGGGGATTTTTTTCTTCGGGCGTGCTGGAATACAAAGCGGTCAACAGCAAACGCGGAAGAAACAAAAACAAGGTACATACACCCGAAGACAAAAATATATGTTCCGCTGGAAGTTGATGCACAGAACACAGATCGCTAAGGGAGGGAGGGCGGGACGCAACATTTGAACTGTAGTCGTGGTGTTTTACCGTCGAAAGACCTAGAACTGAGGTGCACGCTGAAGGGAACGGTTAATATTGCACCGCTACACCAATGGGAGAGAGCCATGGGGATAATTAGCCATTTCCACGGGACTTATGACCTGCATACATAATAAAGTACTATGCAAATGACTTTGAATAGAGAAGTGTGGGAATTACACATGCTTTGTGAGGTTAATTGTCATCAACCAATCACACAGAAAATTATTTTTCTAGATAATCATTCTCTTTTAAAAGTTGTTGGAAGAGCGCATGGAAAGCTTTTGAATCACCTGCCAGGTTTAGCAAATGACTAACAAATTATGTTTACAACATCTACTAGATGTACACTACAGTATATAGCTTATAAATCTGATTAACTTGAACAGTGGATGGTCGAGTGCTTAATATCAGTTATTACATGTACAGTATAACAGTAGCTCTTAACAACTGATACCTATTTGTGAAATGACTATGCTTATGTCAACTAGGGCTCTTCCAGAATTTCCCAGAGCATAATAACCTGAAACAACAAGAAGACAGATATTGCTCATAGTACTTCACCAGGGGTTTGGACACACCAGGGGTTAATCTGGCTTATTGCTGGTTTTCACTGTCACGCAATCAAAAAATAAATTCGAAACCATTCAACTACAGAAGCTAGGAATTTCAAATATTATAGATGATAAATAGATAAACAATTTCTCCAAGTTTTTTAGGTCTGTATGGTGCACCGTTCGCCAGTTATTTCGCGAACGTTTCCACGCAAATTTATAAAGCTTAGTATGGAGATGCCATAACTGTGTCCTTCCGAGGGACACAAATATGGCCGCCGTGATGTCAGAGAAACCATCTGGAACTCAATTCTGTTTACAACAGCGGCAATCTTTGGCTCATGAGCTAGTACAGTTTCACATAAACACCACTTATTATATCTGAAATGTTCAATCTGCTGAAAATGGAAAGGAAAGGCCTTTTTCAAACAAAACAGCTTTGTCACGGCACTCAGCTTGATGTCACATACGACAGAGAAATCAAATATTCAAAATGCTCTGATTAAAAAACGAATGACACTATCGATCTGGAAATTTGCAAAAAGATATATTTTTAGTTTATCTTACGTCTAATGACAACAAAAATTTAGTAGGCCCAGTGAATTTTGATTTCAGAATTTTATGACGTAACATGAAAACCAAGAATACCTGAAAAGTATGTTGACCAACATTTCCAGGTCACTGATTTACAAAAAAGCAACAAAGTGCTTAAAAAATTTACATCGTCTAAAAGAATAAGTAGATTCATGTACTGATGAATGACGAAACACTGTACAAAACACTCACCAAGATCTCCATAATCAATCTCATGATGGGGATTCTGCAACTAAATATCCATGAGAACTAAATATTAACCTGATATACAATAATCAAGCATTTATCATACAATCTACATTGTACACACATGCATACATGTACTGAAATGTCAGGTTCAATATAATAATTGTAGGAGTCCATCACCTTACAACGAACCTTGCAACAGACATGCTAGTCCATTGCAAGGTTACCCCCAGCTGCTATTTAAAGTGCCGGTAACCAATTATATACACCTGGGTGGAGAGAAGCACTATGAGAGTAAAGTGTCTTGCCCAAGAACACAACACAGTGACCCTGGCCAGGGTTTGAATGGAGACTGCTCAATCCAAAGTCCAATATGATGATACATGATATGTATATGTTGCAGTTAATTTTCGATCTCAGTTAATTTTTTTATTTTAACTAGTTAGTTTTTTTTTCTAACTAGTTTTTTTTTATTCTAGGTTAATAAGTAGAAAAAGTAGAACACCTCCCCTCCCTTGATATCTCATACCCCCCCCCCATCCTTACTAACCCTCCCCTACTATCTGCTGTTATCCCCCTCCCCTAAGTACTATCATTTATTTATTTTTCCTTTTTACTAACCTGCACTGGATTTGAACTCTCAACCTCTGGATTTGCTGTCCAACCCCTTATCCACTTTGCCACGTAGGAAACATTGGGTGAACTACTATTTTTTTTAAATATATGATACCCTTACCCTTACCCCATTATTTAACTAGTTAAAAAAAATCAACTAGTTAGAAAAAAAACTAACTAGTTAAAATAAAAAATTAACTGAGATCAAAAATTAACTGCAACATATATGTATTCTGCAGGTAAATACAATGTATTTACATTTTATCTGCCTGTATAGTATGTTGCTGGACATGCATCAAAAGAAAGAGAAGTCTGCAAGAAAAATGCTTTAGCAAGATTGCTAAGGACCATCACAGTAGGACGGGAATTTAGGAAATCCAAATAATTTAGAGAGCATTGAAACATAAAGAGAAATAAAATACAAATAGATCTTGAAAAGATCCAGTAAGGAGAGAACATGACTTTAGCAGACTTAACTGCTACAGTCAAACCAGATGTTCTTTTGATAGGAACTCTGCAATGTTGCAGTGCAATGTACCAAATGAATACTGATTCTCAGTTTTATTTTGCCATGTAAAACGAGGTTATACCACCTCTGTTTCAAAGAAAAAACAGTTGACAATAGGACAATGGCCGATTCCCACTATGGTGCATGCCTGCAGGGAATCATGGTAGTTGTATACATCAAACCATGTGTGAGACTTAGCAACGATGAATACAGCTACCGTGATTTCCTTTAGGAGTGTGCCACAGAGGGAATCGGACATTAGTTACTCCTTCTTTAAAACATAGGTGGAGTTGTTATGTTCGGTTTTCTACCAGAAAAATAACATCAAAAGAACATCCGCTTTGACTGTAATTATTGCTAAATTAGCAATACTGACTAGCAGTTCATCCACTACTTCATCCATTACTTTATCCACTTCTCCGTTTTCAGCCGTCTTCAGCAATTCCTTCTCCTCTGACGCAATCTTTCCGTCACCTGACAACACTGAGCCATTAATGTGGTCAAGCTTCTTCCACGTTATCTTTTTCTTGCAGTCAATAATCAGTAACATTGCTTTCACACTGTAAGGAGCACAAAACAAACTTTATTAATACCAGTAAACAAAACTTTTGTGGGGAACCCATGTCGCTTGTCTAAATTTAAAAATGTCCTGTGTCGCTGTTTTATCGCACTTCCCGTCCCTGTCGGTAGTTGAATTGAAGGAAAATTGTTTGTCCTTGTCGGAATTTAAGTTTTTCCAAAAGGTTTGCCGTTTGTCACAATTTTATTTTATGTGCCAGCTGTCGCTTCTTTCTGGGCCGTGTCGCTTGTCAGAATTTACCCTGACAGGGCCTCATTGAAGGGCACTACAAGCAAACAAAATAGAAGGAAATGAAACTTTGGATGTTGGTTTTTTGGGAAGGAAAAAAGTGGAGAACCTGGAGAAAAACCCTCTGAGCAAGGCGAGAACCAAAAACAAACTCAACCCACATAAGGCACCTGGTGGAAACCAAACCCGGGCCACATTGGTGGGAGACAAGCGTTCTCACCACTTCACCATCGCTGCTCCCCCCTTTTGTGCTAAAATTATGACCAACATAAGTACCTTCGCTCATACACAAAATATGCCCAGAACAGCAAGATGAGGATAACGGTGAATTGTCAAAAGGTAATCAAATTGTACAGTTGGAGTAGTTTTTTGGTGATTTTTCCAAGACACAGTGACATTGTATGCAAAGAGTCTGGGCCCTACTTTTTACCAAATAGTAATGAAGTTATTTTATTGGCCTTGAATTCCCTCACTGGATCAGTTACTCACTCACTTCATTCTGATATAAAACCGCAATTAATTTATGCATTAAACGGTAAACATGCTTACAGAAAGGTTCTTTAAAATGCAATTCAGTCATGTCAATCAGAAGTAAATTATTCTCCAACCTCATTTCCAGGGTCGCTCTCTTACAGGAAACAAAGTTGTATATTTACAAAAGAAATTCCTAAGCGTGAAAGAGGATCAAAGATCTTCATCGTGACACAGCTTAATTTTCAGATTTTGGATGTATTAATTTTCAAATCAAGACACTTAGGTCTGGTTCACACCAAAAACATAACAATGTATTATATAAAGGAAAAAAAGCTGATCTTTTCAACTAGCCCAGCCCTGTCCAACTCACCCAGGCTATGTGACAGACCTTTCTTTGAATACTGGATAACTTAAAATGTCAAATATAGCTTTTTATGAATTTTGATTGCTTTATAATATACAATTGATCTTTTGCTTCCTTGCCTAGCTCACAAAGCCTTTTTCTGTCACAAACTACTACTGGTTTGAGAGCATCTTGCCAGCTGTTGCCACAGTGTATAGGAAAAAACATTTTTTGGTGTATTTTTCACAGTAATGTTAAAGCTGTGGCTTGTGTGGTTTCATGCATTTCCTTGGTGGGGATTTTGCCCAGGAGGAATTACATGTATAGCCCTAACTCATTCATTAGTACCAGTATTCTAAATTACCCATTTTGACACATCGTTGATGTTTGCTAAACTGTTTCAATAAAGCTTGTTTTTAGAAAAAGTTTAGACAAAAAAGTTAGAATAAGCTAGTCTTTTATCTTAAAGCTAAGCGTATATACGGCTTAAAAAGTTATTAAATTAGAAGCCCGGGCGAGCAAAAAATCAAAACAATTTTGCCAAACTGTAAATTAAAAGCCAACTTATGACTGCTCAAGAACAAAAAGTCAACAACAAACGTATTCGCTGCTATGACTACAAGTACTCCCTATCAAAAATCCATATTCACGATATTTTTAAAGGACCGGCAAAGCAAACTCTGTTGCCTACACTAAATACCGAACGTGAAAGTTTGTACTTTCAGACGGTGAAGGCAAAAGCTATCGTTTAGCCAGTGATTTTAAGTAAAAACTTACCTTAATGTACCAATTAATGCCATGATCGCACTCCCTTCGATAACTCCCGCCTGACAAATAAAACAATCAACCTTTTAGTTGGCCAAAATCTTCATTCTCCAAATATGCGTTCGTGGCATCGCCGTACCGCGTTCGTTCGAGCGATCGCTCAAGCTTCAGCGCCTTACCTCTCTGAATGCATGAGGCATTCCCAAAATCCCAGCACCGATGAACGAAATAAATATATTGGCGAACATCTTGATGGAACTTTTGGCCCCATCATCTTGATGCATTCTCCGCAAAATGACATTTAACGTCCCCTAACTTTCGCCACCACAGCCAAACTTGACTACATCCAGCGGTAAATATGTGTCAACTCTTGAAGAGGGACTGGTATCTATCTTCCCTGCGGGGGTAGGGGGAGGTAGTGGTGGTTCGTAATCACATTTTCTTATAACAGCTCAACCAGAGTTACCAAAGGTTTATCAGAACATTTCAAAAATTTCTTTTTCTTACATTTTTACCATCTAAGTGTAACTTGTTTTCTTTTTTTACCGTTTTCAAGCCAGAAATGATCTTTGTATTGTTTTGTTCACCCCACCCTAGACCTGAGGAGGAAAAATTGTCCATCGAGCCTGGTTACTAAGCAAGTTACAAACTCGACTCTTTCTCTTTCCTTCCATCTTCGGCGAAGGTAATAATCTTGTTTGATATCCACGAACATTTACCTCTTCGCTGTATCATCCATCGCTATTTAGTAAATATCTATGAAATACATAAACATATTTATTTTTGTCATAGCTTATTTTGTTCCAATCGCCCCTTTGAAATGAAGAATCATCTTGCTAAGTCACAAGATGAACTTGCATGTTCGGTGTCCGCAGAGTCTCATGGCCGTGTATTTATTTTTGTATGAAACAACTCGCTTGACTCACTAACGTTTAGAACACATGTGGATGTCAGAAAAATGATTAAAACAGGAGATTTAGTCCCTAATACGACCAAACTACAGTAAAAATAATTGTCAACATGTAAGTTGTCTTTCACGAAAATAACCTCTTATGAAAATATCTGATGGAAGTCCCAATACGTTTTTCTGGACTATTCAGCGTCTCTCACACAGCAAACGAGTTGCCTATTGTTATAAACTTTTTATTTACTACAGTGGAACCCCGATATAACGATCTTCGATATAACGATATTCCCGATATAACGATGAATATGTTATGTCCCGGCAATAGTAAAATGTATGGGACGGAACCCCGATATAACGATTCCTCGATATAACGATATAACTTTACTGCCCCCTTGGCATATCGTTACATCGGGGTTCCACTGTATGTAGATCATTACTGTACATGTCATATTGGAGTAACATCATTTTTTTTAACATTTACCACACTACATAAACTTTTCTGAACGATAAAAGTCAGAAAGCTTATGAAGACATCAGTCTTCTATTAGCCTAACCTATAAAGTCAGAAGCTACTGGGAGACTAGTAGCTTTGACAATCAAAACTATATCGATGGTAATGAACAGGCCTGATTTTAGTGCAAATCGGACAGTAACAACTCATACCTATATAATTAGACAGTCTAAACGTCATGCCTGTGTTATTGGACAGCCCAGTTGCAAAAATTATCCAATGTTTAAAAGTACACGTACATTGTAAGAACCACTCTTAAGGTTTTGCTGTCAGGGAAAAAATATTAAATTATGTACCCTGTTTTCCATTGCAGATTGTCTTTGAGCCATGAAGACGATTCTGGCAAGTCAGACAGTTGAGATACCTGAAAATGGTACTGAAGACAGCAATGTTATTTTTGTTTGAATAATGGGCATTTTGTAGGACTGCAACAATACATTTGCTTACAATACAATACATATCTTTTTATTAGAGCGGTTTTCACTTGAGTGTCGAAAGTATATCGCGTTTGCTTTGGTTTTGAATTACTACGCTCAGTGATTGGCTTTAAAATCTCGCGCCACTTTCTCAGCCAATCAGAACTAAAACCAAAACCAATCGTGACTCGCTCGCGCACGTTTTCCGGCGCTTTGCGCTGGCTACATATATTTGCTTCGAGTTTTGATTGGTTCACTGGATTGTCCGTGTCTTTTGTGATTGGCCAAAGTAATTACATTAGTTTTGGTTTTACGATACTCAATTGAAAACTGCTCTATTTTTTATTAATTTTATTTTTATTTTTATTGATAATCAACACTTTACAAAATAAAAGGATAAGATTTAACCTATACTTATCTGCAATAGATTTTAACTTTCCAATTTAGTTTTTCAAGGCTTTTTTTTACATCGTATACTAAAGCATTCAAAATTATATGTACAACAGGAGTACTAACTTATTACTTAACTTTACTTATTCTAGACGTTTTCCTCAAATGCTTTCCATTTTTGGTTGAACACATTAATCTGATTTGTCTTAAAAGCAATATATTTTTCAGTTTCGTATTTGATTTCTAAAATTTGTCTGAAGTGATCAAAGTTGGGTTTAATTCCTTTTCATTTACAGGTCCAAAGATACGTTTTTCCTAAAATTATTATGTAGTTTACCAAGTCCATTCCCTCCTTCAGAATTCCAATAATAACATCACGTAACAAAAGACACCCGCAACTACCAAGCCTATTCAAAATATTAACAGTCACCGTATTCCAAAAGGACTTTGAAAAAGTGCATTCAAACAAAAAGTGATTGATAGTTTCTCGACTCACTTGACAAAAAGTACAGTTAGGGTTTGTTATGTAGCCTATTAAACAGACGGTCATTTGAAAAGAGAATCTCTCTTTGCAATACATATCTTGATGCAAGTACCACAATGCAATACACGATATGATACATGTGTACATCATTACATAATTTTACCAAACTGTGGTTTCGTCTCAGTTTTTTTGACACAAACCATGTGTTTTTGCTTGTGGGAACCCAAGATTTTGTCAGCTGATACTTATTAGAACTACACATGTGTTGTGTCACATCTTGAAAAATATATCCACCTAGTGATCAGAAGCTAAGCAAGGATGGAACTTTTTTACCCTCTAAATCACTATATCGTTATGAAATCACAATATTTACTGGCTGGAAGTATCAATCAGAGAGCTGACAACACTGCTCTGGATAAGCATTTACTGCATCTTATTGGCAATAATTACTCACAATTAATTATTCTACCTTTTTTTGCAGTCACCATCAAGCTGAGGGGCCGTGAGGTAACAATCAAAGGACCTCGTGGTACCCTTGTACGAAACTTTAATCACTTAAAACTAGAGCTGGTTCTTGTGGGCAAAAAGAAGTTGCGTGTCGATGTGTGGTTTGCAAAACGCAAAGAACTGGCTTGTGTGAAAACCATCTGCACTCACATTGAGAACATGATCAAGGGAGTTATCTATGTAAGTATTTACTGGACAATATTTACTGGCTGGAAGTATCATAAGCATTAGATCTGCATGTACTAAAAGTCATTTTAAACAGAAACTTAAGACATATTTATTTAGCAAGGCATTTTGTTAGTTTATATTAAGAATTTTTTTTTTCTTATAGCTAATTGTAACTAGTGTAGGTTTCGTTTTTAATTTTCTAAAGATTGTAAATAGGTTCTTATTTTTGTATCTATCGTAATGTTTGTAATGCGCATTTGATTATTTTATAGAAAATGCGCAATATAAATATTAAATATTATTATTATTATTATTAAGTACATGTAGTTGACAGGGAAAAGTGATTGATTTTGGAAACCTCAACACCTCTCTAATACAGACACCTAAGGGACAGAGCAAAGTGTCTGTATTATAGAGGTCACTAACGATGGTGTCACTTTTTGACTCCATTGACAGCTTAAAGTGTTCAGTAACTAAAATGATGCCCATACTTGTCTTTACTGCATCTAAATTGATTAATATGCAACATTAATACATTGTCTATCTGTAGAGTACTATATATTTTACATTTCAGCTACATGTACTGTATACAAACGAAATGATCTGCAACACAACGCTGCATGTAATAAAATAACATTACAATTCCATTTAGTTAAATGACTTTTAACAAAGTTAATCTGGGGCATTTAACATAGTTAACTGCCACGAGCTAGCGGGCGCCTTTGGCCAGCGGTCACCTGGTTAAGTGCAGGCTCACATGGTTTGTTGCAGCTTCGTTTTTTCAGCAGCGTGTTTGCTTTGAGCACTAGCGGTCGTTGTAGCGGTCTTCTTCGTGTTTTTTGAGCACTTTCCTAGCGGCTTTGCTCAGCGTTCCCCCACCCCACCCTCCCCTATTTCTTCTCCTTCCACTGATTCAATCAGTGTTGACGGGTGCCTGGAATGGGGGCTCATGGCTGGGTTGCGGGGATTTGCCAGCCATGGGAGCGGTATTCTGTCTAGGGGCTGGCTGGCCACAGTGGAAGCCCCTGGATATCCCAGGCACCCACCTTCCATTTAGCTAGGCAGCAGGTTAAAAAAATGTCCAAGGGGAATAAAGCATTGTTTTTATAACCACTCACTCACTCAACCCTGTTCGTACCCTTGGGCACACAAGGCCGTGTTTTTATAGCCAGAAACAGGAAATTGCATTACGAACAAAAACTGAGAGAGTCAGAGTCTGATCAACGGAGTGCTCACAATAAAGAGGTTATGATCATATGAATTTGCTCCATGGGGCTGAGATTTGGTGCGAAGTGACTGTGTGCGTTGTCCGTATTAGAGACTGAGAGGGTCCATATTATAGAGACTTCTTCTGAAGAAAATATGTGATAATTTTGTTGGGACATCAGATATTTTCCGTAATAGAGAGGTGTCCTTACTTAGAGGTTTGACTGTATTGCGATTCTTGAGTAAAAGCTTACATTTCTGACTTAAATTTATTGTCTTTAGGGTTTTAGATACAAGATGAAGGCAGTATATGCTCATTTTCCCATTAACATCACCGTCTCAGAAGGCAACACCCTGGTAGAGATTCGTAATTTCTTGGGGGAGAAGTACATAAGACGCGTGAGAATGAGGCCAGGTGTCACCTGCACCAATTCCACTGTTAAGGATGAAATCATTCTGGAAGGCAATGACATTGAGCTGGTTTCGAATTCAGGTTAGGTCATGACCAAATCCTTGTACTGTAGTTGCTTTCTTGTGTTGAATTATCATAAAATGCTGGTTATACCCCCCTCCCCCCCCCCCCCCTTCCACCACCATGGCTTAGTGCTCCAAATATTACCATTTGCTTTGGTTTTCATTACTACACTACACTTTGTGGCAAAGCCACGAGTCATTCTCTCCTCATTTTTCCTCCTCATCTGCATACTTTTGACTTCTCAGGTCGCACATAGGATTTCAGGTACAAAAACCAACAACTTGCATTCAATACACTTTGTGATTGGTTTCAAAATCTTGTGTCACTTTCTCGACCTATCAAAAGCAAAACTAAAATTTCCCACATGTTTTCTCACACGTTGTGCCACTAAATTTGCTCACTGGGAGAAAAGACTTGAATGTTGGTGAATGAAAAAACTAGAAAAGAATTCTTGGCACTTCTGATCACATTTTTCTGTCAGGGTCAACAGTGACCCCTTCAGTTTTAATTGATTGGAACATGGTACAGGTTTAACGTTATGTCCACACTTTCACAGGGCAACCATCTTCAAAATCTTTGTTTGTCATCACTTTTTTTTTACCTTGGTTCACTGTTTTGATAAAGGGGCTTTGTCACGGATTTCAACAGATTTTTAAGCAGCCAAAATTTATATTTGTGTTGTAGGAAACCTGAAAATAATGGTCCATTTTTATTAACAATTGCTATATTAGAGCACTTAAACTGTTTACAAGCGTCCTTGGCTGCAGGAGGCTAGGATGGAAATGGATTGCAAGCTTGAAAAATTGAGGCTAAACTTTTCGAGTTGTTTCCGGGGGTCTTCAAAGTTTCAATATTTATAGCCGAAGTTTGATTTCTATCCACAAATTATATATTCCTTAAAATGTTCAGAGGTGATGTTTTTTATAGGTTAAAGTGCCTACCACTAATTTCAGAACAAAGACCAAATATCTGTGAAATCTTCTTGACATAGCTCCTTTTATGTCATTTTCTCAGACTTGGTAGTAATTTGTCAACAGTATGTGTGACAACTGTTCTCAACGCTCTTTTGCTCCTCATTTTACAGCTGCCCTGATTAAACAGTCAGCCACCGTAAAGAACAAAGACATCCGTATGTTCTTGGATGGTATTTACGTGTCTGATAAAACAACTGTTGTTGCTGAGGAATAAGCTTGTAATAAAATAATAAAACGTTATTGCCACTAAACAAGGTTGTGGTTTATTTTCCTTCCTTACAGCAAGAGTATTCTTCATTACAACATTGGTGCTCCCCAACTAACTGAACACCCTGAACAGGCTAACATGCACCTAGAACAATGATTATATATATCATTGTATTCTAAAACAAGAAGCTACTTAGTAGCTCGAAACCGGGTGGTTAATGTTTAACCACTCTTTTAGCTAACAAGAAAGCCTAAGGCTTTTAGACGTATACCCATTAGCGTTTTATTTCCTTTTGTTGCTGTTCAACAAGAAGTGCGTTATGTTGAAGCGTGACATGCGATATACGATACTCGGCCATTAGTATTAAAGGTCAAAGGCACTTTGATCGCTTTTGAAGACTTTGAAGGTAGAGATATCAGAGTTGCTTTCGTTCTACTTTTAAAACGCATAATATATAACTTGACTCTTTCAATTATATGTCGTACTGGTCATTTCTAACTGAGCAGCAATTCTATTTTGCTCTGTGGTCTAAGCGATGATTTGTTGTTGAGTTAAACACACGGAAAACGCGTATAACGCACGTAATTTTAATCCCTCAAGTGGCAAGTAATTTAAAACATTTCCTCCGTCCCATTCTCCTTCCTCCACTGAGGCAATTTCAAGTGGGTGATGAAAGATGACCTGTTTTAAGCCAATCAACATGCGTGACCTTCAATGCCCTACCGACAAAAAAACTAAAAAAAAAAAAAAAACCGAAGGTAGATTATGAACCGGGGGGCACCAGACCCCCACCCGGTTAACAATTATTCCATGAAGGTGCGTTGGATATAAGATGGCGGATAGCCAACGAGGTACCGTAGCACAGAGTTGGCTATAACGATCTCGTATCCAACAAGTGCGAGTGGAATACTTGTTAACCGGGCGGGGAGACTGGGCCGGCCCGGTTCATAAATCGCCCGGAATTTTTTCGTCGTCGTAGTAGTAGTAGTAGTAGTAGTAGTAGTAGTCTTGTCGGTAAATCGTTCCAGACCCGCTCGGCCACTTTCTTGGCCAGGATTCAAATCACGCACCCTTGATGTTTACTCGGCAGAAGCTATTAAATCATTCTCCTATTTTAAATTTTATCTAATACCCTCAATTCTCTTAAGCGTGAAATATATATTTTTGTGTTATTCAAGCGTTTGAGTACTGGTTTGCGAAACCGGTGATTTTTTTGACACGTCCAAGCAATTATTATTATTTTTTTTTTTGAAAACTGCTACGTCAGTCACGCAATGATTTTGCAGCAAGCTTCACGCATAACTGCTTTTAAAAAAAGGGCTGGTAGCCAGAGAATTTTTGAGCCGGATTACTTTGAAGATGCTCTTCATTTAATAGAAACAATTGTGTCCATTTTCATCCGTGTACAGTTGAGCCGGCAAAGTCGCGTATCAGAGACGATTGAATGTTTGCACAGCGAAATAATCTTATTTTTGTTCTTGATGTAAAAGCTTTACTTACACACTTCCCAAGACTTCAGTCGACAAAATGGTAATGTATAGTATTTCTACGAACTATGATGGTATTTGTGAAGGGATCCGCAAAGCCAGCAAGTAAAACAAATGGTCTGCAAAATGAAAATGAAATCTTGGCGCGGGTAATTTAATACATGTAATTAAATTCTACCACGGCATGCAAAATTTCACGTTTTTGAAATTTTCTAAATCTTTTTGCCTTTTAAAATGTTTCTTGACCCCATCTTGAATTAAAATTCATCTAAAACGTTTTCATGTTTCTTTTTTATTTTTTCACGTTTGTATTTAATAGTTGCCTTTTTAGGCTTTTGAAACGAACACGGCATCTATTTATAGATTGAGGCACCATGTTGATGTTTACATATTTGCGTTATTTGTCGTAGTAGTTCACTCGGCCGCTTTCTTGGCCAGGATTTAGATCCCGCACTTTTGATATTTACTCAGCAGGAGCAATTAAAATTTTATCTAATACCCCGATTTCTGTTAAACGTGAAAGATATATTTTTGTGTTTTTATTCAAGCGTTCGACTCAAGCGAGTTCTGGAGTCCGAAACCGGTGATTGTTTCGACAGGTCGCTGAGGTCGAAGCTTTTTTTACATCAGTCACGCAATGTTTTTGCAGCAAGCTCCTGCATTTAAAAACGGCTCCAGACTCTACTTTGAAGATGCTTTTCATTTAGCAAGAATTGTGTCCATTTTGTCTATTTCCATCCGTGTACAGTTGGGCCGACAAAGTCGTGTGTCACAGACGAATTGAATGTTTACACAACAAAAGAACCTTATTTTGTTCTTGATGTAAAAACTTTACTTGCACACTTTTCAAGAACTCATAAAACAAAATGGAAATGCAAAGTAATAATATAATAATTTCTTCAAACTAGAATGGAATGTAAATCGGTAAAGCCATCGTGTGAAATAATAGACGGCAAAAATGAAAACTTGCCCTTCGGCGCGTATAATTAATTAAATTTTATCACGGCATCAGTATTTTCACGGCTTGGATTCAAAATTTTTAATGCAATTCAAATGTTTCTTCGCCTCATCTTGAATCTTTTTTTCACATTTAGTTGAGATTTTTAACAGCATCTGTTATCTAATACATGTGGTCTAATGCATGCCCTTTTTTAGTCTTTTTATTTTCTTTTGTAATTTCGTTTAGAAATTTTTCTGTTATTCTTGATATTTGACTCGTTTTATTCGTTTTTTTATTATTTATGTTACTCGTTTTATTCGAGCAGGAGCCAATACTGTAATTTTCTGGTTACTCCGCTCTTTTTAGCGAGGAATATAAAATATATATTTTTTGTTTTTCATTCAAGGGTTTTGAGTTTCAGTCGGAACCGAACGGCGATGGAGAAATGACCTGCAATGAATCACGCAATCAAGAACTTGCGTTTGCGTGACTGCTTCCCAAAATTGACGTAAAGAGCTTGCATGTTTGAAAGCTGAAAAGCTTTCTTATCTTGTTCTTATTCCCATTTTTTTGGTGTGGTACATTTTTAAAAATGTTTACATGTAAAAACACGTCTTAGTTTTTAACGAAATTGTTTGTTTGTTTCGGTCGGAGATCATTTGTACTGCCATTTAACTGGTTTGAGTTCATTTATTCAAGATTGCACACAAAACGTTTTCAATACCTACGTTATTCAGTATTCGGAAGAAAAATAAAAATTTGAAAGCCTAAGCAGGAATTTGTCCAAGCATGGACAAGCAATCCACAGACTTGCGTGTTACTCAATATAAATTAAATGGTATTTTAAAAGTTTTTGCTGTACTTGTCTAATAAAGTAGTTAAACATCAACCGCCCGGTTTTAAGCATTAAGCTTTAGGCGTCTTGTTTAATTAAAAACGCCCAAAGAATTTCTATGTTCTACTATATTTGTGTCAATGGTATATGAGCTCATATACCATTGCCTGTTAACCAATCAAAACGCAGGAATTGCAATATACCATTGCTAGGTTTTAATATTTATTATTAAAATTTAACCATAGTATATTGCAACTCCTGAGTTTTGATTGGATTACAGGCCATGGTTTATGAGCTCGTGTTTTTCGCAAGGTTTGAGATATTTCTTTGGGTGTTCGATGGAGTAGTTCATCTGGACAAGTCTCTCTTACATCAGGACAGACGATATCCCGCAAGATTGAGCTTGAAAAACTGTGGTTACGCTGCGCTTTGCACGATTTTTGACTTATCCCGCAAAAACATACGTGTCTTGCAGCCCCCGTTTCCCCGCCCTGTTTTGTACGAATGACTTTCTGACCATACCATATATAGGTATCGAGCTAATTTCTTGAATTCTACTGAATAAATTTTAAACGAAAGTTAGTAGAAACTACAGTGAATAAAAAGAGCTGAGGTAGCTTAATGCGTGGAAAAATTGCCTGGAATCCACAGGTGTGTCAATCTAGCCATCACGTGACGTCCTTCTTCACTGCGGCTTATTGACCTTATTCACGAGCGACGGCGAATCTGAAAGGCTGGTTTAAACTGTTAAAATACTTAGAACGATGCTGTCGATTGCAAAACGGTTTTCTAGGCGATTGGGCGTCATTGTAGTTTTATTATTGTTCGTTTGTGTCGGCAATTTTGTCAATTGCAGTTTCTATGATGAAAACCCGCCAACGGAATACACAGAGGCTAAATTGAATATAACGTACTGCGATGCCTCTGGCAAGAAATGTTTTGTAAAACCTTACGCTGGCGATGGGAAGTTTGGCATCGATAGCCCTAAACACGGCTCAAGTGGATGGCTCTATACCTTGGTCGAAAACAACGTACATGGCTGTAAGGAATTCAACGTAGAGGTGGACAAAACCCCATGGATTGCCCTCATCGAAAGGGGAGTGTGTAACTTCAAGGAAAAGATACAAAATGCCTACAAACACAACGCTATTGCCGTGATAATTTACGACCACAAAGATAACAAAGATGAAATTATCATGTCGCACACTAACGCCGATAATATTGTAGCCGTGAGCATAACGAAATCTCTTGGAGAAGATCTAGCCCGCGCTCTTGTGAACAGAACCAAGGCTGTGTATGTAGAGATATCTGTTGGCGATAGCTATCCGGAACATCTTTCATCTACCAGTTCCAGGCCTTTCGCCAGTTTCAACCCGTATATGTGGCTGCTCGGCTTAGTTTTTGCCGCTCGGAGTAAATTCTGGTAAATGGAACACCCAAATCCCTTTATACGAATTTAGTTTGAGGATTTTGCTGACCATTGGCCCAAACCGGTTTCCCAATACAATCTTATCACTGTCTTATGAACGTATGTTATACCAATCTAATTATAAGGCAGGAGGGCAGTAACTTGTTACAGCCTATTTTAATACTGAATAGATGCATAAATGAGTTAAATTCCGACGGCTCTGAAACGGCGACATGAAGGAACTAAAATGGCGACGAACAATGAGACTGCTGCTGTGAAATTACGACAGCGACAAACATAAAAGCAAACTGGCGTTATTTTTTTCTAAATAAGACATGTTTGCTTGGTATCGTGTTATGCTCAAGAAAAAGCGAGTGAAATTAGACAAATCGGTGGGTTTATGTACTAAGAAGGTTGATTAAGAAAATTTGCGACCAAATAGCAAATCAGGTTTTCTCACCCTATTACATGTACAGAACAATATTGCTTTTTTATTTATGAATAATATGTCACGCTTCAGCGTTCCCTGAAAGCGAGTTTGAATCATTAATAGTATATAAATGATCCAGTGATTTTAAATCGCAAAAACTTAAAACAAACCCAAAATTCAGTACCTTGAAACTAATCATTCTATTTGCTTGTTTTCCGGACAGTGTACAGCTTTTAAAAGTATTGTCATACATCACAATCCTTTAAAGGAACCAGTCGTTCTAGAAAGACGAATCGCCCCGGGAGTTCTTCAGTCCATTGATCAAACCAATAGGAAGGTAAACTGGGTGCTGAACAAAGGGTTTCGCACTTATTCATCAGTCTGTGTATTCAAATTTGGATGATCTGTTCTCAGTACATTAGGGTATCTCATAGACTAAACGTAAACACTCAACTTTCCCTTGTCACTTTCGTTCTTAATATGTGAAACTCAACTGAATAAAACTACCAACAAAAATCAGCCTGTGTGGTATCCTGTTGGAAACGATATCATGTTTGCTGTTGCTCAGCTGAAGTCAGCTTAAAGTCATATTTCGTCATCACGAAACGGGCGGGATAATGACAGAGAACCAACCTCCTGGTCCAAAAATGTTTCGGTCTCCGCAATCGCTTGAGGCTTCAGTGATGTTGAGTTTGTCGGGCCTGGAAAAAGTTCACTGCCGCAGAAAAAAAGGTTGGATTTCACATCCATTTAAAAGGATCTTAGCTATGTTAACCCATTTTTACTTAATGCACACTCGATTTTAGCCAGTTTCCGGCAGAAGTTTATTAATTATAACCAAGTATACACAGGCAATATTTTTGCTTGCAACCCAAGGGATTTCTGAGGTGGTTAAGTGGCATCACTGCCGCGTGGCTGATTTAGTTTCATCACCTCAAAGTCGCGGGTTCGAATCTTCCTGGACAGGGCTTATTCTAAATGGTTTGGGGGTTGAATAACCTCTCCCCCGTGGAGATTCGACCCTACGGCTCCAGCAGGCTTGGGGCCGAGCAATTCCTCCCTAGAAATTCCGATTTTTTTTCCCCTTGTTTTTCTGATTTTTTTTCTGTATTACTGTTCTGAGCTTTTTACGGACACCATCACTTTTCAAACGCTAGTGAATCACGAATAGGGTTAATATCAAGATATTCTAGTATTGTTTTGTCCGACATTGCTCGAGTATTTGCCGTGCCTTCTACAGCCCTCGTCAAAATTTTTGGCACGATATCCAAATTCATTCCTTTTCTCCCCACTCCCCTTTTCAATGTTGATTTCCCCAATTAATTCGACAACTTTGAAATGGAGGAGGGGATGGTAAAAATGAGCTGTGGTACCAAAATTAGTTGAAATTAGCAAAGTGTCTCAACAGTTTTTTCATGATTGTAGCTTCAAGCACCTTATTATCATCATTCAGTCATCTTCGGAAAACAGGCCGTTACTTGAAATTAGTTCATGTCAATACAAACGAGCATAGCTTTAGACCATGAGCAGTCACCCGTTTCGACCTTTTTATTTCGACAGACAGCTTGACCGACAGTACGGCCAAAATTAGATGACTGAGTATGCAAATCGAAGTTCATGGCTGGCATGTTTCATCTTTACGGATCGCGGCAATACTGTACATGTGCTTTAAGCTTCAGTCTCCGGCGCCATAGAATAACTCAGGCAGCTTAGGGAAAGGAAGGTGCTGCTTTTTGATATATCACAGTGCACGGTAAGTGCTTACCTTGTGAAAAGAGTTTCAGTGGAGCTTAGAATTGAAGTTCTAATATCTTGGAACACAATTAACCATACTGTAAATTAGTATCCCTTCCTAAACATACAGTCATCTTTATCTTTACAGTAAACACGTAAGGAACCAACGTTTGCTGCAGTATCCTTTTCCTCTCTGTATTTGGAGAAAGCGATCACGGTGTAAAATACATGACTCACATGCATAATGGAACAGTTTTCCCGGGCGAGTTTTATTACGTTCAATCGCATTAAAGACGCCATATGCACAATGCAATTTTCAGTGTCGATTCAGAAGCCCAATATAGTTCTGATAGTTTTGTTGTTTTGTTCGTTCTTATTGTTTGTTTTATGCTTTTCGTCAATTCTATAAACGGCTCTCTTTGTTAACTTGTTAACGTGTATGTCTTTCATTATCAAAAAACTGATTGCGCCTGAACTCGGATGTCGGAAATCGAAACTGAAACATAACCCCGCAGTATGGCTCATTTCCCTCGTTCCCAGAGCCTTCTCTGCCTGGTAGTATTAGTGTTCTTTTACTTTTATTTCAGAGCTCAATATTGGAAACTCGGCGTTTTGAAATTTTTTGATACGAGCTGTCGTGGAGTGCAAAACGCCATACGGACAGCGTACCTATAATCAAGCCTGGGAAGACTCCAAATTCAACCCCGGGTCCCCGACTTTGTGTGGTAGACCCGCGGGGGGTATTCCCTATAATGGCCTATACTGGGAGGCTCCGCCCGAAAGGGGTACCTTTTTTAGCCTTCAGGTATATAAAAGGGTCAGGGATTTCACAAGTTTAGGTTTACGAAAGGGTATGGAAATCTGTCATTCAGACTTTAGAAAGGGCCTGTAATTTAAATATTTCGCATAGTTGCAATTTATGGCTGTATTTTTTTTATTAAGCGCTATATGAAAATGACAGCACAAAACGTTTGTTCTAAGTCTATGCCAGGTCTTTTAGGTATATAAAAGGGGCACCTTTTTTCAGTAAAACTTGTACGAAAGGGGTTCAATTTCTGTCAAAATGGTATAAAAGGGTAAGGGGTTAGAGCTCGGAGCGGCGCCCCCCCTATATAAAACATTTTTGGGTCCCCCCCCCCCCCGGTGGTAGACAATGTTGATCAAAATAAAACAACAACATAACAATTACTCAGGTTCACACAGGCGGGTTCTTATCGTGATCGAACGATTTGGGTTTTTGTTAGATCAGGCAATAAATATATAAAAGAACGTGTTTTCTTAATACCTTCTGTAGCTGATGGGGGTAACTTTTTTCTTTTCTTGATTTCTAGAACGATCAACATGGGAACTTGTATGGGAAGGCCGAGAACGGTAAACCGTGAAATTGTACTAATCAGAGATCAAGGGACTAGAGATGCACTATGGGAAGAATATTATTTTGAGCAGTGGGGAATGTTAGCTAGCAGACACCGCCAATGTGTGATGCAGGCTTTTTGGAAAGAAGCAAGCGTTACTAGAATTGAGGAACTGTTGAACGGGGACTCGGTATATCGTGAGATGATTAGCACGGGCAGCCAAGCGGTGGCTAGTGAGGTAATGATGGCTGCATTTAACCGCCTTGTTGCACGAGAAGTTGTGAAAACTACCATTGGACGCACTGTGCGTGTTGGAGGGGAGGGGTGGGAGATGTCTGCTTTTGCTGAAACAACGACACTTACAGCCGTCCATGGAACAAACGCCGCGCGCGCTCTAACAGGGGTCGTCCTCGGACCAGCGATTTCCTCCATTGTAGGGGAACAAGTAGCTCGAATTGCCGGAGAGAAACTTGGAGTGAGCGATCCGCAAGCAAAGACTCTTCTTTATGCCGGTGGATCCGTTGCAGGCGGGGCTCTTGTTGGCGCTTTTGTCGGAGGCCGTATCGGGGCCGTAGCAGGGGCTGCAGTTGGTGCCTTAAGCTGGGGGCTCCGAGAGCTTATGAGTGGTGCTCTAGATCGAAGGAGGCCCACTAAGGTGGTTCCAAGGGACAACTGGTGCTACTGTGAAATTGGATCATTGAGCGATGATGTGGCTCAGTTATGCTTTGGTACCTACAGCTCCAGTGATACGGTTTACCGCGAAACTTACCAACACGAATTCAGAGGACAAAATTCAAATTGGGTCATGAGCGCGGGCCAGCCACAAGACGGCAGCTTTCAACTGTGTATGTGGTTGGGGAACGCCATGATCAAGCTTCTGAAAAATGTTTATTATCGAGATCGAATTCGTGTCATTAGGAAACGAAGAACCTATCACATAGTTCACTGTAGAGGCCAGTTTCACCCCGGAAGAGACTCTGGTACAACGGTAGTTTACAAAATCAAAATACGGCGACATTAGAACAGTTATATTCAGTTGTCATTATTTGTGGTGCAGACATAGCTAGGACCACGCCAGCCTGTCGCGTTACTGGTGTCTGTCTTAGAGTTGCCCACCTAGCTTAGAATGTCCGTCTTAGAGAGGTATCCATTCTTACAGCAACACCAATGTGTCCGCCAGTCCGCCATCTTGGATCACCGTCTTTTAGACAGATTTTTTGCCAACCTCGTCCTGGAAACGAGGTTTCGCCATATCATCGACGGATGTTACCGTCCGTAAATACTTAACAATTATCTTGTGAAATCGCGCGGAATAATTAACAATTATCCTGCGAAATCGCGCGGATTTTCGCCTGTTATTTAGCCGCGGGCCGTAGGCCGGGTTGTCTAAATTATTCGTTTTCCCGAGTTTTTGAGGGTTTTTTTTTTTTTTTTTTTTTATTTTTTTAATAAAACACATTTTTTTAATATAAAAAATTTTTTTTTTGGTTTTTTTTTTTTTCTTTTGGTTTTTTTTTTTTGGATATATATTTTTTTTTTTTTATTTTTGGGCGGGGGGGGGCTGTAATAACGCTTGATATTTAACAGCCGACAGGGGTGGCTAAAATTCATTTTGAGACAAATACAATAGTGTGAGATAGAAACCTCTGCGTGCGTTAAAAACCTTAAGGTATAGACGCTTCTCCCAGGGATGTACACTTCTAAAGCCGCGCTCTTCTCTGAGGGGCACATCTTAAAGGGAATGTGTCACGGCTGAGTTACCGTATTTACTCGAATAAGCGCCGCGGCGCTTTTATTTTTGCGCCCCAGGGGGGCTTTGGGGGGGGCTTTAAATCCAAAAAAATTTTTTTTAAAAAAAAAAATAAAAAAAGAAAAAAAAGGGGGGTTAAGTTTATTTTATATATTAAGCTTTGCCAAATACTTGCTATGAAACTTAATGTTTGCAAAGAAATTACTTCTATGGATCTAAATGACAGAGCCAAAGCTTTATTGGCATGAAATGTGTCTTTCGGGCGTTATAATTTAAAGTTACAAGCAAACAAGGATAACTTTGAAAACTGTTCAGCCCAACAATATTTCAAAAACGCATTTCACAATCCATTTTAATCTTCGTCGCTTTTGGTCATCCGTACCTTCTTTTGTATTTGCTGTGTTATTAAAATGTTCCTTCACTGTTTTAAGAGGTCATTTTTTTATTTCACGGAATTTGATTGTCAGTTCACATGCCTAAATTTGGCTAAAATCCGTGACACAGTCCCTTTAAAGATGATTTCCAGTCCGTACTGCGCAATCTCCGCCTGCAATGTTTGTGAGTCTCACAAACAGAAGAATTCCGGGACAAAACTTACCTTTTTCTTCATTATTAACGCCAGATATCCTCGCAAAACAATAATAACGAGTAAAAGAAGCTCGACGGTATTTCAAACGGACGTTTTAGCTCATCGTGAATTCTTGAACGAAACGATCCGTAATGGCGAACTAAAAAACCTCATGTACGCTATCACCGAAGTGTAACGTTTCAGCGAATTCAAAACAAAAATGAAAACAAACCCTGAGTCTGCGCAGTACGGACTGGAAATCATCTTTAACTGAGGTGCATACCTCTGTAAGGCTCGCATATCTATCCTTTATAAAGATGAGTGCTTTTCTAAGGAAGATGCGCCTCTCTAACTCTCTAAGCTGGACCAAAATCAGACGAGATTGAGCAGGATAATTGTTTTATAAATTAGCAAATTGTCCAAAAAAGTAATTTATAGCTACTTAAAATCTGTGATTATGCAGCGCTTTGCAAGATTTCGGATTAATCTTGCCAAAATATGAATTTCGCAGGTCCGGTGGAGGAGGGGGGGGGGGGGGGGGGGGGGGGGGCGGTCGCGCGATATCTTTTATGTACGGATGGCTTTCTTACCATACCATATATGGGGATCACGGTAATTCGTTGAACACTACTGAACAACTGAGTGATAACAACAGTAAATAAGAGAAGCTGAGTGGCAAATTCTTTTATCGCCAACTTGTGAACCTTTTTCGTCATAATCATCACAAGTTTCGATAAATCAATAGTGCTCTCGAAAATATGTAAACGTAAATTTGTCATGGAAACTGAGGTTTCGCTTTTCAAGTTTTAATCATTTCCGGTGTTTCCCAAAGGAAAAGCAAACAATATACTGTTTGTTTCCCCTTTTGAATGACGTGTTGTAAGAATTATTACTGTAAATAGCTAGCTAAGTAAACTGAACACTTAAAATAAAAGTTATTTCTGACTTAACTGCTTCATTATAACCTTTTTTTAGTGCTGCGATTTAAGACGTTTAAGCGTTGGTATCGATCGAGTATCGAAAGTGACTGAAATAGGAACTTCGAATGAATTTCGACAAAAATGATCTACTTATAAAACACGCATAAGCTTGTTTCTGTTATGATTTCTTGATGACTCTATATTGTCACTGGGCTGCTGATTTTGAGCGAAGTCAACAAGGTCTTGGCCATGTCTGATGTTTTTTTCTTCTACTTGCTGAAGAGAATTTTTCTCCGTTCGTTGCATGTCGGCGTTGTTATCGGTGAATTATGATGACTGGGAAAGTAGAGGTTTTCAACAGCTGGTTCAGAGTTTAGCATTGTTTCGCAAAAACGATCCACTGAGCGAACTAAATCTTGATCTAAATTTTGGGATCCGGGACAATCAACATGGATTTTGTAAATATAAACATATATATAGCTGAAATAAAAAATTACTCAATAAACAAATTATGGAAAGGAAAAATTACCAAGAAAAAAAAATGTTTATAGCACTAAGTTGCTCAGAAAAATCGTGCAGAATTTTTTTGTGGATCCTTTATACTTGCGGCTTTTATAATTGGTCCAACCAAAATGCGGCAAAATCAAGAAATCGGACTTTCCGGTTGAATATTAGAGTACGGTTTTTCGATAGCCGCTGTTTAAATTAAATAACAGGTTTAATTGTGGCCATAGATGAATGATGAGCCTTGATCGCTTATTGCGAGTCAAATTTGAATTCGCGCACAGTAGCTGTTTTTTCGCGTCAGTTTTTTTTTTTTTTTTTCATTTCGGTATTAATTTTTGACTCAGCCTAGATTAAAGATTTCCGTAGACAGTACACTTCATCATTTTGACGTCCACGAGTCGTCCGTTTGATTTTTTTTTTATCACAAATCAGCGAAGCACATAAACACTAAGCCAGCAAAGAGCATGTTTCAACGCACGTAAAAATTAATATGCATTTTTTTAAATTCAATATTCCAAAATAATTAGTGCTAAGTGACTTGCCGCGGGTATGTCGCAATTTTTTCCGCGCACAACTAAAAATGCATGTTCCGGGATTGCTAAATTTCCAAGTCAGAGAACTTTTTTGGAATATAACTTCCGATCAAAATGAAGCCAATATATTTGGTTCGTGCCATGACGTAGCAAAATGCGTGGAAAAATTGCGTGGAAATATCACAGCCAACCACAGGTGTGTCAATCTGTGATCACGTGACTTCCTTCTTCACTGCGGCTTATTCACGATCGGGCAAGATGGCGGAAGAACTGTTTCGCTGTTTATACTGAAAACCGTTCACAAGCGCTTGGAATCGACTTATCTTGTTATCGACGGCGAATCTGAAAGGCTGCTTAAACTTTTGTGATACTTGAGAGCAATGCTGTCGATTGCGAAACGGATTTTTGGGCGATTGAACATCATCGTAGTTTTATTATTGTTCGTTTGTGTCGGGAATTTTGTCAATTGCAGTTTCTACGATGAAAAACAATCCACTGAATATACAGAGGCTAAATTGAATATAACGTACTGCGATTCCTCTGGCAAGAAATGTTTTGTAAAACCTTATTCTGGCGATGGGAAGTTTGGTATGGATAGCCCTAAACACGGCTCAAGTGGCTGGCTGTATACCTTGGTCGAAAACAACGTAAATGGCTGTAAGGAATTCAATGTAGAGGTGGATAAAACCCCATGGATTGCCCTCATCGAAAGAGGAGTGTGTAACTTCAAGGAAAAGATATCAAATGCCTACAAACACAACGCGACTGCCGTGATAATTTACGACCACAAAGATAACAAAGATGAAATTATCATGTCGCACACTAGCGCCGATGATATTGTAGCCGTGAGCATAACGAAAACTCTGGGAGAAGATCTAGCCCGCGCTCTTGTGAACAGAACCAAGGCTGTGTATGTAGAGATATCTGTTGGCGATAGCTATACGAACAAATGGGTAAATCCGGCTTCTGTTCTGTTTGTTTCGGTTTCGTTCATAGTGCTAATGGTGATTTCGCTCGCCTGGCTGGTCTTCTATTACGTACAAAGGTTTCGGTATGTTCACGCACGGGATAAAACCGAGGTAAGAATCGGGCATTTAAAAACAGAAAACAGCATGTTTCTTTTAATAGTTTATGCTATATAACAAAGCTAATGTATGTTCTCGAAGGTGGTGATGTTTTTATTTGTTTTGAAATTTACTGTTTCGCGCTCGCACGCAATTGGATTTCGAACCATTCACCGTGTAATGTATACTGAAATTGACATGTAACTTGCAAGTTTAATTTGCCTTAGTCATGTTTTGCTAACCGTTTTTGAGTGTCTTGTATTTTTCCTTTGTTGTAATTAACGCGTTCGGAATTTTTAGTGGTCCGTCCGTCACTCTAATACTAATTACCTTGAGTTGAAATCAGACGGAAAAAACTCAAGTTGTTTTCATTGAAGCGCCTCGCAAATCGCAGTTTTTGTTGCAATTATTTATTTTTTGCATTTCAAGGCAAAACGAGGAATGATAAAAAGAGAGTTAGATTTTACTGCCTTCAAAAGTGCAAGGAAGACGCTAGTCAAGAGGATCTGTTGCAGACATCCGTTATCAACCCACTGTATTTTAATACTTTGTGTATGCATACAAATTTTGTCACTTTGTCGTACAATATTCTTATAAAATAAATAACAGGTATTTGCAGACTTTTGCAGTGTAAATAATGTATACAGTAAGATATCTTAAAAGACAGGTAAAATTAATTTATTAATATTTCAAGAGGAACTGCATTTGTACATTGAGTAAATTTGTGTGTACTGGAATCCAGCTTTTAGCAATTTGGTCAATTTTGTACATTTCTGGAATTTTTTATTTTAACAGAAACGTCTGACATCTGCTGCGAAGAAGGCTATAGCAAAACTCCCAACACGCACTGTCAGTAAAAAGGTATGTTTTAGTTGCCAAGAGATACAATATATGGTCAATTAGCTTATCTGTGGGAAAATCATGTTTGGGATATTGGCCATAACTAGTCCCTTTTGTCTTGGGTAGTTAAGGGCAATAAATATTGATAAAAATTGAGCATGAACTTGCATTCACTGGGTCTTGCATGAAGCTGGCATTATCATCAAAGCAGCTGTCTTTTGTAACTTCCCGTAATGTGGACAATGGCAACAACTTCTGTTTTTAGAATTTCATGAAGAGAAAATTGAAAATTATAGTAACAAGTACAGAGGTGATGTTTTTAAAAGTGTTCAGTTTAGGTGTGAAAATGGGTAAATTGTCAATGAAACACATTTTACTTCTAGAAAAACTGTCAGTGATTACGCAGCAATTTGCAAGAGTTCCAATGAATCTTGGTTATCTAGGTAATTCTTGTACCAAAGTGGAGGTTGCTAGTGTTGGATATTTACCGGTACCAAGCTGCCGAGCGCCGAGGTGAATATCCACCACTAGCCACCTCCAGTTTGGTAAATAGTTGTTTTAGTATATAACAAAACAGTGAGATAATATATATAACCCAAAAAGGATTACTTTTAACTTGTTTATTCCTGGCAATGATTACACTTTCCCCCCCAAGTTGCTCGGAGGTGAATAGCAAAGGGTATCCCATGTTTGAGTAACCAATCAGCACGCACCAACAATGGCATCTACTGTTTTAGTATATACTTACACATGTTATGCTACTAGGTTTATAGGAACCAGTCACAATTAACGGATCATGAATTAATGCTTTCTGTCTATCTAATTGTTTAGACTGAAGATGATGAAACAGACAGCTGTGCAGTTTGTTTAGATGGTTACAAAGCCGGAGATGTTGTCCGTATACTACCTTGCCAGTGAGTAAAACTCCTTATGTTTTTGCACATGTGCATACTCAGTGATACTGCACATGATAGTTAACTGCGCTGCGCAGTTTTTTCTCTCGCGTTTTTTTTTTTTTTTTTTTTTTTTTTTTTTTTTGCCCCCCCTCCCCGGGAGTTTAAAAAAAAAAATAAAAAATTTTTTTTTTTTTTTTTTTTTTTTTTTTTGTTAAAAAAAAAAAAATATCCAAAAAAAAAAAAATGGGGGGGAAAAAAAAAAAAAAAAAAGAAAAAAAAATTTTTTTTTTTTTTTAAAAAAATATAAAAAAAAAAAAGGAGTTTTCCATAATGTGAAAAATAGTCTAGGTCACTTTTATAACATGCTGAATCTGCTGGATGTGTTGCGAGAGCTGATAACTGTAAAATAATACAATTGTTTTAGTGTATTTTGTATTTATATTGTTGTTACTTTTGGGTGATTTAGACCTTTAAACTTGATGAGGTACAGATTGGTTGGCAACTAAAGCAGCATACAGATTTTCTTGTTGCACACTTTATTTCCATCTTCAGGAGTGATAACTCTGAGGTTCAAGCCAAAATGGTTAATCTAATAACAAAATGACACTGAAAAAAGAATCAATGTAGTGCCCCAGGTTGTTTTTTGGTCAGTTAGAAATTTGTCATGGGTGTAGCTGCTAAAACTCTAAACACACCAAATCGGCCACAAAAGAAACCAAACAACACCCAAAATCAGCTGCAGAGGAAAAAAAAACAAATTCAGGTTCCAAGTGCGTGCCATTCTCTGTACTTTAATCACACTATCCTGAAGTCACTGCACGAGGGCACACAAATTGCTCGATGAACTGGAAGTCACAACATGCACGGTTTCTAAAAGAAATACAGTCGAACCTCGATTATCCGGACTCGTTGGGACTAGGCTAAATAGTCCGGATAATCGAGGGTCCAGATAATCAAAAGTATGAATATTAATGAGCCAAGAAAAACGAGGGCATCTGACAGGCCGGATGTGGCGGTGCGGATCCATAAAGTTTGCTAACTTCCGTGCATCCTCTGCATCTTCGGAAATTTTTCCACATTTAACTGGAAAAAAAAGAAAAATTGCTCCATAATAGCAATAAATCAGCTGTTAACCATCCTCACTAAACAAAAATTCCGAAAACATTGATCACTTTCAGGCAGTTTTTCTGTGAAAAAGGCGACGAAACCACGCCGATTCGTTCGCAAACAATTTGGAACATCCAGGCGTTTCTTGCGTCTTTTCGTGATGGGCCTGGTGACTAGACGTGGTGCCAACATGGACCGATCCAACTTTTTACGATGCTTTTCACTTCATAGAAGGATTTAAACATTCTGAATTTTGCCATTTTGTAAACTTCAGTGTAATACAAGTAGGCAAAGACAGAAAGCAAATTTTTTTGTGTGAATGTTTTTATGGCTAGTGGAAACTGAATAAGGAAGTTGTCTGCCGAAGTATCAAATGTTTTTCAATTGGAAACTACACAATCAGAGTTTTCCAATGTTTTTTGACAGGTAAACCACCTTGAGATAATGTTAAAATTGTTGTAGAACTTAGTTATATCTGGTCTTGAATGTGATTAATTAATATTCATGAAAAAATTGGGACCAGAGAAGGAAGTCGGATAATCGAGAAATCCGGATAATCGAGGTCCGGATAATCGAGGTTCGACTGTACAAAGATTGAAATAGACGCTGAACTATACTTGCCAAAAACACCAGTATCAATGGGCTACAAATATGTACAGAAAATGCTTGAACCTCTTAAAACTGTGAACACGCTGAGAAGAAAATTTGCCTTTACAGCCCTAAACATGGCAGCCTTTTCATTACGTGTTTTCACACCACACTGCGCCAGCCTGGACACTAAACTCCTGCATGAAACAGCTGTATGTTACTAGAGCAAAACTTGAGCTTACAATGGATAGCAACCAATCAGAGATTCTACATTGATCAGTAGTGCCATAGTAAACTTCATTATGATTGAAATTTTTATTCCCTTAACCAATATGCAGATAGACGGGAGTATCATGTAGCTCATGATGACATGTTCTTTTCCAGGCATGAGTTCCACAAGCTGTGCATTGACCCATGGTTGGTGGAGCATAGGACATGCCCCATGTGCAAGCTTAACATCTTAAAGGAACTGGGGGTGGTGAGTTCATAATTTCAGTTTTGCAGTCTTAAGGGTTTGAACCAAAGATTATTACTACCAAGACAGGGTTGTCATTAAGGGCCGGCTGCCAGCTAATTTCACCGCCCAAAAGAGAACTTAAATCCGATTGGATTTGATACTAGCCTAGAGAAAATTTAAGCATGACTGAATGAAGTCATAAATTGAGGGCTCGTGCAAAATAGGGCGAAGTGATTTTGTTGCTTGGTTGATTTCCTGCCTGAAAAATACCCCCTTGGCTTTAGGCTAATGAATGCGACTTTGTTGTACATGTACCTTGTTTTGTGTGAAGTTGATCTCTGCAATATTAATTTTAGAGAAAAAAGGTTTTTTTCACAAGTAATTGTCGTTCCAGTTGAAAATCACTTTAAAGCAATGTTACTACATTTACCTGTACATGGTTGGAGAAAATTTATAACATACCTGTTAAATGCCAGCATAGCACAACACTTGGCTGCTTGTCATCTTCTTGACTGTGCAGTTAAAGTTGCAACAGTAAAAAATTATGGCGTTTATTTCTTCCTCAGACCAGCGATGAGTGTCGCACTCAAGACGTGGAGGTTGGAACATCTGAGATTCCAGACGAAGACCATCACACTGCGGCTGATAACCCTGGTGTGGTTATGAATGAAATTGAACCTTCTGTGACAAATGAAAGGAGACCAAGTAGTTCAGACACTTCAGGTATGCAGCCTTGGTTGGAAAAAATTAAAAATCGGCATCTGTCTGATTTAGTGGTGCTTTTTTAAGAGGTGGTGAACATTTTTGGTCCTTAGAAAATTGCTTTTGGCTGTTGTTGTGGCCACTGTGTTGTGTTCTTGGGCAAGGCACTTTACTCTGAGTCATAGTGCTTCTCTCCACCCAGGTGTATAAATGGGTACTAGCAAACCCTGGGATGGACTACAATCCATGCTACAATTCTTGGGACACTTACTGTTTTTCACACTTAAAACAAAGAACAAATCAGCAATTACCCCCCTGCCCCATTACAATGTTGTGTAGCTTGAAAAAAATGCCTTCTGGTACCATCTATTTTGCAACATTGGTTTTGGGGGAAGGGAGTTCTCAATTTTTGAGAATTTGTAACAGAATGTCATGTTATACTTGTTGAAATGAGTCTTCCAAGGAATTATGGCACGGATTGTAGTACTTATCCCACCCTTGAGGGGGTACAGTTTATACTCTTAGTTACTCAATGGTAGAACAGAGGTTAGTATACCTTCACTTTTTGAGTGTCGAAAGTTAATTCCCGCGTTTGCTTTGGTTTTGCATTGCTACACATTAGTGATTGGCTTAAAAATCTCGTGCCACTTTCTCAGCCAATCACAACTAAAACCAAAACCAATCGTGACTCGCTCGCGCACGTTTTCCCGCGCTTTGTGCCGGCTACATGTATTTGCTTCGAGTTTTGATTGGTTCACTGGATTGTCTGTGTCCAATTTGTGATTGGCCTTTAGGGGTAAT
Source organism: Oculina patagonica (assembly GCF_052425735.1). Classification (NCBI taxonomy): domain Eukaryota; kingdom Metazoa; phylum Cnidaria; class Anthozoa; order Scleractinia; family Oculinidae; genus Oculina; species Oculina patagonica. Next base: position 27,701,114 of record NC_135762.1, read on the forward strand.
TACTTTGGTTTTGGTTTTACGACACTCAAATGAAACCTGCTCTAGCATGGTATGAAAGGCCAGGTATAGGTTAGTACCTGCCTAATGGACCACAAGACTGAATGCAGCAGTGAAATAATGAAAGACTTTTTACTGTCTATTTTCAGAGAGCTCCAGTGTTTCTGGCTCTGGCCGCGTGCTTCATGTCAGCGCAGAAATGAACTGGGAAAGAGAAGGTCAATCCAGCTCAACATCAAACTTGGTTGAACATCCTAACCTGAGGGCTTAACAACATTAGCCATTGTTTATTAGAATATTGTATTGAATCATTAGAACAGGGGTGCATGTAAATAGGTGGACATCTTACTCAGTAGAAAGCTGGTTGTTACGTGAAGCGATACTGTGCATGCACAGCGTAGATAAGCCACGACGACTTGTAGTTCAGTCGTCAACATCTTTCTCCGAAGGCAAAGACCTGTCTAACGCAGGTAAACCGAGCTGACTCCCATTTTGTGCATGTTGGAGAAATTTTTCCTCTCTTTTTTTCTAAATATGTCCTTGAGGCTCACACTGTTTTGTTTTACATCATTGATGCTTTTTATTTTGTATAAATTTCCAGATATGTTTGTGCTTTCTCCAGCTATAGTACACAAAAACCAAAATTTATGTTATAATTCCTCATTAGACCTTTTTTTATTACAACACTCATCAAGTACTCAGGTTTGCCATTTTGAAGTGATAAAGGTTTTTATTACAGCTTTTAAAAAACAAAAATTCTCATTTTGGTGAGTGTTTCAACAAATTGAAAAGATCAATGTTTGACGAGTATTTTTAAAAATGAAGGTATTGTATCAGATTCACCACAAATGGTGATCATCATAGAAAAGGAATTAGGTATAAGATTGGAACAAAATTTCCCAAAGAGAATTGTAGAAAATGTACATTGAACATTACTGTTAGAAATTTTTGCAATAACTTTATTATTTTGGCCTATTACAGCAAGGCGCCCAAATGTGTGACCACTTTTAATTTATTCACATTCTTTCGTGCAGATTTAATCCAATCAGAAGTCAACTGCAAGCTATCCACAGCTTTTGATTGGATTAAATCTGCACGGAAGAATGTGAATAAATTAAAAGTGGTCACACATTTGGGTGCCTTGCTGTAAAGGGTACTAGATTATTTTAGGAGACTTGATTTTTGGAGAATTTATTTACAGGCGACGCGCACCGGCCACCACCTTACACTGCACGGAATTATACGTTTTCACTGCGTTTGGTGAAAAAACGATGAAAAGACATGACGTATCACTTTGCAAGGAGACGTGCGCAAACAAAAAAATTACGAGAGCGAAAAGTTTGTTGGGTGGCCACGGTAGGCGCGTCGCACTGTAAACTGAGTCCTATGATTTTACTGGTTTTGTGGAAACTCTGGGAACAATGACTCAATCAGATTAGATCAAGAGAGATAAACCTTAAGATCAAAGTGTAGTTAAGAAGTCTGTTTTGCAGTCTAATTTAGTGTATATTTTTTAACAAATCAGCTAGCATACCACTTAATAAGATTTTATTGAAAAATACTCTCTGATTAGTGAAACTTTGTACTTCAAGTTCCAATTCTAAGTAACAGGCCATGACTTTTAACTCTTACAAGCTACAAGAATATCTATAAAGAGTGAAGGGAGACTATAGCAAGAGAGTTCATCTATGGTCACTTTCGGCTAAGATTGGTGCACATTTTAAAATGAATACAAAATTAATTTATGTCGACTGACTGCAATATTGAGATTGTCTGAGAAAGTCAGTTTTTGACAGTCCATGGTGAAAGAACATCACTTTAAATCATCATCTTCATAATTCATCCCAACCACTGTTTCACATCTTCAAGCTTTTCAATTTTTTGGCATTAACAATAATAACTTGTTTGTATTTATTATTGTTTTAGGGGCCAAAACTCTGAAAAGCTGGAAAATATGATTCATGAAAAACCTTTAATGTGTAAAAAAGTGATAGAATATTTTGAACTTCTTGAAGAAATTGATTGTTGCCCAGAAAACTGAGTGATTTTATGTATTCAAGTCTTATTTTATATACAGCAGAATCTCCATTTCTTGTATCCTCGATTTCTCAAACCTCTTGATAACTCAAACCAGAAATGGATTCCCTCCCTCAGTCAAACACTACAATTCTATCCCAATTTTCCCTTCCCCACTTTGTCAGTAGGTGTGGTGGCCTAGAGGTTAGTGCCCTGGACTCTTGGATCGAGTGGTTCGGGTTCAAGCCCAGGCTGAAATAAATGCTTTGTTTTCTTGGGCAATGAGCTTTTCTTTCGCAGTGCCTCTCTCCACCCAGGTGTATAAATGGGTACCGACAAATTTAATGCTGGGGGTAACCCTGCAATGGACTAGCATCCCACACGGGGGAGTAGAAATACTCCTAGTTGCTTCATGCTACTGAAACTGCTGGCCTGAGAGGCCACTTGGCTCGAACACAGCATTTACCTTCCTTCCCGATGTATCCTACCCTTTTGTTTCCCTCAGAGGCTTGAGAAATGGAGATTCCTCTGTATGTGATGACTGAGTAGTAATATTAATCTGAGTTATAAGATACTGCCTGCAGAGCTATAGATAGTTCCATACCCTTACGCCCCCTAGACTAGTCAACTTGTAACAAATTCTCCTTGGTAGTCTCCGTATATTTCTTTTAGCACTAATATTTGCAAGAAATTTGTCAAATATTGTGAGAAAGTTTAGACTTCTCTCCATAAAAAATAAGCTGTTTATGTGAGTGGAAAAATTATTTTATGCAGATCAATCTAGGGGCTTAAAGAATGTAGGGTAGTTTAAATTTAATGTAATTTCTTCCTTTAGTGTAGGCCGCTTGTAAATAGATGGGGAAGAAAGTATAAATTTACCTGTTGTCCACAGAATTGTATGCTAAATGCAAATAAATGTACAAACTGTTTGGTATTTACCTTATGTCTGTTGTTCTGCCCCATTCATGAAATGGGTAGTGCCAGAAAATAACCACACCCCTCCCGTGGAATGTGAGTGCCTTTTTTTTTTTTTGGTTTTATAACCAGAAACCCATGGGTTTCTGGTATAACACCCCACCGCTCTTTGACTGGAAATTCCAGTTTAGCTTCATGACCTTCCTTGGGGAATGGATATTTCCAGAAAATGCGCAATATCAATTTTCTTTACCATTTGGAAAACTGATAAAGCATCTTCAAAAGAAAAGTAATAAACTTAGAAGAATAAAGAACGGCAGTGTTAGAGTGATTTTACTAAACCCGTGAAATAGTTAATACGTTTTTAGACACTAATTCCATTTTTTTCTTTTGTTTTAATAGTGGCCTTTAGCTTTGACTATAACGCACAAACTGTTAGATATTGTTTCACGGATGAAATGAAATCACTTTATTCTATACTATTTTTATACTTTTTAGAACAAATGCACAATATCTATGTCCTCTATGAGACGTGTCTGCAGGGAATCATAAGTTAACTCAGCAATAGGAACAGCACCGTTTTTCCAGTACTGTCAATGGACCAATCAGAGAAATGCACAGAATCCTGTCGAGACGTTTAGCCCTGCGGAAATCCATGCCTCTGGTTGCCAGGGCCTACGAACTAAACACAGCTGCAGCATAAACATTGCAGAAACATTTGTTTTCCTGTTCTAGCCTCAAATGAATCACGTACCAGAAGCGTAAAATGTTTTTGATATGCTGATTATCCGAAACATGTGCTTCCTGGTGGCTAGACAGGGAAACATTTGTTTCCGCAAAAGTGCTTCATTTGCCTGTAGCCTTCCGAAAAATCTGCAACGAAAAACAACTTACATAAGAATAAAAAAAAGAAAGAGGTACATTTTTTGTTTTATAGGTGTGAGGATGTAGTAGAGTTCTGTTATTCTAGGTCAGTCCAGGGGGGGGGGGGGGGGGGGGGGAAAAATAAAAAGTTGGTGCGTTAAAGAGCTAAATATTGGATCAGAAAGAGGTCTGGGTACCATTAACATATTTCAGAAAGGGGACTGGGTACCATTGACAAAACAAGATGGCGTCCGTAGCAAGATCGTACGTTCTCAACAAGAAAAGGTGAGAAATTTGGTTGGAATCTTTGACTTTCCTGTTCATACTGCACTACTGTTTACTCTATAACATTTTCATCTAAATATATTACTAAGTTTTTTTTTCATTTTCAAGGCAAGAACAGGCGGGAAATCAAAGGTGTCAGAAGTGTTTACAAATGGGTCACTGGACTTATGAATGCAATAACAAACGAAAGTACTTACAACGAGATTCAAGGACAACGATCGTTAAAAAGAAAATGAAGTTAATGAAATCTTCTAGTGAAAACACTGATACAGCTAAAAGGTAACTTCTTGGCCTTAAAAGTACTAAGCTAATATATTAGACTGTTGTCAAGAGATAATGCTAATAATAATGCTGGGGGGGGGGGGCACTCCAGGGCTGGGGACGTGCGGCCCGATAGGGTATGGTTTTCAGGCTTCTGTCGAACGGTATTTCACCCCTTTGTCCTAACGGGCATGACCAAAGTTAAACAGGATAGGTGTATAGCCGAAGTGAACAGGTATCCGATCCTCGTATTCGCATGATACTAGCTAATCATGATCACAACAGAGCCAGTGAGGTACTTGTCATGTCAGAAGGGGAAAAAAATTGGCATCTGTCAAACAGGGGGGAAAATCAGAGGCCGGTCTTAAATAGGGTCAGAGTTTAGGAGCCGGGCCGCACCCCCACCCGAATATGTCTAGTACCCCCCCCCCCCCCCGGGGCTATAGATGATTTTTCTAACCACCATTTTGTTTAGGGCTAGGAGGCTGTGTGCCCCTATAATAGACATGATCCTATTATTAATAATGATTATATATCTGACATGAAAATTTGATACCTTGTTCCTAGTGAGGCTCTTGACAAGGAGAAAAAAACGTCAAAGAAAAGGTATAAATAATTATTGTTCTTTTATAATACAATTAATTATGTTTACTTAGATGTTATATTTCCTCAAATAAACCCTGGGGACATTTATTTGAACTCCCAAGATTTGAGCCACATACAATTTTCATACTGCTGATGTAGCCCTACAGAACGGCCCGAGTTCGAGTGCTGGCCAGGGTCACTGTGTTGTGTTCTTGGGCAAGACACTTCACTCTCATATCGCTTCTCTCCACTCAGGTGTATAAATGGGTACTGCCGAAATAATGGCTTTAGTTACTTTTAGTAGTGCCACGCTCTATAGGAAAAACAACTGTCTAAATGCACGCGCAAAATGGCGTAAACAAAAGTAGTACTAGGTGAGTGATACAATTATTAATTTTTAAAAATGCTGCCTTACTAACAAATAAAAGCTAACCGCAAGCAAACCGGAGTGAAACTAACCGCAAGCAAACTGGAGTAAACTAACCGCAAGCAAACCGGAGTGGAACTAACTGCAAGCAAACTGGAATGGAACAAACCGCAAGCAAACCATGAGTGGAACTAACCCAAGCAAACCGGAGTAGAACTGACCGCAACCAAACATTTTTATCGTTTTTAGACAGTTTTTGGTTGCGCAATAAAATTTGTCATTTAGCGCGTGCATTTAGACAGTCGTTTCCTATAGAGCGCGGCACCACTAAAAGTAACTAAAGCCGAAATAATGCTGGGGATAACCCTGCTATGGACTAGCATCCCATCCATGGAGGGGGGTTAATGCTACAGAAACCGGGATTAGCTCCAGCACTTTGGGCCACTTGGCCAGGCACAGACTCAGCTTACTCACTGTGTATCAACACAGGTCATATCGGGCCAGTTCACATTGCAATAATTGTAGAATACAGTAAAAATCTGCGTATAAGAACCTGTTACCGGTAAGCTAAAATTTTTATTTTAAGCCCCCTCCACATAAGAACCCATTAAGGATAAAATTTGAAGTTAATAGGTTCTTATCAGTGGAGTTGCTGTAAAAGTGTATAGGTAGAAACTGCTGAATTTAGATCATTATCTGATTATATTTAAATATGTTATATTTATGGTATTTATAGCATATTTAAATGAAATTAATATGAAAATTAAGAACTTAGTAAAGAACCTTGGTAGTCTAAATTTGCTTTAAGTACCATTTATATTAGAACCTGTTTAGGCTACCTTATTACATGAAATTTTCGTGACACTTTTTGCCTTTAATTTCGCGAATTTCGCAATTCCAAAAAAATCGCGAAATTAAAGTGACGCGAACAATAAGTGTCACGAACATAACATGCCGCGAAAATTAAGTGACTCGCATTATATCAACAATAAAAAATAAGTTTAGTACCCTGAAGGAAGGACGATTTTCAGTGTAAATGGATGTTGTCATCAATTGACTCAAGAACAATAACTTATGCACGTACAAACATGACATACTTGCTATTACCGCCCTTGCATTTTTGTTAATTTTGACGTTATTGTTCCTTTGATGAAGTCGTTTTATTTAATTCAAGGACATGTTAAATAATATTGCCAAGGAAATGTCAATTGTGTTTTACTCAAAAACGCGAATTTAAAGTGATGCAAAATACAAAATTTTCGCAAAATCGCGAAATTTATGTGTCGCGAAATATGCCCACCTCAAAATCACGAAATTAACGTGTCGCGAAAATTTCATGTAATAAGGTAAATTAAAAAATCCAGGTTCTTATACGTGGGATTTTACTGTACTGAAAAGCTTGAACTGTATACTTGCACAAAACTGTGCATGTGTCATTAGGTGGCCTAAAGGGTGGTGGACAGAACACTGACCCCCAGACCATGGACTACCCTGATGAAAAAACCCAAATGGACTACACTAAAATGTACTAAAAAGGAAAGTACTGTTCCAAGTGAGTAGTCTATTTACTGAGCTGCTGTAATACTCACATTGCACGTACCTTGTTTACTTTCGGCCAGTACACCAACGTAGGCCTCTAGCTACCATTTTGAATATTATACTAAATTAACATCTGCCGATTGCAACAAGTATAGACTTAATTCAATCCATCTACCAATCAATCAATCAATCAATCAATCAATCAATCAATCAATCAATCTTCACACTCTGTAAATGTAACTTGAAAATGGATTGAAATGCTAGTTAGCTTGTCTAAGGCACCTGGTATTTACCAAAGTTAAATAGCAGAAAGTTATTTTGTCAACTGAGGTCGAAGAAAATAAGGACACAAGCAAAGGTACCATACGCACGAGTCGGAGTCTTCACTTTTTCAGGTCAGTGGATGTTTATGAAATAGTGTAATTTATTCTAAAAGGCGGCTAGAGTTGCCATAAGTAAACAAGGTATGTGTAATGTGAGTTTAACAGCAGCTCAGTAAATAGTTTTCATTCTGAATGGTACTTTAGGGGTAGTCCATTGGGGCAGTCTATGGACTGGGGGTCAGTGTTTTGTCCACCACCAAATGCCTAAAGGGCCTTTTGATAATTTACTTTCTGTGTTATTTTTATGATGGTACGAGAAGCACTCCTATTAAAGATTTTTTATATTGTAATTTCCTGAAAGCAGCAGTGAGAGCAACGATGAAAGTGATGAGTCTGATTCCGACGACTCTTCAACAACAGACAGCAGCGACTCATCTGACGACAGCAGTAGCCCTTCTAGTAGCAGCGACAGTTCGGACAGTAGCAGCAGTTCAGAGGAATCAGACAGTGATGAAAAGCAAGAGAAGAAGAAGAAAAAGAGGAAAAAGAAGAAGCACTGAAATGAGGAAAAATGTGACAACCCAAATCGGTGGCATCAACTTGGAAATGTGATCTAGCATTTGAAAGACAATGAACCTATTGAGAGAGCTGATGGTGTCATGTTACCTTAATTCACTGAGCTACAAGTTCAGTCATTTGCAGTACCAGTGGTTTAGAAGGAATAGTGGAATGCAAAGCAAGAATATCCCGCAAGGTCACCCAGTATGTATTCATGGTTGCAAAGCCTGTTAGTTGCACACTTCATTCTGTAATTTTATGACATGCAAAACTGAATGACTTGAATGACTAATACTGAAGGTTCCTGATACATGAATCTTATTGTATTGGTTGTATCCATTTTTTGTATGACAGTCCTTGTTCTTCTCTGCTAGGTGAAACTGTGCCCGCAAGGTTAATTTAAGTTTTATAAACCCTGTGCTAAGCTTTGTAGTAGGGAAAACTTAACATTGTGGCATTTGTTTCCGTGAACATGGTACCATTCTGTTAAAGGAAGAATAATTTACAGATCTGCTGTTTGCTATGATCTTTCTTGATTGATGGAATGGAAGACTTTTGTTCTAAAGTGAGCCTTGCCACTCAAATTTTAGTTTGCAAGGAAACACTTACCCCATATTTTATTAGCAATTTTTATTTATTACACTTTTTAATCTTCACTTAAACCAATTCTCCCGAGTTTTGCACATGTGTACTCATGTGCATCCGTTTTGGCTCACTACACAATGCTTTTGGAAGTGTTGCGTGACAGCTCATCAGCTCATTGAACCTCACAATGTTCATCATACTTCTGGAAAAAGTGTTGCATGACGACTTAACAGCTAATTTAAACGAGGCCGATATCATTCTACTTATACAGCGTGCTATATGTATTTTACAAATAACTCTGAAAGAAACTTATAGAGTCAGTAACGTTACGCTGATTGTACGCTGAAAAAGAACTAACAGCAGTGACTTTTTTAATTTAATAAAGATTTTGTTACATATTGTGTCTGTTGACAAAGTACACGTGTTGATACCCTGGAATCTTGTGGTTCGTTTATGCCACACAGGGGGGATCCAGGATTTTTCTTAGGAGGGGGTGCACCATAATGGCATGGCGTAACTGATGACTTCTTTTGCATGATACTAGTTGTATTAGAAATCGGTAGGCCATCTGGGGGAGGGGGGGGGGGGGTAGCACCCCCTGTACCCTCCCCCGAGATCTGCCGCTGTCACAGACTCACTAACTCATTTTAAGAACCTGTTAGCCTGGTCTGCACAAACAAATGAAAGACCCATTGTTTTTAGCACAGCTCGGGACTTGTACGCCCGCACAGATTACCCAGGTAAACAACAAAGAAAAAATGCCCCTTTCCATTTCTGTTCACAAAAAGAAGTTTCCACCAGTGTCGGCGTTTTCGCGTAATAATAATAGTAATAATAATAATCATCATCATCATCAGTCGTCGTCATCATCATCATCATTTACATATCCGAACGCATCGAGTCTGATGCGTTTGGCTAAAAATGCGTATAACTTCCTGGGGCTGCACCGAAATTTTTAAATTGTTCTCTCTCCTAACCTTCCTCGTTTTTACTGCGATGCTTAACGACTGGAGGAGTCCAGCTTCACTCCAACTGGGGTATATTCTAGATTTTCTTGCTCTTTGCATTTAATTTCACGTAAATGTTTTACACCTAGAGACCCAACCAATAAAAAGCCAATTGTGCGCGGAGCTGTTTCATAATAGGGTTTTAGAACGTGTAGAAAGCGCGCCAGAGCGCGCGCAGTAGATCGAATTCCTTGTGACGTGCACTCTATGGTCTTTGTTACGTCATGTCCTAAAGTTAAAATTATTGTCTTGTCGGTAGCCTGAGTTGCTGAGCTATAAACAGGAAGTTGGACGTTTAAAAATCTATTCAACAATTCTAAATTTCACGATGTCGCTTCAGCATGATTCTGCTTCGGAAGCCGAGATGTGGGACCAACATGATATCGACCAATCATCTACGAGCAACCTTGCGCTGGAAGCTGCAGCTAACTCCAATGAAAGTGTAGAACAAGATTTCGATTCCTTACCCCTAGAAATGGATGATATTATGTGTAAAGAATCGGACCACGCCCAGCTGGAAAATGACTTTACAATGTACGAAAAATTGACAATGCTACAAGACACTTTCAAAACTGTTGGCGGAGACCTGGATGAAATCAAGACCTTAATGTTTAAGCTACGCGATGTGTTAAAAACAGACGGAGATGAAGAACTTGGTTGTGATAGTAAGCAGAGGCATGGCTGTTCTGGGGAAAGTTCTAACGACATTTCAGTAATAGAAGAAAACGAAGCCTCTATGCAAGATTTGCCGCTATTACAAAATGGAGATAAGTTGAAGTGTCCCACAAGAGAGAGTTCGACTGAATCAATGGACGACTGTAAATACTCCACTCTTATTGCAGATATTGAAGTTTTGAAAAACAAACTTGTCTCACTCAAGAGAAATCTTGCAGAATAATTAAGTTTCTTTTCAGTCGTCATTATCACATTGAAACAAAAAATTTGTACTAGTTTATCAAAGAGCAAAGACATATTTTCATCATTGAAATAATAATAAATATGGCGCGAGTACGGCGTTATTTCAGTGAAAAGCTGAGAGAAAAGACTACATGCAGAATTAGTTTTATGTTGTTGTTGTTTTTACATTCACGTAAATTAGTACTTATTTTTTCTCTCTCGCCGGTACCCATTCATACATCTGGGTGGAGAGAGGCACTGTGAAAGTAAAGTGTCTTGCCCAAGAATACAACGCAATGACCCCGCCCAGGGCTCGAACCCAGACCGCTCGATCCGGAGTCCAGCGCCCTAACCATAAGGACCCATATGGCCAACACTTCTCCCAGAGTTCATCATCATCATCATCATCATTTATTTGCCACTTCAAAATTAAACATACAAATTAAAATAACTTAAAAAGATAGGGCGAGGAGACCTCCAAGAAACCACAAGGCTTATGAGGGAGGCCACATCGGGTTAGCAATAAGTTTGTAATTTCGCTGTGAATGTGCAGCTAGGCCAATTTCAGACTCATTTTATTAGAAATTTAATCATTTTTTCTTAAAAGAAGAGAAGCTACTCGAACCAGTGATCGATTCTGGTAGAGAATTCCAAATTTTAGGACCCTGGAAAAGTATTGTAAACTGCTTTAGATTTGTACGACAGTGATGTGGTCGATAACACTTGGCTATTATTGTATCATAACTGACTACTAGTAGAAAACAAGTTCAACTAGAAGTGACACATTTTCTCTCAGGATTTGGTCAAAATTAAATGACGGCCTCCAATTATACAATCAAACTCCGTCGACTCTCGATTCTATTACAACAGGCAACAAAGGGTAATTATGTCGAGAAATCGGTTCTGCATGCAGTCCCTACGCGGAAATCATGATCAATTGGCTGTAGGGTGGTTCTTTCTTATTAAACACTAGCAATGTTTTATTTTAATTCCTGAGTTCTGATTGGTTAACAGGCAATGGTGTATTAGCTCATATACCATTGACCTTAAATATGGTAGCCGATACGGCGCGTCAACCAAAACAGCTGGGAAGCTAAAATATTGCATTTCTTTGGGCGTTTCTAGTTAAACATTTTTTTCACTCGCGCTTGTTGAGTATGAGATCGTTATAGCCAACTCGGCGCTAGGCGCCTCGCTCGCTATTCACCATGTCATATCCAACGCGCGCTCGTGGAATAATTGTTAAGTAGCCGATCGGGGGCAACAATGTAATGGCTTGATCCAAGCCAGTATCATTCCTTCCTTAAGGCACAAACTTATTAGTTGCGTAGGCGGGAAAATGAAACAGTTAGTTTATTATCAACAGGAAAGTAATGAAGATAAATAAACCGAAAAATCAAATTTTGAAAAACTGACGGTTCGTGCGTTAGCCTTTATCGTAAGCTCCGACGAAGAGGTAACTCTCAAAACGGCAGCTTTTCGAAATTCGCTCCAGACTTTTTTTTATCGTTATCATGTTCCTTGTGATAATCAACCTAGTGCTTCCTCAAATAAGCCAGAAGAGGAGAGGAAAGAAGACCCTGACGTGACGTCGACTAAGACGATTTCTAGATTGCGCACTCTGTATCGTATGTAAGTCACAAGACATAAGATACAACCAACGGCGAGACAACACGCTAGCACGTTGTAGTCTTGCTTAATTTTCGTAGTATTTTCACTTTGACTCAGAATTTGGTGCATGCGGTAATAAGCTCTTTGGATAGCAAGCAAGCTTTTATCTGCAGTTTTCAGCTTTTTAAAGTTTCCCACAAACCCACGCCGAAGGCAATTAAGATTTATTGTTGTATTTGCTAGTACCTATATTTAATTCTCTTCTTGATTATTTCATTGTATGATCTAATCCGCAGATCAGTGTCTATCTATCAAATTTCCATTGGTTGCAAATGAAATAATCTAGTTGTTTTATGTATGGAGGAATATTTAATAAACCCTGGTCCCAAAAAGAGCTTCAATTCAGACTCGATTCGGATCGATCTGCATCGATCCAGAATCGACCAGAATCGATCCTGGATCGACCCGGATCGATTCTGGATGGATTGTGGAGCGATCCGGAGTTTAATGCCACACGAGAAGCAGAAGCAGGCTGTCACGTTTTCTAAAAAAATGCCTCATCCTGCGATTTTTAACAATCTGAACAGTTGAGGTTTTGCAAGAAGTCTTTATGTGAATGTGACTTGTTCATGAGGGTGATCTGACGCTTTATGTAGCAAAATTTAATACCAGATGTTTTCATTGATTTCCGGCCGTCTTGTTGAAGTATGAGCAGCTTGGCTCCAACATGGCGTTTCTGTACTGTGCTCTCTAAATTTGCGTGACAGATAACTCGAGTACAGATCGAATAACGCACAGACCTGAGACTTGGACAAGTAGTTTATATAGAAGTTTCTACAACCTGTAATATTCTTGATCTTATTGACTCAATAGTTCAGGATTTATATTTTCACGGCGTGATAGTGGCGTGTCAGTGAAAACCACCCATATTCAGATAATGCTGATGATAGTTTCTCGTGGTTCTCGTGGTTCTCCTGGTTTTCCTGGTTCTCCTGGTTCTCCTGGTTCTCCTGGTTCTCCTGGTTCTCCTGGTTCTCTTGGTTCTCCTGGCTCCCGTCGTTCTCCTGGTTCTCCTGGTTCTCCTGGTTCTTCTGGTTCTCGTGGTTCTCGTGGTACTCCTGGTTCTCGTGGTTTTCGTGGTTCTCCTAGTTCTCGTGGTTCTTGTGGTTCTCCTGTTTCTCATGGTTCTCGTGGTTCTCGTGGTTCTCCTGGCTCCCGTGGTTCTCCTGGTACTTGTGGTTCTCCTGGAACTCCTGGTTCTTCAGGTTATCCTGGTTCTCCTGGGTCTCGTGGTTCTCCTGGTTCTCCTGGTTTTCCTGGTTGTCCTGTTTCACGTGGTTCCCCCGGTTCTTCTCGTTCACCAATTGTAATTTTTTAATGAACTTTCTATTGTAATTTTAGACACCTTTTTAATTGAAATTGTAATTACCTTTTACCTAGAATTATATTTATATAGATTTCTATTTATTCATGTCATAATTCACAATTATGTACATATACACTTTTTACCCCTTTTAACCGTCTTTTATTTGTAATTTTTAAACCTTTTTCATTTCACGAGAGCGTTTTAACGAGCTACGGCTCCTAAGCTCTTCGTGTATAAATAAATTATGTCTATGTCTGTCTATGTCTACCTGTTTTTACTGGTTCTCCTGGTTCTCGTGGTTCTGCTGGATCTGCCGGTTTTCCTGGTTTTCCTAGTTCTCCTGGTTCTCCAGAATCTGCCGGTTCTCCTAGTTCTCCTGGTTCTCCTAGTTTTCCTGGTTCACCTGGTTCTCCTGGTTCTACAGGTTCTCGTGGTTCTCCTGGTTCTCCTAGTTCTCGTGGTTAACGTGGTTCTCGTGGTTCTCGTGGTTATCCTGGTTCTACAGGTTCTCGTGGTTCTCCTGGTTATCCTGGTTCTTCCAGTTCTCGTGGTTCTTCTGGATCTCGTGATTCTCCTTGTTCTCATAGTTCTTGTGGTTCTCCTGGTTCTCCTGGTTCTCCTGTTTCTCCTGGTTTTCCAGGTTCTTCTGGTCCTCTAGGTTCTTCTGGTTCTCGTGGTTCTTCTGGATCTCGTGGTTCTTCTGGTTCTGGTGGTTCTTCTGGTTCTCGTGATTCTCCTGGTTCTCGTGGTTCTTCTGGATCTCGTATTCTCCTTTCTTTTTCTCAGTTTTTTGGTTCTCGTGGTTCTTCTGGATCTGGTGGTTCTTCTGGTTCTGTTGGTTCTTCTGGTTCTCGTGGTTCTTCTGGTTCTTCTGGATCTCGTGGTTCTTCTGGTTCTGTTGGTTCTTCTAGTTCTCGTGGTTCTTCTGGTTCTCGTGGTTCTTCTGGATCTCGTGATTCTCCTGGTTCTTCTGGTTCTCGTGGTTCTTCTGGTTCTCCTGGTTCTCCTGGTTCTCGTGATTCTCCTGGTTCTTCTGGTTCTCGTGGTTCTTCTGGTTCTCGTGGCTCTCCTGGTTCTCGTGATTCTCCTGGTTCTTCTGGTTCTCGTGGTTCTTCTGGTTCTCCTGGTTCTAGTGATTCTCCTGGTTCTTCTGGTTCTCGTGGTTCTTCTGGTTCTCGTGGTTCTCCTGGTTCTCGTGGTACTCCTTGTTATCATAGTTCTTCTAGTTCTCCGGGTTCTCCTGGTTCTCGTGATTCTCCTGGTTCTTCTGGTTCTCGTGGTTCTCGTGGTTCTCCTGGTTCTCGTGATTCTCCTGGTTCTTCTGGTTCTCGTGGCTCTCCTGGTTCCCGTGGTTCTCCTGGTTCTCGTGGTACTCCTTGTTATCATAGTTCTTCTGTTCTCCTGGTTCTCCTGGTTCTCGTGGTACTCCTTGTTCTCATAGTTCTTCTTTCTCGTGTTCTCGTGATTCTCCTGGTTCTTCTGTTCTCCTGGTTCTCGTTGTTCTCGTGGTTCTCCTGTTCTCCTTTTCTCCTGGTTCTCCTGGTTCTCGTATTCTCCTGGTTCTTCTGTTCTCCTGGTTCTCGTGATTCTCCTGGTTCTTCTGCTCTCGTGGTTCTCGTTGTTCTCGTGGTTCTCCTGTTTTCGTGGTACTCCTTGTTCTCATAGTTCTTGTGGTTCTCCTGGTTCTCCTGTTTCTCCTGGTTCGCCTAGTTCTTCTCGTATTCTCCTGGTTCTTCTGTTCTCGTGTTCTTCTGGATTTTGTAATTCTCCTGGTTCTCCTGTTCTCGTGGTACTCCTTGTTCTCATAGTTCTTGTGGTTCTCCCGGTTCTCCTTTTCTCCTGGTTCGCCTGGTTCTTCTCGTGATTCTCCTTCTTCTGTTCTGTTTCTCCTGGATCTCGTTTCTCCTGTTCTCCTGGTTCTCGTGTACTCCTTGTTCTATGTTCTCCTTCCTTTCTTCTTTTGTTTCTCTCGTTCTTTTTTCTCGTTTTTCTTGTATTCTCCTGGTTCTTCTGTTCTCTATTCTTCTTTCTCGTTTTTTGGATCTTTTCTGTTCTGGTGGTTCTTCTGTTCCGTGTTCTGACTTTGATCTCCTGGTTCTTCTGTTCTCGTGGTTCTTCTGGATCTCGTGTTTTCTGTTCTTTTTCTTCCTTCTCCTGTTCTTCTGTTCTGTGTTCTTCTGTTCTCTTGTCTCTGATTCTCCTGGTTCTCCTGGTTCTCGTGGCTCTCCTGGTTCCCGTGGTTCTCGTGTTCTCGTGGTTCTCATGGTTCCACAGGGCACAGAGGAGTCAAGTTTGTCCGCATTCAAATCTCTCCGTGCAAAACGATCTTCAAAGCGATCGTGTAAGCGTACGTGATACAAACGCCGTCATACGATACTTGTTTGCAGATCGTCTGGTGATATCGTATTCTGACAATGGTCGCCTGGGGCGAAAAAAATCGTGGCCCGAAGGGCGACGATTTTTTTCGGAAAGCGACGAGGCACGAAGTGCCGAGAAGAAAAAAGACAAGGGACGAAACATTATACCACGTGATCGGCTCGATGTCACCCGAAGCATACTGGTGGCGGAAACGGAAGTCGTGTGTAGATCCATGCTGTGACAGATGAAATCAACCGCTACTAATCCGAAATTCAAAACAACAGCTGATCCTTCGACCGGCGGTAAGATTCAAAATATGAATAGTGCTCTCCGGGAAAAGCGAAATTTACCAGACGAGGAACAACGCAATCCGAAGAAATTGAAAGTGGAAAACAATGCTTTCTCTTCAAAGTGGTAATTTACTTGTGAAACACATTACGGTATTGCAACATCACATGTCTCGTGACGCATTTCCGCCACCAGTATCCTCCGGTCCACATTGTACGAAAACAAATTTTTAACTGCCTAAAACTCGTCCCCCGAAATACAGCTTAAACGACTTGTTTGAAGATTTTCTTACAGCGTATGGGGAGAGAATACTAGTCTTAAACCACATGTCAAAAATGAGATCGTTACGTTTGATTTTGAGCGAGGAACGAGGGATCGGAATTTCGCCTCAAATCGCTTTCGTCCCTTGCTCTCTTTCTTACTGCTGGTCTCTCTGGTAACGCCCACAAACATTGCTGTCTGCGGATGTCGCATGACCAGACCATCTGTAAACAAGAATCGCATGACGGCGCTGTATCGTCTGTATCACGAACGGCTTACACGATCGCTTTGAAAGGCTTTTGAAGGTCGTTTTGCACGGTAGAGATTTTGAACTGCGGACAAACTTGACTCCTCTGTGCCCTGTGATGGTTCTCGTGGTTTTCGTGGTTTTCCTGGTTCTCGTGGTTCTCGTGGTTCTCCTGGTTCTCCTGGTTCTCTTGGTTCTCCTAGTTCTTTCTGGTTCTCCTGGCTCCCGTCGTTCTCCTGGTTCTACTGGTTCTCCTGGTTCTCCTGGTTCTTCTGGTTCTCGTGGTTCTCGTGGTACTCCTGGTTCTCGTGGTTTTCGTGGTTCTCCTAGTTCTCGTGGCTCTTGTGGTTCTCCTGTTTCTCATGGTTCTCGTGGTTCTCCTGGTTCTCCTGGCTCCGTGGTTCTCCTGGTATTTGTGGTTCTCCTGGAACTCCTGGTTCTTCAGATTATCCTGGTTCTCCTGGGTCTCGTTGTTCTGCTGGTTCTCCTGGTTTTCCTGGTTGTCCTGTTTCACGTAGTTCCCCCGGTACTTCTCGTTCAGCTATGTCTACTGGTTCTCCTGGTTCTCCTTGTTCTCCTGGAACTGCCGGTTTTCCTGGTTTTCCTAGTTCTCCTGGTTCTCCTTGATCTGCCGGTTCTCCTAGTTCTCCTGGTTCTCCTGGTTCTCCTAGTTTTCCTGGTTCACCTGGTTCTCCTGGTTCTACTGGTTCTCCTAGTTCTCGTGGTTCTCGTGTTCTCCTGGTTCTCTTGGATCTGCCAGTTGTCCTGGTCCTCCAAGTTCTCCTGGTTCTCCTGGATCTGCCGGTTCTCCTAGTTCTCCTAGTGTTTCCTTATGCTCCTGTTTCTTCTCATTCTCCTGGTTCCCGTGGTTCTCGTGGTTTTCCTGGTTCTTCTGTTCTTCTGGTTCTCGTGGTTCTCCTCGTTCTTCTGTTCTCGTGTCTCCTCGTTCTTCTGTTCTCGTGGTTCTTCTGGACTCTGATTCTCCTGGCTTCTGTTCTCTAGGTTCTTCTGTTCTCGTGGTTTCTGGATCTCGTGGTTCTTCTCGTTCTGTGGTTCTTCTGGTTCTCGTGGTTCTTCTGGTTCTCGTGGTTCTCCTGGTTCTCGTGGTACTCCTTGTTATCATAGTTCTTCTAGTTCTCCGGGTTCTCCTGGTTCTCGTGATTCTCCTGGTTCTTCTGGTTCTCGTAGTTCTCGTGGTTCTCCTGGTTCTCGTGATTCTCCTGATTCTTCTGGTTCTCGTGGCTCTCCTGGTTCCCGTGGTTCTCCTGGTTCTCGTGGTACTCCTTGTTATCATAGTTCTTCTGGTTCTCCTGGTTCTCCTGGTTCTCGTGGTACTCCTTGTTATCATAGTTCTTCTGGTTCTCCTGGTTCTCGTGATTCTCCTGGTTCTTCTGGTTCTCGTGGTTCTCGTGGTTCTCGTGGTTCTCGTGATTCTCCTGGTTCTTCTGGCTCTCGTGGTTCTCGTTGTTCTCGTGGTTCTCCTGGTTCTCGTGGTACTCCTTGTTCTCATAGTTCTTGTGGTTCTCCTGGTTCTCCTCTTTCTCCTGGTTCGCCTAGTTCTTCTCGTGATTCTCCTGGTTCTTCTGGTTCTCGTGGTTCTTCTGGATTTTGTAATTCTCCTGGTTCTCCTGGTTCTCGTGGTACTCCTTGTTCTCATAGTTCTTGTGGTTCTCCCGGTTCTCCTGTTTCTCCTGGTTCGCCTGGTTCTTCTCGTGATTCTCCTGGTTCTTCTGGTTCTCGTGGTTCTCCTGGATCTCGTGGTTCTCCTGGTTCTCCTGGTTCTCGTGGTACTCCTTGTTCTCATGGTTCTCCTGGTTCGCCTGGTTCTTCTGGTTCTCGTGTTCTCCTCGTTTTCTTTTCTCGTGGTTTCTGATCTCTGATCTCTTTCTTCTGTTCTCTAGGTTCTTCTTTTCGTTTTTCTGATCTCTTTCTTTGTTTGTTTCTTCTGTTCTTTCGATTGATTCTCCTGTTTTCTGTTCTGTGTTCTGGATCTTTTTTCTGTTCTTTGTTCTTCCGGTTCTCCTGGTTCTTCTGTTCTCGTGTTCTTTGTTTGGTGCGACTCCTGTTCTCCTGTTTCGTGGCTCTCCTGTTCCCGTGGTTCGTGTTCGTGTTTGACAGGGCAAGGAGCCGCCTTCCGCCGAGCGCGTGTAGCGTACGTGATACCGCCGCATACGAATTCAGATCTCTGGTGATACGACTGACAATGGTCGCCTGGGGCGAAAAAAATCGGGCCCGAGGGCGCGATTTTTCGGAAGCGACGAGGCACGAAGTGCCGAGAAGAAAAAAAGACAAGGGACGAAACATTATACCACGTGATCGGCTCGATGTCACCCGAAGCATACTGGTGGCGGAAACGGAAGTCGTGTGTAGATCCATGCTGTGACAGATGAAATCAACCGCTACTAATCCGAAATTCAAAACAACAGCTGATCCTTCGACCGGCGGTAAGATTCAAAATATGAATAGTGCTCTCCGGGAAAAGCGAAATTTACCAGACGAGGAACAACGCAATCCGAAGAAATTGAAAGTGGAAAACAATGCTTTCTCTTCAAAGTGGTAATTTACTTGTGAAACACATTACGGTATTGCAACATCACATGTCTCGTGACGCATTTCCGCCACCAGTATCCTCCGGTCCACATTGTACGAAAACAAATTTTTAACTGCCTAAAACTCGTCCCCCGAAATACAGCTTAAACGACTTGTTTGAAGATTTTCTTACAGCGTATGGGGAGAGAATACTAGTCTTAAACCACATGTCAAAAATGAGATCGTTACGTTTGATTTTGAGCGAGGAACGAGGGATCGGAATTTCGCCTCAAATCGCTTTCGTCCCTTGCTCTCTTTCTTACTGCTGGTCTCTCTGGTAACGCCCACAAACATTGCTGTCTGCGGATGTCGCATGACCAGACCATCTGTAAACAAGAATCGCATGACGGCGCTGTATCGTCTGTATCACGAACGGCTTACACGATCGCTTTGAAAGGCTTTTGAAGGTCGTTTTGCACGGTAGAGATTTTGAACTGCGGACAAACTTGACTCCTCTGTGCCCTGTATGGTTCTCGTGGTTTTCGTGGTTTTCCTGGTTCTCGTGGTTCTCGTGGTTCTCCTGGTTCTCCTGGTTCTCTTGGTTCTCCTAGTTCTTTCTGGTTCTCCTGGCTCCCGTCGTTCTCCTGGTTCTACTGGTTCTCCTGGTTCTCCTGGTTCTTCTGGTTCTCGTGGTTCTCGTGGTACTCCTGGTTCTCTGGTTTTCGTGGTTCTCCTAGTTCTCGTGGCTCTTGTGGTTCTCCTTTTCTCATGGTTCTCGTGTTCTCCTGGTTCTCCTGGCTCCGTGGTTCTCCTGTATTTGTGGTTCTCCTGGAACTCCTGGTTCTTCAGATTATCCTGGTTCTCCTGGGTCTCGTTGTTCTGCTGTTCTCCTGGTTTTCCTGGTTGTCCTGTTTCACGTAGTTCCCCCGGTACTTCTCGTTCAGCTATTTTCTACTGTTCTCCTGTTCTCCTTGTTCTCCTGGAACTGCCGGTTTTCCTGGTTTTCCTAGTTCTCCTGGTTCTCCTTGATCTGCCGGTTCTCCTAGTTCTCCTGGTTCTCCTGGTTCTCCTAGTTTTCCTGGTTCACCTGGTTCTCCTGTTCTACTGGTTCTCCTAGTTCTCGTGGTTCTCGTGGTTCTCCTGGTTCTCTTGGATCTGCCAGTTGTCCTGTCCTCCAAGTTCTCCTGGTTCTCCTGGATCTGCCGGTTCTCCTAGTTCTCCTAGTGTTTCCTATGCTCCTTTTCTTCTCATTCTCCTGGTTCCCGTGGTTCTCGTGTTTTCCTGTTCTTCTGTTCTTCTGTTCTCGTGTTCTCCTCGTTCTTCTGTTCTCGTGTTCTCCTCGTTCTTCTTTCTCTGTTCTTGGATCTCGTATTCTCCTGTTCTTCTGTTCTTAGGTTCTTCTGTTCTCGTGGTTCTTCTGATCTGTTTTTCTCTTGTTTCTTCTGTTTCGTGTTCTTCTGTTCTCGTGGTTCTCCTGTTCTCTGGTACTCCTTTTTCATAGTTCTTCTAGTTCTCCGGGTTCTCCTGGTTCTCGTGATTCTCCTGGTTCTTCTGGTTCTCGTAGTTCTCGTGGTTCTCCTTTCTCGTATTCTCCTATTCTTCTGTTCTCGTGCTCTCCTGGTTCCCGTGGTTCTCCTGTTCTCGTGTACTCCTTTTATCATAGTTCTTCTGTTCTCCTGGTTCTCCTGTTCTCGTGTCTCCTTGTTATCATAGTTCTTCTGGTTCTCCTGGTCCTCGTGATTCTCCTGGTTCTTCTGGTTCTCGTGGTTCTCGTGGTTCTCGTGGTTCTCGTGATTCTCCTGGTTCTTCTGGCTCTCGTGGTTCTCGTTGTTCTCGTGGTTCTCCTGGTTCTCGTGGTACTCCTTCTTCTCATAGTTCTTGTGGTTCTCCTGGTTCTCCTGTTTCTCCTGGTTCGCCTAGTTCTTCTCGTGATTCTCCTGGTTCTTCTGGTTCTCGTGGTTCTTCTGGATTTTGTAATTCTCCTGGTTCTCCTGGTTCTCGTGGTACTCCTTGTTCTCATAGTTCTTGTGGTTCTCCTGGTTGTCCTGTTTCTCCTGGTTCGCCTGGTTCTTCTCGTGATTCTCCTGGTTCTTCTGGTTCTCGTGGTTCTCCTGGATCTCGTGGTTCTCCTGGTTCTCCTGGTTCTCGTGTACTCCTTTTCTCATGGTTCTCCTGGTTCTTCTGTTCTCGTGGTTCTCCTCGTTCTTCTGTTC
The DNA here is from genome assembly GCF_052425735.1 of Oculina patagonica. NCBI lineage: Eukaryota > Metazoa > Cnidaria > Anthozoa > Scleractinia > Oculinidae > Oculina > Oculina patagonica. Next base: position 27,722,186 of record NC_135762.1, read on the forward strand.
TCGTTTCTCCTCGTTCTTCTTTCTCTGGTCCTGGATCTCGTATTCTCCTGTTCTTCTGGTTCTTAGGTTCTTCTGTTCTCCCGTCTCTGTCTTCTGTGGTCCGGTCCGTGTTCTGGATCTCGTGATTCTCCTGTTCTCTGTCTGAGGTTCTTCTGTTCTCGTGGTTCTTCTGGATCTCGTGGTTCTTCTGTTCTTTTCTTCCGGTTCTCTGTTCTTTCGTGTTCTCTGGATCTGTGATTCTCCTGTTCTTCTGGTTCTCGTGGTTTCTCCGTGGTGCTGATCTCCTGTTCTCCTTGTTCTCGTGGCTCTCCTGGTTCCCGTGGTTCTCGTGTTCTTTGGTTCTCGTTTTTCGTGTTTTCCTGTTCTTGTTCTCGTGTTCTCCTGTTCTCCTGCTTCTCCTGGTTCTCCTGGTTCTCCTGGTTCTCTTGTTCTCCTAGTTTTTCTGTTCTCCTAGCTCCCGTCGTTCTCCTGGTTCGACTGGTTCTCCTGGTTCTCCTGGTTCTCGTGTACTCCTGTATCATAGTTCTTCTGGTTCTCCTGGTTCTCGTGATTCTCCTGGTTCTTCTGGTTCTCGTGGTTCTCGTGGTTCTCGTGATTCTCCTGGTTCTTCTGGCTCTCGTGGTTCTCGTTGTTCTCGTGGTTCTCCTGTTCTCGTGTACTCCTTGTTGATAGTTCTTGTGGTTCTCCTGGTTCTCCTGTTTCTCCTGGTTCGCCTAGTTCTTCTCGTGATTCTCCTGGTTCTTCTGGTTCTCGTGTTCTTCTGGATGTAATCTCCTGTTCTCCTGGTTCCGTGTACTCCTTGTCTCATAGTTCTTGTGGTTCTCCTGGTTCTCCTGTTTCTCCTGGTTCGCCTGGTTCTTCTCGTGATTCTCCTGTTCTTCTGGTTCTCGTGTTCTCCTGGATCTCGTGGTTCTTCTGGTTCTCCTGGTTCTCGTGGTACTCCTTGTTCTCATGGTTCTCCTGGTTCTCCTGGTTCTTCTGGTTCTCGTGGTTCTCCTCGTTCTTCTGGTTCTCGTGGTTCTTCTGGATCTCGTGATGCTCCTGGTTCTTCTGGTTCTCTAGGTTCTTCTGGTTCTCGTGGTTCTTCTGGATCTCGTGGTTCTTCTGGTTCTGGTGTTCTTCTGGTTCTCGTGGTCTTCTGGATCTCGTGATTCTCCTGGTTCTTCTGGTTCTCGTGGTTCTTCTGGTTCTCGTGGTTCTTCTGGATCTCGTGATTCTCCTGGTTCTTCTGGTTCTCGAGGTTCTTCTGGTTCTCGTGGTTCTTCTGGATCTCGCGGTTCTTCTGGTTCTGTTGGTTCTTCCAGTTCTCGTGGTTCTTCTGGTTTTCGTGGTTCTTCTGGATCTCGTGATTCTCCTGGTTCTTCTGGTTCTCGTGGTTCTTCTGGTTCTCTTGGTGCTTCTGATTCTCCTGGTTCTCCTGGTTCTCGTGGCTCTCCTGGTTCCCGTGGTTCTCGTGGTTCTCGTTGTTTTCGTGGTTTTCCTGGTTCTCGTGGTTCTCCTGATTCTCCTGGTTCTCCTGGTTCTCCTGGTTCTCTTGGTTCTCCTAGTTCTTTCTGGTTCTCCTGGCTCCCGTCGTTCTCCTGGTTCTACTGGTTCTCCTGGTTCTCGTGTACTCCTGTATCATAGTTTTTGTTCTTTTCGTGATTCTTGTTTTGGTTTCGTTTCGTTGTATTCTCTGTTCTTCTGGCTCTCGTGTTCTGTCTCGTTTCTTGTTTGTCTCCTGTTGATAGTTGTGGTTCTCTGTTCTCCTGTTTCTCCTGGTTCGCCTAGTTCTTCTCGTATTCTCCTGGTTCTTCTGGTTCTCGTGGTTCTTCTGTTTTGTATTCTCCTGGTTCTCCTGGTTCTCGTGGTACTCCTTGTTCTCATAGTTCTTGTGGTTCTCCTGTTTCTCCTGGTTCCTTTTTCTCGTATTCTCCTGGTTCTTCTGGTTCTCGTGGTTCTCCTGGATCTCGTGGTTCTTCTGGTTCTCCTGGTTCTCGTGGTCTCCTTGTCTCATTCTCTTTCTCTGTTTTTGTTTTTGTTCTCCTGTTTTTGGTTCTCGTGGTTCTCCTGTTTTGTCTGTTTTCTGTTTCTTGTTTTGTCTTAGTTTTTTGTTTTTGTTTTTTTTTTTTCTTTTTTTTTTTTCTTTTTTTTTTCTCTTTTTTTTTTTTGTTTTTCTTTTTTGTTTTTGTTTTTTTTTTGCTTTGATTCTTTTCTCTGGTTCTGTGGCTCTCCTGTTCCCGTGTTTGTTTGTGTTGTGTTTTTTTTCGTGGTTCTCCTGGTTCTCCTGGTTCTCCTGGTTCTCCTGGTTCTCCTGGTTCTCCTGGTTCTCTTGGTTCTCCTAGTTCTTTCTGGTCTCCTGGCTCCCGTCGTTCTCCTGTTCTACTGGTTCTCCTGGTTCTCGTGGTCTCCTGTATCTAGTTCTTCTGGTTCTCCTGGTTCTCGTGATTCTCCTGGTTCTTCTGGTTCTCGTGGTTCTCGTGGTTCTCGTGATTCTCCTGGTTCTTCTGGCTCTCGTGGTTCTCGTTGTTCTCGTTTCTCCTGTTTGTGTCTCCTTTTCTGATAGTTTTGTGGTTCTCCTGGTTCTCCTGTTTCTCCTGGTTCGCCTAGTTCTTCTCGTGATTCTCCTGGTTCTTCTGGTTCTCGTGTCTCTGGTTTTGTATTCTCCTGGTTCTCCTGGTTCTCGTGGTACTCCTTGTTCTCATAGTTCTTGTGTTCTCCTGTTCTCCTTTTTCTCCTGGTTTGCCTGGTTCTTCTCGTGATTCTCCTGGTTCTTCTGGTTCTCGTGGTTCTCCTGGATCTCGTGGTTCTTCTGGTTCTTCTGGTTCTCTGTACTCCTTTTCTCATGGTTCTCCTGGTTCTCCTGGTTCTTCTGGTTCTCGTGGTTCTCCTCGTTCTTCTGGTTCTCGTTGTTCTCCTCGTTCTTCTGGTTCTCGTGGTTCTTCTGGATCTCGTGATGCTCCTGGTTCTTCTGGTTCTCTAGGTTCTTCTGGTTCTCGTGGTTCTTCTGGATCTCGTGGTTCTTCTGGTTCTGTTGGTTCTTCCGGTTCTCGTGGTTCTTCTGGTTTTCGTGGTTCTTCTGGATCTCGTGATTCTCCTGGTTGTTTTGGTTCTCGTGGTTCTTCTGGTTCTCTTGGTGCTTCTGATTCTCCTGGTTCTCCTGGTTCTCGTGGCTCTCCTGGTTCCCGTGGTTCTCGTGGTTCTCGTGGTTCTCGTGGTTTTCGTGGTTTTCCTGGTTCTCGTGGTTCTCGTGGTTCTCCTGGTTCTCCTGGTTCTCCTGGTTCTCTTGGTTCTCCTAGTTCTTTCTGGTTCTCCTGGCTCCCGTCGTTCTCCTGGTTCTACTGGTTCTCCTGGTTCTCCTGGTTCTCCTGGTTTTTCTGGTTTTCGTGGTTCTCGTGGTTCTCGTGGTTTTCGTGGTTCTCCTAGTTCTCGTGGTTCTTGTGGTTCTCCTGTTTCTCATGGTTCTCGTGGTTCTCCTGGTTCTCCTGGCTCCCGTGGTTCTCCTGGTATTTGTGGTTCTCCTGGAACTCCTGGTTCTTCAGATTATCCTGGTTCTCCTGGGTCTCGTTGTTCTCCTGGTTCTCCTGGGTCTCGTTGTTCTCCTGGTTCTCCTGGTTTTCCTGGTTGTCCTGTTTCACGTAGTTCCCCCGGTTCTTCTCGTTCAGCTGTTTCTACTGGTTCTCCTGGTTCTCGTGGTTCTTCTGGATCTGCCGGTTTCCCTGGTTTTCCTAGTTCTCCTGGTTCTCCTTGATCTGCCGGTTCTTCTAGTTCTCCTGGTTCTCCTGGTTCTCCTAGTTTTCCTGGTTCACCTGGTTCTCCTGGTTCTACTGTTCTCCTAGTTCTCGTTTTCGTGTTCTCCTGGTTCTCTTGGATCTGCCAGTTGTCCTGTCCTCCAAGTTCTCCTGTTCTCCTGGATCTGCCGGTTCTCCTAGTTCTCCTGGTTTTCCTGTTCCGGTGTTCTCCTAGTTCTCCTAGTGTTTCTTATGCTCCTGTTTCTTCTCATTCTCCTGTTCCCGTGTTCTCGTGGTTCTCCTGTTCTTCTGTTCTCGTGTTCTCCTGTTTTCCTGTTCTCGTTTTTTTTTTTATCCTGGTTTTCCTGGTTCCCGTGGTACTCCTTTTCTCATAGTTCTTGTGTTCTCCTGATCCTCCTGGTTCTCCTGTTCTTCTGTTCTCGTGTTTAGTGGTTCTCCTGTTCTCGTATTCTCCTTTCTTCTGTTTTAGAGGTTCTTCCCGTTCTCGTGTTTTCTGGTCTCGTGTTTTCTGTTCTGTGTTCTTCTGGTTCTCTGTTTCTGTTTCGTTCCTGGATCTCGTGATTCTCCTGTTCTCTGTTCTCGTGTTTTCTGTTCTCCTAGTTCTCCTGTTCTCCTGTTCTCCTAGTTTTCCTGGTTCACCTTGTTCTCCTGGTTCTACTGCTTCTCCTAGTTCTCGTGGTTCTCGTGGTTCTCCTGGTTCTCTTGGATCTGCCAGTTGTCCTGTCCTCCAAGTTCTCCTGGTTCTCCTGGATCTGCCGGTTCTCCTAGTTCTCCTGGTTTTCCTGGTTCCGGTGGTTCTCCTAGTTCTCCTAGTGTTTCCTTATGCTCCTGTTTCTTCTCATTCTCCTGGTTCCCGTGGTTCTCGTGGTTCTCCTGGTTCTTCTGGTTCTCGTGGTTCTCCTGGTTTTCCTGGTTCTCGTGGTTTTCTTGTTTTATCCTGGTTTTCCTGGTTCCCGTGGTACTCCTTGTTCTCATAGTTCTTGTGGTTCTCCTGATCCTCCTGGTTCTCCTGGTTCTTCTGGTTCTCGTGGTTCTAGTGGTTCTCCTGGTTCTCGTGATTCTCCTGGTTCTTCTGGTTCTCGTGGTTCTTCTGGATCTCGTGATTCTCCTGGTTCTTCTGGTTTTAGAGGTTCTTCCCGTTCTCGTGGTTCTTTTGGATCTCGTGGTTCTTCTGGTTCTGGTGGTTCTTCTGGTTCTCGTGGTTCTTCTGGTTCTCGTGGTTCTTCTGGATCTCGTGATTCTCCTGGTTCTCTGGTTCTCGTGGTTCTTCTGGTTCTCCTGGTTCTCCTGGTTCTCGTGATTCTCCTGGTTCTTTTGGTTCTCGTGGTTCTTCTGGTTCTCGTGTTCTCCTGTTCCCGTGGTTCTCGTGGTTCTCGTGTTCTCGTGGTTCTCGTGTTCTCTAGTTCTCCTGGTTCTCCTGGTTCTCTCAAAACGGCAGCTTTTCGGAATTCGCTCCAGAATTTTTTATCGTTATCATTTTTCTTGTGATAATCAACGAAGTGCTTCCTCAAATGAGCCAGAAAAGTGAGGAGAGGAAAGAAGACCCTGACGTGACGTAGACTAAGACGACAAAGACGATTTCTAGATATCGCACTCTGTATGGTATGTAAGTGACAAGACATAAGATAAAACCAACGGCGAAACAACACTCTAGCTGGTCGTATTTTCACTTTGACTCAGAATTTGGTGCATGCGGTAATAAGCTCTTTGGATAGCAAGCAAGCTTTTATCAGCAGTTTTCAGCTTTTAAGTTTCCCACAATCCCACGCCGAAGGCAATTAAGATTTATGGTTGTATTTGCTAGTACCTATATTTAATTCTCTTCTTGATTATCTCATTGTATGATCTAATTCGCAGATCAGTGTCTATCTGTCAAATTTCCATTGTTGTAAATGAGATAATCTAGTTGTTTTATGTATGGAGGAATATTTAATAAATTGCCTGGTCCCAAAAACAGCTTCAATTCAGACTCGATCTAGATCATTCTGCATCGATCCAGAATCGAGAATCGATCCACTAATTTCAGAACAGTTTACACCATAAATCTGCGAAATTTCCGTGACGTAGCCCTTTTAAGTGACCTGTAATACACCATCCCAAGGGACCCAAAAAGGGCTAAAAGAGCGGAAAATTAAAATTAAAATTAAAATGAAAATGAAAATGAAAATGAAAATGAAAATGAAAATGAAAATGAAAATGAAAATGAAAATGAAAATTAAAATGAAAATGAAAATGAAAATGAAAATTAAAATGAAAATGAAAATGAAAATGAAAATGAAAATGAAAATGAAAATGAAAATGAAAATTAAAATTAAAATTAAAATTAAATAATAAAATTAAAATTAAAATTAAAATTAAAACACAATTAAAATAAAGATTAAATTTTAGCTTATGCACCCCTGCAAACATCTTTTTTCGAAATTATTACTATTTTTATACCTATCGTGTTTGAAAACAATTTATTTTGTCTTTCCAGGCCCTGCAAACAATTTTTTCAAAATTTTTCATCCCCCCCCCTCCAAAAAAATAATGGTCCGTCCCTAAGTTTAATTAAATTAAATTGTATTCGTTAAATTATAAATTATATACGTAAACATATCGAAGATCCCATACTAGGATTGGGTTCTCCTGGTTCTCCTGGTCTCCTGGTTCTCCTGGTCTCCTGGTTCATGTGGTTCTCCTGGTTCACCTGGTTCACCTGGTTCACCTGGTTCACCTGGTTCTCCTGGTTGTCGTGGTTCTCCTGGTTTTCCTGGATCTGCCGGTTCTCCTAGTCCTCCTAGTTCTCCTGGTTCTCCTGGTTGTTGTCCTGGTTCTCCTGGTTTACCTGGTTCACCTCGTCCCCCTGGTTCTCCTGGATCTGCCGTTCCTCGTGGTTCTGCTGGTTCACCTGGTTCAAGTGGTTCTCCTGGTACTCCTGGTTCTCTTGGATCTGCCGGTTCTGCTGGTTCACCTGTTCTCTTGGTCTCCTGGTTCACCTGATTCTCCTGGTTTACCAGGTTCTCGTCGATCTGCCGGTTCTCCTAGTTCTCCTGGTTCTCCTGGTTCTTCTGGTTCTCCTGGTTCTCTTGGTTCTCCTGGTTCTCCTGGTTCTTCTGGTTCACCTGGTTCACCTGGTTCACCTGGTTCTACTGGTTCTCCTGGTTCTCCTGGATCTGCCAGTTCTCCTGGTTCTCCTAGTTCTACTGGTTCTCCTGGATCTGCCGGCTCTCTTAGTTCTTCTGGTTCTCCTGGTTCTCCTGGTTCCCGTGGTTCTCGTGCTTCTCGTAGTTCTCCTGGTTCTCCTGGATCTGCCGGTTCTCCTAGTTCTCCTGGTTCTCCTGGTTCCCGTGGTTCTCGTTGTTCTCGTGGTTCTTCTGGTTCTCCTGGTTCCAGTGGTTCTCGTTGTTCTCCTGGTTCTTCTGGTTTTCCTGGTTCTCCTTTTCCCGTGGTTCTCCTGGTTCTCCTGGTTCTCGTGATTCTCCTGGTTTTCGTGGTTCTCGTGGTTCTCGTGATTCTCCTGGTTTTCGTGGTTCTCGTGGTTCTCCTGGTTCTTGTGAATCTCCTGGTACTCCTGGTTCTCGTGGTTCTCCTGGTTCTCCTGGTTCTCCTGGTTCTCCTGGTTCTCCTGGTTGTCCTGGTTGTCCTGGCTCTCCTGGTTCTTCTGGTTCTCGTGGTTCTCGTGGTTCTCGTGGTTCTCGTGGTTCTCGTGGTTCCCGTGGTTCTCGTGGTTCTCCTGGGTCTCGTGGCTCTCCTGGTTCTCCTGGATCTGCCGGTTCTCCTAGTTCTTCTAGTTCTCCTTGTTCCCGTGATTCTCGTTGTTCTCCTACTTCTTTTGGTTCCCGTGGTTCTCCTGGTACTCCTGGTTCTTAAGGTTCTCGTGGTTCTCCTGGGTCTCGCGCGTGGTTCTCCTGGTTTTCCTGGTTTTCCTGGTTCACGTGGTTCTCCTGGTTCTTCCGATTCTCCTTGTTCTAGTGTTTCTCCTGGTTTTCCTCGTTCTCGTGGTTCTCGTGGTTCTCCTGGAAATTTACGGCGTTTAGGTCGAAATTCAAGCAACTAACCGCAAAACCAAAAAATATGTTGCGTGTTTCATTACGCGTATAAAGCATTCGCGTACAAATTGTTCGTGTGTCCAAATAAGGTACTTAACAAAATGAATATTCAAACGCTGTGCGCGCGCGTTACACGTTTCAACCCTTATAGGTTTCTGATAATACTTAATCCTACGTAAAAGACCAAGGTTCTTATTAACCTTAGATGAAATATACTCAACATGGTCGGACCATGTAAAAGTTGAGGACAACATAACTCCCGAATATTTAAAACTAGTAACAGAATTTATATCAGTGTCAATAATAGATAATGAGAAAGAGGAAATACCAACAACTTATTACTGCCTATAATCATGGAATTCGTCTTAGTAAGATTCAAAGTTAGCTTATTTTCATGTAGCCACTGAGCAACTTTCAAGAGATCATCATTTAGTGCCTCTTCTAACAGGTGTGGCTCCTTAGCAAAATAGTACAGGACCGTGTCATTAGCATACAAAGTCACCTCGCAATTCTTTATAGCCAGAGGAAGACCATTAATATAAACCAAGAAGAGAAGCGGTCCCAAAATACTCCCCTGATGCACCCCAAAGGTCATCGGGAGTGTGTCAGACACAGCATCACTACAGGCAGTCCTCTGTTTACGATGACTCAGGTAAGACTTGAACCACTGCAGGGTACTGTGCGAGACACCGATAGCCGACAACTTAGACAGCAAGATGTTATGGTCAACTGTATCGAATGCCTTGGTCAAATCTAAGAACACTGCACCGCACAGTTCTCCACTCTCCATATGCAATAGGACCTCATCTGCAAAACTGGTGAGAGCTGAAGTTGTAGACAGCTTCGGACGGAAGCCAAATTGTTTGCTGGAAATGAGGTTATTTGAATCCAGAAAGTCATAGAATTGAGAATGGACGACTTTTTCCAGTATTTTACTCATTGTTGGCAGAATAGAAATTGGGCGATAATTTGACGCATTTGTCCTATCTCCAGTTTTAAAAAGCGCAGCCACTTTCGAGCATTTCCATATTTCAGGAAAATTGCCAGTGCGAATAGAAAGATTCAGTAACTTGGTGATCGAGGGACAAATAGCACGCGCGCCACACTTTTTAAAAAAGTCTCGCACGGATGTTGTCTAAGCCAATAGCTTTGTTTGTCTTCAGAGAAAGCAGATGCTTGAGAACTGTTTCCTCGTCAACTTCATGGAGCGAAAAAGACTGTAATTTCGTGGCCAATCTGACTGGGAACATAGTAGCAGCTGATATTTTATCTGCAAGACTTCTGCCTATGGATGCAAAATAACAGTTGAGCACGGATGCAATAGAGGCTGGAGTGGTGTGTTCAACGCCATCAACTACGATACATTGTGGGCTCGAGGAATTAGTCTTACGCGAAGACACCTCATTCACCGCCTGCCAGATCTTCCCTGAATCCCCTTTTGCCTCTATTCCCGTGGTTCTCCAGGATCTGTCTGTTCTCCTAGTTTTCCTGGTTCTCTTAGTTCTCCTGGTTCTCGTGATTCTCCTGGATCTGCCGGTTCTCCTGTTTCTCTTAGTTCTCTTGGTTCCCCAGGATCTTCCGGTTCTCCTGGTTCTTCAAGTTATCCTGGTTCTCCTGGATCTGCCGGTTCTCCTAGTTCTCCTGTTTTCCTGGTTCTCCTGATTCTCCTGGTTCCCGCGGTTCTCCTGGTTCTCCTGGATCTGCCGGTTCTCCTAGTTCTCCTGGTTCCCGTGGTTCTCCTGCTTCTCCTGGTTCCCGTGGTTCTCCTGGTACTCCTGGTTCTTAAGGTTCTCGTGGTCTCCTAGGTCTCGCGCGTTGCTCTTCTGGTTCTCCTGGTTTTCCTGGTTCTCCTGGTTCACGTGGTTCTTCTGATTCTCCTGGTTCTACTGATTCTCCTGTTCTCCTGGATCTCCTTACTTCTCTGTTTTCCTGTTCTCCTAGTTCTCCTGATTTCGTTCCTCCTGATCTGCCGGTTCTCCTTTTCTCCTAGTTCTCTTCTCCAGGATCGCCGTTCTCCTGTTCTTCTTCTCCTGATCTCCTGGTCTTCCGTTCTCCTAGTTCTCTGTTTCCTGTTCTCTGATTCTTTTCTTCTTCTCATCTTTCCGCTCCCTCCTGTTCCCCTTTCTTTTTGTTTTTTTTTCCTGTTTCGTGTTCTCGTGATTCTTCTGGTTCTCGTGTTCTGTGGTTCTTCTTTCTCGTTTTTGGTTTTTCTGGTTCTCCTGGTTCTCCTGTTTCTCCTGGTTCTCTCGTTCCCGTGGTTCTCCTGGTTCTCCTGTTAGCGTGTTCTCTGTCCCGCTTTTCGTGTTTCGATTTCTGTGTTCTTCCGGTTCTCCAGGATCGCGTGGTTCTCCTGGTTCTCGTGGTTCTCCTGGTTCTCCTTGTTTTCCTTGTTCCCGAGGTTCTCGTGGTTCTCTTAGTTCTCGTGGTTCTCCTGGTTCTTCTGGTTCTCGTGGTTCACCTGGTTCACCTGTTCTCCTGGTTCACCTGGTTCTCCTGGTTCTCTTTGTTCCCGTGGTTCTCCTCGTTCTCCTGGTTCTCTTGGTTCCCGTAGTTCTCCTGGTTCTCCTGGTTCTCGTTGTTCTCGTTGTTCTCCTGGTTCTCGTGGTTCTCGTGGTTCTCCTGGTTCCCGTGGTTCTCGTGGTTCTCCTATTCTGTGATTTCTTGTTCTCCTGTTCTCCTGGTTCTGCTGTTCTCCTCGTTCACCTGGTTCTCCTGTTCTCCTGGTTCTTCTGGTTCTGCTGGTTCTCCTCGTTCACCTGGTTCTCCTGGTTCTCCTGGTTTTTCTGGTTCTCCTGGTTCTCCTGGTTCTCCTGGTTCTCCTGGTTCTCCTCGTTCACCTGGTTCTCCTGGTTCTCCTGGTTTTCCTTTCCTTTTTCCTGTCTTTTACGTTTTTATTTTTTGTTCTCCTGTTCTCTTTGTCGTGTTCTCCTGTTCCCTGTTCTCTGTTCACCTGTTCTCCTGTTCTCTTTTTCCCGTGTTCTCCTCGTTCTCCTGGTTCTCTTGGTTCCCATAGTTCTCCTGGTTCTCGTTGTTCTCGTTGTTCTCCTGGTTCCCGTGGTTCTCGTGGTTCTCCTGGTTCCCGTGGTTCTCGTGGTTCTCCTAATTCTCGTGATTCTTCTTGTTCTCCTGGTTCTCCTGGTTCTGCTGGTTCTCCTGGTTCCCGTGATTTTCCTGGTTCTCCTGGTTAGCGTGGTTGTCTTATTTGTCTTGGTTCTCCTGGTTCTCCTGGTTGTCGTGGTTCTCCTGGTTTTCGTGGTTAGCGTGGTTCCCGTAGTTCTCGTGGTTCTCGTGGTTCTTCTGGTTCCCCTGGTTCACCTGGTTTTTCTGGTTCTCCTGGTTCTCCTGGTTCTCCTGGTTCTCCTGGTTCTCCTCGTTCACCTGGTTCTCCTGGTTCTCCTGGTTTTCTGGTTCCCGTGTTTTCTGTTCTTGGTTAGCGTGTTATGCTTGGTCTTTGGTTCTCCTGTTACGTGGCTCCGGAGTGTGGTTCTCTGGTTTCGTGGTTAGCGTGGTTCCCGTAGTTCTAGTGGTTTTGTGGTTCTCCTGGTTCTTCTGGTTCTCCTGGTTCTCCTCGTTCACCTGGTTCTCCTGGTTCTCCTGGTTCTCCTGGTTCACCTGGTTCCTCTGGTTCTCCTGGTTCTTCTAGTTCTTCTGGTTCTCCTGGGTCTCCTGGTTCTCCTGGTTCTCCTGGTTCTCCTGGCTCTCCTGGTTCTCCTGGTTCTCCTGGTTCTCTTGATTGTTCAGGTTCTCCTGGTTAGCGTAGTTCTCTTAGTTCTCTTGGTTCTCCTGGTTCTCCTGGTTCTTGTTGTTCCCGTGGTTCTCCTTATTCTTGTGGTTCTGCTGGTTCTCGTGGTTCTCGTAGTTATTCTGGTTCTTCTTGTTCTCCTGGAGCGCGTGGTTCCCCTGATTCTCGTGGTTTTCGTGGTTCTCGTGCTTCTCGTGGTTCTCCTTGTTCCCGAGGTTCTCCTGGTTCTCGTAGTTCTTCTGGTTCTCCTGGTTACCGTGGTTCTCGTGGTTTTCCTGGGTCTCCTGGTTCTTTAGGTTCTTCGTGGTTCTCCTAGTTCTTCTGGTTGTCGCGGTTATCCAAGTTCTGCCGGTTCTCTTGGTTCCCCTGGTTCTCGTGGTTATTCTGGTTTTTCTGGTTCTCCTGGTTATCGTGGTTCTCCTGGTTCCCGTAGTTCTCCTGGTTCTCGTGGTTCTCGTGGTTTTCGTAGTTCTACTGGTTTTCCTGGTTCTCCTTTTTTCCTGTTCGTTGTTCTCGTGGTTTTCTGTTTCGTGAGTCTCCTGGTTTTCCTGTTCTCCTGTTCTCTGATTAGCTTGTTTTTAGTTTTTTGTTCCCTGGTTCCCGTGGTTTCGTGGTTCTCGTGGTTCTCGTGGTTCTGTGTTCTCGTGGTTCTCGTGGTTCTGTGTTCCCGTGGTTCCCGTGGTTTCGTGGTTCTCGTGGTTCTCGTGGTTCTCGTGGTTCTCGTGGTTCTCCTGGTTTTCGTGGTTTCGTGGTTGTCCTGTTCCCGTGGTACTCGTGGTTCTCCTGGTTCTCGTGGCTCTCGTTTTTCTCCTGGTTTTCTGGTGTCGTGGTTCTCCTGGTTGACCTGGTTCTCCTGGTTTTCCTGGTTCTTCTGGTTCTCCTGGTTCCCGTGGTTCTCCTGGTAGTCGTGGTTCTCCTGGTTTTCGTGGTTCTCGTGGTTCCCGTAGTTCTCCTGGTTCTCGTGGTTTTCGTGGTTCTCCTGGTTCTTCTAATTCTCGTGGTTCTCCTGGTTCACCTGGTTCTTCTTGTTCTCCTGGTTCTCCTGTTTCTCTTGGTTGTTCAGGTACTCCTGGTTTGCGTGGTTCTCGTAGTTCTCTTGGTTGTCCTGGTTCTCGTGGTTCTCCTGTTTCGTGTCCGTGTTCTCTGTTCTAGTCTCCTGTTCACCTGTTCTCTGTTCTAGCCTAGTTTCTCCTTTCCCTTTCGTTTTTTTTCTTTCTTTTGTTGTTTTTTTTGTTTCGTTTTTTTTGGTGTTTGGTGGGTTTCGTGTTTCGTGTTCGGGTTCCCTGCGTAGTCCGTGTGGTTCTGTGGTGTGTGTTCTCGTGTTCTCCTGTTCTCCTTTCGTGGTCTCGTGTTCTTTCTCGTTGCTCTCTTTCTCTGTTCTTCTGTTCGTGGTTCTCCTGTTGACCTGGTTCTCTTTTTCCTTTCTCCTGTTCTTTGTTCCCTGTTCTCCTGTAGTCGTAATTCTCTTTCGTTTGTTCCCTAGTTCTCTGTTCGTTTCGTTCTCCTGTCTCTAATTCTCGTGTCTCCTCTCTTCTCCTGTTCTCCTTTCTTTGTTTTAGGTACTCTTAGTTTTGTCCTGTTCCCATGGTTCTCTTCTCGGTTTCGTGTCTTTTCTTGTACACTTTCGTCTTGTTTTTGTTCTTGGTCTTTTCTCGTTGTGCTCTGTTCTCGTGTTCTCGTGTTTTCCTGTTCTCTGTCTTCAGGTCTGTGTTCTGTTCTCTGTTATCGTTTTCTTCTGTTCTCCTGTTTTCCGTGTTCTCCTGTTCCCTGTTCTCTTCTCCTTTCCTGGTTCTCCTGTTCTTTTTTCCTGTTCCTTATTCTTTCGCTCCTGTTCTTCTTTCTTCCTAGTTCTCGTGTCTCTGTTCTCCTGTTCACCTGCCTGTCACTGTTCTCCTGTTCTCCTGGTTCTCCTCGTTCACCTGTTCACCTGTTCCTCTGTTCTCCTGTTCCTGTTCTCTGGTCTCCTGTTCTCCTGTTCTTTTTTCAGGTTCTCCTGTTAGCTTAGTCGTTCTCCTCTTCTCCTGTTCTTTTTTCCCTGTTCTCCGTATGGTTCTCTGTTCTTGTAGTTTTTCTTGTTCTCCTGGAGCGCGGGCTCCTGTTCTCGTTCCGTGCTCTCGTGGTTCTCCTTTTCCCGAGGTTCTCCTGTCTCGTAGTTCTCTGTTCTCTGGTTACGGTGGTTCTCCTGTTCTCGTGTTCCTGACTCCTGTAGGTTCTCGTGTTCTCCTAGTTCTTCTGGGTCGCGGTTACCAGCTCCGGCTCTGTTCCTTCTGTGGCTTGCTCTACGTGTTCTCCTGTTCCCGTAGTTCTCTGTTCGTGTCCGTGGGCTCCGTGCCCCGTAGTTCTCTGTTCCGTTCGTGTTCTCCCCAGTAGTCTCCGCCCGAGCCGCTCCTGGTTCACCTGCGAGGTACTCCTGTGCGTGTTCTCTAGTTTTTGGTTGTCCTGTTTCCGTGGTTCTCCTGGTCTCGTGGTTCTCGTGGTTCTCGTGGATCTCTTGGTTCTTGTGGTTCTCTTGGTACTACTGGTTCTCGTGCTTCTGGTGGTTGTCCTGGTTCTTGTGGGTCTCGTTGTTCTCGTTGTGCTCCTGGTTCTCGTGGTTCTCGTGGTTTTCCTGATTATCCTGGTTCTTCAGGTTCTCGTGGTTTTTCTGGTTCTCCTGGTTCTCGTGGTTCTCGTGGTGTTCGTGGTTCTCGTGGTTCTCCTGGTTCTCCTGGTTCCCGTGGTACTCGTGGTTCTCCTGGTTCTCGTTGCTCTCGTTTTTCTCCTTTCTTTTTCGTTTTTACTTCTCCTTTTTCCTGTTCTCCTGTTTCTTGTTCCCGTGTTCTCCTGTAGTTTTCTCTTTCGTGTTCTCGTGTTCCCGTAGTTCTCTGTTTTCGTCGTTTTCGTGGTTCTCCTGTTCTTCTAATTCTCGTGGTTCTCCTTTCTTCTTGTTCTCCTGTTCTCCTGTTTCTCTTTGTTAGGTACTCCGGTGCGTGTTCTCTTAGTTCTTTGGTTGTCCTGTTCCCATGGTTCTCTTTTTTTCGTGATCTTTGTTCTTGTGTTCTCCTGGTACTACTGGTTCTCGTGCTTCTGGTGGTTTTCCTGGTTCTTGTGGGTCTCGTTGTTCTCGTTGTGCTCCTGGTTCTCGTGGTTCTCGTGGTTTTCCTGGTTCTCCTGGTTCTTCAGGTTCTCGTGGTTTTTCTGGTTCTCCTGGTTATCGTTGTTCTTCTGGTTCTCCTTTTTCCTTTCCGTTCTCGTTGTTCTCCTGGTTCCCGTGGTTCTCCTTGTTCTCCTGGTTCTTCTGGTTCTCCTGGTTCTCCTGGTTTTCCTGGTTCCCGTGATTTTATTGGTTCTCCTGGTTAGCGTGGTTGTCTTATTTGTCTTGGTTCTCCTGGTTCTCCTGGTTTTCGTGGTTAGCGTGGTTCCCGTAGTTCTCGTGGTTCTTCTGGTTCTCCTGGTTCACCTGGTTCTTCTGGTTCTACTGGTTCTCCTGGTTCTCCTGGTTCTCCTCGTTCACCTGGTTCACCTGGTTCCTCTGGTTCTCCTGGTTCTTCTGGTTCTCCTGGGTCTCCTGGTTCTCCTGGTTCTCTTGGTTGTTCAGGTTCTCCTGGTTAGCGTGGTTCTCTTAGTTCTCTTGGTTCTCCTGCTTCTCCTGGTTCTTTTGTTCCCGTTTCTCCTTTTTTTTCTCTTTTTTTTAGTTTTTCTTCTTTTCTCCTGAGCTGTTCTCCTGTTTCGTTTTCTCGTGCTTCTCGTGGTTCTCTTGTTCCCGAGGTTCTCTGTTCTCGTAGTTCTTTCTCTGGTTCGTGGTTCTTGTTCTGTGGTTTCCTGATCTCCTGTTTTTAGGTTTCGTTTCTCCTAGTTCTTCTTTTCGCGTTCCAAGTTCTCCGGTTCTCCTGGTTTCCCTGGTTCTCGTGGTTCTTCTGGTTTTTCTGGTTCTCCTGGTTATCGTGGTTCTCCTGGTTCCCGTAGTTCTCCTGGTTCTCGTGGTTCTCGTGGTTTTCGTGGTTCTCCTGGTAGTCGTGGTTTTCCTGGTTTTCGTGGTTCTCGTGGCTCCCGTAGTTCTCCTGGTTCTCGTGGTTTTCGTGGTTCTCCTGGTTCTTCTAATTCTCGTAGTTCTCCTGGTTCACCTGGAGCTTCTTGTTCTCCTGGTTCACCTGTTTCTCTTGGTTGTTCAGGTACTCCTGGTTTGCGTGGTTCTCTTAGTTCTTTTGGTTGTCCTGGTTTCCGTGGTTCTCCTGGTTCTCGTGGTTCTCGTGGTTCTCGTGGATCTCTTGGTTCTTGTGGTTCTCTTGGTACTACTGGTTCTCGTGCTTCTGGTGGTTGTCCTGGTTCTTGTGGGTCTCGTTGTTCTCGTTGTGCTCCTGGTTCTCGTGGTTCTCGTGGTTTTCCTGATTATCCTGGTTCTTCAGGTTCTCGTGGTTTTTCTGGTTCTCCTGGTTCTCGTGGTTCTCGTTTTCTCGTTTTCTCCTGGTTCTCCTGGTTCTTCTGGTTCTCCTGGTTTTCCTGGTTCTCCTGGTTCTTCTGGTTCTCCTGGTTTTCCTGGTTGTTGTGGTTCTTCTGGTTCTCCTTGTTCCCGTGGTTCTCGTGGTTTTCCTGGTTCTCGTGGCTCTCGTTTTTTCCTGGTTTCTGGTTGTCCTGGTTCTCCTGGTTATCGTGGTTCTCCTGGTTCTCGTGGTTCTCGTGGTTCCCGTAGTTCTCCTGGTTCTCGTGGTTCTCGTGGTTCTCCTGGTTCTTCTATTCTCGTGGTTCTCCTGGTTCACCTTGTTCTTCTTGTTCTCCTGGTTCTCCCGTTTCTCTTTGGTCGGTTCTCCTTCTCTTGCTCTCGTGTTCTCGTGTTCTGTGTTTCGTTTCTTGTATTTGTTCTCTTGGTACTACTGTTCTCGTGCTTTGTGCTTCCTGTTCTGTGGGTCTCGTTTCTCGTTTTTTCCTTTCTCGTGTTCTCGTTTTCTCCTTGTTCCCGAGGTTCTCCTGGTTCTCGTGTTTTCCTTTTTCAGGTTCTCGTGGTTCTCCTGGTTCTTGTGGTTCTCCTGGTTCTCGTGCTTCTCGTGGTTCTCCTGGCTCTTGTGGTTCTCGTTTTTCTTGTGGTTCTGCTGGATCTCCTGGTTCTCCTGGATCGCGTGGTTCTCCTTGTTCTCGTGGTTTTCCTGGTTCTCCTGGTTCTCCTTGTTCCCGAGGTTCTCCTGGTTCTCGTAGTTCTCGTTGTTCTCTGATTACCGTGGTTCTCGTGGTTCTCATGGTTCTCCTGGTTCTTCAGGTTCCCGAGTTTTTCTGGTTCTCCTGTTTCTCTTTGTTCTCGTCGTTCTCCTGTTTCTCGTTGTTCTCGTGGTTCTCCTGGTTCTCGTGGTTGTTCTGGTTCTCCTGGTTTTCGTGGTTCTCGTGGTTCTCGTGGTTCTCCTGGTTCTGCTTGTTCTCCTGGTTCTCGTGGTTCTTCTGGTTCTCCTGGTTCTCCTGGTTCTTCTGGTTCTCCTGGTTCTCTTTGTTCTTCATGTTTTCGTGGTTCTTGTGGTTCTCCTGGTTCTCGTGGTTTTCCTGGTTCTTGTGGTTCTCCTGGTTCTCGTGCTTCTCGTGGTTCTCGTGGCCCTTCTGCTCTCGTTTTCTCGTGTTGCTGGAACTCCTGGTTCTCCTGGATCGCGTGGTTCTCCTTGTTCTCCTGGTTCTCGTGGTTCTCGTGGTTCTCGTGGTTCTTCTGGTTCTCCTTGTTTTCGTGGTTCTCCTGGTTCTTCTGGTTATCCTGGTTCTCCTGGTTCTTCTGGTTCTCCTGGTTCTCCTGGTTCTTCTTTTCTCCTGTTCTCCTGGTTCTTCATTTTCTCGTGGTTCTTATGGTTCTCCTGGTTCTCCTGGTTCTCTTGGTTACCGTGGTTCTCCTGGTTCTCGTGGTTTCCCTGGTTCTCCTGGTTCTTCAGGTTCTCGTGGTTCTCGTGGTTCTCGTAATTCTCCTGGTTCTCCTGGTTTTCCTGGTTTTCCTGGTTCTCCTAGTCTTTTGGCTCGTGGTTATCCAAGTTCTGCCGGTTCTCCTGGCTCGCGTGGTTCTCGTGGTTCTTCTGGTTTTTCTGGTTCTCCTGGTTCTCGTGGTTCTCCTGGTTCTCCTGGTTCCCGTGGTTCTCGTGGTTCTCGTGGTTCTCGTGGTTCTCGTGGTTTTCGTGGTTCTCCTGGTTCTCCTGGTTCTCTTGGTTTTCCGGGTTCTTTAGCTGGTTCTCGTGGTTCTCGTGGTTCTTCTGGTTTTCTTGGTTCTCTCGGTTCTCCTGGTTCCCGTGGTTCTCCAGCTTCTCCTGGTTAGCTTGCTTCTCGTGGTTCTCCTGGTTCTCCTGGTTCTTGTGGTTCTCGTGGTTCTCTTGTTTCTCGTAGTTCTGCTGGTTCTCGTGGTTCTCCTCATTATCCTGGTTCTCCTGGTTTTCCTGGTTCCCGTGGTTCTCGTGGTTCTTCTGGTTCTCGTGGTTCTCGTGGTTCTCCTGGTTCTCGTGGTTCTCCCGGATTTCCTGGATCTCCTGGTTCTCCTGGTTAGCGTTGTTCTCTTTGTTCTCTTGGTTCTTTTGGTTCTCGTGGTTCTTCTGGTTCTCGTGGTTCTCCCCGTGGTTCTCCTGGTTCTTGTGGTTCTCCTGGTTCTTCTGGTTCTCGTGTTTTTTCAGGTTGTCGTGGTTCTCGTGGTTTTCGTGGTTTACCTGGTTCTCCTGGTTCTCCTGGTTCCCGTAGTTCTCCTGGTTCTCCTGGTTCTCGTGGTTCTCCTGGTTCTTGTGGTTCTCGTTGTTCTTCTGGTTGTGTTGTTTCTCGTGGTTGTCGTGGTTGGGTCGTGGTTCTCGTGGTTCACTTGGTTCTCCTGGTTTTCCTGGTTCTCGTGGTTCTCCTGGTTCTCGTGGTTCTGCTGGTTCTGCTGGTTCTCCTGGTTGTTCAGGTTGTCCTGGTTCTCGTGGTTCTCCTGGTTTTTGTGGTTCTCCTGGTTCTCCTGGTTTTCCTGGTTCTCCTTGTTCCTGTGGTTCTCCTGGTTAACCTGTTCTTCTGGTTCACCTGGTTTTCCTTGTTTTCTTCGGCTGGTTATCCTGGGTTTACTGGTTCAGCTGGTTCTCCTGGTTCTCGTTGATCTGCCGGTTCACCTGGTTCTCCTGGTTCACTTGGTTTTGCTGGTTCTCGTGGTTCTCTTGTTTCTTGTGGTTCTCCTGGTTCTCGTGGTTCTCGTGGTTCTCGTTGTTCTCCGGGTTCTTCTGGTTCTCCTGTTTTACCTGGTTCACCTGGTTCTCCTGGTTATTACATTTGTGACCAAACCTTAGTGATTTCCAGAAACTATACTTGTTCCTTTAACAGTAGGGACATCGCCACTGTCTTTTTTATCACTAAAACGGACATCTAAGGTGGACATTACAATTTCTCTTGTATCACAAAGCTTGATCATTTATCTCTTAAAAGTAGTCAATGCACCATAAACTGATACGACGAAACAAAGTTGACTCAATCTGTATTAAGTCAAAACATCTTTGGATCTTCCTCGGAAATCTTCGGAGATCTTTGGTAATCTTCGGAAATTTTCAGAAAAGTTTGTAAAATGTTCGAAAACATTCGTGTGACCTTCCTTCCAATTCCAATTTTTTGCCGTGCCTTAATCTATTACTTGGTTATAATAATATATTACTGGATTATAATAATCTATTATCAGATTATAATAACCGTATTATAATCTATTGTTATTATAATCCACGGATTAATATTAATCCGTGTTGTCCTGACACAATGTACTGTACATACGAACAGGTATTAGAATCTTGTCAGAATCCAGAGGCGACGGAGCGTTTTGGAACGTTGTGGGTCTAAACCTGTCCCAAAAATACCCGGCAGGTTTTCATATTTAGAGCAACATTTTCCGTTGTAGCAACGGTTTTTTTATTGAGCAGTTTCTAGACCGAAGATTTCTAAAGATTCTCCGATTAATATATTGTTGTTCGAATTGAAGGCCATACGAATGTTTACGATCATTTTTCCAACTTTTCCGAAGATAAACGATGTTTCCCGAAAACTTCTAAGAAAGTTTCGAAGATGTTTGAACTTTCGATCGTTCATCATTAAATTATCGTCGGCAGACAAGACGTCATCGGTTTCTTCACGATTGTTCTCAGTGAGAGAAATTCCTTTAGTCCCTTTAATTTAACAAGTTTTTACCTAATTTTTTTAGACAGTTCAGACGATTCTACTTCATGTTTTCTTTTTGGGTAACTCTTTTGTCGTTGGAGGGCAGAAAATATAGGCTCTGAAGTAGCCAAAGTCAAGATAACGTGAAACACTATCTAAACAGCTTGTGGACCTCCACTTGTGGTGTTCTGGAGAAAGGAGGTTTGTTGAAAGACCTACCACATATGACTTTGCCAAAAACGAACCTGTTAAAACTTTTGTGAAACGATCACGAGAAGGATTATCGTTACAAACTGAAGGATTATCGTTACAAACCAAATTTACGCTGCGAAGGATTATCGTTACAAACCAAGTTTACGCTGCGCTCGCAATATTTTGGGCACCAAAACGGGGAGGAGGGGGGGGGGGGGGGGGCTGAGACCCCCTAAAAAAAAGTAACCATTTGAAGGGGCTACAACCTACTTCGGACCCTTCCGCCCCTTCCCCTGCTCCGCCACCTACGGAATTGCGCGCTTCTCTGCTGACTTGAATTTCTATTTGAGTTTGCTGGCACATTGAAACTTACCACCACAGTAAAAGCAATACACAATGAGATAAGTCTTAATTTGTAAGTGTTGTTTCATATATTGTATATAGTTAACTCTCTGATCTCTAAAACGGACGCCGTCGGGACCGGCTCCAACTATACACTCAACTTTCTCTTAAACGTACAGTTCTATAAGACGGACAACTCTTTAAAGTATGTCAGAGTATTTTAAATCATTTTTCTGATTACTTTCATATTGACGGAAACCTCAAACTAGTAGTTTTCTAATGTAGAAACACACCAAACGAAGAAATAAAAAGTAAAAAGCCAAAAATAAACAAGGATGGTTTCGACTGACGAAGATTAAGACGGATTACGAATGAAAGACTTGAAAAAACTTGCCAATTTTTTCAAGATGCGTAGTCTGTGACGTAGCTCCTTTAAGACGGACACCAGTGTTGGTCACGGCCTGTCCCTGCCATCTTTCAGTCATTTTACTGTAACTTAACTCCATACTGAGACGGTCAACTCTCTAAAACGGACAGTTTGAGCTGGTCCTAGTCTCCCTTAATCTCCTTAATCTCCCTTAATCTTCAGCTTAATCTCCCTCGCAGCCGTTTTTAGTGTCGTCACGCAACATTCCTCAGGAATGTTGCGTGACGACACTAAAAACGGCTGCGAGGGAGACTAAGCTGGTCCCGACGGTGTCCGTTCTAGGGAGAGTTGACTGTATTCATATTGTTTCATATTGTATCGGTAAACTGGTGGACGGTACAGTCAACTCTCGCCTTGCGGACACCCCGCTATTGCGGACACTCGCTATTACGGACAAAATCCAGATCCCCAACGAACAAGGTTTGACTGAAAATGATTCCCGCTATTACGGACTCTCGCTATGACGGACACAAAACGACGCCCCGAACGTGTCCGCTATAGCGAGAGTTGACTGTAATTACAAATTGAGCGAGGATTTTAAAACCAAATGGTAAAGAGTTGAAAGCTACATGCCATTGTTCCTTCGGCTTCTTGCAGTAAGCCACTACCTCTTTGGAACTTCTCTTTTCATTTCCCTGTTGTAAACACTACCTTAACTGTTTTCTAACTTAGAGACATTGTTGTGATCTGTTTGTTATTCTTATAATCGATTACCGTATTTATTCGATTTACCGTGTTTATTCGATTTATTTGATTTACTCCCATATGTGGCTTTCCAAGTTGCTCGAGATTTTCCAAAAAGTTGCTTGTAATTTCTCAAAAAGTTGCTCAAAAGTTGCTCCAAAAATCCAAAAAAGTTGCTTCTGATAACAAAAGTTGCTTGAAAGTTGCTCCAAAAAATCCAAAACGCTGCTTCTAATCCAGAGAATTTCTCTAAATATGTGCTAATTTCCCTTTGAGGGTAAGATTTCCAAACTGTTTTATGCAATTTTACAGCAAAAAAAGTATCTAAATAACATATTAAGGGAAAAATTTGTTAAATAACAAGGATTTCTTCAACTGAGAAAAATCGTGAAGATATCGATCGATGACGTCATGTTTGCTGACGAGTTTTGTAATGTTTTAATGCATAATAAGCCGAAAGTTGAAACGTCTTCAGATGTTCCTCGAAAATCTTCAGCAAACTTCGTTAATCGTCGGAAACGTTCGTATGGCCTTAGAACAACACTCGGATAATCTTCGGAGATCTTCGGTCTGGAAATTGCTCAAAATGCAACAAGTTGCTCTAGAGGAAAAAAGTTGCTCGAAGGGAAAAAAGTTGCTCGAAATGTGGAAAGTTGCCAAAAAGGTATATAGGTATGTGCCGCCCGATAGGGTATGGTTTTTGAGGTTCTCGGTCCTTAAATAGGGTATCATTTTTGTTCCTTTTGGCAATGTGTTCCCAGTGTGATCCTTAGATAGGGTACCTAAATTCTATTAGCTAAAATAAACGCCCAGCTAAACGAAAAAAAAAAGATATTTTAAGACTAAATTTTCTGTTTAGGTATCAGAAAAGCGATTTTATAAAGTTTTGTGTCTTGCCGTCTTCACGGAACGCTTCTCCTCCCCTTGAATAGGGTGTCATTTTTCGGTTTTGGGCCTTAAAAAGGGTGTCAATTTTCGCTTTCTTTATCCTTAAAAGGGTCAGGGTTTAAGAACCTTGGCGGCACACCCCTATCCGAAATTTATGGGAGTACCCCCCCCCCCCCCCCCCCGGGCGCCCACCTCGAATAAGCGCCCAACCTGTAGGTAGTAGAAAAGTTAATAAGCGCCCAGCCTCGAATAAGCGCCCACCCCCTCCTCCCAAAAAAAAAAACTGAAGTGCACAAGCTGAGTATACCTTAGTGACAATAAGATTGGAATGGACTTCGAACTACTAAAAGACTACTCGAGTTTTCTAATATTTTACAGAAACTTTCAAAGAACAGTTAAAATTCTGCTTTGGTACATTTGCACATCTTCACGTTTTATTAGTACCTGTTGTCTTGTTGCAAAATAAACGTACTTGCTGAAAATGGTAAAAATTTAATAAGCGCGCAGCCTCCAATAAGCGCCCACCTCGAATGCGCCCACTCTCAAGGTCCAAAAGGAACAATTGCATTTCTTGTTTTCCAAGGAAGTCAACATGGTAGTGACCGGACGACCGTTTCCTGACCAGTTCTTTTCATCTTTTTCGCTGTTCAACAAATTAACGACATTAACCCATTATGACTGCCTTTGTTCAAAGTTGAGGGTCGAAATAAGAATTACTAAACAAACATCCAATTTGTGGATCACTGTTTTATTATGCTGTCCTGAATAATTAAATCACTTCTCGGTCGGGGTGTGCTAAGTTGAGTAAGGTTAGTTAAGTTTTATATCGCACAGAAATTTCTGGTAACGATAATATTTTTATTATTTATGATATTTTGGAGGTAACTGAGAACAATATTTTTGAAACGCGTCAATGTCAATGCATTCAATGAAAGAACACCTGGGGGTGGGGGGGGGGGGGGGTTGTAAAGCGGATAATAAGAAGATGATCAAATTACGGAACTCTTTAAACCTCAGAAGGGCTTTTGCAAAAAAAAAAAAAAAATGAGATGCGTATGTCAAATATTGTCAGTTTCGCAAAATTTTAGCCTTTGCGCGGACTTCTACCATTTCCTTTCTTGCTACCAGGAAGCAATTTATTTCCTTGTATGCAATAAATAGAAAGCGTCTGCTCGCCAAGTGCAAAATTTTAATTTGATTCTGAAATATTTCTGGATCGACAAACTTCCTCGAAACTTCCCTGTTGTCAGAACTTACAGAAAAGTTCATGCTGTTGAAAAATACCGAACAGAAATAGGATCGCCATATGATTGGCTAAAAAGTGCTATGCTGTCAATCATCCTGTCGGTTGTCGTGCTTCCATGTTTTCAAGATGGCGGAAGGCGGATGATGCTTACATGAGCGTAATAACTTTTGTCCAGTTGAACAACTAACTTATGGGGCTTTTTGAGCCGACATTCAGTCATGAGCTTGCTAAAGAAACTTGCTTCTCTGTCGCCTCTTCAATCCCCGAGTTCAGACGTTGATAAGAAGCAATTAGACGATGGTTTTGTTGAGGGTGCCTCGGACGATTTGAGACTTGTGGACGTACACTGGAAAAATGCAAAGGCGATAATACTTCTGGATGAGAAAACTATTGGACACCATGAGCGATGTAATATTTTAGTGTACCATTTAAATGAAATTGTTTCCGTTTTAGTCGACGAAAAGGACGGTGATCCCGGTCCTTGTTTACAATACGTTCTGGACGAAAATGTGTTTCAAACCGTATTCACCTGGAGCGCGTCAAACAAGAATTGCGTTAAAGACATGAAGCGAGAGCAGCTTAGGTTTTTTAGGAACCTTATAGAAAAAGGCAGAGCGCCTCTGCTTATATACGAGCAAGTCTGGAAACCTCTGCTGTACCTCTTGCATTCTTGCGTGAACAACATTTCATCGGACATGGAGGAACATTTCGTGGCAGTGCTGAAAGGGCTTTGCGTGAGTGTTAACCGCGATATTGCGCTATTAGATCTGTTTTTCCTGGAGAATCACCATCACACGCAGATTGCAAAACTATCTGTGTTTTCTCTGCTCATTCCTTTTGTACATCGCGAGGGAAATGTTGGAATTTGGGCTCGCGATGCGATGCTTTTATGCATGGCTCTATCATCAGTAAACGCAAGATTGGGAACATACATCGCCGAGGAAACAGACTTCTGTCCCGTGAGTATTATAGTTATTTTTTATCACGTTACTTAATGTTTTGTACTTAAGGTAATTGTTTGTCATATAAGTTACATCTTAAAGTGTTTTTAACTTGTTCGATCCCGGGTCAAAGGTAGTTTTTTTTTCAAACTTTGGCGCGACTATTATGGGTATGACTATGTCAGTTTTATTTATTTTTGTTGACTTTGCCTTCAAATGGTTTACTCTTCGATTTAAAGAATTTGCTGACACTTTATGTCAGCTTTCTTTTCATATTTAGCTGCGATTACTTCCAGACAATGTTCGCTGAAACAAAGACTAAACACCCTGCAGAATTATTCACGTTAACTTTGCCAAATTATTTTCCCCAGAGTCAGCATGGATTCGATCCAAAGGTTGCAACTTTAAGTAACGTAAATGCGTATTCTACAGTTTATATTTGATCGTGATATTTCAAGTTTCGTTTTGAGTTTATTGTGTCCCGTTTGCAGTGTGTTTTGTCTATAATTCACTGTTAATTCATCCCAGCAAAAACGTGAAATCTGAAGTCTGCTCATTTGAAATTCTTTGCATTTGTTGATACCCCCTGATGTATGCAAATTTTTGGCTTAAAATAATTTGAATTTAGTACTACAGTGTCATACAAGTTTGGCAGCTGGTAAAATAATAAAACTGAGTGCCATGTAGTACGTAGAAAAGTGATCCACAGTCTGGTTTTGTGTGTGATTATATTCTTTTGAAAATTAGCTAAGCCATAATGAAAACTACAAATATTTGTGTTTTGTTGGTGAGTTTTAGTAATAAATAGTGCAGCAGTAGCAGTAATATTCAGTGACAGTGACAGGTAAAAGTTTACATTAATATTCAGACTGAAGTACTGTAGGTGTATGACAAATTTCTTACCCATTAAACCAAACCGCATCTTGTTCAATCTTTTTTCCCTGTTGATCACAATAATATTGCCTTGATCACTCCAGCAAAAAATTATTATTGTCTGATCATTGTTAATAATGATCTCTGAACACTATAGAAAGCTTTAAAAAAAAAAGTGATTGCAGTGGTACACATACAAACTGCATCTTTCTGTAAAATATTCTCGTCACTTGTTGTTTGATGATGTAATAATTGAGTTTGTACCAAGATATTTGATCTTGATAGATACAGGTTAAAGTTTATCAATTAAGATATCAACTGGTCAAAGTGTGTAGCGAGTGCAAACCTTCCCTTTTTAACTCAGAAAATGGCAAAACTATTTCTGAGTTCTCGGGAGCAAGGCCAATATGACTCCTTCGCTCCTCTCCTTCCA
Organism: Oculina patagonica; assembly: GCF_052425735.1. Lineage (NCBI taxonomy): Eukaryota > Metazoa > Cnidaria > Anthozoa > Scleractinia > Oculinidae > Oculina > Oculina patagonica. The sequence goes on from NC_135762.1 coordinate 27,747,807, forward strand.
TCCGTCAATAGCTCTTATTGCAGTTCCCAGCAGTTTGACACATAAACGAGGCGAAAGGGTCATTCTGCATTGTTTTAACCAATGTGTTGACCCTTTCGCCTCGTTCGCATACCTTCTCAAGAAAAGAATATAAATTATTATCGCAGGCTCAGCTACAATAACTGCTATTCATGGACTGTATTAACCAGTTCGTTGCAAACAAACCGAATGCTGTTTTGATGGAACTTTGTGTTGCGGCGCAAATGTTCCAATATTGATTGACAGTTTGCTCGTCGCAACTTGCAACCTGAGCAAGCTGCCAAGTTCCAGTTTTTAATTTTCCTGTATGGAACATAATAATTCCACCTCTGTTTCAAACGAGGATGAAATAATTGCCCTCTTATCAACTGCTTATCAACAGACTGTGAGAAATTAGCGACAGGCTTAGTTGAAATTGCCAAACTTGGAATTGAATCTTAAAATTCAAATTTGCTCCGCAAGCTATGGCTAAAGTTTGTAATTTTGAAGCGTCATTCCTAGGTTAGCAGTGTAAACTAAGCCTGTCGCTTATTTCTCGAATTCTGTTGATGAATAGTCAAATATGGGCAATTGTTTTCTGCTTCTTTGAAACAAAGGTGATTATAACCTTGTTTTATACCGCAAAATGAAAACCAGAACTTGGAAACTTGCTGGAACAAATTTGAATTAAAAGTTGCAAGTTGCAATGAGCAAACTGTCAATCAATATTGGAACATTGCACCGCAAAATTGCAGACTTCCCATCAAAAGAACATCCAGTTTGACTGTATTCCACTGACAAGTTCATATCATTAGTGCAGATGCACTATGTGATGGTTTGGTGGGTGCGGTTGCACCCAGCCGCTCGCGGTGACTCGCAATGAATTTCTGTGGAGGGGGTGGGGGGGGAGCCTGACGACCCCGGACGAGCACCCGACGAAGACCACGAAGCCCGCTCTCCGCCACACACGATGCGAGAAGTCCTGCTGAACTCAGAACTCGCGGGTTGCGTAGCCCAGACCGCGCCGAACCGAAAAGAGAGACTTCACGGCGCCGGAGACTGCGGATCGGACACCGACCAGGAACATCCTAGCTGCTGCGACCTGCGATTTGATTGAGTCGGGCACCGAATGTCGCGCCGCGTTCGCCGGAAGACAGTGCCGGGTCGTTGAAGATGGGCGGGAGATCAGTAGCCTGTGAACAGTTCCGGTTAGCAAACCGACATATATAAAACAACATACTTTCAATTGTTCCATATTGCATTCTGCACTTACCAAATCATCGAGATTTTTTTAGGTGTTGGCAACAGGACTCAGTGCACTGTACTCTGACCTGCCGACCTCACTTGACATCCCATCAGAGGACTGGTATTCTTTGGAAAGGGGACTGTGGGCAACATTTCCTGAACTGGTGTCTTTTCTGACATCTCTGGAGTTCTGTAACAATGTTATTCAGGTACATAAAATAAGAGATTATTGATGTGGCAGCTACTTCTGCCATTGTCAGTTTATTACAATGCTCATTATCTTGATTAAGGGTGCATTCGATTGGGGAATCTGGATTTGGATTTTAAAATTTAAATTTCAGATTTCCCAATAAAACAAAAAAATTCAAAAGCGGATTCTGACTTACCGAAATCATTTTCTGAGGTGGATTTCAAATAAAAAAATCCAAACCTGGATTTCATGGATTTCTTACTTCGCCTTTTTTTTGGGAAATCTGAAAAAAGATTTGCAAAGCTGTTATTTTGAGCAGTGGTCAATGATGCCCCACTGTGAATGCGTAATCCAGAATGGTGAACCAAAACACTGAAAAATGCATTTGATTGTGAAATCGAAATAAAGCTGATGTTTAGTTCCAAACAATAAAATTGAAAAATTAGTGGTCTGATTCATAAAATGCAGAACTTAGTTGTAAGTTTCACATTGTTGTTTTTCAGAAGACGGAAAATAAATTTGCCAAAAGTTATAAAGCATGTGCACAGCTATTTTCCTTCTCAATCAACCTTTTGTTGCTAAGCAAAAGTTGTTTATCATGAGCTTAAAAGCTCCCCATTCGTGCATGCAGAATTAGGAGAGCATAGAAAGCAGAACAGATTTGCAAATCCTTTTTCTGATTTTCCTCCCAACCCCTTACTCCCCCAAAAACAACAACACCAAAAAAAAAACACCAAAATAACAAATCCGTGAAATCCAAAGTTGGATTCCTTAATTGAAATCCCCTCAGAGAAAGACTTTGTTGCATCAAAATCTGAATTTGGATTAAGGTAGTAGAACTGCTATAAACATGTCCAATTTGAAAATTAATATCTCAAACATTAAATATTTTTTCAAAATAAAAGTTACATAGACTTATGGACAAGACCTGGACATTCAGGAAAATGATATACGAGGTGTCAATTTTCACACCTTAGGTGTGAATTCGCAGTTAAATCACAGGCTCATAAAATTAAAGATTGCCGATTTACGGCTTTCCTTTGAAAGATACCGTAACCAGAGCCGCACCTGCCACGCGAAAGAGGGGGGGGAGGTGGGATGGGATGAAACACAGAGAGACCGAGGGGAGCCCAATGGCGCAACACAGAAGAACCGAGGAAGACACGAGAGATGGCCGCGACGAGGACGCGGACCGCCGAGCAGATGGCCCCAAGGCCCGACCCAGCCTCCAGCCCCCACGCTGCCCAGTCCAGAACGACGCAGACGGAGAGTGGGGACGGGGGACGCGAGACGGGAGGGAGAGAGCGAGGAGCGCAGGAGACCAGACCGACGGGACCACCCCGAGGCGGGGGGCGGGGGGCCGCGGGGTTTACGGTACAGAGATAATTTCAACTGGAGCCGATTTATGATAGAAACGTTTAATTACCTACAAATACCGGAGTATGCCTGCATTTATTTCTGGAGATAGAGCGTTCTAGTTATTTTTATGTGTGCCTCAACTTTGAACAGCCATAATTTTGTCAAAAATGTCTGGGCCGCTCCGGGCATTCACACACAGTTTTCTCAACATAACACAAATAAACAGTGCAAATTTCACCGAGATCCTGACAATTCTACACCTTTAAATTGCAAGTACCTTTTGAGGCGGTCTGTTACAGCGGCGAAATTAGCGAATGTAAGCAGCGAAATGTGCGTTCGACGCTCTGTTTTTTTCGACGCCATATTGAATTCTCAGAGGTAGACCGCTGTTCAATGTGTTTAAGGCCGTATTGTTACGATTGCTACACGAACAAGCTTGAAAAAATACGGATTTTTCCGATTACTGTCGGAGAAAACATGGCGGCGTAAACAAATATGATACACATAGCAACGCCAGATTTCGCAATTGCGTTACGGAACTCATGCTGCATCTTCTCTGGGCTCTGCGAGGGTTGGATATCAAGACAGCTTCTTTGTAAGCTTTAGAAGGCTTAACAAGAGGCATAGATTTTGTTGATGCTTCCAAATTATAAAGAATTTCGCCGTCTTGCTAAAATTTCGCTCGAACTGTGTAGATACGATCGCATGTTATAAAGCCGATTCATGTAACATTGCTGTCAACGCGAGGTCATATCGACTCGGATGGCAGAGCGCTAATCATTAACATCGCAAAATGGCGTTTCTAGCAACCAACTTTCGCCTTTTTTTTCTCCGCTTCTAAGCTAAAAGAAGCCCCCCATCTCTTGTATTTGTGTTAACTTTATTAATATCTTTGAAAAGAGCGAGTTTTTAGGTATGGTTTATTTTTGACCTTATAGCAGTTCTAATACCTTAATTAGGAATCTGAAATCCGGATAAGTACATAACCCAAGTCTGGATTTCCAAATTGGATGCACCCTTAATTATGAATTTGTGTTTAAAAGCTAGCTTGTATGTAAGAAATGGCAACAGCTGTTACTTTTAGCAGTAGGTTACTAAATACTATGCTTATTTCTTGAGAATAATTGCATGTTTTTTTCGGCTGTCTCATACAATTTATTTATTTTGTTCAGATTGCCCATCCCCAAGTTCAGTGCAAGCTGTTGGATCTAATTTACCATGGATTTCTTGTGTCAGTAATGGCGTCATCACTTAGTCAGGTACAGTGGGTCATATAAGTGTTGTCTTCTGGTTGGTCACTTTTTTGAGAATTGGAAAATTAAAAATGAAAAATTGTTCAGTTTCATTTTGCATTTTCGAAAGTACAAAAAAAACTTCTGATTTTTTTTTTAAACCTCTGAATATTTCATTTTTCCAAAAAGCAAAAACAAAAAACACAAAAGAGAAAACAAATGATCAGTGAATTTTTCAGAATTCAATATTTAATCTGGCTTCTCATAGCGGACTTGCAAAAGGATCTTAGTTTTGCAAGATGTATTGTAGACAAAGGTCTTAGTTTTGAAATTAGGGCTCCTCTGCTACAACTTCTTCAGGTGAGTACCAAGGAAGCTTAAAAATCCACTGGACATACAAGAAGAACCAACTCAGAAAACCTGCATAAATGTTAAGTATACAACACTGCAGACGTTTCTAGTTTCTACAGTGGCCAGCTGCCAGATGGTTTACCAGTTACCTTATACAGTCAACTCTCTCTTAAATGGACACCGTTGGGACCGGCCCCATCTGTCCGTCTTATGCTGGATTTCCACTGACGCGTAATTTTTTACGCGCGTGAAAAATTTAGAGACACTGACTGTATGAACGACTTGCGTACACGTTAACGCAAGTCGTTCATATATTGTCTCTAAATTTTTTCATGCACGTAAAAAATTACGCGTCAGTGGAAATCCACCTTTAGAGAGGTGTCTGTTTTGTAAGGAGTTAACATGTAGTTACAGTAAATTGACTAAAAAATGGCGGGGACAGGACCAACATCAGGTGTCTGTCTAAAAAGGAACCCATCTTAAAGAAGTGCCCGTTAAGAGATAATCGACTGTACCACTGATTGTAACTTTATTTTTCTACCCTGCAGAGCTCCACTGAAGCCCTAATTGCTGCCACATCCTACCTGGACCTGTTTTTACGCAGCATTACTGATGCGAATTTGATGAAAGTGTTTTTGGAGTTCATTATGGTCCAAAGCTCTGATGGAACTCCCATTCTAGACTTGCTTGTGTCAAGGATTGCACAGGAATCCCAGGTAAGTAGTTGGCAAAAAGGTTACCCAACTGGTGTTAACTTGATACAACATGAGAATACCAGTGAATACATTAAGTTGTTAGTTAAGGATTAGACAGTGGCTGTTTTAGGTCCGAGGCTCAGGTGGCCTGATTCTCTTTTTGAAAAAGAATATTATACCTAAAGGCATACCTGCCAACCCCCAGAGTACAAAAAATCTAGAGACGTCTAGAAATCTTTGCATTGTAAGGATATCATTTAAGACAATGTATAAATACTCTCCGAAAATCAGACCGGTAGATTTGATGAAAAACTTGGAGACTCCCAGGAAAACCTGGAGAGATGACAGGTATGTAAAGGACCAAAATTTTGTCTCTTTTTATTGGCAAGAAAAAGTCTTTCTTAATGTGGGCCCTCCATTGTTAGCCACTATGAATTCCTCACTGTCAGTAATAGCAATAGGACTTTGTGCTGTACAATTCTGGGAGTAATCAGCAGTCAGAGTAATTTCAAAATCAGCCAAGTGCAATGCTGGTATAAAATTACTCCTGAATTGTATGGCCCAAATTGCCTTAATCCTGTATTCAGCATGACAAAATAAAAGATTGTAGACAAAGGACAAGAAAGTGGACTTTTTCTTTCAGCACGAGGCCTTTCCGTAATCAATAATTAAAAGCCCTTTTGCCTACCAACAATTGTAGCTGATGTTTTATTAGTTTTGTGCTTATGGCTTTTCTTTAACTGTTTTATTTTAGCTTGCTGTGGTGTCGTTGGGTTTGTTTTACACTCTTCTGGACCTGAACTGTGAGGATATCATGTATAGCTTGGTGCTCAAGTGAGTTCAGTACTGCGCTATGAAACATGAAATTTCACTGCAGTACAATCTGTCAGTCTTTTTGGCAGCGATTGTTTGAGTTTCGACATGCAACGCTCCCTCCCTGTTTGTGGGACAGAGAGCATTTCGTGACAGGCCCGAAAAACGGCTGCGAAGGAGATTAAATTTTTCCCCTACAATTCCAATTTTCTTTCCCTTCCAACCTTAAAAAAAAAAAAAAATATATTTAAATTTTTTCCCCCTATATATATATTTCTCTTTTTTTCTTCTTTTTCTATATTTTTTTATATTTTTTTTTTTTTTCCCCCTGCACTCTCTGGGGAGGGGCAGATGGTGGCAAAAATATGTGAATTTTAAAGGCGATTTTCGTTATCAGTCCTTAAATGCGCCCTGGGATGCATAAGGCCTCTTTGAAGGCCTCTCCAGCGGGAGCGGTCAGACTTCGAATTGAGCCGGGTTTTACAGAACTTTTCAATTCACTAGAGTATATACATGTACATGTAGCTTTCTATTCCTTGACCCTACGACATCAATCACCTCCACAGATACCTCATCCCCTGTAATCACATTCTGAGCAGTCAAAAGAGAACCATCAAGGAAGTGGATCTTTACAGCAAGAGCGCCTTCAAGTTCCTGTCGCTCATTCCCGCTTGCTGCTCTAGTGAATCCTCGTCGCTTTCCTCTTCCTCTGAGAACTTAAACGGAGGCGCCAACACCCCAATGAAGATCGACCTGAAGACATCAAGCGAGTTGGTGTTCTACCGGTCACCGCTCTTGAGTGATCTTTATGCTGATGTCTGTGCAGATTACATGGAGTACCTAGTGGACGCGCGTAGTTTACTAAGAGTTTGCCAGATGAAGTGTGCTTGTTGGTCCGCGCCATACGATGGGCAAAACCCAGCCCCACAGGACCCCTCCTCAATAGAGCGAGAACGATCGGTATCTAGCCTGTCGACACTTGTTGCCAACGGCGACATCCCGAGCCGGGGGTCCCAAGGGGGATCCCTGGGACCGGAGGATGCACACGGCCCGGTGAAGCGATCAAAATCAGCGACCGAGTTTGAACAGAAGCAGAGTAAGCCCGACTTAGGGCCGTTTTTAGTGACACTGTTTCAAAAAATCGAACGAATGCCGCAGAACTCATTCTATGTGAACTTGATTTTGACCGGGGTGGTGTCGAGGCTTGCTTTGTACCCGCAACCGCTTCTGCGCTCGTTTCTTCTTAATTACAACATGGTTCTCAAGCCAGGAGTACGCTCGCTGTTCCAGGTAGGGGACTTGCTTTAATTGTTAGATTTTCGTGTTTGTATTAGTCCTTCTTTTCCCTTGCTTCGCAAAGTGTTCGAGAACGAAAGCGAATGAGAAAAATAGCCGCGCGAACAGTGGGGGGGCCAGATGCGCGGGCAAGACTCGCGTGCGAGGCGCGTTTGCAATACGTGCATCTGGTTCCCTAAGTCTTGTCCAAAGAGGGACTGTTTGAGGTTTGGTATTTAAGAAACCCTTGTCTGTAGTGTTATACTCATGAAAGAAACCTGGTAACAAACTCCCCCACTGCAGTCGCTTTTTTTACTTAGTTTGTTGGAGCGGTTTTGCTTGAGAAGATTTGTGTGTGTTGTTTGGTTTATGTTTGGTCCCTGGCGACCGTACGTTACTTGAGGCAGACCCTAGAAGCTTAAGAAACCAGCGCTTTATGACTGGTTTCCTTAGCATAAAGAGACAAGAAGCATTGCTACTCCAACCGGACGGGATACTAGTTAAACACAGATTCTCTCTAAGCACTTTGTCAGCTTGCGCTAGGAATTCGCTGGCACCCATGATGTATACTTCGTAGTGATAAGAAGTATACATCATGGAGCATACATAAAGAGACACTATGAGAGTTAAGTGTCTTGCCCAAAACGCAACACCAAGACCGCATTGAGCTGTCCAACATTCAACAAAATCTCAGGTCAATTTCAGGTCAACGGGTTGTTCTTGGGTAGAACTTACAAAAGAATTAGCCGCTGAATTTAATTTAACTTTTGTTTTACCCTTCTTAACTCAGATTCTGAGTTCGGTGAAGATCAAAGTAGAGAACATCGCGGATCAAGTTGACGGACTCGACAGATTACTGCGCCGAGCGAGAAAAAACTTAATTCTTCGCGAGGAAAAGAGCCGCGCAAGCATCCAAAGCGTTGTCGCGGACGTACAACAACCACAGAAAATAACAAAACACTCCGCCGAACCCAGAAGCCCCACAACGGCTCACAAGCTGTTGAAGCAAAAAACGGACTCTTCACTGTTGAGTAGTATGCGAATGCTTCAAGACGGGCCTCCACCGAAAAGTTTTGGAAGCAAGGGAGGCCCACATCTGCGGAAAACATCCCTGGAACCGCCCATGAGCCCGAGATTGGTCAAAGGAAATCAGGAACGGCGAGGAAGTAACGCGAGTGCAAGCACAAGCTCGAGTCTGTCGCTGAGCGAGTCATGGGAGAGCTTGAACTCGCTAAGTCCCAAGTCTGGAAGCACCACAGATCTGAGCACTGAGAACTATCCTAAACCGGGGACTGTTCACAAATTTGCGAGCCCCCAGAATTCGCCCAAAAGATCTCTTTCGAAGAACACATTTAAGAGAAAAAACCCAAAGACTGCGAAAAACGCCGTGTACTGTATTGTGGTCTTGGAAGAGTGGCTGAAGGAACTGGCCGCGATTTCACAAGAACACGCTCTGTTACTTGGCGCCGGGGATGAATGGCACGCGGCTTCCTTGTAACCTTGTGTGGGGTGTATCCATGGGAAGTGGGTATGAATTGCCCGAGGGATGTTACAGTGAAAAAGAGGGGGGAGGAGAGATTGGGGGGGGGGCCATCGGAGAGAAAGGAATTTCCCCATGATGAATAAGTCGGTAATTTTATATTATATAAAAAAAGCTATTTTTGGGTTATTTCAAACAATTATTGGGGAAAAAGTGTTTTCTGAATCACTAAGACTGAAATTCTACCCAGGTCCTAGAAGTTGTTCTTCTAGTACAATCTAGAACCTATTGACCACTTTTCATCGTTTCGCGGACCTATGAGTCCAGGGTACTGAAATTTGCACGGTAGAAGACACGCGATCCAGCGCAACCCGGAGAGAAAGGAGTTGTTTCAGTAGATGCATTACTTAACCGTAGAGCGGTTCTGACTTAAGTGTCGAAAGTAACTCGCTTTTGCTTTGGTCTTCTATTGCGTTATGCTTGGTTTTTAAAAAAAAATTGCGCCACTTTCTCATTCAATCAGAGTTAAAACATTCATACACGCTTACCCGCGCTTCGTCCCGGCTTCATGTAATTTGCTTGAAGTAGAACCAAAACCAATCTTGACTCCTTTACACACGTTTTCCCGCGTTACGCCCCGCTACGCTGTGTATTTCTTCAAGTTTTGATTGGTTTTGCGGGTTATCTGTGTCGATTGTGATTGGCCAGAGTGATTAGTATGATTTTGGACACATGTTACGACACTCAGTTGAAACCGCTCTAACTCCAGCGAAGATTACATTGCACGAGAAATAAATTAAGGTAATCACCCTTTAATGATATCGTGAGGGAAAAATAGAACAATTTTAAAATTAATTACACGTAGAAGAGTTTAAAAGATATTTTATACCAACCAGAGTTTTTCTCGTAAACATTTAAAAGAGAGACTATCGATCAGAATGTTATTTTGTTATTGTTTTATGTTAATACACTACTGTACATAGCTATTTTGTATATTCTGGTTCCAATCGATCGAGAAGAAGCCATATTGAAGTTTTACTATTCACCAATGAAATTCGCTTCTGACTAACTGTTGTCAACGAATTTTATTTTAAAGGATATATTCGTCTAAGATTGAATCTGTGCCCTATTCAATAGGCGTAAACTTGAAACGAGCTCGTTCTTGCTCTCAGAGCAATTCTGGTGTAATTTTGGTATATTTACAGAAGAAACCAAAATTAGCTCGGAAGTGTTTTATCAGTACTTTGACTCGATTTCTAAGCTCAACATCCTTTTGAATTCGAACGTAGTGTAGGTTAGGTTAATTTTTTGCGGCCTGGATCTCAAAAGAACACTTAAATGACCTCCAACTGCAGTAGACAGTTATTTGATGTTGTCCCAGTCCCCTAATGGATCGAGTTTCTTGTGCCAAGGGCCCAGCAACGGGGAATAATAAGCTCTGGGAACAAGACGAGCTGTGATAAAGTTGGGTTAATAGGTTATGTCCAATCTAAATGTTATAAATTATACAATTCGGAACAAATTCTAGTAACGGGCACGTGGTATCATTTTAAATAAATATAAGGCAGAGCTTTTGTAACGTTTTGTAGACTGCTTTTTTTTTTGTACCAGGTTAGTTACCAGATGTTCTCCCGTTTTACTGACCGAGATGGACTAAAAACGACTCTTCATGTAGTAAGGCCAGTGATTCATTTGTTGGCGGTAGAGAAAGTGTGTGTCGCCATTTTGGCTTCGTTTTTTGAATTTTATTCCTGTCAACCGGGCAAAAATTTTCCATATGAACAGACGTCAAAATCCGTCCTGGTAACTGAGACAGCCCGTAAACCGGGCTCATGTGAAGAGGCCCTCAATGTTGTTCGGAAATCTGGCAGTTGCACGATCTTGGACTTTTCAAGTTGTAATTTAGTGTACAAGATTGTGTACAAGAATTGACTGAGTTTATAGCATCATTTTGATCAGCAAAAGCCCCCCTCCCCAGGGAGGTAGGCTCTCCATGTCGGGCTGGGGAGATGCTCGTTGTACCTATTACATGTTAAATGTCGTGTTTTGATACCGGCCGCTTGGGGTGTCCCATTGTAAAATTGCACATTTGCTGCATTTGTGGTACGCTCTGTCTGAGTTTCCTACTTCTTGTGCCGTTTACTCCCGGTTCCTGCCCCTTCCTTACTTGTTCCTGCCTCGTTGTGCTGCTCCTATTTGTAACTTATGTTGTAATTGTTTTGCTCCGCTTCTCCAGGTTCCCGCATTTTCATCTCTCGCCTCCCATAAATACCCTCCTGCCTCTCCACTCAGTTTGAATGTGACACAAGACGTGATGCAATGATAACTCGTTCATTTTGATGCAAATGAAAGGTTTTGCGTAAGGCCTGGTTTTGAACGACAGTGCCGTAGCAAGGGGGGGGGGGGGGGGGGGGGGTCCCCCTTTTTTTTTTTTAAAAAAAAAAAAAAAAAAATAAAATATTAAAAAAAAAAAATATATTTTTTTTATTAAAAAAATTTTTTTTTTTTTTTTTTTTTTTTTTTTTGGGGATAAAAAAATAAAAAAAAAAAAAAAAAAAAAAAAAAAAAAATTTTTTTTTTTTTTTTTTGAACGAAGAAACACGATGTAAAGCCTTTTTATTTCCTGCTCCCGCCCGCGCCTGTTGGCCGCGCGCTCGCTCGTTAAGCGCCTGCGCTCATTTCGTTCGTCAGCGGTTATCTCTCAGAGAGCCTCTTCGGAGGATAGAGATGTAAGGCCATAGGATTGCGTGTGGTGGAAATGATTAAAAAAAAAATTAACCATTCAACTTTATTTTAATATATTTATTCCCTTTCGGATAAACAATATATTTCCTCGAGTAATAATATTATAATAATAATAACTTACAAAGTAATCTCACAAAAAGTAATATTTACAACCGGTCTCATTTAAGAATGTAATATCTCATACATTAAATTTTCTCTACGAGAAAAATCCTTGATCTCTTTCGTTCCATGGTCTGAAATCTGAAGGATACAATGCTTAGAAACTTGAACTAATAACTTAAGAAAAAAGTGTAACAACAGAAACGTTTTCCTATTACAATGTGCGCGTTTTATATATATCTAAACAACGCAAACAAAACACTACTACTTTAGAATAAAAAAATATAAATAACAACTTCGTTTCTTCGACTCTGATTGGCCTTTTCATACCACGTGACAACAGTGGCATGCTAGAAACACGTGCTTTTATAAATACAGATAAACCACTCAATTCATTAAAGTGCCCTAGGTGAGCTAGTGTATTCTACCTTAAAAAATTTAAAATGCAAAAAAGTGATTCCTTCGAAGCCTCAAATCAAACACTGTTATCTCTTTAAATCGTGACATGAAACAAATTTATAATTGTATTATACTGGATGATAATCATTATATAACTCCTGGTATAATCGTTTCTAAATTTATGTTTTTTCTTATAACGCATTTTTGATTATAATTTTCTTTGCCCCAAAACGTTATATTAAAAATATAATTATATGCCACACTGGAAAATGACTTTGTATCCCTGTATATACAAGAAAAACAGACTGTTCTGTCTTAACATGACTACGTTTATCTAGTTTATCTAGTTTATATAGTTTATCGTACACTTCCACTTGCAACGTTTACAGGAACTAAACTTGCTTGATAACAAAAAGTGGCGAAGCCAGATTGTAAACGAAGTGTAAATCTTACAGCACGGTATAACGCACCTAAGACAATCTCTTAAGAAAGCTCCTTCGAAAAGATGTTAAAAAGGTTAACTACAACTTGAGACTCGTGGAGTTTGCCCGGGCTTCCGTCGTCTGCATCACTTTATAGCATACCCTACTATGTGTGGACGCATGAGGTAGCAAAGGACCATCAGCTCTTTCAGAATAAACTTTTCATAGCAGACACTCGTGAACCCAGCATTGTCCAGGTAAGTCCACGTGTCTCTGCAACATGAACATCCGTCGCTCAGGTATTTCCATTGGTTATCGAACTTGCGCTGGAAAGAACTCCTCCAAGTGTCGGGCTCATCTGAATAGGAACAAAATGACTCTTTGTAAGGCCTCGTTTCTGTCTTTTGAAACTAGACATTGCATTATCATATTAATTTTATAATGAACAATTATTTCACGAGCGCGCGTTGGATATGAGATGGTACTAGCCAATGAATACAAATTGCAAATTAAAGCGCGCGTACTGGTGCCGTACGAATAGTCATTGTGCTCACTGAACTACCACGGTTTATTTCTCGACCATGTTTGCTGGGCATGGCAAAAAGTCTGATATTCGATGGTCGCTAAGACAATCAAAACTCTTTGTAACATAATGGGGGCGGGGGGGGGGGGGGGGAGGGGGAGATAAAACACTGATTTAACGAAATAACCAGAAGTCTATAAAGTGGATGTGTGATACAGCTTCCAAGCAAAACACAGGCCACTAAATACGGAAAATAATACAACCCTGATACTCTTGTAACGCTTGCATAATCTACAATAACATTAATTTAAAAGCAGCGCCAAATTACCACCACCGAGACTCTAAAATGTGTTAAGGGATGGACCGTTAGAAATAACCAGGGGGCGGGGGGATTTCCATGCACGAATTTTTTTAAGGCTTTTTTGTGTGGAGGATTTTTTCTTTCGTTGTAGGGTTTCTTTTAGGCATAACAGCTTGCAGGAATTTTTTAGACAAGTTTCCCTTGCAGGAATTTGTTTGGGGAAAAGTCATCCCCTCCGGCTATTTCTTAGACTACGAGCAGTCCCTATTTTTTCGCAGAGTCTGTCGAGCTTGAAGCGAAAACTTTTCGAAGAGTCCGTCGAGCTTGAAGCGAAAAAAAAAATTACGTAATATTTTTCGCTTCAAGCTCGACGGACTCTTTTTTTTGCTTCAAGCTTGACGGACTCTTTTTTTTGCTTCAAGCTCGACGGACTCTTTTTTTTTTGCTTCAAGCTCGACGGACTCTTTTTTTTGTTTCAAGCTTGACGGACACTTCGAGAAAAAGTTTCGCTTCAAGCTCGACGGACTTTGCGAAAAAATAGAGGCTGCTCGTAGTCTAGCTATTTCTAATGGTCCGTTCCTAAAAAGGCAGCGGCGGTGTGTTCGCTGTGTCTATCTATTACACACAATTGAATTTTAATTTTCCTTTCAACAACTTGCTGAAGATGCTGAAGAGGAGTGTCAGATACATTTGAATTGAAAACTAACGTCAAGTGGCCGGGAAACCACTAATGGAGGCACGTTGCAGTTAAACGGAAATTGCGTTGACTTTTAAAACAACGTAAAAGATAAGGGAAGGGTTGAGTTCGCAAATAACGCAACGGCGATTTTCTCTAACCACCCACACTGACATGAAAACCAATGCACACAGGCAAGTTACAAGTAATTATAGCTTGCTTAAAGACGGAAACCTATAAAAATTGCAAACTTTAATGAACAATATCCTTGACTCTATTTAAGATTTTAGGAATTCCATTAATTTTCAAGGCGTTTAATATTTTTCAGAGGCAAACAAAGAGAAACTTTAAAACTTCAACGTGATTATACTTTGATGCACTCAGCACAAAAAACGTTACAACTCAAAAAACATAAGGCATAGCCAAATTTGTCGAAACATTCTTGAAGCATGCATGAACACTCCTAGAGTGGTAATATTTAGAATAAAACGTTTCAACTTTGTTTTATAGAAATAATTTGATCGCTACTTTCGAACTAAGAGAAAAAAATGATAGGTCACCGAACTCGTTTACGAGAAAACGATGATTTCTCTATCTCGCGAGCCAAGCCGCATAGAAAAAAGCCGCCATTTTGTTTATGTGCGCGCGCTAATTACGCGTAAAATTCTGCGCAGTAAGGATGCGCAATGCAATACTAAGGAATCACCTTAAAACTCAACGGGACTTCTAAAAAATATTTTTTAAGCCTTTATTTAGATTACAATACGTTCCAGGACTTATTCGGATGGCGAACGCTCATGTCAAGTTTGATCGGAATGAAACAGGAAATGGATGATAAGAAATACAACAGATTAAAGGATAAGATTTACGAAAAGACTAAAAGAGAATTATCTTTTCAAATTCTGAAACTCAAACTGTGATTGGAATGATTTCAACACTGATACGGATTTATGGATTCTTTCGCGGTATTTCATTTATATACCACAAGCTTGCACAGCAACACTATGTTCCAGAGGGTTTTTTTTTTTTGCGGCGATCCAGAATACTGGAGAACCAGGCGAAAAGACGCATGTATACAGAAAGAGAAACGAAAAATCGGACAGAGAACAAGGCAGACTCTCGTTGTTTTCTGACGCTCTTTGCGCAATCCAATAGGCTATTTATAAATCTACGCTTGTAAACCGGTTTCCTATGACGGAAAATAAACTAGGCACGTGACACGAGGCAAAAAGTAAATTCGAAACTCGAAACTGAAAACCTTGACCTTCACCGAAACAGAAACCAGGAACTTGTCTTGTTGAAATAAGGTTAAATGATGTCATCTGCTAATAACGGAACTTCCTTGGCGAAGTAAAATTAGCTTTAAATTGGAAACCGTGAGACGGTGGCGTTTTCCGCTATACTAAACTGAATCCCAGATAATCCGACGAGACTAATCTGGGGGATTAAAAGATAAAGTTTACTCGCGCGCGAAAAAAATTAACGCACTCTTGCCCCAGTCGCGTGCGAAAAGTTTCTCAAAGATCTGCTTACAAAAGCAAATTTGGGATTACAAAGAAAACTGAATTTATTCATAAAGATAAAGACAATACATACCTGCTACGTGTTCCAAGAAATAAAAATAGCCTCCCTGAAAAAAGGTAACAAAATAAAAGTGGTTAAAAAGGCGGTTTTTGACAAGGATTCCTGTAGTTCTGTAGCGTGATGAATATTTAAAGGAATGCTAATTGTTCTAAAGTGTTATTTGTTTGATTATTGCTGTTTCATCTTGCTTTTGTTCGTTCATGTTGGCAGCATGCCTTGCACTCGGAATCACAAAGAAACGAATCAAAACAAACGGAAATGATATTGGAACATGATTTTTGTTATGTTATGTTGATATTGAACCAAGGAAATGTTCTAAATTGTTCGCGCACATGGAAAAGGTAAACAGTTTTACGCCCTTTTGCGGCAAACTTTACAATTTTCATTAACATTTCCTTGGGAAGTTGTAAAGATAAACTAATGATAGCGTTTTGGCGCTTGTGTTCAGGGTAGATGTAATTTAAACATTCATAAGATGTAACCGTGACTCGACTTATTATAATTATATATAGAGCAAGAAAATACTGTATGGCACCACCTTGACTTTCCATTCACGCACGAAAAGGTCCTGTCAATTGTTTAAGATTAACTGGCCTGTACATTAGTGTGGTATGTGAACAGGCTCTCTGTTGACAGGCTTATTGATAAGGTATCTTTTCAATCAAGTTTTCATGCCCATCATCTTGGCTTTACTTTCCCCTTTGCTTGTTATTGATACTTCAAAGAACTGAGCGCACATTTCAATATTCGGTTCGACTTCATCTAGTCTCCAAAAACAATCAGAAATAAACCGTTTCTGAGAGCCGGAAAAAGAGATCTTAATAACACTTGTAAATTCCTTGATACATCTCCTGGCTGCTTTATCTGTTGTTTTGACCCAAAACGGGTAAACAAAATTTCAAAATATCGGTTTTAACGTTTGAGCAGCTACTACGCGATGCAAAGGTGTTTAATGCGACACTTTCCAGAAAAAAACCCCCCAAGTAAAAACTTCAACTGACTGACATAATAAATATAATTTTAAGCTTCGCACAAATATGGAGATCAGAGCATTATCTATCATTAGGTGGAAAGGTTATCATATGCTCGATTTTTTAAAAACGTAAACAAAATTCTTTCGCGTATTCTAGCTTACAAAAACAGCCAAATACAAGTTATTTGCGTTGGGCTATGTAATACTTCCGCCCCACCTAAAATTTTCAGGAAGTGTACTATAAAAAGAAAGGGGTTTTAGCGGGGTTAGCGAACTCGTAGAAACACCATTACACACAGTATTTAAAATCATGTCACAACATCCGCATGTCAGGAGATGTCTAAATTTGGTAATTGCTTTTAACGCTCTCATTGAGGTTGAAATAAATTCTCTAATGTGTGGCTTAATTATATCAATATAACTCGAGGTTTTCTTATATTGCCCTTACTTTGATCCACGCCAGAAAACACGCACATTCTTGGAGCTTCGCCTCTGCCTTTTTGAACAATCCAGAAAAAGCCACCCCTGGGCAATTACTTTTTTTGACACTTATTAAAGCGGCGAGCGTTGTATGAATTACTCGTTGACAATAAACATGCAGAGAGAGGTGGCTTTGAAAGACCCCGGGCTTGATAGACGATGTTGGCGGGCAGATTAAGAAGAAACCTTTTATCACCTACCCCGTTTTCATACTTCATACTTTCACGAACACACGTAAAGAATTCAACTAACAGTATCCTTACTAGCATCGGAATAAACTAAACCTGGACATTTGCGGATACATGCTCATTACTTACAGGCTTTAAAACTCTCTTGATTTCCGACAATGCTGCCTCCATGTCGGGCACTGAACACAGGGTTAAAGTGCAAACAACTGCAGCTACCGATTCGTCTGCGATCCCTTCCATGTTTTCCGCGAAGCCGGGAACAATTTCCTTGAGATGCAGGTTTGGAAACTTTTCCGCGTTTTCCACAAGATACGGTTCCATGTGCGGATTGGGTTCCAGTGCGATGACAGAGCTTCCCTCGGGTAGAAACTCAAAGTTCGCCCCGGTTCCTGCTCCGATCTCTAAGATGTCGCCGTCAGCTACGTTCAGGGTCTGTTTCATGTGCGCGAACATTGCCTCTTTGCGTTTTCTTACGGCTCTGTTGTGAATCCGGCTGAAGAGGTTCATGTGGACGGCAAACGCTTTCTTGTAGGTATTTGACGATATCACAGCGTCTCGAACTTTTTCGCTCATCGCTGCAGCTATCACTAACACCACAAGGACAACCGCACAAATTTCGAGTATCATTGTTACCAAATGCGTTTGCGAACGTTCTTAAGGTGTTTCTTGCTCAGTAACAGCGACAGACCAGATAATGCGTCGTTGGTGGACCTATCGGACAAAAGACAGTTAATGTTGACGCTATGAGGAGTCGACGAGATAATAAAAACTGCCAATTTCATTCTCTTACAAGAGGTCAACGTTTTGAATAGGGCACTTCAACAACTCACGTGTCGATTTCGTAGAGGAATTTGAGATGACAAGCGATAAGTGTTTGCAGCGTAATATTTCCTGTGAAATACCGGAAGGTCAGAAACATGCAACGCTGTGACAAAACCACGAATTGAATTTTCAAACAGGTTATAGCTTACGAAACGGCTATGTATGGAAATGTGCTTTTTCGTCGCACTTCAGCGGCTTACGTGTTTTGTTGTTGTGCAATATACCGTGAAACGCTGCCCGTCTCCCGGGGTTGGAACATTAGTCACGCAATACTGATTGAAAAGCGCGTAATCCGATTGGCTAATTACTCCATCTGCTATGGCATTTGCGCCGCGTGAGCGCCGCGTGTGTTTTGTTGTTACGTCGATAAATATTGCGAAAGTAAGCGCAGTAACACTTGAGAATCATCTAGTGTTATGAAGAAAATGACAACGATGAAGTTCTGGCACGTTGTTCACTGTTTGATAAACAATTTAATAGCTTCTGGGTCCTGAAGTGTAAGAGTCGTGATGAAAGTTCTGTAAACTATTGAAGCTCAGGAGGTTAAATAAATTAAACTATGACGTCTAGGCTGTTTAGTTGTTTGAAGGTCACTAGGTGCTAAAGTAAACATACGCGCTCTGCGTTGTTCTTGTGCACCGGCTATCCATAAACGTCAAATAAACAAAAACTGCCGTATGGGTTTTTAGCGAGTACAGTCAAATCCCGATTTTTCGACCCATGGTTTTTCGACACTCCTGATAACTCGCACCAAACTGAGTGCTTTACCTTCGCTCACTCAATTGCAAACTGTGCACTTTGACCCCTGTTTTCTCGAACTCCCCGATTTCGAACCATGCAATCCTCGTTTCTTTGGAGGCTCAAAAACCCCGCAGTCCATTGTAGTAGTTGGCCTTATTTTGTTTCCAAGCTGTTCTCGAAAATCTGACTGACATTAAAACTTCGTTTATCCGGCCACAACGTGCGCAACAGCACAACATCAGTTTTGTGTCCAAACACCGGAACACCCCAATCTTTGAAAACAAGCGTAGAGATACACAAAGACATTAACTAGTTTGCCTGGGTTTTATGTTCAACATTTTTTCGGCAAGAGCTCTGTGTAGTTTCAAAGTATTCTTTAGAAACAAGCGTAAGTTCCTGTTATTTTCAATTAAAGTTTCGACCCTGGGGGCTGGGTAAGCTTGACCTGAATAGAGGCCCTGTTAGGGTAAATTCCGACAGGCGACAAGGCTCTGAAACGGCGACATAAAGGAGCTGAAATGACGACGAACGACGAGATACTCCCGTGAAATAACAACAGCGACAAATAAATAAGCAAAATCGACAGGGACATTAATAAATTCACTCCATGTTCTCTTTGTACCGGGCTACCGGCTCAGAATAAAGGAAAACACGTCTTAGCTACTTCAGTTTTTCAAAATTTTCTGGGGGAGCATAAACCCCAGACCCCCCTACGAGGTGTCTCCTTCAGCGTCCCAAAAAACCTGCAACGCTGTCCCAAATCAGAGTCAAAGTCTTGCTCTTTCCCAACAAATCTAAATGAGAGATCACGAATGGGGATTTATGTGACAAAATTATGAGAACGCATTATTTCGTGTTATGCACTCCGGACTCGAACATTTCCTACATAATCAGTAGCTATGGGCGGACGAAATTCCGACAGCGACATGCGAACCTTTTGAAATTGCGACGAAAAAAGGTTTGAAATTCAAACGGGGGACATGAAGACCCCCCTAACAGGGCCTCTGAATACAGCGTGCAGGATAATCCAGATTTTGTAGCAAAGATTTGAACATGAGTATTTTTCAAAGTATTCAGTATTTTTCCAGAATTATATTGCGCACAATTTTGTGAATTGATATTAACCGTTGCGGTAAACGTTACCTGAATGAAGCAGATACATAGCGGTATAACTTTTCCGCCTGTGTTTTGTTTTTGATGCATTCTTTAGCATAATATGGCTGTATTGATTTTGCAATGATTCGTTTGAAAACAAGCATAGTAATCTGTGAAATAATCAGTAACCCGCTGCGTTCGTGTATTAACTTTACAAAGGGTCTACAAAAGGCCATATCCGTTTGATTGTTCATGTTGTGTAACGAATGTTCACAAAAAGAAAAGGTACGACAGTGATAAATTGCTCAATAAAAGCCAGGGGGGGGGGGGGGGTACTCCAGCTTGTAAATGACGGGGATGATCGAATGGAGGCAAAACTCAGGAACCAAAAAAATCCCTAAGTCTTCCGACATTACCCAAAAAAATCCCTGGACCAAAAATAACCCCTCGAAAAATCCCTTGTCAAATTACCCCTAAATTGCCAGGAGCGGCAATAACATAACACAAAGAACGCTCGTTTTGTTTATTCATCATACCATAAAAACGCCAAGGCCGCGCCAAGGCACTTTAGTTCGTTTTTAATACCCAAAAAAATCCCCTATCTAAATCAAGTCACCCAAAAAAAATACTTGCCAAATTTTCCAACCCAAAAAAATCCCGGAATCAAAATTTCAAACCCCAAAAAATCCTTCGATCATCCCCGTCATTAACAAGCCGGAGTACCCCCCCCCCCCCCGGGAATAAAAGTAAAGAAACTGTGTAAAATAGGTCTACTTTAACAAAAGGAAGCAATTATTTTTTATAACAAAAGCCTTCACATGTTGTACGCATCATGTCAGTAGGCATTGTGGGAAGAAGACGGTGCGGCTTGAAGCATATTACATTTACTACTGGTACAGTAAAAAAACCCGCGAGTAAGAACCTGCATTATCTGAAGTTAGCTCAAACAGGTTCTTACATAACTGATAATTAGCACAATTTTAGGCTATTTAGCCTAAATAGCCTTTGCACATCAAAATTATTCTACATGATGACATAATTTTTGTTGGCTTTGACGTCATATGACGTGACATGACGTCATTAGAAAAATGACGATTTTTTGGCCAGACCTGCTAGTAATTATGATGTTGCCATGGCAACGTCAGATATTATGGTTGACCCCCACGCAAGAACCCTCCAGGTTGTCAGGGAACTGTTTTGGTGTCCATCTCCTAATTTTTAACTCCAAATTCTTATTTAAAATTACATTAAATCTTAAATATTTCTTATTTCTCTCGATTCCACTACTTTGAGAAAACTATTTCCTCCCAAATTTACTCAAAAATCACCCAAAAATTGACAAAACACCTTATAACATAGGTCAGATAGGCTCACGTAATGAGTGAAGGGTTTTTGAATGGCTTGAAACGCGAACGAGATATTTCCGTTAAATCAATGTTGAGCGGCATAAACACGGCCTTCTTACGTTACTGAAGGAGACTACTAAGTACCTACAAGAACATGCAGCACTTTAGCCAATGTTCCACGTCTGCAGCGGATTTTCCCACCTATAACTAGGTACAATGCAACGAAGCTTTGAGTTTCAACCGGCTCTAGAAGTCACGAAGGTCCATTGAACAGGCAGTTGAAATAAGCAGCTTTTAGCATTTAACCAACTTTCGACTTCCGACTTCCGACTTCCGACTTCCGACTTCCGACTTCCTTCTTCTGACTTTCGACTTCCGACTTCCTTCTTCTGACTTTCGACTTCAAGGTAAATCACGATTTTCGAGCTAGTACGACAAACATTGTAGATGTAGAATAGCTGTACTATTTCGTTGTTTGGTTGCATGTGGAAGTATGCTGAATTTAACATATCATAATCTGATCCACCTACTTATAGGAATGCAGAAATTGAAACAGCTACTAATTACTACGCTGTATACGTGTGTACTGTGCATGTATACTTTATTAGCAAGCTTTCCGGACAGTTGCCTTTTAAAATAACACGTATTGTTTCACCTATTTTTCAACATTTTAACTTGTTGTTTACAAATTTAATTCCCGAAACACAAAACAACAACTGTTATACGTCTACAATATTTGTCGTACTAACCCGAAAAAACGAAGATTACTATGAAGTCGGAAGACCCTCCTCGGCTTTTATGAGCAACTTTTCCATTTTCGATAAAGTAGCTTTCAAACATTTGTTTTTGTTTGTGTCACGTTTGTGGATTGCTCCTAAGAACGACCAACGTCTTTAAGTGAGACACATTTTCTAAAGTCGTGAACAATGGACAGGTAGAAGAAAATAATCACCCATTTGTCATATTGATAGAAAGTAAACAGTGAAGCTGTTTATATTTTTGGTAGATGCTACATATTTTAAGTTTTTCCAGCTTGGATGCACAGAGAAATTTTGCCCTTTCAGTTATAATTGTCAATAATTTGTAACCGTAAGGGTAGCGCCGTCTAAATCAAGGTACTTCCATAGTAAATTTTTCGTCCGAATCTCAGAAAAGTACGGAAACAACACAGCCAGCGAAGCTTGCAAAATAGAGAATATGGATAATATTTTTATGAATGATCATTGGTAAACGATTATATTGTAATGGAGCATCAATGTAATTTATACTCATGGCTTGTTAATTACATTCAAGTCAGGATGTTGCAATACGTGTATACAAAATAATATAGAGCGGTTATCACTTCATGAGTGTCGAAAGTAATTCGCGCTTGCTTTTGTTTTGTATTAATACGCTTAGTGATTGGTTTAAATCTCTCGCGACACCTTCTCAGCCAATCAGAAGAAAAACCAAAACTAATCGTGACTCGCTCGCGTACGTTTTTCCGGCTACATGCGTTTGCTTTGAGCTTTGATTCGTTTACTGGATTGTCTGTGACTTTGGAAAGAGTGAATAGCCGGGTTTTGGTTTTACGAAACTCGACTGAAAACTGCTCGTTGTTTAACATAAACGCAGTTATTTCGACAAATTATCCGAGATTCTGGACCACCCAAACGTGCATTACCCGCCGTCGGAGAGCTGCTTATTATATCGACCGTTACCGACTGTCGGGATTCTACAATGTAGAGTTTATAATTGATGAGGTGATAATAGTGAAACCGTCACATTTTCGAAATTTTTTTGTCAGATTAAGTCGGTCTCTGATGGAGTCTCAGCAAGTGACATATTATAGTTTCAGTCTATAAAAAACATTTTTAATAATTGTTAATTAATTAATTAATTAATTAAATAAGAGCGATTTTCTTTTGAGTGTCGCAAAACCAAAACCAATGATATCACTATGTTCAATCACAATGGAAACAGACAATCTATTGAACCAATCAAAACAAGGTGCAGATGCACGTCACTCAGCGCGGGAAAACGTGCGCGAACGAGTCAAGCGATTGTTGGTAGAGAAAGTGGCGCGACTTTTTTAACCAATCACTAAGCGTAGTAATGTAAAACCAAAGAAATTGCGAATTACTTTCGACACTCAAGTGAAAACCGCTCTAATTAATAAGTAATTGAAGTAATTCCAAATAATACCAGAAACCCTGATTAAGGGTGCCGACTAGACCTCTGTTTACGGAATTTACGCGAAATGGAAGAGCTTTTTTTGACAAAAATAGAAAAAAAAATATTTCACACTTTACGATTGCTTACGACACAACCTCGCCCCGAAAACCATACCATTTGACGCTGCACAAACCTAGATAACTTGTATAAGGGAGTACACCCCCCACCCCACCCCACCCTGAGTGGTCGCAAGGCCTTATGAAATTAGCAGTGCTAAAGTACTGTTAGCAAAAGCAGTAATACCATATCTTCATTAACAAATCAAGAAAATGCAAAGTATTTATGGCCCTTTCATGGTTTCACTGTTATTTTTTGTGGGCCGGCTACAATGGTTGATTAAGGAGCATTCACGGGAAATGTAAAAGCCCATCGCCAACGGCGGTACATTGCGTGCGTTGTACACGAAATTAACAGTTTTAATATAATAACAATAATATTTACATTTATATTTACAGTCTTTTGGCTGAATAGTAACAACAAGTAATCTCCCTTCCATAGTTGCAATTATCTACAAATTCTAAAAACACATGTTCAGCTTCAGAAGAGACCGGCACTCTTGGATAGAATATGCGGAACATTTCCGACGGTAAAATAAAAGAAACACGAAACTGCCTTACTCTAGCTTTAGGTAAAGACTGTTTCCATTTTAAGTTGTTCTTGTCTCAATGAATTCGATTTTCCATGGAAGGAGACGGATTATTGAGACAAAATTTCGAGACGGATAAACGGATAAAAAGAAATCAATACAGTATGATCAAGGACCCTTTATTTCATTCTTTTCGGAAAACAGAAAACCTATTTAACCACCTTTTAATTTTATGACATTTTGAATTAAACTTGTTTTTGGAACTCAGGTATTTAACGTTAAATCGTTTTGTAAAACATGCTTTGCATTGTTTAGTATTCTACGCAGTTCTGTCATAATGGTCTGCCCATAATGGGGAAGCTAAAAGACCTGCTGTAAAGACCAAGGAGTAAAATAAGTTCCAGTTCATTTATCCAGACTGCTATTATTCACATTAAAGTGGCAACGGTCGAAGAGAGTCAGCAAGGTTCCATACACTTCTTAAGCGTTTGTTTCGAGACTATAGTTTTCAATTCGAGTTTCCTGTCCGCTTGAATTACATATCGTGAGCCGGAGAATCCCAGATTTCTTCATAGCTCTTGGGTATTTAAGGCTCCTTTACATTTTCTTTAAAGCTTCACTTGCATGAGCCTATTACATATTATGCTGCCAAGGGATACTTCTGCTTGGACGGGCTTTTGCCCATCGCGAGACCGGCTGCTAAACATTCTATATATTCCCCGGGTATCTATCATGGACCGAAGCCTTATTTGCCGCGCAAACTGGCTCAGCCAAATGGGTCGCTTATGTTTAAGTTGAGCAATACTATTAACTAATCTTACCTAAAGAGAAGAATTGTAGAAGAACTCGGCGCGTGCAGCTGTGCAGCTATTTCCTGCGCTGTATTTCAAGTCAAGTATTGGGTTAAAGCTTTTTATAGGCAACTCCGTTAGCAACGTGATATAGCAAACCACAAGGACGTAACATAGAAAGCTTAGCCATTTAAATGTGACTTTGTATTAGGATTATGGACACAGAATAAATACACAGGTCACGTTAAAAGCACGTACTAATCATAATCAGTCCCATTTAGAAGCGAATTAGACGCAATCGCATGTCTCTTGCGTGTTATTACACGATTCTTGCAAGTCTTAAAACACCTTATCTTTTTAATTCTTTCAGCATGGTAATTCCCGCGACCTTTGCTCGGCTGACAGTCTATTTTATTTTAAGGGGGGAATCCAGATCAGCTCAGAAATTTCCGCTCAACGAAGTATCACCTGTCAAGAAGCACTTTTCGGCATATTGCGTGCAAAGGATGCTAAATACACCGGGACCCAATTAATGGCGCAAGGATGGAATCTAAAGGCACTTTGCACTGTTTGTTAAAGTTGACCGTAGGTCATTAATCTATAGACGTCGTGTTTTGTGTTGACGTCGTTACATGTATTTGTATTGACGTCGTGTTTTGTGTGGACGTTGAGTTTTGTGCGGACGTCGATTTTGTGTGGGCCTCGAGTTTTGTGTGGACATCGTGTTTTGTATTGACGTCGTGTTTTGTGTGGACATCGTGTTTTGTATTGACGTCATGTTTTGTGTGGACATCGTGTTTTGTATTGACGTCGTGTTTTGAGTGGACATCGTGTTTTGCATTGACGTCGTGTTTTGTGTGGACATCGTGTTTTGTATTGACGTCGTGTTTTGTGTGGACATCGTGTTTTGTATTGACGTCGTGTTTTGTGTGGACATCGTGTTTTGTATTGACGTCGTGTTTTGTGTGGACGTCGTGTTTTGTATTGACGTCGTGTTTTGTGTGGACGTCGTGTTTTGTGCGGACGTTGAGTTTTGTACGGACGTCGAGTTTTGTGCGGGCCTCGTGTTTTGCGGACGTCGTGTTTTATGTGGACGTTGAATTTTGTGTGGACGTCGTGTTTTGTGTAGACGTCGCGTTTTGCGGACGTCGTGTTTTATGTGGACGTTGAGTTTTGTGTGGGCGTCGAGTTTTGTGTTGACGTCGAGTTTTGCGTGCGTGTCGTGTGTTTGATGTCGAATATTTTGTACGTTGAGTTTTGTGTGGAGGTCGAGTATTATTTGGACGTCGACTTCTGTACGTGTGGAACTCGAGATTTTTGTTTGGTCGAGTTTTGCGTAGTCCAGTTATCTGTGGAAGGCAAGTTTGCCGTGTCGAACGCGAGTTTTTTGTGGAGTCGAGTTTTGGGATTACGATAGTCGTTAGGTGGAAGTGAAGTTTGGTTTGAGGGTTGGGGTTTGGCGGGTGTCGAGTTTATGTGGACTCAAAGTTTCGACGTGAAATTACGTGTGGTTTTGTTTCTGTGAGTGTTCACTCGGAAAACGTTTAAAAACTTTACGAGAAAGAAAACCTCATAGTATATGCTCCGGAAGAATTAGAGAGATTAAGCATGACGTTTGTTTTTCCCGTGAACGACAAAAATTCATCTTCTGCCGTTTTCCATTTGGCGTTCGTATGCGGAAATGGGTAGTTTTGTGTTTGTCGTGAACGTAGGATTTTTTCCCTATTTTTATGAGGGATAAATTTTAGAATTCGATAAAAAGGTAAGAAAATTGAAGGCAAGCTCCCGTTTGCCGTTTGCCGCATAACGTCATGCTTAATTAATGTCTCTATTAATATGACAACATGTGCGCGCGTGTGCTATATATGTCGGGGCTTGGAGTATTGTTGGAGTATTGTTAACCATGGTACAGCCAATTACATTCAGTTATTCGCAATAAACCGCGGGAAGTTTCTAGTCATTCTTTAGTAGAATATAAGAAATCAGGAGCTAAGACGTCATGCATGAGGGCGGTCTCTGCATTTAAAGGGAAACAAACCACTGACACCACCCCCCTCTTACTATTGCGATAGTCAGTCTGGAATGCAAGAATGTCACGACAATTGATTAACCCAGCACCATTTATTGAGTAGTTGATATATATAAACTGGATATAAAACTAAGTTGAACATTTTAATGTAGCTTTTTGAGCAACTACAAAAAATGTTTCACTGTAAGGAAGCTCACTAAAACAACCCCGATTTCTAACCAGTCTTTTTTTTCTAAAAGTCCAACCACAACCAAAGGTTCGGTCTCTATTGTTCTTATACATTTGCCATATTTCACCTTGAGAGAATTTGTTTTTAAGGTCATCATTTTTACGCTTCACTTTTCCTTTTTCTCCTCTCTGTTTCGAAAGTCTGATCTTCACCTTTTTTCTGTTAAGAAAGGGTTTTTTTCTTCTCTTTTATCCAATCAAATTTCAATAAAAAAAATCTCTTAGACCACTGAACAGAAAAAAGGTGAAGATCAGACTTTCGGAACAGAGAGGAGAAAAAGGAAAAGTGAAGCGTAAAAAGGAAAACTGGCATCAAGAAACGGAATTGTCAAAAAGGCTTCCTACTATACTTAATAACAAATATCGCACAGCGGTACACAGCAGTTCAGTATATCAGCTATAAACGGCAAAGCAACTCTATTTATACACGGTTGCTATTTGCTAAATTACAAAAAGTTCACGCATCACGCGCTGATCATAACGATCGTTTAGTTAAAGCTAGACTATTGGTACTGCTTTGCTATGCTACAGGTCTTACTGGATTGGTCATTACATTGACCAGTAAGAGTCAAACTGTCTGTATGCCTATTTACATTACAGGATCGGTCAGTACAAATATAATTGACCTCTTTCAGGCAAGCACATCAAAAAGTCGGTTTATTTCCTGCTGTTTCTTGGCCTTTCCAGTTTGAGCATAGTGATTTTTACTCTGGACTAGCGTGGCTAAGCCGACAACCTTAATTAATGATGTTTTCTATTATGCGTTAAATGTTGAAACTTGCACTTAAAGTTTATCGTATTTTTTTTGGTGCTTTTTAAGCACTGGATAGTAACGCTACGTAATGAAAGCATAGGTAATCTTTCTATGGAAAACAAAATGAATACAATCTACTTTACGTCTGTCACTGCAAGGTAACATTTTAAATGTTGTAAACTGACTAATTATAAAATAAATTATAATACCGGTACACAAATGCCGGGTGTTCGAAAAAAAGCAAATGATAATTTTTTAACTACAATTTATCATGCTACGACGTTAAGTCTACCAAGCTTAAATGATAGTTCTGTCGACGGTTTAAACGGACACGATATGGTTGTAAGCAAAGTTATACCTCTAACAGGAAAGCCACCACGAGACCCTAGTTTGTAATTCGTTTGGCAGGCAATTTCATGTGAGACGCTCTCTAAATAGCCGACGCACGGCAAACCAAAACGTTAGGTAAGCCTCGGGCCAAGCGGTCCAGGAGCTTATCCCGGTTTCAGTAGCATTAAGCAGCTGTGAATATTTTATCCTGCGTCGCAGACGAACTTAACCCTGGACAGGTAAATACTGAGGTTTTGTGACATGTCCAGCCGCAACGCAGGCTAGGAATATTTCTACCCCCCACCCCCCCCCCCCCCCCCGATAGGATGCTAGTCCATCACAGGGCTACCCCAAGCATTATCGCCGGTACCCATTCTGTACCTGGTTGGAGAAAGGTACTATTGGAGTTAAGTGTCTTGCCCAAGAACACAACACATTGCCCCGGCCAGGGCTCGAGCCCGGACCGCTCGACCGCTCGATCCGGAGTCTGGTGCACTATCCATTCGACCACTGCGCCTCCCACAAACCAAAAAAAAGAAAAGCGGAGAACAGAAAACTCTATTCCACGACTATGCCAGAAAATTAATCAACCCAGATAATCCCCCTCTACCTCACGAAATTCGTGCTCTACGGTACAGGAGGTCGACTGTCGGCACCGCTGGAAGCCCCATAAGCACCTCGCAGTCGAGCAAAGAGATGAAAGGAAAACGCGAAACCTGATGATGAGAGTTCAAATCAAATTAAGTGGGCTAATCATAAGTGGTCGCATAAACAATGACACGAACAATGACAATGGATGAATTATATGGAGTTTGCCAGCCTTAATAGTTTTCTATCCAGATCACAGTGAGATTTACGGAGTTCGTGACTATGAATGTTTGTGATCAGTATCGGATACAGATTGCACTGTCAAATACTCACAACCGCAGAAAGTGTTTGAAAACCGAAACCCATTAATAACGCGAATCTTTATCAGTAGTTGGGCACACAATCCGATATATAGTTATCTAAGTGATTCAAATATGCACCCAATATGATCGATATAACGTTTTTAGGATTTTTGTGGGCTCACAGTGAAACAAGAAGCTACAGATATCGATCCGATTACGATCTTTTTTAATTTGTGGGAGTACTTCAAAAGGCGTTGAATATTGCCCGTGTGTCAAGTTAATAAGATCTTACAAGATCAAAATTCATATTTTCATGATCGTTGCTTTTAAGTTGTTTGTGTCGTAATGTTGTTACTGAATTTTAAGAAGAGCTCGATTTTTTAAAGAAAAACGAGAATGTTTTCATTCAACAAAGATAGATTTTTCTCTCATTAAGTTAAATCAGTTCCAAGACTTCAAGGCTTACTATGAGCAAGTTTCCACAAAATCCGCGTATTAGAAATTGCTGCATAGTTGAGTGCTGCATCTTAGCTTCGAAAGAACACGCTTGTGTATTTGCTTCTGCTGTTGTACCTCCTAAAGCTTTGCTGAATAATCTGAAAAGATAGGAAACTCCCAGTTAAAGTTATAACCAAATGAAGAACAACAAGAAATTTATGTTTGTTTGACTTGTGTAAAAACTGCCGATTCCCCCATTCTTTATTTCTTATTATGATACGATCAAGCAAAATGCGAACGACTTCGCGTAGTTCCAGGCGTGTAGCCTCGACGAAGGTCGACGAATTTAGGTCGTAAAATTAGCTACTTAATGGCTTCCATTTTACAAATGCTTTGAAAACCCTCGGGTTCAATAAATTGTTCAAAACTAAAATTATAATTACCCTAAAAGCCTAAGCTGCTAAATATATTCTCTTTTCTTCACTTTACTTACTTTCTTTCACTCCGGTAAGGGTACAAGAGACGGCGAAAGTGACAAGGGGCCGGGGTTTTCAAAATGGCGGAAGCGGGATAAACAAGATAGCATTGATAATATTTTATGACGACAAAAGCGAAAGAGGAAAAGTCAACAAAAGAGGGGGGGGGAGGGGTAGGTGGAAACCAGGATTGATAAAGTGGCGAAATGATGACGTCATTATGATGTCAGCAAAATGAATGAATTCTGATGGATTCTTGCTCGTGGTCAGTCGTGGTAATTCGTGGTCGGTCGTGGTCAGTCGTGGTTACTCGTGTGTAATTTTATACACAATCCTAATTTTTCAGTAACTTGAAAGAAGGAATTAAGACGCCATTCATGTGAGCAAAATCTCAGTCTATATATAAAGGAAAATAAATCCTTGTGTGTCTGAAATGCAGCAAATTCATGACAATTGATTAACCCAGCACCATTAATTATTTTATTAAGTAGTTACAACCAAGCTGATTATATAAATGTAGGATGTATGAGCAACAGTTATCAAAAAATGTTTCATTGTAGGGAAGCTCACTTTAACAATACCGATTGCTTAAAGCCTTGGCCAAACGGTAACCCAAGTGGAAGCAAGTAATCACGAGTTGCGTACAGACTTGCGTTGGGTGACCAAACGGTGAAATACTTGACGAAACC
Source organism: Oculina patagonica (assembly GCF_052425735.1). Classification (NCBI taxonomy): domain Eukaryota; kingdom Metazoa; phylum Cnidaria; class Anthozoa; order Scleractinia; family Oculinidae; genus Oculina; species Oculina patagonica. The sequence continues at coordinate 27,778,263 of NC_135762.1, forward strand.
TGCGCTGACTTGCGTGCAAATTTGATCTTGACCGAAGTGAACGTAAGTCATTGCAAGTCATCGCAAGTGCACGAAAGTCCTTCCGAAACGGTGACGCAAGTGGACGCAGGTTGAAAACTTGCGTCTACTTGCGTAACCGTTTGGCCAAAGCTCGGTCACAGCTCTCTCATTATCACGACGTCTAGATCTGTTACCTGCCGCTTTTAATTTAGCGCAACATTTAGCGCAAATAATTTGATCGTTGCCGCCAGTCTTGGTCCCAGAGATTTTCCTTCTTAAAATGTTTTTAAGATTAAAGGAAAGAAACAAAACCTTTGTGATAAGAGACTTGTGGAACATATGGGAAGGCGAAAAAGGGAAAAAAAACATAAACGAGAAACTCGGCATTGAATAATGGAATTGTCAAAAAAGCTTCCTACAATACTAATGATTACAGATATCGGACAGCACAAATATCTCACAGCAGCAAACACCAGTTTATATCAGCTTAAAAGGTAAAGCAAATTCATATGTAAACAGTTCTCGTGTGCTAAATTACAAAAAGTTCATAAAACACGCGCTGATCAAAACGATCGTTAACTAAAAGTCAAACTATTGGTGCAGCTTTCCTATTTTACAGGTGTTACTGTATTTGTCATTACAATTGACCAGTAAGTGTCAAACTATCCGTGTGCTTATCTACATTACAGGATCGGTCATTACAAGTACAATTTACCTCCATTAGTCACGTACAATAAAATGTCCATTATAGGCGCCGCCGCTTATAAGCCATTCCTTTTAAGGTGCCATCTTTTTGCTTATGGAGATAGGCCTTCCCATCCAATTTTTTCCGTATTAACTTACTAATGTTCTCACAGAAAATTGTATTTTAAATAGAAATAAAAAAAATGGATAGGTTTGCAAGCAGAGTACAGATCTGATATTTTGATCAGAGATGAAATCGCTCACCCAAGTCTCAAAGTTGTTTTGTGTCAGCTTATTCACAAACATGCCTAACTGGAGCATAAGGCCACCCAGAAACGTCCTCCATCCTTCACGGTCTTTTGCTCGCTGTTCCACCACATTCCAGCTAGTCCAGCCCAGGTCTTTACGCTCACCTTCCACAGTTCTTCTCCACGAAATCTTGGGTCTTCCTCGCTTTCTCCTACCTTCAGGGGTCCAGGTGAGAGCAACTCGGCAATTTTTGTCTTTTTCCCTCCTCAAGATATGACCTATCCATCTCCATCGCCTGACCTTCACGGTTTCTGAGATGGGTCTCTGCTTAGTTCTTTCATAGAGGTCACAGTTAGAGATGGTGTGTGGCCAGAATATTCCGAGGATTCTTCTTCCCCGGTTACAAACCAACTCAAATCCCCTTAAAGTTGTATAAGCTCAGGGCTTCTAACGGCCATTTTACGGTAGCTAAGGTTTTCTTTATACAAATGCTTACTATACAGTAAGGGATATATCAGCTCAGTACAGTTAGAGCATCGTGATTTTTACCCTGGAGGCAGCGTGGTTAAGCCAGCACTCAGCCTCTCGCCTGGGCTCTATTTAAATACTGTTTTATTTTACTTTACAGTGTTCTAAATTGGCACTACAGTGAATGTAAAAGGCATAAAAAATTACACATAAAGCTGATGGTACTTTTTGGTGTATCTTAAGCAGCTCTACATGATTGCGTTTTCTCATTTAGTGCCTGACTCCCGCTTATTTGATAAATAGCGTTACATAATAAAAGCGAAGCTTAACTTTCTGATAAGAGCGAAAATAAATGCAGTTAGGTTTTCTCTGCACGATGACTTAACTATTTTGCAAAACTCCTTGTAGAATTCATTATAATGCATGAATGTCTAGTGCTCTAAAAATCAAAGTATAGTTTTGAACTACAGTTTCACCATGCTACGTCAATGAGGTTAAAACCAATGTCGCAACATTAAAAAGCTTAAACAGTATTTCTGACCTAGTTTTGAAGGGACACGATACTGCTTGTAACCAAAGTTATATACCTCAAACGAAAGCCATTACTTGTAGAAAACGCGAAACGAAAAGCGTTTTTTATGTGAAAGTTAGTCTAAAATTAGTGACGAGAATTCAAATCACATTCGGAAGAAAACAAAAAGAATTTTTTTGGATTTACTAATAATGAAAACTAACATATAAGAGTATGTAATAATAATTCTGAAAGAAATCGGAGGAAGTACCAGTAAAACGCTGATGTACCTTTAAAAAAGTGAAAACGGCCCGGCCACCGCACGACTCTCTATAAAACGGCAAAGAAGTAAAGTAAACGAAAAGTTAGAGCAGTTTTCAATTGAGTGTCGTAAAACCAAAACCAAAGTAATCACTCTGGCCAATCACAAAGGACGTAGAGCAACCCATTGTCCAATCAAAACTCGAAGCAATTACACGAAACGCGGGAAACCTTGAGCGAGCAAGTCACGATTGGTTTTGGTTTTAGTTCTGATTGGTTGAGAAAGTGGCGCGAGATTTTTAAGCCAATCACTAAGCGTAGTAATGCAAAACCAAAGCAAACGCAATTTACTTTCGACACTCAAGTGAAAACCGCTCTATCGTGGACGAACTTAGGAATCACTTGAAGTGTAGTATGGGTTGGTGAAACCAAGCTCGTATTTCTCTCCTTGTGGCGGTTCCACATAATCGTATATTGCATCATCAGCAAATTTCTCCTTGAGATCCTTGCTGGTAGCATACCCAATGTTGTCGTAGAATTGTTCTGGCAAGTCTGTTTGGTCTTTGCCACATGCAGAGGGGCTTGGCTCGTACACGTTATCCTCTACATTCTTTTCTGGTGGAAATTCACTGCAGTCGTAGGTGGGATTTTCATGACTTGTCACAGCTGATTCAGCGGTAGGCTTGGTATCCTTCGCTCTTCTCTTCTTGGTGCAGAAAGCCACCAACAAGGCAAGTAAAACTGTCGATGACAGGGTGAGAAATCTGATGTTACTACGTGAGTTAAATATTTTCAAAGAGGGTCAGGGATTGGTGGGTGGGGGGGGGGGAGGTATTTTAACAGGGAAAAAGGGCACGCTAATAACGGTAAAAGATCTAAGTCATGCAGATTTCTCGTATTTAAATAAAATGAATGCTCAGTCCAGAATTAAAAAACATTGTAAACGCAAATACAACAATTTATGCACTACGTCTTCACAGGGTAGCTAAGCCGCATCAAGGTTGTATGAACTGGATTATTTGAAAATGCATTTTTTGTATGGAAATTATTTACTAAGTTCCTAAGGGTGTGGTTAAGAGGAATAAAAGTGTTTCGCTTACTCAAGACTACTATAGATGGTACGACAATAAAGACAGGAAGTTTCCATGGCGACTCCTCAGCAGTTTCTTGTTCATCTCTTTTACCCGCATTCTTAGTTGGAGGTTCTTCAGTGACACTTTCCTGAAAATGGAAAAAAAGAAAACATAACCAACAAATAAGTAACCAAGAAAGCACCAGAGACGAAGCAAGTCATGTTGGTGGTGGTAGGGTGGTGGTGGTGGTGGTGGTGTGGTCGGTCGGTCGGTCGGTCGGTCGGTCGGTCGGTCGGTCAGACAGATAGATAGACAGACAGACAGCCGGCCGGTCAGTTGACCAGCCAGATAACAAACCAACCAGCCAGCTAGCTGAACAGTCAGTTAAGAGCATTGTGTTAATGTTCCACTAAATTATTTCAATTAACAGAGAGTTGCAATCAATTAGCCGGGCTACCCAGATTAAAATCTTTCACTGGGTATGCGTAGTAGTGGGCTTCTGGGTAAAAGTTTAATTTTTGTCCTGTTTTCTAATGATCCCTCATGCTCTGTCTATTTTTCTCTTTCCAGCGTCGATTTGTGATGTCGGCGAATCGAAAAATGTGCTGCGGTCTATTAGTTATCATCAGTCAAGGCTTATTCACATTTATCCCCCACCGTATCTGTACTGTGAGAAATGTTCTATACGTACCGATGTTGCAGATGATTTAGTAGTTACAGTGGATTGTTCTTTAGTTGCCGGAATATCAGTCGGCGGTGGTTCAATCTCTATAATATCAAAATAAAAATTGTCTGAGCACCGGGTAAGATATGAATGGCATTGTTAATGTCAACAAACCCGAATAGCTCCCTTAGTTCTTTTAAGCAACTGTCTAGCTACATGACTCAGAGCCCAATGTGATTGTAGCAGCGAATTCATTCCATGAATTCTACTTTAGTGCCCATGACCCGAGCCCTCAATCACACTTTCGACCATTTTCTGCAGATGCGTTCGTTTCACTGAACGCACTGGAAAATCAATTATGATATCGAAGTACTTGAATCGATTCTGTTACTTAGACGAAAGTTGTACGATTATTCGCACTTTACAGTTATTTTAGGTACACATTGTCACGGGTAATGTAAACTTACTTATGCATTGCGATCTATTCACCGCTCCAGTTAAAGTCGTAGTGAGACCCTGTCCACAGGGAAGGCAATCTTTTTCACCGTCGGAGGGCTGGTAAGTGCCAACCGGACACGGATAACATGTTCGGTTAACTGTGCTGTGCGAGCCAGCTGGACAATTGGCTATAAGAAAGCATAAGACAGCAATGTGAGTTCATCTTTTAAACTAAACTGGTGTTTTTACAACCGATCTCTATTAAAAACTTCTTTTCTACAATGAGGTAGCCTACGGGGCAGTCAATTCCTTTCCAAGCTCTCGGGGCGAACGAACGTGCGAGCAAGCGAGCAAGCGAAAAAAAAAAAATGCGACGTAGCGGGAGGGGATAGGGGGTAGGGGAAAAGGATCGACTGCTACGCAGTCATATAGAACGATGCACTTGTTCAGCTTAGTATTTACAGAACCGTTGCGTTGATTTGCTTGTTCTATACCGAGCTTTTTTCGGTATTGGTGTTCATCAACAGTGAGGGACAATGACCCAAGAGCCGTATACGTTCTGCTTGCTTAACCATGTTAATACAAATAAAAAGCGTTGAAATCTCCTATAAACTTACCAATGCAGTGCATTTCTTCCACAGTTCCATTTGAGATAGTAGTGAGATTTTTACCACAAGTAATGCATGAAGGTCGTCCCCGGGAAGGTTGGTATGTACCAAGTGGACAAACAGAGCAGGTTCTGTTCTGTGTACTGTATGACCCAGCTGGACAATCAGCTAAGAAATAAAAAGACATATCAAGCTATTAAGGGCACTGAAATGGAAGTATAGCGTCCCAAAGAATATCAAGCTATATATACAACGTAAAAGTAACGATAAATGTACAGAAACATTACCAATGCATTCTGCTTCTTCCACGGTTCCATTGAAAGCTGTTGTCAAGTTCGTACCACACGGAATACATTCTGTTTGACCTTGAAGAGGTTGATACGTCCCGGGTGGGCATTCAATACACGTGTCATTCTCCGAACTGTAGGATAAACCAGCTGGGCAGTTTGCTATGGAAGTACAAGGATTGCATGTTAGCTTAGAAAGAAAGACAGTATGAGCTATAGACGTTTTTGACCATGCCATTAACTAAGCAAACAAGCACTGACGGAGAAAACAGCGTAGTAGTAAGCTCAGGGAGATGGTTACTTAAATTACGTCTTGTTTGAATTGGGCCAAAGCTTTAAGAAGCAATTATACTCACATCCCATTAATAATACGGAAATGAATAACGCTAACTCATTGATGTACTTTGGTAAAAGCCGTAGAAGTTTACAAATGCTAGGCAGGTGACAAAAGGTCTCGTCGGTCGAGAAAACAAGTCAGCGCCTATTTATATATTTTCATTATTCTTCTTGTCGGCCTCTACCTTAGCTTGGAAAATGCCTTATTTAATGTATGCGCAACAACAGTGTTATTTGTATATCTACACTACGATTTAGCAATTAACTTGATTAATACTAAAAGTTAAAAGATGAAGCTTACCACAAATGTAACCATTTTCACTGAGAGCCTGTCCCTCAGGACATTCCGGAGATAAAGGGTAGACTATAAGGCTTCCAGGTTCTCCAATAAGAGTGGTGGTATTCCAGGGCACTTTAAAGGTCTTGTTTAGTATGTCTGAATTGAACCGTTCCAGTTTCTCAAGCAAGTTAGTCTTAACATCAGCAAGGGTTTCTACAATTTCTATGTACGATGTAAAGTTGTCCTCTTTCCAAGGTTCCTTATCAATGTCTATGATGAATGCGACGGTAGCTGTTGAAGTATTTCTTGAGTCGTAGTCGAAGTCAGAGATTAGCTCAACAGATACGTTAAGCGAACTTGCCAGTGAATGAACAATATCACCCGTCATGTTCTCATTTATCGATGACGGCAATTCAGCTATGGAATCATTGTCACATGGCAGTGGATCTTGCACGGTGGAGCTGTTGGAGGAATTCGTTGTCAGCCAGCAGCGGGAAGTAAGATTTAGGGCAATAAGCAGCCTTGGAAGACCAATGGTGTAACCCAAGACGTCCAGTCGGGCCTTTTGGCTGACTGCTGCACCATGCATGTTAGATACCTCACAATAGTAATAACCTTCCTGATGACGGCGAGGGTTGGTCATGTATAACACAGGTTTGGTCTCATTAACTCGAAAAACGGACGAGTTGGTTGATTGAAAGAACCACTGAAAACTAGGAGTTGGCTGGCCCGTTGCATTGCAAATAAACGTCGCAGGCATTTGACTTCCGAGTACCACTCTTTGTCGCTGTGGATGTTGAGTGATGCTGGGCTTGCTGTGGACTTTTACAATCGTCACGTTGGAAATTGTGCTGCCTTTGTTGTTTGACACAACGCAAACATAAGCACCCTCGTGTCGTTTGCTGACGGCACGTTCATAGAATGTTCCATGCGGTGATTCCTTGATCAGCTTATCATTTCTCTTCCAAACATATTTTAATCCCGCTTCACTTTTAGCAGTACAACTTAACAACAGACTGTATCCTTTCAAAAGAATAACTTCCTTCTGAGAGGAAGAGGTTATAACTGGCTTTCCTCCACACAAAACTGATTCGTCGCGAGTTTTCTTTAATAATGAAACAGCGCGATGGAGAGCTTGTTCAGTTTCTACCATTGTTAAGGCAGCCGTTGTTAACGAAGTCACCACTTCTCTGAGCTGAGGAAGAGCGTCTTTAATCACCAATGCCCTTGGACTGTCTTCAAATTCATAAAATTCCCTTTCTCCTTCAAAAAAGTAGTCGATGCAGTCCTGTGTGCCAGAACATTCTTCAAATCCATTATTCGAAGTAAAAACCTCAAGAAACGCCCTCCAAGCCTCCAGAGTGTCATTCCATGATTGAGAGGAGTCATTAGTCAACTTCGTACTTTCATTTTTCAGAACCTCTATCATTTCAATGTATTCTGTCACGAATGAGCTGTTCTGATTTGCTGAGGTGTTATTCACTGATGAATTACTGGATGTCATACTGCTAAGATGAACTCTGTCAGCTAGAGTTTCAAGATCATGGAATCCAGAGGATAGGTTTGCGTTCAATCCTTTGACTGATAAAATCAAGTTTTCCAGTGATTGAAAAATGGAGCTCAGGTATAGGTGTGTTGTATTGGCAAACAGGCATGCATATGGGTAATCCGTAAAGCTGGAATGCAAGGAATGTGTGGAATTTGCTTGATTGTTATTGTCTTCAGGAGTTGATCGTTTCTTCTTTGAATTCTTGTTACCAAATAGTTTGGTAAGTATGATCTTGGATGCGGAACTGACCGAGCGTTCAACTTGGTCAAAGTCAACCAGAAAACTGACGGCCTTTTTTTGACCATTACCAGAGCTAACATCAGTTTGAAAAATAATCTTTTTGGTGTCTTCTGATACCATGGAAAGTGCAAAGTTCATGTCTCCAACATCGACTGCTTTCTTGTTATCCGACTTTGAGGCGTTTATAGCTTGTGCTATTTTCAAGCCAAAGCCAACCATTCTTCGGACATGGAGCATGGAAGCATTGACAATCTCTACCGCTGACTGACGCTGCTCTGTGTGTGATTTCACCTTATTTAATATGCTAACTGCAAACTCATGGCGGATTCTGGCTTTCTCGTAAACAGAAGTTGCCTTTTTCACATCATCAACAGAATTTCTTAAAGACAAGTATGCCGATTGAAACGTTTCATTCATTGCATCAAGTGTGAATTTAAGCTCAGTCATCGCTACCAGACATTCTTGATTATTTATTACACAGCGAGGATCTAACACTTTTGTTTGGCATCCGTATTTCTTGCAGCAAGGGTAAGGAGGACCATATCCACCGGGCTTTGTCTTTTCTTCCTGACCTGTACACCTTACTTCCTTGATTATCTTTTCAATTGCTTTTGCTTCATAAACTTTGTGTTCGTACTCAACCAGTCGCGGTTCAGCTGGCACTCTTTCGTAAGTATTGGAACATCCAAAAATTTTCTTACTGAAATATCCGACTACCCCTCCTAAGACTCCTCCAGCAATTCCTCCAACAACTTTTCCAACGAGTTTTCCAACAGGTCCAAAGAACCCTCCCACGAGCCCTCCAACAAATTTTCCAATTTTAAATCCTGTTTTAGCATACTTAAATATTTTCTTCAAGGGGACTCCCGATCTGCAGTTACCAGTATATACGGTTTGAAATGTAGCAACTTCAAAACTGCGCGTTTCGGTACTCTTCTGTACAACTTGGATCGTAATGGGCTTATCAACCGTGTCACAATACCTCTCAAGATACGTTATGTTAATGGGATCCTGGCAGAGGTCTGGGATAACACAGCCATTAAAGCAAGTATAGTTGCACTCCCTTATTTCGCACACGAAGTTCTGGATGTTTTTACGAAAGTACACGGTGTTGTTGAAACGCACTTTTGCCAGATGATATTGTAAACGTGCAACTCGAAGTTCCTCTGCGGCTCTTTCCTTTTCTATCCTTAATTCTTCGACAGCAGCCTGTTTTAATTTCAGGACTTCCTTGGCGGCGTCCGCTTTGATTTTTGCATCATTATAGGTAGCTTGGGCTTTCGATAATCTTTTAGTTGCCTCCATGGCCGCCAAGGCAGTTTCGTTTGCAATCATACTCTCGAGCATGGTATATAGATGCGATGACTTGTTCATTGAACCTTCTACTTCAAACACTACAGATTTCCAGTCCACAACGTTCTCAACGTCAGCTGTGACATTCAAAACTGCCTCAAATTGTCCAAACATGGGGCCCGTTATAGCAAAGAACAACTCATGCCCAATCATTCTTATAGTTGTGGTTCGCGTCATTCCAAGCAAGTTAACAAGGCTTTCAAACGTAGTCGTGAACGGTTCGCTGTTACGACTTATTGCCATTCTTAATGGTCGCCCAGCTTGATAGGTTATAACATTACCTAAAAAGATATCTTTCAAGGCAGTTCCTTCAACAATGACACCCGCTTCTTGTCTTGAAGAGTTAGTTACACAAGAGTTGTCACGTAAGGCCCAGACGCTACATTTCATGTTCTTAAAGCACAGCCTCTTATGACATACCTGACCAGTTAGGGTAAAGCGCACACCCAGAAAGTTTTGGTGAATGGATGACTTGGAAAACGAAAGAGAGATGGTTTTTGGGAGGTCTTTCTTAAGTCTGATGAAACTATTAATTGCAGTTTCGATGCTTGTTCGATTCCTGTAAGGCTGTAACTGGGCCACAAGGAGATCAAACACTCTCGATATAGTGTCGAGATCATCATCAATCTCTGCGACAAGCACTTTCAGCTGCAAAACGTCAGAAGAGGAAGAGAGCAGGCGGCGAGCATTGATGACATTAGTGTGCATTTCTTCAACCTTTGCAGACCACATCTGTGTACTGGGTTGTAACTCAGGCACATACTGCTGAACATCGAGAAGGACTCTTTTAATTTCCTTCGTCTGCCATTCCAAAGACCTCAAGTTGTTTTTAGGATCGTGGGCTGCGATATTTTCTCCACCAGTTATTGAGTGGTAGATTTGCAAATATTTGGATCCTCCATAGGTCTGAACGACAGTTGATAAAAGGCTATTTTCGAATGGTTTACAAGATCGATCCAGAGTAAAGACCAATCCTTGAGCAACTCGACAATTCGATGCAAGAAGGGGCGTACCTGCCGAGTGAATAAAAACATACATCTTAAGTAAGCTAAAATCTTCAGATAATACATCTACCCATTGGTTTTTATTTGAATACAAGTAGCTCATTTAAGCACAGTCGAATGTCTTTTTATTGATAATGCGGACACCACAGAGAGAAGGAGAGACTCAAGTGTTGATAATGAGAGAGCATATTATATTTGAGTTTTGGTCTCTCTCCTTTTCTGTGATCAAAAGATGTATCATAGATGCATTCAATATCAAAATTTATATTCCTTGGCCAATGAAAGTTTTTGATTGGAATGTATGGTTATTTGCATCTGAGCAGAGAAGGGAGAGGTCAAGGAGAAGAAGAGTATTTAGTAGATGAGAAAGTAGAATTGGACAAATATAACAATAAAAAGAAGATGAAGACAAAGAAGAAGAAGAAGAAGAAGAAGAAGAAGAAGAAGAAGAACAAGAACAACAACAACAACAACAACAACAAGAACAAAAAAATACAACAACAAAAAATAAAAACAACAACAACACCCAACAACAACGACGACGACAACGACAATTAAATATAAGGCACATTTCTTACCTCCCAAAATTGTTTTTCCAATCACGTCGTTGGCTGTAAACGTCAGAGAGAATTTCTGCCCAAGAGCACGCACTGTAATGTTAAACTCAACTGATCCATGGAAAATACATTTTAGTGGCTGCGAAAAATAGCTGGTAAATAACTGAAAGAGAAAGGACATTTGGTGGTATTACAAAAAATAACGTCTTACGTAATATGTATGTTGTGGAACAAATAAATAAAAATAAATTAAAAAGTAAAGCTTACTGAATCATTCTTATGATCTATACAGGGTGTAACCATGAAATAGTTATGAAATAGTCCTGTCTCGCACAAACACACATTCCTTAATTTTGGATTTAGCGAAATTGGCATTTAACAGAAGGCAGACTTAGAAACATAAGCAAACATTTTGGGATACCTCAACAAGTTTCAATATAGAAAAAAAGAAACAAACATCTATGTATACTTTAACGCCAGCAGAAGGTGTTTTAGCTGAATTCACTTATCCAATTGTCATTTCACCATATCCACGCCCTTCAATTCTTTAAACTACTTAACTAGCTTCAAAGAAAAACAAGATTGTACTCACGCTATCTAAGTCTTCTGCAAATGCAAAAGCTTCTCCAGTCAGTTTCATATTCACCAAAAAATCACTGGAATTTTTCAAGAGGATGTCGGCGCTTCCTTGCCACCACATGTTATAATGATAATCGGAAAAGTGCTCAGCCCACGGACCAACGGGAATGCGATTCATGATGGTGCTGTATTTTCTCCGAGTGGTAAAACGGAGTGATGAGAGTAACAATTTCCATCCACCATCGGCCATCTCTTTCATAAAAGGCATCGTGCTGATTTCTTTGCCAGCTTCTTCGGACAACGATAGGAATGCTCCACCTTTGCAAATGTCATTAGCGAAACAGCAGCCTTTGCTTGATAAAGAAAGCTGCTCATTCTGAACGGAGATGCTAAAATTGACTATTGGATGGTACATGACCACAGCAGAGTTGCTATCAGTTGATGGAAACTTGCAGATTGGGTGGATGTATCGCTTGCCTGTGGTTTGAACAAGGTGAGCCAGCGTATTCTCAATGGCAAAAATATCGCTTTCTTCTCCAGTCATAAGTTTCAACCATAAAGGCACTTGACCCGTAAAATATCTCAGGAAGGACTTAGGCAAGGCGTCTTTCTGAATGAATTCATTTAGGGTTTCCGCTGTTTGATGGAAAGGAGAGCACCCCTGGGTCATTTGTCTACTGTTGTCTGGTAGCGACTGCTCCATAACTTTTGTGTGGCTGATCAGTCTTTTTAGCATTTCGGTTTGGCGTGCTTGAAGAGGTGAGGAAAAATCATACCCCTCTACACTTAGAGGGATGTTTTTGTTGTCTGAGGTAATAATGTGGACAGGTCCGGACTCAATACGAACATCATGTGACACAGTTGAAGTCGATTCAAAAGCCACAGTGACATCACATGGGAAATTGTCCAGTTTTTTCTTTTGGCATCCTTTTGGTAACTCGCCAGCCAACAGGCCCAGTCTGGTGTAAACACTTTCTTGTTTGGATGTATTGTGTCCAATAAATACCGAACTGTTCTTTGGAGAAGCAAAACTGTGCATGTCTACTCCTGTGAGATCATAGGCCACCATTCCAACACCTGGCGTGTGCCCTGTCACTTGAAAATCTGCTTTGGACGTCGGGTACTGAATTACCAGTTCCTTAGGCTCGAAAGTTAAATTCATGGTTGGATTAAACTGAACAGTCAATGAATTGTCAGGCCTTGCCAGCAACGTAAGATTGTCTGAGGGGTAACCAGTCATAAGTTTCGGGAAATTAGGCGGCATAACCACACCAATTTCGCAGAGATCGCCTTCGTATCCAGTGTGTTGACAATCACATGAAAATTTCCGTGAATTAATAATGATGCACTTTCCACCATGGCGACAGGGGTTAGGCTTGCAAAGGATGATCTCTGAAAATGAGTAAACAATTTAATTAGTAAAGTTAGTCTGTCAGTCAGTCAGTCAGTTAGTAAAGGGATAACTAAATTAACGAGAAATTAAATCAAACATGACACTCGTTTAGGTAAAATTACAACCTTTTCTCTTTGCGCATTTTGCGCCTCCCCAGAAGTTTGAAAGGGGGATGGGGTTTTAATTGAAGAAAGTCTTCTATCAGAGTCATTTCCGTTTCCTTTGCTCTGTGCTCTTGCTTGCCTTTTATTTGAATTTCGCGAAAACCTGTTTTCGTTTTACGCTTTAATATTTGCATTAAAACAGATTGAAAATAAAACACTTACCTTCACATGTAAAATTTCCGATGTCCCATGCAACATTACTTGAATTAATCAGTCGGCAAGTGGCAAGATTGTCACCAAGTGCCACATAACCGTCTTCGCAGTCACGTGTACAGGTGGAACCAAAGGTGGTGTAACAGGGTAGCAAAACTTTTCCCTTCTCTGGTGGATAGAGTGTGCCACAACTTTTCACTGTGTTGAGCAATAAATACAAAAATCAGAAACGATGACCGAGATGTCAAGCGACCAAGTAGACGAAACGGCAGCAGCAGCAACAGCAGCAGCAGCAGCAGCAGCAGCAGCAGCAGCAGCAGCAGCAGCAGCAGCAGCAGCAGCAGCAGCAGCAGCAGCAGCAGCAGCAGCAGCAGCAGAAGAAGAAGAAGAAGAAGAAGAAGAAGAAGAAGAAGAAGAAAAAGAAGAAGAAGAAAAAGAAGAAGAAGAAGAAGAAGAAGAAGAAGAAGAGGAAAAAAATGAAGATCAGAAAAATTCAAAATGAGTTATTATATATTTTTGCTCCCTGTAAGAAAACCCAGGACACCTTTAAAACGTACCATCTGAGTTTAAGATACTTAATCTGACCTTTTAAAGCAAATTTATATGTAATATAAATGCCAATTTACATGTAATATAAATTAAAGTTAATGTGACAACCATGGAAGGAGTTCAGAGAAGTCATAAGATCACTCTATTCAAATACGCAGATCTGTCACGCTATATGCTGCAAGACTATCACTCTTGCGTTACATTCAAAGGTCAAACTCACTTCCAGAGTGTGATGCGCTATTCGGGCTGGCCAATCACATCGCCCCTTTTCTATTATGTCAATCAAGGCCATGCGGTTTTATCTAGACTTGAGTAGTTTTACTTCAAATTCTCTGAGCTCCCTAAAAGAGTTTCACAATAATTATTATTGCTGTGATATCCTCCGATTGTTTTTTTTGCTTCAACATCGCTTCATCAGTACTTTATGAGTTATCCTGGTATCTGCCCACGAACTACGTTCCGGTTTTACACATTTTATTCTGTCGTTCGAAGATAAATATGCGGACGATCTGTCGAAGGACTCGCACTACTGAACAGGTATTCGGTCCAGCAACTGAGGAACTTGATATGCACACACAGAACAGATTACCTCTACCGGAATATGGCCACTCTACCGACTCGGCTTCAAGATCCTGTGGTCTCCAAACCGCGGCTAAAACCGACAGTACAGCAAAAAGCATGAACCTCACAAAAACATTATTTGTATGGTGGAGACAACATGCCTTCGTTTGCCCGATCGAGATTATGCAAGCTTAATGTGAATGAACGACTTATAAAGAACAAGACGATTTCTTCAACTAGAAAATACTATTCTCTTGTCAAGCCGGAGAACAGTCAACAAGGATCAAGGCCGTCGTGAATGTCTTTCAAGCCTCGTCTGATCTAGCGCCTTCTCTCCCGCCGAAAGTGGTCAGTAAAAAATTGGACAAGCAATCCGGATTTCCCTAGGGTGCATCTTGGCCAAGTGGAATCCAGGAGCTTGCTAAAAGCTAAGTATAAATATTTATAAGCTGATTCTATTTTGCGTTATATTAGACCGGCGTTAAATGAGATTTCAATATGAAAACAAACGAAACTTAGAGCAATTTGCAGGCTGCCGTTTTCCACCAGCCGTCGTAAAGCCTAAAGGGCTGGAAATTACAAGAATCTTCTGTAATGTTCGAAGTCATGTCTTAATACCTGAGTAGACGAGACCCTTTATAATTTGGCTGCTCAAAGTTGAGGAAGAGCGAAATAAACTTAGCTTTGCTGGAGGCTAGGGTGGTGAATTCTCGTCCCTTGTCACTAAAGTCAAAATAGGACAAATAACAACTCAAAGCAACGAAAGTTCTCAGCTTATAGAATACTTTATGAAGTTTCTGAAAATGTAAACAGTTTTTACATTTAATGCAAGAAATTTGAGGTATTTAAAGGTGCCATTGTCACTGCCATTTTGACAAAAAAATAGGTTATAACTCAAGGGGAAATTGAACAATAATATTATTGTAGCAAGAATTTGATCCAAGACATACAGGGGCGTACCTGCCTTTACTACCACTAAAATTGCCTAGGAACGGCCCTGACATAAAATACAATAACAGGACTTTTTACGGGAGTATGTCACAGGAAATATAAAAGTGAGGATTCTAGGATCAAAACATAAAATTTTGCTTTGTAGTGAATACATTACTTTGTTCATGCAGAAGCATTGAACAACTCATGACATACTCGAAATTCTGACCATTTCAAGCCTGCCAAGTTTAGTGGCACAAGGATAAATCCAACAGGAGCTACTCTATCTACAATGAATGCATGCCTGTGTAGCAAGTGTCTTAATTGTTCAAATACGCCTTATTTTTCGCACCTTCTACCCTGATTGATTCTTGTGCGAGTTCTGCCTTCCTGCCATGTTTCTTAGGTCAGCAATGTATAATTCCAGTGGTGAATAACAAACTTTTGCTCTGTATAAGGTCTTTTATTCCCGTTTTTCCCAGCACTCATTGAATTCGTGCTGTATCATTCAATGGGAAACCATGAATAGGGCATTTTTAGTATTAACAGTCTTGTATTTATATATCTACTCCTTTACGTGTATGAAATGGCTAGATCACACCTTACGGATGCCTTCCTGTACCATCAAAAGGCAAGCTTTGACCTGAAATCCTCAAGGGAGTCAAAAGAGAGGTCGACCATGAAACACCTGGAGACGTTCGCTAAAAGCAGAGATCAAGTCCATGGGCAAGAGTTGGTACCAGCTAGAGAAGGATGCACAGGACAGGATGCTATGACGAGAGACTGTTGATGGTCTATACTCCTGAGAAGGAGTTGAGTGAAGGGCTACTGCTACTTATTTACATGTTAACTTAAACCTATTTTATATTTTCGTGCTGTTCGTCTATGGGGAATACACTTCGTGTATTTGTGGGGATGAAGTGCTCTGTACCATTCGCCCTTTTGCCCCATAGCCTCACAGGGTCAGCTTTCCCCTTATAGTGGAGCCCCCCAGTGTTGCTGTTGTTGGTTGTTGTGATTGCTTCCAAGGGTCCTAGAGATTAGGACCCCAGTTTCTTGGGAACCAGGGCATGTGGTTGTGTTTGTTCCCAAGGGTCCTAGAGATTAGGACCCCAGTTTCTTGGGAACGTTCCCAAGGGTCCTAGAGATTAGGACCCCAGTTTCTTGGGAACCAGAGCATGTGGTTGTGTTTGTTCCCAAGGGTCCTAGAGATTAGGACCCCAGTTTCTTGGGAACTAGGGCTTCCTGAAAGGAAGGAGAGGATTCCAGTCTCTCGTTGCCAACCAACTAACCTGTGATACATGTACCCTGCATGATTCCTATTGATGATTCTGATTGGCAACTCGAGCACTTCATCCCTTACCCCTTTTCTCCCACTGAACTTGTTGTCTTGTTTTGACTTCATGGGTTGGGAACATTAAAGCAAATTTATATGTAATATGAATGCCAATTTACATGTAATATAAATTAAAGTTAATGTGACAACCATGGAAGGAGTTCAGAGAAGTCATAAGATCACTCTATTCAAATACGCAGATCTGTCACGCTATATGCTGCAAGACTATCACTCTTGCGTTACATTCAAAGGTCAAACTCACTTCTAGAGTGTGATGCGCTATTCGGGCTGGCCAATCACATCGCCCCTTTTCTATTATGTCAATCAAGGCCATGCGGTTTTATCTAGACTTCAGTAGTTTTACTTCAAATTCTCTGAGCTCCCTAAAAGAGTTTCACAATAATTCCCACCCACCCAACCCTCTTTGGTTCTCTTTTAGCTTAGTATTTGTAAAAATGTAGGCAATGTTCTAGTTCTATGCACATATCCGGCTATGTTAAGGGTGTTTATTATATTACTATTACTATTTGTAAACGTTAGCCATAGCTGATGGACCAAAGAAGCAAGCCCGCATTTATAGACATTATTCTAATAATTATTATTTCCATTTTGTATGCTTACTTACGTTTAGAGCTGATGGACTTAAGCAGCATGCCTGCTTACAGAAACATTGTTTTTTATATTCTTGGTTTTCACGTGACGTCATCAGAATTATAAAATCCAGAATCGCAAGACCCCGGAGGTTTTATCCTTCACTGACTATTACATGTCTTTAATACATATCTTGTTGGAGGTTTTTAGCACGATAGCATCCGCCGTCTTTAAGAAAGAGCATTTTGAATTTCGGAGTTTCATGCCACACGAGATCAAAGATGGCTGCCAGAAGGCTGTCGCGTATACTTAAAAAAGTGCTTCATCTTGTGATTTGTAACAACCTGAACTGTTAAGATTTTGTGAGAACTGCTTATCTTAATGTTTACTTGTTCATGATGGTGATCTAACCGCTTTTTGTAGCAGAAGTGAATGCCAGATGTTTTTGTTGATTTCCGGCCGCCATGTTGGAGCCCAAGCAGTTAGGCTCCAACATGGCGTTTCCATACTGTGCTCTCTAAATTTGCATGAAACATTTTCATGGATAACTCAAGTACGGAATACCTTACAGACCTGAAACTTAGACAAGTAGTTTATATAGTAGTTTTCTACAACCTGTAATATTCTTAATTTTTTGACTCAATAGTTTTGGATTTATTTTTTCGCAGCGTGACAGGGAAAACCACCTATTGTTACCATTTTGTATGCTAGCTCAGGCTTAGAGCTGTTGGACTTGAGCAATGTGTCTGCTTTTGAGATATTGATATACATGTAACCGTTAGCTTTAGTGTCGAGCTGGCATATACTTACTCGACCATTCTGTTATTCGATTACTGTCTCTTCTGAACTTCTTCAATAGCTTTAGACCATCTTAACTAAGCACTGTCTTTTCTTATAGTTAATAAACCACGGGAGGGGATGAAGTGCACTGTACCATTCGCCCTTTTGCCCCATAGCCTCACAGGGTCAGCTTTCCCCTTATAGTGGAGCCCCCCAGTGTTGCTGTTGTTGGTTGTTGTGATTGTTCCCAAGGGTCCTAGAGATTAGGACCCCAGTTTCTTTGGAACCAGGGCATGTGGTTGTGTTTGTTCCCAAGGGTCCTAGAGATTAGGACCCCAGTTTCTTGGGAACGTTCCCAAGGGTCCTAGAGATTAGGACCCCAGTTTCTTGGAAACCAGGGCATTTGGTTGTGTTTGTTCCCAAGGGTCCTAGAGATTAGGACCCCAGTTTCTTGGGAACTAGGGCTTCCTGAAAGGAAGGAGAGGATTCCAGTCTCTCGTTGCCAACCAACTAACCTGTGATACATGTACCCTGCATGATTCCTATTGATGATTCTGATCGGCAACTCGAGCACTTCATCCCTTACCCCTTTTCTCTCACTGAACTTGTTGTCTTGTTTTGACTTCATGGGTTGGGAACATTAAAGATATACTACTACTACTACCACTACCACTACCACTACCACTACCACTACCACTACCACTACCACTACCACTACCACTACCACTACCACTACCACTACCACTACCACTACCACTACCACTACCACTACCACTACCACCACCACCACCACCACCACCACCACTACTACTACTTTAACTCAGTCAGTATTACAGCGTGTCGTCTATTGAATAAAAGTCATTTTTTGCGCTTCTTTGGACACCTTTAAAACGTACCATCTGAGTTTAAGATACTTAATCTGACCTTTTAAAGATATACTTCTACTACTACTACTACTACTACTTTAACTCAGTCAGTGTTACAGCGTGTCGTCTATTGAATAAAAGTCATTTTTTGCGCTTCTTTGATCTAAAACTTTCATCTAACCCTTGTTCTAGATTCCCACAAAATGATCATTTTTTGGCAATGAACTTGCAAAACAAATATGATAATCTCAAGACTTAGAGAGGCCTTTTTATATTAATCATATTTTATTTATTTTTTTAAACTCAAAGTAAATTGTAAATTATTTAATTAATATTTTACTTTTTAACATTGTCAAGCGCCCTTGAACGTATGGAAAGGGCGCTATACAAATGATTATTATTATTATTATTATCATTATTATTATTATTATTATTATTATTATTATTATTATTATTATTATTATAACAGCGGTTACCATTGCAGGAAGCTTGCTGACCACTCCATTCTGAAGAGTTTAGGCAAGTTCTGTTTTCAGAGCCTTGTATGTCGTATCCGTCCTCACACGTAAACCAACAGGTCTCATTAGTTACCAAGCCGCTGCAGTTCATGCGCCCATGAGGTGGAGCCATGATGGCCTCACAAGGAAGACCTAAATGTAGAAAAGAACAAAGTATGTTAGCCGATATCCATCTGAAAGCGGTTATCGCCAATCAGAAGTTGTCCCGACAACATTAATTATTAGAGTGAATTTCCAATTTAAGCAATAGAAATAAAGAAGCCTGAATAAATTCAGGGCTTCAACGGGATTCGAACCCGTGACCTCCGCGATACCGGTGCGATGATTTACCAACTGAGCTATTGAAGCCACACACTGGGAGCGAGGTCAATTGTTAGTTCATATTTTCCCGGTGGAAATATGGTAAGCGATTTCATATTTTCCTGGTGGAAATTCACTGCGACGATCATTTATCACTCTCATATACATCCGCAGTTCATATATGAATCATTTCATATACATTACAACATTCACTTTGCCCTAACAAATCGGCAGTACCTATTTAACAATGTTCTTCGTGTACTTATTGTCTAATAAATCACAAGAGATTATGCCGAGATAATATATGAAACACGAAGTATGAGCATTTACCTTCACAGGTCCTCAAATCAGCTCTTAGTTTGTAGCCATGGAAACATGAGCAACCATAGGAACCCGGAGTGTTGTGGCACTTGTGTCCACAAGAATGGGCTCCTGTTTTGCACTCATTTATATCTGCGTGACAAAAGATAAATTTTAAGTATGTCAGTCATAGAAAACATGCGTAAAGGTAATAGAAATACCAGAGAGCAGTCAAATTGTCAATCACTTCTAAGTCAGTTACGATCAGTCATGCAGTCGGGCAGTCGATCGGTTGGTCTGTCTTTTGGTCAGTCAGTCAGTCAGTCCGTCAGTTAGGTCAGGCTGGTAGCCACGCAGGCAGGCTGGTAGACAGGCAGGCTGGCAACTGATCGGAAGGACCCCAGTTATTGATAAGTGTTTTAAGTTTTTGTTTTAAGCTTCAAAAAACCACAGAAACTTATACATGTACCTCGGCACCGTTGTCCATCATATAATAGCTGAAATCCTTGGTTGCAGCTGCAAGTGTAATTTCCTAGCGTGTTATGACAAAGTTGATCGCATCCTGCAGGTATTATTGTTTTGTTGAGACTCGCTACATACACGGGATCGCATTCATTCACGTCTAAGAAGGAAAAAAGCAAAACAAAAATAGTTACTTGCTCGCCATTCATAGGATTTCTTATGACGTTGAGTAAACACGAATTTGAAATACATGTCATTTATTTATCGTTTATAGGTCGGACCGAAATATTATTTTGATAGCTGTCGGGTCTACTTATGGATATGCTAACCAATTCAATATTACCTCCTTTATGCTTTAATATGTATTTTTCTAAGAATCGTGCTTCTCACGTCAAACGAAGGAAGAAATAGACCAGCAAGAAGACCAACCAAAAACACAAGCATACAGACAGACAGACAGACAGACAGACAGACAGACAGACAGACAAATAGACAAAGAAACAGCCATAAACTTTTTGAGACCACTACTCAACTGTAATTTCAATCGTAGGGGCTGTTTGGCTCGTCACTTACTGAATAACACAATAGTAGGATACTAACCTGAACAGGTCTTGTTGTCGTTGTTTAGTGCATATCCACTACGGCACGAGCAAAAGTAACTTCCAAGGAAGTTTTTACACTCATGCTGGCAACCATGGTGGCTCAACAAACATTCATTGTGATCTGAAAAGAAGTTAAGAGAACAAAAATTATCTATTTTTTTAATTTTACTTTAGGTTCACCCCAGCTATACCACCCATGGTCTGGTCTGACGCTAATCAGAGAAAGTTACACAAGTACCGTACACTGCATCTGCACGCTCGTAAAATATTTTAATAATCTGTAACCGTCGTAAACATAAAGCGCCACTCCCCTATATCTCCAGAAGTCAACACAGCATGACAACACAACAAGACTGGCAAAGTGAAAGCGTACAGCATCCAGAGTTGGTGTATATTTTGTCAATACATATTAGAAAAATAATATCATCCTTTTTTAAAAAATCGTTATTTTGGTTCCGCCATCTTGGATTTCAAAAGTTTTCAAACATGTCAAAAAGCGAATTTTAAAACGCCAAAAGTAACGTTTAAATGACAAAACTGTTAAGATAGTGCATGGCCCACTAATAAATACTTTTCAGACCAAATTTGGCTTAAACAACGAAATGTCATGTCACGTGAACGAATAGTCGACACATCAAAACGTTTCACGTGTGGTCCGTAAAGTATCATAAGTATGAAACCATAACATGCAGCGTTAGATAGAGTTTGTACCAACAATACCGCCGTACCTGAGCAAGATCTTCCATTTGAGTCCAAGAAGAATCCCACGGGACACTCACAACGATAAGAACCCTCAGTATTGACGCACGTGTGAGTACAGAAACCGTTACTTGACTGGCATTCGTCTATGTCTAGAGTCATGAAAATTGCAACAAACATCTTTCAGGTAAATTGCTGGTGTAGTGTATGTCACTTAAGCCTCACCCTCCTCACCCCCCATGTATATATTACCCAGCATGACACTGGAGTTTTGATGATTAAATGTACACGAGTGTAATGGCGTCGTTCTATTTTATATTGGTTCAATCCGGATCATCCACGGTTAAATTCGCACATCCACTACAGCTGTGTTGCTGACTTTCGATTCTTTGTATTAATCCACTATGGGACTTCATTCATTATGGGATCTGAATTCGCTAGGAGTTTATTTTCAACTCCATCGACGGATTTTGTTTAGCCGGTGTGTTCAATGCACAAAATCACAAAGTTCAGTGCTACGTTGTGTTATCGTCTTCAAGTACTAATATATCAAACACGAGAGAGAGTGTTCATTACATTTTCGAACACCGAGAAGAGAGTAGAAAATACGACGCGCACCGGAGGATCTTTGACAAACTTCGAGGTGTTTGGGAATGTGATAAAACACTCTCTCCAGTGTTGTTACATCTTTTCAATCGAAACTAAATCTAAGGAGACAACGAGATAAAATCGTTAAAATCTATTCTAATCAAAATCGCTTACCTAAATCGATGAGTT
Organism: Oculina patagonica; assembly: GCF_052425735.1. NCBI lineage: Eukaryota > Metazoa > Cnidaria > Anthozoa > Scleractinia > Oculinidae > Oculina > Oculina patagonica. The sequence continues at coordinate 27,800,385 of NC_135762.1, forward strand.
TAAGAAGCGAAATTCGATTCGGTGCGTTGTAGTGCAACAATATCTCATGGAATAACTGTGACAAGTTGGACGCTCCATCAAGAAAATATCAACTCATGAAGAAAAAAAGATTCCTGTCGTAAATAAACGCTTTTCCTTCGTCGAAGAACGTTTCTTAATTTAAGACCTTAGGGAGAAAATTTATATTGTACATGTATTGACCGGACCCAACCTTCTCAGATGGTCGATTTCGCCTTCATTATCAATTCCTACATACATAAGACTTCAATAAAAGCCGGTACTTCAATTTCAAAGGATATAATTTATATTAACACGAAACTTATCATACCTTCACAATGAGTAGTACCATTGCTGTGGCTGATCAAGCGATATCCACTAAAACATCTACACAAGAATTTTCCAGGGAGATTGTGGCATATCTGTGGGCATCCTCCGTTTGCTGTTGCACACTCGTTGATATCTACAACACCAAACAACCAAGTGAGACTCGTTTCTATTTTAAGCAAATGTCTTCACTTGCAAATACGACAATTTACACCATTTCAAAAGCAACACCAAGATACTCAGCAACCGAGAGCAATAAGAATAGATTGGCTTATTGACACTTCCCAGGCAAAGCACGATTAAGGAAATCCAGGATTAGTTCGTGAATTTTAAGCTTTAGAACTTTAAGAGTTTGTGTCCGTAAAATCGATCTAGTCGATCTGGCTTGAAAAAAGGTTTCGTACATTTCTTTGTCTTGCAAGATTTTCATGTACTTATACTAAAACCACAACTTGCTTGATAGAATCATTTTCTTTTTGAATTTTAAAGGATTTTTTGGTTCAGACCAGGCCTGGGTTTCCGTCACAGCCTCTTAATTTTCAACGAGGCTTCTAGTTAACAGTTTCTGTCCTTCAGTTTTGGCGACGACTAATCTCAACCTTTACAAAACTGACATCAGCAATAGGGAATACTTTTGTAAAAGAAAAATTTAAAAAATTCGATCACTTGTTTTAATTCTGGATTAAACGGCTTTCAAAGAAACCGGCCTAGCTGTCTTAGTCGTGATTTGTGACACATCTCGTCAAAAAACAAAATTTTTACCTCTCAATTGAAGCTTCAAAATCAAATTGTAGAAAGAAAAAAGGGTTACCATCACAGAATGTTCCACCACTTCGGAGCTGGAATCCTTTTGCGCATGTGCAAAGGTAGTTTGGCACAGTATTTGTACAACTTGCGCCACAAGGCTGCCCAGGTACTCCACAACTGCAGGGACTGGGAACTAACGTCTGACACTCATCAATATCTGAATAAAGAAATTAACACGTTTAGGAACGTGACTCAGTAGGAGGTTCTAGAAAGTTCTGAAATGGTCATTGGCATTTGTCAAAGATCCGGCTTTATTCCGCTGCTGCTTGACCAAGTGGCCTTGAATTATCCTAGAGTTACCTCAATTACGATATATCGTGACATTGTTATTCCATTAGGATTTCCTCATAGGTGGCTGCTATTGAAATCGGAGTAATGCGAAAGAACTGATCTGCCGAAAGACGAAACAGTAACCTAAAATACTTTATATGTGACAGGCGCGATTCCAGAAAATTAAAAAAAGGAGGTAGTCGAGGAAATTGTGGCGAGGGCGAAGTGCCCCCACCTCCAATGAAAAAGTAACTTCATGGACATGTTGCTTACAACAATCTAGGAACATTTGTGACGAAAACATAGAGGTTCGGATGATAAAAGAGCGGGCCACGTCCCCTTTGGTTTCCCCTCTTTCTGTAATAAATTTTTGTCCAGGATATTGTGAGACAAGCTCCAATCATTTGACAAATTTGGACAAGGTCTTTACCTTGACAACTATGCCCATGTTTGGTGTATCCCATGTGGCAGCCACATCGATATGAACCAGGTGTGTTGGTGCAGATTTGGTCACATCCGCCATTGTTTGTAGCACATTCATCGATGTCTATGGATAAAAACAGAACGGACTTCTAACAACTTCCAGGTATGCTTGTTGAAAAAATGTTTGTGGGGAGCTATTGATGTCCCCCTACCCTTATCGATCCTGCTACCAATCCAGAATTCCTAATCTTTTCTTTTAGAATCAATGCAAGGTTTCGTTACCTACGACAAAGATGTTCACCACTTAGGAACTAAAAGAAACACTGAGATAAGCAAACTGAGCCAAAAAAAAACAAACAAACAAACAAACAAACAAGCAAACAGAAAAAAAGAAACAAAGACGTGAGCGAAAAAGAACAAACAAACGAAAAAAAAAAAGGATGTAGAAACCAAACAACCAGCCAACCAACCTACAAACCAACTAATTAACAAACAAAAAAACAAACAAACAAACAGAAAACAAATAATTAGGTAAAATGAACACCATAGTGTGTTGAAAAAAAAAAAGCAGACAAAATAATCCCACCATGGAGCGTGCAATAAAGTTTCATGTACCTCTTACACAGGTATTACCAGTCCATCCAGTTGAACATCGGCACGTGTTGGGTGCGATACAGGATCCATGACTGGAGTGACATCCTTGGGAACAGATTGCTTATAAGGAAAAAAAAGCAAGCCAGTATGTAAATAAGTTAAATGACCAGTCAGTATCATGCCAGTAAGTAAAGGGTCAATGAGAAAATGAGTTAACGAATTTGTGATTCAAATAATCCAAAACTCAATGAGTGGGTCATTGGGTTAATGGTGGGTCAATGGGTAAATGCTTTAAAACATTTTCCTTTTTTTTAGCCGCGGCGGTGATTTCTGTCTCTATCTGGACTTGAAAGTTGTGTTGAAATCGTATTCAATGAAAAGTTTGACATCGATATTCTCGCAATCATGTTGATCGGATTAATCACGTGATGGTTGTTTTGTGTCAAGGTCAAATGCTCATTGGCCATACACACGTTGGCAATGTTTTGTGAATCTGGAACTACTTACTGAGTGCCCCAGAAATAAATATTTTCATATTTACCTTCTCTGCATTCTCTCGAACTGGAGTAACTCTTTCTCCATCCACTGCAGCAAAAAATTACTTTAACACTGACACTTCTTGTTCTTTGGACATTGCGGTACACTGTCCTCGGTCTTGAAAGCAATACGTCGGATACAGAACATTGATCAGTAACGATTGGTGGGAAGTCGACTGATGGATCCGCCATTAATTAACTTCCTCATGTTTGAAATGAATATAACATCAAGGCCAAAATATCAACAAACAAATCATCCCAGCTGGTCCCATACCTTTCTTGGTGGTTATTTCCTTTTAATAAACCCTTTAAGCCCTGAATATCAACAAGCAAATTCTACTAGCTGGTCACCGCATAACTCTTATGGTAAGGCTGGGGGAAGTTAACAAGAGGTCATGTACTTTATTTAATTACAGTTCATGGTTCGCCAGGGTAAGAGGTAATGAGATCTGCTTATCATTATCAGGGCCCAAAGGGGGTGATTATTGCATAGCTATAACATTGCTGAGGAGTGGGTGACAAAGTGCTCCACCAAAATATGTCAGCCCCTTGTACTCCTGGAGTGTCAAACTAAAAAAACCTACAGCCCAGGGAGAAGGACATGCCGGATGGAGAGGAGGGAGTAGGGACACCTCTCAGGGCCGACAGTGAGCATTCCTGGGTAGAAAAGAGGAAGTTGGGCCCCTTCTCTGATTGGAGGGAGTTGGGCCTCCACTAACCTAAATCCTCAAATAATATGGGGTCTAGATCTATGGGGACAAAAGTGTGACAGGAAAAGCACTCCCCCATTGACGAGCCACAACAGTAGAATACTGACTTAAGTGTTGCTCGTGTTGAAACTGAAAAAAAGACAATTATGGGCTTTGAATACGCTCTTTACAAAAGGCCCGATGCTATTAGACGGTCGATGATGGTTTTGGACGATGCTATTTGACGGTTTCCTGGGGTACTCGCGTGAAAAGATCACATGAGGTAGATTACTTGACAAAGAGCTATTGATTAAATGAAATTTATTTCTGATGGTCAATAAATTGTGATAATACTAAACGTCTTTTGTGTCTTAACTATTTAAAATATATATACACTCAAGAAACTTGCAAAGAGCTAGCTATTATCTTTTTCGCCAATTAGAAGCAAATAAATAAAACTGATTCGCTATTTTGGACACTAGCGTACATCTATAAATTTTAAGTTCTTATTGGTCTGCTTGTCCTACTTTTCGCCGTCGAAGTGACGGTAATTTCGATAATTACTTGCTATAACAGCAGGCGATCATGACGTACAAGGAGCATAAAAGTGTGATCACTTTTAACTACTTCACATTCTTGTAAGCTCTTCTAAAGGGTGGTAAAGGGTACTTTCGTGAGCCATGATCGGCCCTTTTTATTTGCCATGAATTGTGAAATGGCCTTTCCCCCAGTAACTGTGAACCGTGATTTTCCAAAACTCTTTCTTTTATTTCCTGTGAAGCGAGAAGTGTCAACATAACATTCTCTGTGAATCGTGAAAAAGTCGTTTTATTTCCTGTGATACGTAATTTTTACCCCCTTTACAACTCTCCTTCTAGGGTCTTCTAGTGTTCAGATTGGATGGCGATTGCAGGAACGAATGTCAATTAATTAAAAGTGATCACAATTTTTTTTACTGTAATATCATCTCATAAATCGCATTTATGACTAGCAGTACAAACAAACATGAACGCAACGCAATACGAACCAAGTGAGTGCTCCAGCATGATATGTGTCTTACCTTGATGAGCCGCATCTACTCCATCCCCACCACCCACAGCTTGTAGTTGTGTATGTGTAAGAGGTAGTTGCTGTTACTGTGTAATACGACTCGATCTGCGTAGTTTGCCTGGTACAAACGTTCCGCCTGAAAAAAAAAAAAAAAAAAAAGGGTTAATTTAGAACATTCTGTTTGAACTCAAAAGTTTAGTACACACCTTTTCACTTTTAAGTAGAATTCTAGTAGTTTACCAATGCATATGCTGCAATTTGATTAGCTACTCTAGTTGTACGGAGTCAGTAACTATATGAGCAGGAACTGGTTTGTACTGTCGTGAATTGTAATAAACGTCGTGAATTGTAATACCTGTCGTAAATTGTAATAACAGTTGTCGTGATTTGTAATAGCTGTCGTAAATTGTAATAACAGTTGTCGTAAATTGTAATAATGCACCTATCGCAAATTGTAATAACATGCTGTCGTAATTTGTAATACACCGAGCTGTCGTAAATTGTAATAGCACATTGCCGTTTTTGTAATAACCAGTATTATCATATATTATTTTGCCATTTAACTCTGGAAATCTGTTTATCTATTAATTGCAAGCATTTCACAGCGAAGGGAGTCAGTAAGTGGTTCCGATATTCTTTTTAATAAAAATTGCATAGAGTGATTTCATTTAACCCGTGAAACACTATCTACCAGTAGTCGCAATAGTAAAAATATACAAAAGAAAAATGGAATAAGTTCTAATAGTATCAAAAAGTGTAATAACTAACGGGTTTATGAAATCACTCTATTTGATTAAAGGACTAGTCATGGATTTTAGCCAGAATTAGGCATCGGAAATGACCACCAAGTTCGGTATAAATAAGCCCCAAAAAAGTGAAGGACATTCAATAATGTAATGAATAATCTTGTAATCCCCGGTTCAAGACCTGCCTCTGCCACTAGCTGGATTTTTTTTCGGTTGTCCCGAGTTCAAATCCTCGACCACGCTAAGCCCTGTGCCCCCTGCCAGTTGGGATTTTCTTGTTTTTTTTTAAAATTTTCATGTTTAGTGGCTCTTTAGCTTGTAGGAATAGTGGACTACAAAGAGGTGGAGGCCAAAAGTGATAAGATTGAATTCAATGGGTTTTTTGAATGGCGATTTTCTCGCCGGGAGAAGGGATTTGGAGGATCGATAATGCTTAAATTTCTCAGCCGTCCAGTTTTTAAAGAATTAGTGAAATAACCTACCCCTTAAAAAATAAAGAAGTGTTGTAAGGGACGATAGAAATCATTTTTTATGCGCATTCAGTGAGAAAATAGTTGATAGCCTAGAGATATCAAGAGTTTTGCCCGCTTTTTTAAGAAAAAAGTTAGATTTTTTTTTTCAGGGCTAGAGAGGAAGAGAGGCCTGCTTTTAAATACCCAAAATTAAAAAAAATTTCAAGAAATATCAACTCTGAGAGAGCTTGGGCTGCCCCACACCCACTTGAAGATTTGCCGTTTAGGTTGTTGTTCGGGTAGTACAAACGGCTTTTTTCATTTACGACAGCAGAGTTTAATTCGGCAGTTGTTTTACAATTTGCGATAGGTGCATTATTACAATTTACGACAATGTTATTACAATTTACGACAGCTATTACAAATCACGACAACTGTTATTACAATTTACGACAGGTATTACAATTCACGACGTTATTACAATTCACGACAGTACACTGGTTTTCAAATGTTTAAAGGGCACCAGTTTCGCTTTTGATGTTTCTTAAGACGATTTAGTGCTCAGTGATGCAATTCCACAATGGACAAAAGAGGCAACAAAATTTCCCACGGTAGGAAACTTTGCTGAATATTTTTTGATTGCAAATGATAAACAGCAAATAATAAACAGCGTTCCGTATACGATAGCAATAAATTAAAACAGTTTTTTTTTTATCAATACTACATTTCTTAATCGATTCTTGAATGAAATTAGTAAAGCTACGAAGTCACTAGAAAGTGCGCAGTGTGGAAATCACGTGAGAGTTTTTTTGTCAATTAACAACATTAAACCTGGCTTCATGTCAATTAGCAAATTTAAAACTGAAAACGCTAATTCAGTTTCCTCAAGAAAGCATGGTTTCGACAGTTCTTTGTGTTCTCATTGATTCCGTTTACTATTCAATTACAGTGAAAAATCCTTCGGATAACTCGAAACAAAAGTTGTTTCTCTTTCCTCGAATATTGCAATTTTTACCCCGATTTCACGAACCAATTTTCGTTTCCCCTGGAGATTCGAGAAATCGGGATTCTACTGTGGAATATTAGCTATCGATTTGTATGCGTGATAGTTAATTAAGCCTATGGACTCGTCAACCATCATGCAATAGATCTTATTAGGCATTTAAAAGAGTGGTATGAGTTTGTTTTTCTCGAGGTTTGCAGTATTTTTGCGACCCGCAGGCAGAGTTTAAATGGCAAGTAAAAATGTAGTGACACTACACGCTGAAATTCCTACAAAGATTCATTCACTTAGCCTTTATCTTTCTCCAAATCCTGAGATTGAACTGTGTTTATTCTCAAAAGAGGTCTGCACTGAAACCTGATCGGACGCCCAGGGTAAAATTACCGTGGGATGTTGAATATTGATGGATATATCGCATTTCATTTTTCGTACCGCACGTAAGTTAAAGTCTTAGCTTCCATTAAGTCAGAAATTAAACTATGCTAATAGTTTTCTTCAGTTTATAAATCGCCCATTACCTGCCTGTGCGCCTTATTATTATAGACACCAAGAAAATTGTTCTAGCTTTATGGTGGATATATTTCATCTTCAGGCACAGATTAATAAATTATTCAATGCGATGTTATTTTTCATAATTCTCGGAAAGTCACTTCCCTGTTCTGGGAAACCCTACTTGGACTGATGATTTGTGACAAGCTGCCTTTGTTTTGGCTGAAACCAAAACATTGTTTTGCATGGGTAGGTTTCAACTTATAAGCTTATGCTAATAACTTGTTTTTGGTCTCCAGTTTTTAATTTGACGCGATTTGTGTTATTGATTATTTTGTCATACTCCAGTAAATTGTATCACACTAGTTAAAGTCGTTCTTTCCAAGAAAGCAGATCAAAACATTCAATTCAGGCTTGCCTGAAGTACACTTAGCTCTTTATAGCTATAAACTGGCTGTTTGAAAAAGAAATGATGGGTTCGGCTAGCAAGATTATCAAAGACTTCTTCGATTTTTCAGACCATGGGTACCCCCCATCGAGAAGTCAAAAGCGAAAGTAGTATGTACTTTTTGGACCACCGTCAATTTCTGTGCTTTCGAAGATCTTAACTTATATTTTTTGTACGCTGCATCTGAAGACTGAGTACGTAACTCAACTTTGACATACAAAACGTTTTTCTATTCCACAAAACTTATCCTTCACGAGAACTTGGTGCCAACCAAACGGAAGTACTTCCGGTTAGGTCTTTATTTTCTTAGCGCCGTCAACTTAAACATAACTTTAAAATATAATGCGACTAGTTAACAAAGCTTTATAGAGGTATTTTGTTTTATATATGCTTAATCAAGTCAGAAAAACTTAAATTTGCCATGCAAGGTGAAGATGTATAAACAATATTTCCTTGCCCCAGGTGCTTCCTGCACAAACGCACTTAAGTTCGATCTAGTTTAAATGCTAGAAAGCAATTATACAAACTTACCCATATTGATTGAGATTGGACGGGTTTATAACGGTTTGTTGCGTTTTCTTCAAGCATAAAATAAAACAGATAACGAAGAACACTTCGCTGGTAAACATGACGAAACGCAGTCACATGTCGTCAACACACACCCTAGTGATCTGACTGCGTATCATTTCTGTTCCCGTTAGTGCGGGCTGATTAACATTATCAATTCAGAGCCACAGACTATCGTTTGTTTTAAGATAGACGATTGGTCAGCGCCCGTCGTATTATTTTAAATGACAATAATAATAATGACAATGTTTATTTTTGGGTGTCTATTTAGACACTCGATTTCATTAAATAACTAAATTTAAATAACAAATTGGAATTATAAAATTGCTCAGCTCTGTAAAAGAATCGCGTCAATGCTTTTCCATCTTACTCTGTGGCTGGCGTTGCAGAGTTCTAAAGGAGAACTAAGTGCTACCAATCAAGCGAAACTGTTTTAAGACCTGTGTAGAAATTTTCTCAACTAAATTTGATTGCCGCTTCTTAATACAGCTTCAATTAGCAAGTCAAAAGTCATCAACAGTTCCCACGAATCCATCAGCTAGGGTGGCTGTATGGCTCTCTCAAGTGGAACAAACGAAACATATCTAATCGTATAATCTTTGGCTATTAAGCATTACAAAAAGTATAATAAGAAAAGAACAGTGACTTTCGCTTTGTAAATCGGATTTTTAATTTGCCCGATACCCTCCTTTTGGCCGCCACCTTGGATTTTTGGGAAAGGCTACAGAGTTGCTTGTATTCTTTTAACGGAAACGAATCGCTTTTTAGAACGAGTAGGAACTACAAACATGATTTCTGTTTATTTTTGGGTTTAAATTGTAGCTACGTGACAACATATGTGACGTCGCGACAACTGATTATTGGTCTCAAAATGACCCTTTTGCACGTATAATCATTTGCAAGAAAAAGGCTCACTCTTTTTGTTTTGCCTAGACATCTGTTTGGATGTGACAAAACGTGGACTCCGGGTTCCGTGCTTAAAGGCCCACGCAAGATTGCCCCGTGGACAGGTAGCTTGGGCCCTGACCTACTTTTGAATTGCAGGCCGGCTGGAGGGCTGGCTTAAATCAGCTTTTTGGCTTGCTGTGTTTCCGCAAATAATTTGGTTTGAAATGTGGCAAGGACTGTTCCCGGCTTTTGTTTTTCGGGGGGAAGGGCTCAGAGGCCTCCAGCTCAGCTGTGACCGGGCATGGGAAGGTTTCCAAGCAGTGCCCCTGGGTTCTCTCAAACCCGCAGGGGGGAGGGGAGGGAGGGGAGGGCTAAGAGAGTTGAAGGCCTCTTGCAAATCCTGGGGCCTTGTCAGGACATACATATATTGCTTAGATGATACTTCAAGTGTGGGATCATTTGGGGTAGCTATACAGCTAAGCCTCCATCCTAGCATTAGCACTGCACTGATGAGGCCCAGAAGGCCGAAACAGTACTGTCGGTAGTTATATTTAGAAAAATAAATTTCTGAGAAATGGTTACGGTTATTTAAGCATGCTGCATGCCGAACCTGCCTCTGAACGCTTCTGTCCTCCACTTTGACACGGGGAATTTGGCGATGTCAGGCTTATAATTGTTCCATGACTTCACCGTATGGGCAGGGAATGTGCTTTTGTATTGTATACTGTCAGAGATGGACACCCTTTTCAATCTTAATATATTCTTGATTGATACCTTAAGATACATCTACGCGCCTTATGCCGGTACTCGTTGCCAACTTAAACACTATCTCAGTGACCACATGAAACGTAGCTGCAGAGAGATTTTTCAACTTCGAATTCTGCAAGACTGCTATTCCATCTGAAATGCTGTTTGCGTTCTCTGGGCAGTTCTCGGTGACTATGATGCCTAGCTCTAGCTGTTGGGTGAGTTTGACTTTCCTTGTCTTTCGCGGGGTCCATAAGGACCAGTTAAAAACCGAGCGAAGACTCGGGAAAGAGGATCAAGAGGTACAGGTAAAAACTACTTTCATGTCAATCTGATTAAACTGTCCGGACAACCAGTGGCAGCGGAACGAAGGTCGCGTCACATGACCTCACTGTTTACTCCGGTCGAGAGGCACTGGTTCTATTTCTTAAATGTTTCGATACAGAACTATTATGGAAAAAGTTCTTTAAATTTGCGAAGATTGCCCGAACACCCCGCAGCGCAGAAAATTCCGATCATTTTTAGGCGATGACAAATCGCCTTATGCTGTGGCCCTAGTTTGGTGTGAGAATTACCCTCGTCCCCAGGTTCTTCTCGGCAAGGAATTTTCGAGTTAAGGATGGTACCTAAACACATGCGACACGTTTATCTGCATCTCGTCCCCATATGGAGACCGAGGTCAAGTTTAGGACAAGAAATCACCGCAAAGAACACAAAGAAAATACCAGAATACTCCTGAAATTAGAAAGGAATAAAGATATAAACGAAGAGTCAAATTATTTTGCAGTTTTAGACAGTAAAAAAGACTTCACTTTTTTCTGTTTAAAACAATTACGAGACCGCGTTTGACCTCGGCGTCAAAATATCTTATATCATATATCAGGCTTAAGGAGATGTCACGCAAGGAGATAACACATTTTTTTGATGAACAGTCATTTAATACAGAAGTTGTCATGTTATTTAGTGTACGTTATTTTTTTTAACAAATTTTCTGAAATATTAAAGATATTTATTTAAATGTCATCGCCTCTGCATGCACTGCATGCCGTTTATTGAAGAATGCCGAAGAATCATTCCGCAATGTGTCTAAAAGATTGGCGAGAAAGACCGTACCTCAGGCGTACGTTTATATACGAATCTTCTCAGTAGGAAATTTCTATTTTCGCCACCAGTTCTCGTTCCGTAAACGTCGCATATGCTCAGAATATCAGAATATTGCGAATGTGTGCTATCTATCGGCACTTGCATGCTATTGGGGTTTATAGTTCACCACTAAATTTTCTCCGATTCTGATTAGTTTGAATGATCACGTGACGCAATAGTGTTCACCACTAAATTTTCTCCGATTCTGATTGGTTTAAAGTGAACACGTGACGCGATAGTGCCCGTCCGCCGGAGGGCACTATCAGCCCATAATACCCTCCCGTGAAAAATGCCCGGATCGATAGTGACCGCCCGTGACTGTTTTTTGTAAACAAGCGGCCTGCAGACAAAAAAAAAACAACCAAATTCACTGCATTTCGTGGGTTTCTCATTTGGTTTTGTTTCGTTTGTTAAATTTCGGCTTTCAATTGAGTTTTTTTTCCTCAAAAGTAAAAATAATTCTCGATGCTTGTTTTTGTATGTGCGCGCGGAAGAAAATTTAGTGGTGAACAATAAAGACAATAGAGTGTTTCTGTCTCGGAACTATCGGTCTGATAGTTGCCCCTTGAAAATTTGATGTTCTTAAAACTAGCATATTTGCCCTCGAAGCTTCGCTTCTCGGGCTAATATTTGTTTTAAGAACATCAAATTTCCGCGGGGCAACCATCAGACCGATAGTTTCTTGACAGAAACACTCTATTATTTAAATAGTTAACCATGGTACAGCCAATCAGAAGGAAGCCAATCACGTGAAGTGCCCAGTTATTCATCGGTAAAATACATCTTAAATCAGTAGTTAACAAGTCATGCATGAGATCGAATCTCAATATATAAAGGGAAATAATCCCTTGTGACAATCAGTCTGAAATGCATCAAATTTATGACAATTGATTAACCCAACACCATTTATTAAGTAGTTGATATATATAAAACTGGATATAAAACCAAGCTGAACATTTAAATATAGCTTGTTTGAGCAACAATAGTCAAAAAATGTTTTACTGCAAGGAAGCTCACTTTAACAATTCAGATTTTTGGCCACCATTTCTTTTTTGAAAGTCAGACAACAACCGAAATTTTGTTCTTTCTTTTGCTTACATTAGCTTTATTCCAACTTGTGAAATTTTTTTCGTAAGATCAAAGCTGCTTAATTATAAGAAGACTAGTACTGCGATTTCCGCTTTTAATTCAAGAGAGTTTCTTCTAAAAGTGTGATTGGATTGAAAGAGAAGAAGTAAAATCTTTGTGATCAGAAAAGATAAGAGAAAAGGAACAGACTTGCGGAATGGAAAGGCGAAAAAAGGAAAAAGGGAACTGCCATCGAGGAACGGAATTGTCAAAAAAGCTTTCTACTATACTTAATAAGAAATATCGGACAGCGGTTAACCGCAGTTTATATCAGCTCTTAAAGCCAAAGCAACTGCATTTTTACATTGCTGTCTGCTAAATTACAAAAAGTTAATGAAACACGCGCTGATCAAAACGATCGTTTAAGAACACACTACTGATATGGCTTACATGTCTAATCGGACTAGCTAGCCATTAAGATTGACCAGTAAGAGTCAAACTATCTGTGTCTATCGATATTACAGGACGTCCATTGATTTTTGGTCGCAAACGGTTCGTATACAACAGCGATAAATTACAACAGTTTTTTTTATCACTAGTTGGCTTTCTTGATCGATTCTTGAATAAATTTAGCAAAGCTACGAATTGAAGTCACTGGAAAATGTGCGGTGTGGAAATCTCGTGAATTTTTTGTCAATTAACAACTTTAAACCTGGCGTCATGTCAATAAGCAAATTTGAAACTGAAAACTTTAATTCAGTTTCCTCAAGAGAGTATGGTTTCGACTTTTCTTTGTGTTAATTCATTAAGTTTTCCATTTTCTATTCAATTACCGTGGAAACACGTTTCTCGATCCCTCCATTCCTCGAGCCTTCGGATAAGTTTAAAACAAAAGTTGTTTCTCTTTCCTCGAAGATTGCAATTTTGACCCCGATTTCACGAACCAACTTTCGTTTCCCTTGGAGATTCGAGAAAATCGGGATTCTACTGTGCAATATTAGCTATCGATTTGTATGCGTGATAGTTAATTCGGCCTATGGACTCGTTAACCATCATGAAATAGATCTTATTAGACATTTAAAAGAGTGGTTTGAGTTTTTTTTTCGAGGTTTGCGGTATTTTTGCGACCCGCAGGCAGAGTTTAAATGCAAATGACAAGTAAAAATGTACAGTGACACTACACGCTGAAATTTCTACAAAGATTCATTCACTTAGCCTTTATCTTTCTCCAAATCGTGACATTGAACTGTGTTTATTCTCGAAAGAGGTCTGCACTGAAACCTGATCGGACGCCCAGGGTAAAATTACCGTGGGATGTTGAATATTGATGGATATATCGCATTTCATTTTTCGTACCGCACGTAAGTTAAAGTCTTAGCTTCCATTAAGTCATGAAGTGTTAAACTATGCTGATAGTTTTCTTCAGTTTACAAATCGCCCATTACCTGTGCGCCTTATTAATTATAGACCCTAAGAAAATAGTTCTAGCTTTATGGTGGACTTATTTCATCTTCAGGCGCAGATTAATAAATTATTCAATGCGATGTTATTTTTCATAATTCTCGGAAAGACACTTCCCTGTTCTGGGAATCCCTACTTGGACTCATGATTTGTGCAAGCTGTCTTTGTGTTGGCGAAAACCAAAAATATTTTGTGCAGTGATTAGGTTTCAACTTATTAACTTATGCTAATAACTTGTTTTTGGTCTCCAGTTTTTAATTTAACGCGATTTGTGTTATTGATTATTTTGTCATACTCCGGTAAACCATATCACACTAGTCAGAGTGATTCTTTCCAAGAAATCTAATCAAAACACTAATTCCTGTGTGCTTGAAGTAGACTTACCTCTTTAAGTATAGACTTTGCTCTTTGAAAAAGAAACGATGCCTTTCAGTTACGAAGATATCAGAGACTTCTTTTTCGACATTCCTTTCCATGGGTACCCCCCATCGAGAAGTTAAAAGCGAAAGTATAGTTTGTTCCTCCTTAGAGACCACAGTCTTTTGCACTTTCTGTGCGTTCGAAGATCTCTGATTATATTACTTCTACGCCGTACCTAAAGGCTGAGTACAAAACTAAACTTTGACATACAAGACGTTTTTTATATTCCACAAAACTTATCCGTCACGAGAACATGGAGAAAACCAAACCGGAAGTACTTCCGGTAAGGTCTTCATTTTCTTAGCGCCGTCAACTTGAACATATGCTTAAAACATCTAATGCAACAAGTTAACAAAGCTTAATAGAGGTATTTTGCTTCAAACATGCTTAATCAAGTCGGAAAAACTTCAGTTAGCCATGCAAGTGGAAGGTGTATAAACAATATTTCGTAGCTCCAGGTGCTTCCCACAAAAGCATGCTAAAGTTCGATCTAGTTAACATGCTAGTAAGCAATTATAACAAACTTACCCATATTGATTGAGATTGGACGGGTTTATAACGGTTTGGTGCGTTTTCTTCAAGCATAAAATAAAACAGATAACGAAGAACACTTCGTTGGTAAACATGACGAAACACAGTCACATTTCGTCGACACACACCCTAGTGATCTGACTGCGTATCATTTCTGTTCCCGTTAGTGCGGGTTGATTAACATTATCAATTAAGGGCCACAGACTATTGTTTGTTTTAAGATACACGATTGGTCAGCACCCGTCGTATTAATTTAAATGACAATAATAATGACAATGTTTATTTTTGGGTGTCTATTTAGACACTCGATTTCATTAAATAACTAAATGTAAATAACAAATTGGAATTATAAAATTGCTCAGCACTGTAAAAGAATGGTCAATGCTTTTTCATCTTACTCTGCAGCTGGCGTTGCAGAGTTAAAAAATAGGTCACCAAGGGTGACATGAGTCTAATGCCGTATGGCATAGTGATACAGATTGCGCGGTTTTCGTAAGCCGGTTAAAATTGGTTAGAGGTTTGTGTTCGGGAGTTTAATTTAAAATGCTTATAGCAAGCTAGGGGCATCGTGGATGATTATGGATGAAAACGAAACAGTCATAAATGTTATATGCTTCACAAAATTTAAAGTATGAACAGGAGTTGATGTTACTTCTTCCGTATTGTCCGTAAAAGCAGAAACGATTAAACATTTGGACAAGATTGCGTGACGATTTACAAAAAGCATGTTCATTACAACAAGGGTTGAAGAACTTCACATCGTTTTCTTTCAGATTTTTCACCATTTTGATGATGACTCTTGAAACAGATTTTGCAATAAAAGCACTTGAAATAGTGACTGTTACTCCATTGTACTGTAAGCACTTAGTGACAGATTTTCCTAAAAACGGGTGTAAATGCTCACGTCAATATAATGATGACCTTTTGAACGCTGGAAACTAGGCAATTATTATCGAGCTACCATACACAGGAGCGAAGACTGTTTATCATGATGTACAAATTTCGCGAATCATCACTTCCATATCAATGTAACCATTTTATGATTTTTCTAGCTGTAAGAAGAACTTAAGATCTCTGAGAGTCGTAAAAGTATGAAATTCGATTTCAGTGTATGGCAAAGGCCGGGACAGTGTAATACTGCAAAGCGGCCAAACAAACGCATTTTGATTTAGTCGCGTAACTTGATTTACATTTATCCATGTACATCTTTTATTTTTGAAGGTTTTTGTTTGCACTGTAAAGAAAAAATTGGTCAAAATTCGAATGACTTAAATACAAAATACGAGGTAAAGTTTTCTATTTTTTAAAACAAAATAAATATTTGGTCGCATTGTGTAAATAAACGCGAGTCGCCGTCGAAATATTTTTTCTCAAAGACGTCTTGCTTTTTAAGCAAGACGAAAACACAAGTGCTTAACTGAACTGAAAACGAAGATTTATTTTCACAAAAAGCTTACAAATGTCTTAACTGGAAAATTATTTCGTCCTGTTCAAGTGTTGAATAATCGTGACTTGAGAAAGAACTTTTAATTATGCGTGGGAACACGTGTCGCTGATTGGCTGTTTTTAATTGAAACTAATCGTGCGTGTCCGTACGGAGTCCGTTCTTGCAGCTGATCATTGTTTTCTACATTACAGCGAACGATTATCGATCCCGAACCATTCCCTTGGGATTGCTAACAGCTTTTTTCATATAACAAAGAGTCTAATGCGCATGCGCAAAGCGCACGCAAGCATTAGACTCAAAAAATGTATAATAGCAAGAATAGAACAGTAACTTTCGCTTTGTAAATCGGATTTTTAATTTGCCCGATACCCTCCTTTTGGCTGCCATCTTGGTTTTTTGGCTACAAAGTTGCTTGGATTCTTTTAAAACAAGTAGGAGCTATAAATATGATTACTGTTTATTTTAGGGTTAAAATTGAAGCAACGTGACATCATATGTGACTTCGCGACACCTGAATTATTGGTCTCAAAATGACCCGTTTACACGTTTATTTGCGAAAATAACAAAAAAATGCTCACTTTTTTTCGTAGACATTTATTTGGAATAATACGTTTCTGAGATAGTATTTTAGAATTGGTTACGGTTATTTAAGCATGCCGCATGCCGAAACTGCCTCTGATCTCTTCTGTCTTTCACTGTGACACGGGGAATTTGACGATCGCAGGCTTATAATTGTTCCATGACCTTCACCGTATAGGCAGGGAGTGTTTTTTTGTGTTGTGTACTGTCAGATGTAGACACTTTTTTCAATCTTAAGACATTCTTGATTGATACCACACGATACATCTAAGCGCCTTCTGCTAGTGCTCGTTACCAACTCAAACACTCTCTCAGCAACCACATGGAACGTAGCTCCAGAGAGATTCTTCACCTTCTGCAAGACTGCTACAGTAAACACCCGCATATAAGAACAAATGGATTAAGAACACCAGGCTGAAATTTGGCCAATAAAGCCCCATTTTTATAAGAACAACATCAGCCTGAAAAATTTAGCATGTTCTTATAAATTGGAAAGGGTGTCATAATTACATAAAAAACAAGTGATTTTATTCATCATTACCTATAATGAAGGAAAGCCAGTCATCTCATCTATAGGCTCAATGATACAGTATTGATTGTGATCATTAAAATCAAAGAATATTTATTAATTTATGCTAATTTTACATCTAGGGGCATTTTTGGGTAGTATTACTAATATAGAAATTTAAGAACATTTTAAGAACACTTTGAGGCTGATTTGTCACTAAGCACCCATTAAATAAGAACCCGATCAGCCTGACCTCCGAAATCATGTGTTCTTATATGCGGGTGTTTACTGTATTCCATCTGAAATGCTGTTTGCGTTCTCTGGGTATTTATTGGTGACTATGATGCCTTGCTCTAGCTGCTGGGTGAAAGGTGCCCCTGGGGAAAGAGTCTTGCCAGGCCAGTTCCAAACAGTTCTCTGAATACTGCCTCCTGATTGGGCGGAAAAGTTCTTTGTATTCCATTTCTATTATCTGCCCAATCGGCGGCCTAAACAAGCATATTAGCCCTCGAAGCTTCGCTTCTCGGGCTAATATTTATTTAAAGAACATCAAATTTCCGCGGTGTAACTATAGTTAACCATGGTACAGCCAATCAGAAGGAAGCCAATCACGCGAAGTGTCCAGTTATTCATCAGTAAAATACATCCTAAATCAGGAGTTAAGACGTCATGCATGAGATCGAGTCTCAATATATAAAGGGAAATAAACCCTTGTGACAATCAGTCTGAAATGCAACAAATTCATGACAATTGATTACCCAGCACCATTTATTAAGTAGTTGATATATATAAAACTTGATATAAAACGAAGCTGAACATTTAAATTGGCTTGTTTGATCAACAACAGTCAAAAAATGTTTATTGCTAGGAAGCTCACTTTAACAATTCCGATTTCTGGCCGCCATTTCTTTTTTGAAAGTCCGACTACAACCGAAATTTTGTTCTCTCTTTTGCTTACATTTGCTATATTCCACCTTGTGAGAATTTGTTCGTAAGATCATAGCTCCTCAATTATACAGATGACTGCGACTTGCCGCTTTTAATTCAAGAAATGTTTTTTTTTCTTAAAATATGATTGGATTGATAGAGAAGAAGTAAAATCTTAATGATCAGAAACGAGAAGAGAAAAGGATCAGCAAAGGGAAACTGGCATTGATGAACAGAATTGTCAAAAAAGCTTCCTACTATACTTAATAACAAATATCGCACAGCGGTAAACAGCAGTTTATATGAGCTATAAAAGGCAAAGCAACTGCATTTTTACATTGCTGTCTGTTAAATTACACTGAAAGTTAATGAAACACTTGCTGATCAAAACGATCGTTGCAAGTCACACTATTGATATGGCTTTCTTATATTACAGGTCTTATCGAACTAGCCATTAAGATTGACCGGTAAGGGCCGAATCGCACTAGCGGACAAATTTTGTAACAAATGGTAGATTTCATCATTAATGAGTCACTTGTTGCAGAACACAAGTGCGATTACGTTTTTCGAGACCTACAACTTGTCCAACATTTTAGGAAAACAAAGAAGCGGCTGTCTTATGATTGGTCCGCGTTGCACGCGCGATACATTTTGTCAAACAATTGCAAAAACAAGTGCGTACGACTTGTTGGACAAGGGCAAATTTTGTCAAAACGGACAAATCATCCAAGGGGCCGAAGTCCTGCCTCGAGGCAGGACATTTCATGACAAGTCGCATTCCCATGCCCTCGTAATGCCAGATAACAATACGTTGTTGATTGGCTATTGTGTTTGGCCCAAACTGGACCTAATAACAACACGCACACCAAAATGTTTGCGATAGTATGCACCGTGATGTGGCTCTCACTATCATAATTCAGCCGCAAAATCTTTCCGCGATAGGCAAGGCATGTTTATAAGCGAAGTATTTGCCCAATGTAAGAATGAGAAAAGAAAAAGTTATCTTGAGACGACTCATTATTCCACTGCATGAGAACACGCGTGCTCTAAATGCAAATTTTTTTAGAATTTTTTTACCGCGTGGTACTGCATATTAAATGTTTGCCCAAGACGGCCGTGCTGAAAAATGTACAGGGATGCCAGAAGCACGTGCAAAGCTATTGTACTAATAATTTCACCTTTTGTTCTCTTCAAGATGTCTCTGACTTGTCGCGACAATTTTGTTTATGTCAAAAATGTCATGACATTTAAAACTTGTCCGCTAGTGCGATTCGGCCCTAAGAGTCAAACTTTTTGTGTGACTTTTCTACTTTACATTACAAGTACAATTGACCTCTATGAGTCACGTTCATTGATATGCTGGTTATTGGCCCCGCTGCTTACAAAAGCCCTTCCGCTTAACGACTCATCTTTCCGTTATAAGCCCCTGGGGTAGATAAGCCCTCCCCTTCGTCCAACGTTTCCATATTATTTTACCAACGATTTCACAGAATGTAATATTGCAAATAAAGCAATGAAAATGATTAAGATTGCAAGCTGAGTGCAGATCTAATCGTTTGATCAGAGTTTATATCCCTTATCAGAGTGTGAAAGTCGCCTTTTTAAGCTCATTTCCAAACGTTTTTATACCGGTTGTAAGCAACTCCGGATAGAAACTTCCCCAGTTAAAAGCCCACCCAAACTAGATACAAACATATATAGGCTCAAGGCTTGTAACGGCGATTTCACGGTAGCTGTGTGTTTTCTTTTAACGTGAGGGATATACCAGCTTAACACAGTAAAACCATGATCATTTTTATCCTTGAATCAGCGAGGCTAAGCCTGTACTCACCCTCTCGCCTGTAATCTATTTAAATGTTTTCTATAAGTTAACAGTGTTCCAAAATAATTGGCACCACAATCCATGTAAAAGCCATGGGAACTTACACATTATAGCGCTACATAATAAAAGCGAAGTTTAAATTTGTAAAAAAAGTGAAATAAAATATAGTTACGTTTTCACTACAAGGCCCTATGTGCCACGAGGCACGAAGAGGGTAGATGATGACATTTTCACTACAACATAACATTTCTAACTGTTATATAAAACTCATTGTAGAAACAATTATAATACACAAAAGTGTAGTGTTCTAAACAGTCTCACATGCTATGTCAGTGGTTTTATAGCTTACAATGTCGTAAGATTACAAAGATTAAACGGTAGTTACGACCCATTTTTTTGAGGGACACGATTTTGCTTTGTAAGCATAGTTATAAATCTCAGGCGAAGGCCGCTAATGTGCGGAAAACGCGAAACGAAAAGCGCTTTGTATGAAATATTTAGTCAAAGGTTGGTGATGAGACTTCCAATCAAATTTGAAAGAGAACAAAAAGAAAGGTTTTTCGGATTAACTAAGAGTGAAAACTAACATACTGAAAGAGTATGTCAAAATTTGATTCTGAAAGAAATCACAGGGAGCAGAGGAGCCAAATTCGACCTTTGTATTAAAATGTTTGATCTATTTCGTAGCGCTTGTCATACGTTATCTGATCTTTTTGTTTACGCGACAGTAAAACCAGTGGAAATCCTGTTTCGCTTGGCGTAGCCGCAGGCTCAATGACCTTGGGCGCCACAAGATCACTTCGTGCCTCGCTTGGAAAACTTTGCTTCGCTCCACGCTTGCTTAAGCGTCCCGTAAACAAAAAGATCGGATGACGTATGACAAGCGCTACGAAATAGATAGAACATTTTAATATTTACAAAGGTCGAATTTGGCTCATCTGCTTCCTGTGAAAAAAAACAAAAAAACAGAGGAAGCACTAGTAAGGGGTTGCTATAACTTTTAAAAAAGGTGAAAACGGCCTGGCCACCATACGACTCTATAAAACGGTAAAGAAGTAAAATAAGGGAAAGGTGATCGTGGAAGACCTTAGCAATCACTTGAATTGTAGCATGGGTTAGTGTAACCAAGTTCGTATTTCTTTTCTCGGGGTAATTCCACACAATCGTTTATTTCATCATCTGTAAATGCCTTCATGAGATTCTTTCTGGTATCGTCCCTAAAGTTGCCGTTAAATTGTTCTGGCAAGTCTGTTTGGTCTTTACCACATGCAGAGGGGATTGGTTCGTACACGTTATCCTCCGCCTCGTTTTCTGGCTGGAATTTACTAAAGCCGTACGTGGGATTATCATGACTTGTCGTCGCTGAATCAGCGGTAGGGTGGTCGGATACCTTCTGTCTTCTTTTCTTGGTGCAGACAAACACGAACAAGGCACCTAAAACTGTTGATGACAGGGTGAGAAATCTGCTGTTACTTCGTGAGATAAATAATTTATAAAATAGGGTAAGGGATGGGGGGATAATTGATCTTAGTCATGCAGATTTCTCATCTTAAATGAATGCTTAATCAATAATAATAATAATATAAATAATAATAATAATAATAATAATAACAATAATAATAAAAATAATAATAATAATAATAATCAAAACAATATATAATTATAATAAGAACCTTTCCATAATTCTATGCAACTTAGAAAGTTTAAATGTGAAATAACTTTCTTAATTTAAAGCAAAGAAGTAAACTGCGCCACAAAGAAGTAACCCTAAGCGTAAAAGACCTATCGTACAAAACTTAGGATGGTGACGTCATCAGTCACGTGACTATGCTCAAAAGTGCGTTGTTGCCCATTATGAGAAAATTACTTGGCCAATTCAAAAGCAATCAATTTAATGTAAAGGAAATTGATTTAGGGTATTTGCCAGGTTACATCTGAACAAAAGTGGGAGTCTGGGTCCCAGTGCGTATCTTGGCTAAATTTAAACGTAGGGAAACAAAAATTTGTATGTTGATAGATATTTTTATAAAGATAGGATTTGTAATAATCTTTTTACTATGACGTCATCGGTCACTTGATTAGAACGTGTGAAATGTTTTATATCGCCTTAAAACTTTATTCAACTCCCTAAATAAGGATCTTTTTTAGCCAAGTTGTAGAGTTTTTAAAGTACTTTTGTAAAACAACCATTATAACTCTCTCTGAAAATAATATGGAAGGGAAGAAGAGCACCGCACTGGTATCGCGGAGGTCATGGCTTCAAATCCCGTTGTAGAGTTAAATTTTTGTTTTCAGGCTAAAAAAGCCGTTGATTAAATTGCTTACTCACTGCAAGGATCATTTCATTCATCTAGTCTTATACTTAAGACGGATTCCGCTGAAAGTTCGAGCAATGAGTGCGAAAATTAAGTACCAAAAATCTACTCATTGCACGGCAACATTTTGTATACTATTTAAAACATCTCATCGAAATTAATTTGTCTTAGTGACCCCGCAATTAAATTCTAAAGCATTCTCGAGAAAATTAAAGTCAAACCTCGAAAAAATGTATTAAACGCGTGCCATTTTGTTTTGAACTGGCGCAAGACGTCCGTTTTAACTGAAATGAAGACAACTTCAAATCCATTTTTCACTCGCGGGGTCAGCTTGAGTGCTAAATTTTTGGCAGGTTTTTGTTAGTTATTTTTGCCCGTATTGCTCGAAAATTGTGCGGAAACCATCTTAATTTCTTTCTAAACTTTTGCATTATTACTTTTACTTGATTTATTTCAAAACAATTATGAAAAACAGGTGAAGATGTCAGTCTTGTTAATCGATGGTGGGCATATTGAGTGTGTCAGTCCAAATTTGAGCGCATCTAGCTGCTCTGCGGTGAGAACAAACGAGGACAGGTTTGTAACAACCTCGCTTGATGTGAAAGGTAGAACAGAATTCCTTGTGAGGTTTTTTAGCTTCTTCTCGTGAGTCTTAATGAACTGATTTGCCGCTTTAGCTACACTGTGGGCAACAGCCTTACGTAAAATGTAGCTGTCCAGACTGTTTAAGACGCTGGAGATTCTGGTCATCAAGTTGTTTCTTTTGCAAAGTAGCTTACGATGCTCCTTAAATCGTCTGTTGATGGCGCTTTTCAAAAGATGTTTTTTAATTGCCAATACGTCTTGCCGGGCGGTGTTTGAAGGTAGGTGAAAACAAAGAAACTTCCGGTAAACATTGAGCGACTTGCAGTTTCGCAGGAACGGTAATCCAGTTCCGACTTTCGTGTCTTTATCGAGATCTTCTCGAGTTTGCGGAGGTCAGAAGAGCTGATCCTTCCATCATACTTGGCTGCGATGTCGTAGATTATTGCTCCAAATGGTCGAGACAGCAGCAAAAATGTAGAAATTTTCAAAAGTAATACGACTTTTTTAATTTTCACAAACATGTTTCGACGGTACATCCGTCACCGTCAGTGTGACGGGTATGAAAGTTTACAGTGATTTAAAACGTGCGCTTTCGTAATTAAGTATGCAAAAACGTGCACAAGACTCGCCCGAAACTCCTAGCAACCAGGAAACAAATATCCTACCTGTGCCGCGTTTTAAAACAGCTTTCGAAAGAATGTTTTTGTTATTTGGCTCGTGAAATAATTGTTTTTAAAACAACTACCGTCGATGTGGCCGTGAAAAAACAACAAAGGTATCATGTTACATCATATGTTAAAAATAAAAGTATCTTATTACAAACGAACAAAAGTATCGTGTTACGGTTGTAAAAGTGTTAGGAACACCCGGGTGGGAACGCTATTGGCGTTTCAACGTGTAATGAAAAGTGAAAAAAAGTGATAAACATGAAACATAAAGCATCATTTCTTTAATTGATCGCCTCAATTGCATTCTGCACTTTCCTTTGAGTCTCTGATTTTATTCTTCTTTTTACAGCATTTGTATATAAAGGTACACAGTCTGATTGACACACCAAACATTTTCATTTGTACCTACTTTTCATGGGAAATATATATACCTATAAATTGTTTTTACTGGTTTCACTTGTAATAATAATAATAATAATAATAATAATAATAATAATAATAATAATAATAATTATAATAATAAATAAAACATTTTAAACGCACATAAAACAACTTCTGCATTACGTCTTCACAGGGTTGCTAAGCCGTAACAAGGCTGAATGAATTGAGTTGAAAATGCATTTTTGGTATGGAAATTGTTTACTAAGTTCCTAAAGGTGTGGTTAGGTGAAATAAAAGTTTGACAGAGTTAAAAGTTAAACAGAGTTCTGCTTACTCAGGATTACTACTGATACGACAATGACAGGAAGTTTCCATGGCTCCTCATCAGTTTCTTGTTCCTCTGCTTTACCTGCACTTTTAGTTTGAAGTTCTTCAGTAACACTTTTCTGAAAATGGGAAAAAGAAAACACAACCAGGAAGTAAGTAGCCAGCAAAGAAAGCACTAAAGACGTCGTAGGAAGTCTGTCGATCAGTCATTTTGCCGGCTAGCCAGTCGGTTGGTTGGTCGGCCAGCTAGACAGTCAGCTAAGAAGCAGCTCGGCTATATGGTCTAAACTATCACTAAACTCTGAATTAACAGAAAAATAGTGTGGCAATCTATTAGCTATGCTACCTAGAGAAAAACTTGGGTTCATAAAAGTGGACTTCTGGAAACAATTTTAATTGTTGTCTGCTTCCCTAATATAATGATCCATCATGCTTGGTCCATTTGTTCCCGCTCTGGGGTCAATTTATGATGTCGGCGAATCGAAAAATGTGTTGCAGTCTATAACTTATCTTTAGTCATTTTTTTTCATATGTGTACTACGAGAAAAGGTGCAGGATACTAACCGATGTTGCAGATGATTCAGTAGTGACAGTGGACTGTTCTTCAGTTGCCGGAATATCAGTCGAAGGCGATTCAATCTCTATCACAATAAAATTAAAATTGAGCACCCGGTAAGATAATTATGAATGGTAGTGCTAATGTCAAAAAACTTGAAAAGCTGCCCGTCATGTTTTTAAGCAACTCGCTATAGCTAACGACAGGGTTTGAGGGGCTCAGAGTACAGTGTGATTGTAGCAGTACACTCATTTCATAAATTCTTGTTTAGTGCCCACAACCCGAGCCCTCAGTCACACTTTCTGCAGATGCGTTCCTATCACGAACGCATTCATTTAAATCAATTATTCTATCGAAGTTTAATAAGACGAAAGTTGTACGACCAAGGCAAATATTATTTATAGGTTAGTAATGTTCTTTATTCGCACTTACAGTCACTTTTGATACACATTGTCACGGGTAATGTAAACCTAGTTATGCATTGCGATTGGTGCATAGCTCCAGTTGAAGTCGTAGTAAGACCCTGTCCACAGGGAAGGCAATCTTTCTGACCGTCGGAGGGCTGGTAAGTGCCAAGCGGACACGGATTACATGTTCGGTTTACTGTGCTGTGCGAGCCAGCTAGACAATCGGCTACAAGAAAGCATCAGACAACAATGTGAGTTCTTCTTTTTTTTTTTTTTTTAAATAAACTGGTGTTTTCAAAATCAATCTCTAGCTAGCTGTTCCAAACTTCTGTTATCTAAAATGAGGGCGCAGCCATACAGAAGGATAAAACTTCAGTTTGGTATTTACAGATTAAACCGTTGCGTTCGTTGATTTGTTTGTTTCGGTATTAGTGCTCATCAACAGTGAGGAATAATGACACAAGAGCCAAATTCGTTCTGCTTGCTTAATCATGTTAATGCAAGTAAAAAGCCGTCAAAGTTTTGGTTTTTAGGTTAGGTTGAGGTTTAGGGTTAGGGTTAGTTTTATTTGAGCTGTTAACATCTACTATAAACTTATCAATATGCAGGGCATTTTTTCCACATTTCCATTTGCGACAGTAGTGAGATTTCTACCACAAGCACTGCATGAAGGCTGTCCCCGAGAAAGTTGGTATGTACCAAGCGGACAGACGGAGCATGTTCTGTGTACTAAATGAACCAGCTGGACAATTGGTAAAGAAATATGAGGACATATCAAGCTATTACCTATATCTTTAGGCCAATTGAATGGATGTACGTCGTCCCAACGATTATCAAGCTAAACAATGTGAAAATAACGATGAATATACAGAAACATTACCAATGCAATCTTCTTCTTCCAAGGTTCCATTGAAAGCTGTTATCTGGTTTGTACCACACGGCACACATTCTGTTTGACCTTGAAGAGGTTGATACGTCCCGAGTGGGCATTCGATGCACGTGTCATTCTTCGTACTGTAGGCTGAACCTGCCGGGCAGTTTACTACGGGAGTAAAATGATTTCATGTTAGCTTAGAAATTAAGACACTATAGACGTTTCCGACCAGGTCATTAAGTTAAAAACAATTAATGACTGAGAAAACGATCTAGTAGGTAGAAAACTCAGGAGACCCTTGCTTAAAATATGACGTCTCGTTTGAATTTGGTCAAACTTGAACCAATTATAACCAAATCTCAGCTAAAATAGAAATAAATAAAGCTAACATATAAAACAACTTGATAACGTGGAGATGTACTTTGTTAAAGCTACAAATAGTTTACAAATGCTATGCTGGTGGTAGAGTATCTAATCTGATAAAAAAACCGGGCAACGCCTATTTCCAATAGTGTTCCTGTCGGCTTCTACCTTACCATGAAAAATGTTTTTCAGTTTCGTACTATTCACAGCAACAGTGTAATTTGTAATATCATTACTGAGATTTAGCGATTTACGTGATTCGGATTAAGAGTTAAAACATGAAGCTTACCACAAATATAGCCATTTTGACTGAGAGCCTGACCCTTGGGACATTTCGGAGATAACGAGTAGACTATAAGGCTTCCAGGTTCTCCAATAAGAGTGGTGGAATTCCAAGGCACTTTGAAGGTCTTGTTTAGTATGTCTGAATTGAACTGCACCAGTTTCTCAAGAAAGTTAGCCTTGAAATCAGCAAGGGTTTCTGCAATTTCCATGTACGATGTAAAGTTGTCCTCCTTCCAAGGTTTCTTATCAATGTCGACAATGAATGCTATGGTAGCTGTTGAAGTATTTCGTGAGTCGTAGTCAAATTCAGAGATGAGCGCAACAGATATATTAAGTGATCTTGCCAATAAATGAACAATATAACCAGACATGTTCTCGTTTATCGATGACGGTAGTTCAGCTATAGAATCATTGTCACATGGCAGTGGATCTTGCACGGTGGAGCTGTTGGAGGAATTTGTTGTCAGCCAGCAGTGGGAAGTAAGATTCAGGGCAATAAGTAACCTTGGGATACCAATGGTGTAACTCAACACGTCTAGTCGGGCCTTTTGGCTGACTGCTGCACCATGCATGTTAGATGCCTCACAATAGTAATAACCTTCGTGATAACGGCGAGGGTCGGACATGTATAACACAGGTTTGGTCTCATTAAATTTGATAGCAGATGAGTTGTTCGATTGAAAGAACCACTGAAAACTAGGCGTTGGTTGGCCCGTGGCATTGCAAATAAACGTTGCAGGCATTTGACTTCCAACAACCACCCTTTGTCGCTGAGGATGTTGAGTGATGCTGGGTTTGCTGTGGACTTTTACAATCGTCACGTTGGAAACTGTGCTGCCTTTGTTGTTTGACACAACGCAAACATAAGTACCCTCATCTCGTTTGGTGACGGTACGTTCATACAATGTTCCATCCAGTGATTCCTTGATCTGCTTATCATTTCTCTTCCAAGCATATTTTAATCCCGCTTCACTCCTAGCAGTGCAACGTAACAACAGACTGTCTCCGGGTAAAAGAATAACTTCCTTCTGAGGGGAAGAAGTTATGACTGGTGTTCCTCCACACAAAACTGAAACGTCGCGAGTTGTCTTCAATAATGAAATAGCTAGACGCAGAGCTTCTTCAGTTTCGATCATTGTTAGGGCAGCCGTTGTTAACGACGTTACCACTTCTCCGAGCTGAGGAAGAGCGTGTTTAATCACCAGTGCCCTTGGACTGTCTTCAAATTCATAAAATTCCCTTGCTCCTTCAAAAAAGTAGTCGATGCAGTCCTGTGTGCCAGAACAATCTTCAAATCCATTATTCGAAGTGAAAACCTCTAGAAACGCCCTCCAAGCCTCCAGAGTGTCATTCCATGATTGAGAGGAGTCATTGGTCAACTTCGTACTTTCATTTTTCAGGACCTCAATTATTTCAACGTATTCTGTCACGAATGAGCTGTTCCGATATGCTAGGGTGTTGTTCACGGATACCCTGTTGGATTCCAAATCGCTAAGATTAACTCTCTCAGCCAGTCTTTCAAGATCTTGGAATCCAGAAGATAGGTTTACGTTCATTCCTTTGACGGATGAAATGAGGTCTTCGAGTGATTGAAAAATGGTGCTCAAGTATAGGTGTGTTGTATTGGCAAACAAGCATGCATATGGGTAATCCGTAAAGCTGGAATGCAAGGCATGTGTGGAATTTGCTTGGTTGCTATTGTCTTCAAGAGATGATCGTTTTCTCCTTAAGGGTTTGCTACCAAACAATTTGGCAATTATGATCTTGGATGCTGAACTAATTGAACGTTCAACTTGGTCAAAGTCAACCAGAAAACTGACGGCCTTTTGTTGACTATTACCAGAGCTAACATCAGTTTGAAAAACGATCTTCTTGGTGTCTTCTGATGTCATGGAAATGGCAAATTTCATGTCTCCAACATCTACAGCTTTCTTGTTAT
Source organism: Oculina patagonica (assembly GCF_052425735.1). Lineage (NCBI taxonomy): Eukaryota > Metazoa > Cnidaria > Anthozoa > Scleractinia > Oculinidae > Oculina > Oculina patagonica. The sequence goes on from NC_135762.1 coordinate 27,829,024, forward strand.
TCGACTTTGACGCGTTTATAGCTTGCGCTATTTTCAAGCCAAAGCCAACAATTCGTCGGACATGGAGCATGGAAGCGTTGACAATCTCTACCGCTGACTGACGTTGCTCTGTGTATGATTTCACCTTATTTAATACGCTAACTGCAAACTCATGGCGGATTCTGGCTTTCTCGTAAACAGATGTTGCCTTTTTCACTTCATCAATAGAATTTCTCAAAGACAAGTATGCTGTTTGAAACGTCTCGTTCATGGCATCGAGGGTGAATTTAAGCTCAGTCATGGCTACCAGACATTTATCGTTATGTTTTACACAAAGATGATCTAACACCTTAGTTTGGCATCCGTATTTCTTGCAGCAGGGGTAGGGAGGTCCATATCCACCTGGCTTTGTCTTTTTTTTCTGGCCTGTACACTTAACTTCCTTGATTATCTTCTCAACTCCTTTGGTTTCGAAAGTTTTGTGCTCGTACTCGACCAGTCGAGGTTCAGCTGGCACTCTTTCGTAGGTATCAGAACAACCAAATATTTGCTTACTGAGAATTCCAACAACCCCTCCCAAGACTCCTCCACCAATTTCTCCTACAATTTGACCAATTTTTTGGCCCTTTACTCCAAATAACCCTCCGATGAGTCCTCCAACATATTTTCCAATTTTAGATCCTATTTTAGCATAGTTTGCTATTTTCTTCCAGGAAACTGCCGATTTGCAGTTACCAGTGTATACGGTTTGATACGTCGCAACTGAAAAACTGCGTGTTTCAGTACTCTTCTGTACAACTTGGATCGTAATGGGCTTATCAACCGTGTCACAATACCTCTCAAGATACGTTATGTTAATGGGATTCTGGCAGAGGTCTGGGATAACACAGCCATTAAAGCAAGTATAGTTGCACTCCCTTATTTCGCACACGAAGTTCTGGATGTTTTTACGAAAGTACACGGTGTTGTTGAAACGCACTTTTGCCAGATGATATTGTAAACGTGCAACACGAAGTTGCTCTGCGGCTCTTTCCTTTTCTATTCTTAATTCTTCGACAACAGCCTGTTTTAATTTAAGGACTTCCTTGGCGGCGTCTGCTTTGCTTTTTGCATTATAATAGGTAGCTTGGGCTTTCGATAATCTTTTAGCTGCCTCCGTAGCCGCCAAAACAGTTTCGTTTACAATCATACTCTCGAGCATGGTATAAAGACGTGAAGACTTGTTCATTGTACCTTCTACTTCAAACGCTACAGATTTCCAGTCCACAACGTTCTCAATGTCAGCTTTGACATTCAAAAGTGCCTCAAATTGACCAAACATGGGGCCCGTGATAGCAAAGAACAATTCATGACCAGTTATTCTTATGGTCGTGTTCCTCTTAAATCCAAAGAAGTAAACAAGGCTCTCAAACGTAGTCACGAATGGCACGCTTTTACGACTTATTAGCATTCTTAAAGATCGACCAGCTGGATAAGTTATAACATTACCAAGAGAGATGTCTTTTAAGACTGTTCCTTCAACAATGACACCGGCTTCTTGTCTCGAAGAGTTAGTTACACAAGAGTTGTCACGTAAGGCCCAGATGCTACATTTCATGTTCTTAAAGCACAGCCTCTTATGACATACCTGACCATTAAGGGTAAAGCGCACACCCAGAAAGTTTTGGTGGATGGATGACTTGGAAAACGAAAGAGAAATGGTTTTCGGGAGGTCTTGCTTAAGTCTGATGAAACGATTGATTGCAGTTTCGATGCTTGTTCGATTTCTGTATGGCGGTAACTGGGCCACAAGGAGATCAAATACTCTCGATATAGTGTCAAGATCATCATCAATCTTTGCAACAAGCACTTTCAGCTGCAGAAAGTCAGAAGAGGAAGAGAGCAGGCGACGAGCTTTGATGACATTAATAAGCATTGCTTCCAACTTTGCAGACCAAATCTGTGTATTGGGTTGTAACTCAGGGACAGACAACTGAACATCGAGGAGGACTCTTTTTATTTCCTGCGTCTGCCATTCCAAAAACCTCAAATTATTTTTACGATCGTGGGCTGCAATATCTTCCCCACCCTTAATTGAGTGGTAGACCTGCAAATATTTGGATCCTCCATAGGGCTGAACGACAGTTTTCAAAAGGCTATTTTCGAATGGTTTACAAGATCGATCCAGAGTAAAGACCAATCCTTGAGTAAATCGACAATGCGATGCAAGAAGGGATGTTCCTGCCGAGTAAATAAAAAAGTACATCTTAAGCAAGCAAAGCCTCGAGATAGTACATCTACCCATTGGTTTATATATATTTGAACAGAAATAGCTCATGTAAGCACAGGTGAATGTATTTTATAATTCGGAAACCACAGAGAGAAGGAGAGACTCGAGTGTTGATAAATGGGCACATTATTTTTTGTGTTTTGGTCTCTCTGCTTTTTGGGATTGAAAGATATATCATAGATGCATTCAATCTCAACTCGGCAGAAAAATGTATATTCCTTGGTCTCGAAATGTAAAGCGCACTGTTCAAGATTTTAGTCGTCATCTACATCTAAGCAGAGAAGAAAGAAGTCAGCAAGTAGAATATATAGAAGGAGAGGAAGTGAAAGTTGAAGAAGAAGAAGAAGAAGAAGAAGAAGAACAACAACAACAACAACAACAACAAAAACAACGACGACGACAATTTAATAAAAAGCACATTTCTTACCTCCCAAATTTGTTTTTCCAATCACGTCGTTGGCGTGGAACTTGAGAAATAAATTCTGCCCAAAAGCACGCACTGTAATGTTAAACGCGGCTGATCCATGGAAAATACTTTTTATTGGCCGGGAAAAATAGGTGGTAAATAACTGAAAGAGAAAAGGAATTTGGTGGTATTTTGCAATAAAATAACCTCATACGAAATATGTATGCTGTGGGACAAATTAAGCAAAGAGTAAAGCTTACTTTACCGTTCTTTATTATCAATGCAGGGTACGGACCGGTGTAACCATGAAATAGTTATGAAATAGTTCTTTCTCGCACAAACACACTTTTCCAAATTCCAGAAGTAGCGACATTTGAGAAATTGTTGCATTTAAAAGAAGGCAGGCGTAAAAAAAGGCAAACATTTTGTGATACGTCAATAGTTTTAACATAGACAAAAAAATGAAACAAACATCTGTGCATACTTTCACGCCAGCAGAAGGAATTCCCTTGTAATTCTGCTTTGCCAGTTGCCATTTTACCATATCCACGCCTTCCTTTAAACTAATCAAATAGCACTTCGAAGAAACGAAAGGCTGTACTTACGCTATCTAAGTCTTCTGTAAATGCAAAAGCTTCTCCAGTTAGTTGCATATTCACCAAAAGTTCACTGGAATTTTTCAAGAGGATGTTGGCACTTCCTTGCCACCACAGATTATAATAATAATTTGAGAAGTACTCAGCCCATGGACCAACGGGAGTGCGATTCACGATGGTGCTGTATTTTCTCCGAGTGGTAAAACCGAATGATGAGAGGAACAATTTCCATCCGCCATCAGCCATGTCTTTCATAAAGGGCATCGTGCTGATTTCTTTGCCAGCTTCCTCGGACAACGATAAGAATGCTCCACCCTTACAAATGTCATTTGCGAAACAGCAGTCTTTGCTTGACAAAGAAAGCTGCTCATTCTGAACGGAGATATTAAAATTGACTGTTGGATGGTACATGACCACAGCAGAGGGGCTACCAGTTGATAGAAACTTGCAGTTTGGATGGATGTATTGCTTGCCTGTGGTTTGAATAAGGTGAGCCAGCGTATTATCAATTGCGAATAAATTACTTTCTTCCCAAGCCATGAGTTTTAACCATAAAGGCACTTGAACTGTAAAACATCTCAGGAAGGACTTAGGCAAGGCGTCCTTCTGAATGAGTTCAATTAGGGTTTCCGCTGTTTGATGGAAAGGAGAGCACCCCTGGGTCATCGGTCTGTTGTCGTCTGGCTGCGACTTCTCAAGAACTTTTGTGTGGCTAATCAATCTTTTTAGCATTTCGGTTTTGCGTGCTTGAAGAGGTAAGGAAAACTCATACCCCTCTAGACTTAGAGGAATGGTTTTGGTGTCTGGGGTAATGATGTGGACAGGTCCGGACTCAATACGAACATCATGTGACACAGTTGAAGTCGAGTCAAAAGCCACAGTAATATCGCATGGGAAATTGTCCAGTTTTTTCTTTTGGCATCCTTCTGGTAGCTCGCCGACCAACAGGCCCAATCTGGTGTAAACACTTTCGTGATTGGAGGTATTGCGACCAATAAATATCGAACTGTTCTTTGGGGAAGTAAAACTATGCCTGTCTACTCCTTCGAGTTCATAGGCCACCATTCCAACACCTGGCTTGTGTCCTGTCACCTGAAACTCTGCTTTAGACGTCGGGTGCTGAATTACCAGTTTCTTCGGCTTAAAGGTTAAGTTTATGGTTGAATTAAGCTCAAAAGTCAATGAGTTGTCAGGCTTTGCCAGCAATGTAAGATTGTCTGAGGCATTACCACAAGTAAGCTTTGGAAAATCAGGAGGAATGACTATACCCATTTCGCAGAGATTTCCCTCATATCCAGTGTCTTTACAATTGCATAAAAACTTCCGTGAATTGATTACAATGCACTTTCCACCATGGAGACAAGGATTAGGCTTGCAGAGGATGATCTCTGAAAAAATGAACAAAAATTTTTAAATTAAATTAAGTCACTCATTCATCCATCCATTCATTCATTCATTCATTCATTCATTCATTCATTCATTCATTCATTCATTCATTCATTCATTCATTCATTCATTCATTCATTATTCATTCATTCCGTTTGGAAATCTTATACAATTCATAATGTCAATATATGTAAAAATTAAATAAATTATAATGTTCATTGTGCTTGTAAGTTAAGAAGCTCTTTCCTTTTTTGAAACATTGAATGTATATATTTACCTACTACTTTTGATGTATGTTCATTGTCAGCTCTAAGTAGGTACTTAATCCTCTCGTTCTCACTTAAATATATGTACCTTACATCAACCTTAGAAATGTGAGAACATAATTCATGTCTTATGGTTGTAAATCCCTGGCAACACATCAAAAAATGCTTTTCGTCTTCTACGCAATTTTGTTTACATACCAAGCATGTTCTTTGCTCTACTGGGATTGATGCTCCTTTATTTTCATATTTTCCAGTCTGTATTCGTAATGTATGACATCCTAATCTAAGAATTGGAACATGATGGAAAGGAACATGTTCCATGTTCCAGAGAATTGTCATTTCTCCTGATTTTCCGTTTGTTTACAGAACTTGATGTGGACTTGTTCAATTGTGCTTTTATCGAAGTGCGTTTTATATGACAGTAGTTCTGGTCCCCAAATTTCGCACGCATAAAGTAACATGGGCTTAACAAGGGCATTGAAAAGTTTGTTCTTAATCGCAATAGCTGCTGAATCAGTGTTAGAAAAGGATCGTTTAATTATCGAGAGGACCTTAGTGGCTTTTTTGCTGAGAATTTCCCTTGCATAAGTGTAACGACCGGATGAGGTCATTTCTATACCTAAATATGTTTGTTTGTCGACAATTTGCAAAGATTCATTGTCGTATTTAAAATTTATATTATTTTTGTTTTGTCCGTTACCGCTGAATATGATTATGTTCGACTTTTTGGTATTAACTTTGAGCTTCCATTGCTGAGCGTGTCTATGAATTACATTAAGGGATTCTTGCAACCCTTCGGGAGAAGGACTGATTATTAACAAATCATCTGCATACATTAAGCAGTTTATAGTTCGACTTCCTAACATCACACCTGGAGATTTGCTCTGTTTAAGATATTGCGGTAGATCATTCATAAATAAAGAAAACTAACGAAGAAATGCATCAAGAAACAGAACCGATAACCCGGCAACACATCAAGAACGGTCGATTAACCATGAGGAAAACCCTCAGAAATAAGTATTCACAAAACTGGCTGGGCACCCAGAATAGTTCATCGTCAACTTCAAGAGAAAAATTTACACACAAGGAAGTTAAAAAGAGCTATGAATTTGAGAATTACCTAACAACAGTTAAAAACCCAGCGCACAGAATAAGCCTGACAAAGCTTAGATTAGGATGTCATACATTACGAATACAGACTGGAAAATATGAAAATAAAGGAGCATCAATCCCAGTAGAGCAAAGAACATGCTTGGTATGTAAACAAAATTGCGTAGAAGACGAAAAGCATTTTTTGATGTGTTGCCAGGGATTTACAACCATAAGACATGAATTATGTTCTCACATTTCTAAGGTTGATGTAAGGTACATATATTTAAGTGAGAACGAGAGGATTAAGTACCTACTTAGAGCTGACAATGAACATACATCAAAAGTAGTAGGTAAATATATACATTCAATGTTTCAAAAAAGGAAAGAGCTTCTTAACTTACAAGCACAATGAACATTATAATTTATTTAATTTTTACATATATTGACATTATGAATTGTATAAGAATCAAATTTTTGTTATTTCTTGAATGTATTAGTAAATGTTAAAACCTTTGTTGTAAACAGACCAATACCTCCCTTTGGAGAGTAAGGCGCAATAAAGATATACTATTACTATTACTATTCATTCATTCATTCATTCATTCATTCATTCATTCATTCATTCATTCATTCATTCATTCATTCATTCATTCATTCATTTATTCATTCATTCATTAATGTTCCCAACCCATGAAGTTAAAACAAGACAACAAGTTCAGTGGGAGAAAAGGGGTAAGGGATGAAGTGCTCGAGTTGCCAATCAGAATCATCAATAGAAATCATGCAGGGTACATGTATCACAGGTTAGTTGGTTGGTAACGAGAGACTGGAATCCTCTCCTTCCTTTCAGGAAGCCCTAGTTCCCAAGAAACTGGGGTCCTAATCTCTAGGACCCTTGGGAACAAACACAACCACATGCCCTGGTTCCCAAGAAACTGGGGTCCTAATCTCTAGGACCCTTGGGAACGTTCCCAAGAAACTGGGGTCCTAATCTCTAGGACCCTTGGGAACAACCACAACCACATGCCCTGGTTCCCAAGAAACTGGGGTCCTAATCTCTAGGACCCTTGGGAACAATCACAACAACCAACAACAGCAACACTGCGGGGCCCCACTATAAGGGGAAAGCTGACCCTGTGAGGCTATGGGGCAAAAGGGCGAATGGTACAGAGCACTTCATCCCCTCCCGTGGTTTATTAACTATAAGAAAAGACAATGCTTAGTTAAGATGGTCTAAAGCTATTGAAGAAGTTCGGAAGAGACAGTAATCGAATAACAGAATGGTCGAGTTGATACATGCCAGCTCGACACTAAAGCTAACGGTTACATGTATATCAATATCTCAAAAGCAGACACATTGCTCAAGTCCAACAGCTCTAAGCCTGAGCTAGCATACAAAATGATAACAATATAAAAACAATGTTTCTGTAAGCAGGCATGCTGCTTAAGTCCATCAGCTCTAAACGTAAGTAAGCATACAAAATGGAAATAATAATTATTAGAATAATGTCTATAAATGCGGGCTTGCTTCTTTAGTCCATCAGCTATGGCTAACGTTTAAAAATAATAATAGTAATATAATAAACACCCTTAACATAGCCAGATATGTGCGTAGAACTAAAACATTGCCTACATTTTTACAAATACTAAGCTAAAAGAGAACCAAAGGGGGCTGGGTGGGTGGGAATTATTGTGAAAACTCTTTTAGGGAGCTCAGAGAATTTGAAGTAAAACTACTCAAGTCTAGATAAAACCGCATGGCCTTGATTGACATAATAGAAAAGGGGCGATGTGATTGGCCAGCCCGAATAGCGCATCACACTCAGAAGTGAGTTTGACCTATGAATGTAACGCAAGAGTGATAGTCTTGCAGCATATTGCGTGACAGATCTGCGTAATTGAATAGAGTGATCTTATGACTTCTCTGAACTCCTTTCATGGTTGTCACATTAACTTTAATTTATATTACATGTAAATTGGCATTTATATTACATATAAATTTGCTTTAATGTTCCCAACCCATGAAGTTAAAACAAGACAACAAGTTCAGTGGGAGAAAAGGGGTAAGGGATGAAGTGCTCGAGTTGCCAATCAGAATCATCAATAGAAATCATGCAGGGTACATGTATCACAGGTTAGTTGGTTGGTAACGAGAGACTGGAATCCTCTCCTTCCTTTCAGGAAGCCCTAGTTCCCAAGAAACTGGGGTCCTAATCTCTAGGACCCTTGGGAACAAACACAACCACATGCCCTGGTTCCCAAGAAACTGGGGTCCTAATCTCTAGGACCCTTGGGAACGTTCCCAAGAAACTGGGGTCCTAATCTCTAGGACCCTTGGGAACAACCACAACCACATGCCCTGGTTCCCAAGAAACTGGGGTCCTAATCTCTAGGACCCTTGGGAACAATCACAACAACCAACAACAGCAACACTGCGGGGCCCCACTATAAGGGGAAAGCTGACCCTGTGAGGCTATGGGGCAAAAGGGCGAATGGTACAGAGCACTTCATCCCCACAAATACACGAAGTGTATTCCCCATAGACGAATAGCACGAAAATATAAAATAGGTTTAAGTTAACATGTAAATAAGTAGTAGTAGCCCTTCACTCGACTCCTTTTCAGGAGTATAGACTATCAACAGTCTCTCGTCATAGCATCCTGTCCTGTGCATCCTTCTCTAGCTGGTACCAACTCTTGCCCATGGACTCGATCTCTGCTTTTAGCGAGCGTCTCCAGGTGTTTAATAGTCGACCTCTCTTTTGACTCCCTTGAGGATTTCAGGTCAAAGCTTGCCTTTTGATGGTACAGGAATGCATCCGTAAGGTGTGACCTAGCCATTTCATACACGTAAAGGAGTAGATATATAAATTCAAGACTGTTAATACTAAAATGCCCTATTCATGGTTTCCCTTTGAATGATACAGCACAAATTCAATAAGTGCTGGGAAAAACGGGAATAAAAGACCTTATACAGAGCACAAGTTTGTTATTCACCACTGGAATTATACATTGCTGACCTAAGAAACATGGCAGGAAGGCAGAACTCGCACAAGAATCAATCAGGGTAGAAGGTGCGAAAAATAAGGCGTATTTGAACAATTAAGACACTTGCTACACAGACATGCATTCATTGTAGATAGAGTAGCTCCTGTTGGATTTATCCTTGTGCCACTAAACTTGGCAGCCTTGAAATGGTTCAATGCTTCTGCATGAACAAAGTAATGTATTCACTACAAAGCAAAATTTTATGTTTTGATCCTAGAATCCTCACTTTTGTATTTCCTGTGACATACTCCCGTAGAAAGTCCTGTTATTGTATTTTATGTCAGGGCCGTTCCTAGGCAATTTTAGTGGTAGTAAAGGCAGGTACGCCCCTGTATGTCTTGGATCAAATTCTTGCTACAATGATATTATTGTTCAATTTCCCCTTGAGTTATAACCTATTTTTTGTTAAAATGGCAGTGACAATGGCACCTTTAAATACCTCAAATTTCTTGCATTAAATGTAAAAACTGTTTACATTTTTAGAATCTTCATAAAGTATTCTATAAGCTGAAAACTTTCGTTGCTTTGAGTTGTTATTTGTCCTATTTTTACTTTAGTGACAAGGGACGAGAATTCACCACCCTGGCCTCCAGCAAAGTTAAGTTTATGTCGCTCTTCCTCAACTTTGAGCAGCCAAATTATAAAGGGTCTCGTCTACTCAGGTATTAAGACATGACTTCGAACATTACAGAAGATAACAATAGCGAATTCCACCGGTATCTTGTAATTTCCAGCCCTTTAGGCTTTTCGACGGCTGGTGGAAACGGCAGCCTGCAAATTGCTCTAAGTTTCGTTTGTTTTCATATTGAAATCTCATTTAACGCCGGTCTAATGTAACGCAAAATAGAATCAGCTTATAAATATTTATACTTAGCTTTTAGCAAGCTCCACTTGGCCAAGATGCACCCTAGGGAAATCCGGATTGCTTGTCCAATTTTTTACTGACCACTTTCGGCGGGAGAGAAGGCGGCGCGCTGGACGAGGCTTGAAAGACATTCGCGACGGCCTTGACCCTTGTTGACTGTTCTCCGGCTTGACAAGAGAATAGTATATTCTAGTTGAAGAAATCGTCTTGTTCTTTATAAGTCGTTCATTCACATTAAGCTTACATAATCTCGGGCAAACGAAGGCATGTTGTCTCCACCATACAAATAATGCTGTAGTGTCGGGTTTAGCCGCGGTTTGGAGACTACAGGACCTTGAAGCCGAGTCGGTAGAGTGGCCATATTCCGGTAGAGGTAATCTGTTCTGTGTGTGCATATCAAGTTCCTGAGTTGCTGGACCGAATACCTGTTCAGTAGTAGTGCGATGCCTTCGACAGATCGTCCGCACATTTATCTTCGAATGACAGAATAAAATGTGTAAAACCGGAACGTACTTCGTGGGCAGATACCAGGATAACTCATAAAGTACTGATGGAGCGATGTTGAAGCGAAAAACAATCGAAAGATATCACAGCAATAATTATTATTGTGAAAACTCTTTTAGGGAGCTCAGAGAATTTGAAGTAAAACTACTCAAGTCTAGATAAAACCGCATGGCCTTGATTGACATAATAGAAAAGGGGCGATGTGATTGGCCAGCCCGAATAGCGCATCACACTCAGAAGTGAGTTTGACCTATGAATGTAACGCAAGAGTGATAGTCTTGCAGCATATTGCGTGACAGATCTGCGTAATTGAATAGAGTGATCTTATGACTTCTCTGAACTCCTTTCATGGTTGTCACATTAACTTTAATTTATATTACATGTAAATTGGCATTTATATTACATATAAATTTGCTTTCATTTATTCATTCAATCGTTCGTTCGTTCATTTATTCACTCATTCCTTCCTTCCTTCCTTTTTTCCTTCCTTCCTTCCTTCCTTCCTTCCTTCCTTCCTTCCTTCCTTCCTTCCTTCCTTCCTTCCTTCCTTCCTTCCTTCCTTCCTTCCTTCCTTCCTTCCTTCCTGCCTTCCTTGCTTCCTTCCTTGCTTCCTTCCTTGCTTCCTTCCTTGCTTCCTTCCTTCCTTCCTTCCTTCATTCGTTCGTTCGTTCGTTCGTTCGTTCGTTCATTCATTCAGTCAGTCAATAGGTGACTAAAATATGGAAAATCGATCATGACACTTGTTATCGTTTTCATGTGCAGAATGTTGTATAAGTGGAGAAAACGTTTCTATCTACGCACGTCGGTATGTTCTTGGAATAACAGCCTGTGCTCTTGCTTTTTTTTTAATGGTTGTGGTGGTAAAGTGCAAAACGTTTGCGATAAGGCTGATTGGACATTAAAACACTTACCTTCACATGTAAAATTTCCGATGTCCCATGCAACATCAGTTGAATTAATCAGCCGGCAAGTGGCAAGGTTGCCACCATGTGTAACATATCCGTCTTTGCAGTCAAGTGTACAGGTTGATCCTAAGGTGGTGTAACAGGGAAGCCAAACTATTCCATTTTCTGTTGGATAAAGTCTGCCACAACTTTTCACTGTGTTAAGAAATAAACGCAATAATCAGGAAGCGAAGAAGAAGACGAAGAAGAAGAAAAAAAAGAAGGAGAAGGAGAAGAAGAAGGAGTAAGAGGAGAAGGAGGATAAGGGGGAGGTGAAGGAGGAGGATGACGATTTCGAGAGCAGAACTCCAACCAACAAGTACAATTTATTCGAACTGACTTAAAACAACCGTTACAAGCATATATAAAGTCAATTACATAATGACACTCACATTCCACACACATTCCACACGCACGCATTTATACGCTTATTATACATCCCTCTTTGCAAAAATAAGTATATTATAACAAAGCTAGTGAAAGCGAAATAACAAGCACAAAAATTCAGAAAGTAAAGCAGTCAAAACAATGTCAGTAACAATTCTAGTGGCTGAGCAAGCTCATAGACGGTAAATGTCTTAAGTCAAGTTACATAGTCCTGAAACTTTGGATTTGGTCTTGAAATCCTCCCCGAACTAGTAACATAACGTTCTGAGCCACGTGCTGAGACCTGGGGTCTGACAGGTGCATTCGCCGAAGAGTGCTTTGGGACTGCAGATTTGAGGCCCAACGGCATGCGAAGAAATCGGTAGTCACGTTTGATTTGCAAGAAACCACTTCTCGCGTCAAGTGTGGAGAACACTGTGGCATTGGGCATGCGCGATGCAACATCTTCAACCGTTCTTGGAGTCTTCTAAGGGCTTTGTTGAGATTTCTCGGATCGATGCAGATGCGGATACTACCGTCTTTCTTCTTCTTCAGTCGGTTCGGACACAGGTACAATTGCTCCAATCTTAACCATCTTGTCAAGCTCTTTTTTCACACTCTCTTCTATTGCAAGGGGTATTCTGAGAGTTGGTCTGACAACAGGAGCTGCATTGGGGTCAAGCCTCATCTTGTAAACGACAGCTAGATTGCCCAGATCGCCTTCAAATAAATCTTTGTAGTCTTCAAGTATTGTTGTACGGAAGGCATCAGCAGCTTCAACTTCGAGGACCTTGCTGTGCAACTGAATGAGATTCAAACTTAGAGAATCCGAAAGACCAAGAAATGGCGTTACTGCGGGTTTGTCAGTGACGTGAAATTCCAGGCAACAGGATATCGACTTCGTGTGAAGCTGGAACGTCACAGTTCCCAGTGTAGCCAATGTGTCTCCGCCGTAGGCAACTAATTGCGCCGCTTTCGTGTGATCAATCTTCTCATTGCGGCTGATCCGAACAAATCAAGTGTGATGACATTGCATTTAGCGCCAGTGTCAATTTTGATTTCAACTTGTTTGCCATATTTCCATCGTGCAATAGATTTCACGCTTGTAACATGGGATTGAAGTAATGACATCGATAACAAATCAATCATTATCTTGTGCGATAGGAAGCTCGGGAGAAATTCGTCAACAGGAAGCCTGCGATTGGGCCGTTGAACATTTGAATCTCGATTGAACCGGTGACCATTGAAACCTCGACTCGTACTTGGATGCCCGCCAGCGCGTTTTAAACGACAAACTTTTTCAAAATGATTGAGCTTTCCACAATAAAGGCACTTCTTGCCAAACACTGGACAGGATTTCTGCTTAGGTGCATGGTTGCCGCCACAATTCTTGCAATTTTGGACGTCAGGTTTCAAATCTTTCTTCGGAAATTATCCTCTTTTGCCAACGCTATGAACTTCTTCCTTTGAATCGCTGACATTGCTCTAGGGTTCGCTGCTGTTTCTGTCGGATACTTCGTTTGCAACACCAATGTCGATAGTGCGGTCGAGTGTGAGCTCTCTTTCTTTCAAAAGCTGCATTCTGATGAGCGGAGAGGCGACACCATATACTATTTTTTCGCGAATAAGCTCTTCCTTCAAATTGCCATACTCGCATGTGTTTGCTAGGATTCTTAGCTCGGCCACAAAAGACTGAAATGGTTCACCTACTTTCTGTACTCTTGTATTAAATTTATGTCGTTCCACGATGACGTTTTCACGAGGGTCGCAGATTTCGGCAAATTTTCTTTCGAATTCCAGCACTTCGATACTTTCGCGAGATTCTGATGCGATTCGAACGCTTCCATCTTCGTTCAGCACAGCGGAGCGTAAACAAGATAATTTTTCTTTTCAATGGCTTTCCTTACTGCTAAATGTAAGAAAGTGTACGCTTTAGTTTTGTCATCCTTTTCTCCGTGTGCGGCAGCGATAAATATTTCCACCTCTTGCTTGAAGTTCTTCCAATTTAACGAGGCATTTTCCTCGAAGTCCAGCGGCTCAGTTTTTCGGAGTCCATCTGCCATTCGACGAGCGAAGCTTGTAACTGTTAATGTATCAGAGGAACCGGGCGATGCGGATTTTTACTCCTGACACCATGACGATTCCGAGAGCAGAACTCCAACCAACAAGTACAATTTATTCGAACTGACTTAAAACGTCCGTTACAAGCATATATTAAGTAAATTACATAATGAAACTCACATTCCATACGCACGCATTTACACGCTCATTCTACAGAGGAGAAGAAGAAGGAGAAGACGGAGGAGAAGGAGGAGGAAAAAGAGTAGGAGGAGAAGAACAAGAGGGTATCATTATATATTTTTGTTCGTTCTCAGAACAAAACGTTTAATGTCTTAAAAAAATGTTGTGATTTGTTTTCTTGTCTGGCTCATAACTTAGAGACTGTTTTCCAGTCACTAGTATTCTCGTACAGAATCTGTGTGTGTATTTCATAACGATTTGTTACTTCGAGTTTCTTTATTTGCATGCTTATTTGTTTTAAGAACAAAAGAAGAAACCACGTCAGTAGGTTGGTTGTAGCTCTGCGGCACTGCGCCATAGTCGGTTCAGCGGTGTTTATTGTTGTATTTAAGGCCGGGCTTTCAGTTCCTAGGTGACCGCCATCTTTGTCTTATCTTGTTCTTATTGCGTGAAGATATCGCTTGTATTAAAGTTTACGCTTGCGGATCATCAGGGCCTTATGTGTCTATGAAAACTACTGGCGAAGATACCTTTGTATTGCCACCTTTTAAAAACGTAAAACAGTAAACTCAGTGAAAAATGGCGCCTTCTATTGGATAGACGTCACTTCGTGTGCTTCTTATTTTTTTTTAAATGTCATCTAACCCTTATTCTAGATTCCCAGACGAACGTGCAAACCAAATAAAATGAAAAGTTTTACCAATGCATGAAGCTTGCTGACCATCCCATTTTGAAGTGTTAAGGCACGTTCGCTTGTTAGAGCCTTTTATGTCGTATCCTTGCTCACACGAAAACCAACAGGTCTCATTAGTTACCAAGCCGCTACAGTTCATGCGTCCATGAGGTGAAGCCGTGATCGTCTCACAAGGAAGACCTGACATTAGACAAAAACGAAGAGTGTAAGTCGATATTCAGCGGTACTGGTCAATTGCAAATTGCCCCGACGAAAGCAATTTTGTCGTTTACTTTGCCCTAAACTTTGTCAGTACCCGTTAGACATTGACTTTGGTTTACTCGCTGTTTGAAAAATCACAGGAAACATTCTTCAAGGTAGATTTATTCCGAAATAATACACAAAAGCAAGCTTTTACCTTCACAAGTCCTCACATCAGATTTAAGTTTGTAGCCATGGAAACATGAGCAAGCATAGGAACCGGGAGTGTTGTGGCACTTGTGTTCACAAGAATGGGTCCCTGTTTTGCACTCATCTACATCTGCGTAACAAAAAATAAATTTGAGTATTAATGACAGAAAGCAGTAAAATAGTCAGTCACTTCCAAGTCAGTTACGATCCGTAATACAGTCGGGCAGTCGATCGGTCGGTCTGTCATTCGCTGAGCCAGTTATTCAGTCCGTCCGTCCGTCAGACGGTCCGTCCGTCCGTCCGTCCGTCCGTCCGTCCGTCCGTCAGTCAGTCAGTCAGTCCGTCAGTTAGGTCAGTTCGGTAGGCAACTGATCGGAAGATATTTATAAGTGTTTTAAGTTTTGGTTTCAAGCTTCAAGAAATCACAAAAATCTATACCTCGGCACCGTTTTCCATCATATAACAGCTGAAATCCTTGGTTGCAGCTGCAGGTATAGTTCCCTGGCGTGTTATGACAAAGCTGATCGCATCCTGCAGGTATTATTGTTTTGTTGAGACTCGCTACATACACGGGACTGCATTCATTTACGTCTGAGAAGAAAAAATGGAAAAATATAGTTACTTGAACGCCATTCATAGGATTCTTACGGCGTTGAGTAAATATGAATTTAAAATGCATGCCATTGTTATATACTTTGGAGTTCGGACTGAAATTTTTCTTTAATAGCTGTTGAGTCTACTTGTGGAAACTGCTAACCAATAAAATATGACCGTCTTTTTTTACTTTAAAGTGATTATGAAGTAAAAATAATTGTCACTTATTTAAAGGCCATTTACAATAAAGAACAATGGCGTTGTGTGCAAATAAGGAAAGTGATGATGTCATTAATCGTTCCACTAGAAGATAAAGCACTAAAAAAATAAAACGTAAAACGTAAAACAGTAAAAATAAAAATATTACAGCGGTGTTCTTTAAACTTGGCACCATTGATGTAGTTTACAA
This sequence comes from Oculina patagonica, assembly GCF_052425735.1. Lineage (NCBI taxonomy): Eukaryota > Metazoa > Cnidaria > Anthozoa > Scleractinia > Oculinidae > Oculina > Oculina patagonica. Next base: position 27,845,072 of record NC_135762.1, read on the forward strand.
AAGGTACAAGAAGATATTTCAAAACGGAAAACGCCATTCTTCTTTATTTTTAAAAGCCTTTCAAATAGGCATCAATTAATTTTTACTTCATAGGCACTTTAATATGTATTTTTATTTGCATTGTTCCTCTTACAATTTCCCAAAGGCAAGCAGACTAGCAAGTAGACCAACAAAAACACATACAGACAGACAGACAGACAGACATGCCAACAGACAGACAGGCAGACAGGCAGACAAACAGACAGACAGACAGGCAGGCGGGCAAACAACCAGACAGACATCGAATTATTGGGGCAACATATTTATATCTAAACCATCTGTTATATTTTCCTAAACCTCAGAGGCTATTTTTGGGTCGTCACTTATCACACCACAATGTGAAACTAACCGGAACAGGTCCTGTTGTCTTTGTTCACTGCATATCCACTACGGCACGAGCAAAAGAAGCCTCCGAGGAAGTTGTTACACACATGCTGGCAACCATGATGTCCTGTCAAACATTCATCGTGATCTGGAAGGTAACAATGATTATGTTTTTGCTTTTTTAGTTTTCTTTAATACTCCATGGTCTAGCACTTAACACGTGAAATATACTTCTCAAATGCATTAATAATTCATGCATTTACAAGCCAATCAGGACACGCCAATTTGGTCAGGTGCGTTTGTTTTGAAACCCCGATAGTTTGATGACACACTCGTGTGATGTACGTTTATCCTAGTTTAAATATTAATGACACAAACACCGACTGAATAGAAAAGCTTCTGCTTAGAATCACTGTTAAGTTTAGGTACGTTTACCGTGCAATTTAAAAACCTTCCGGATTTTCTCGTTGCAACCACCGTTCTTATTTGCACCGAGTTTTTGACGAATTTCGTAAGCCAATTTAAAAACAGACAATCCAGGTCCTCCAACTTTGCACGCAGTGAACAACATGATCCTTAAAACACTTCACCGGTCAAGTAAAGGTCTCAAAACCTCAGCGGTTCACTTGTCTTTGTACTGTGTGCTTCTACGCATGGACTATACAAGCAAGAAATTTTCTTGCATACTTAAATCCTCAGCTAACCCGTCCACCCGCCAACACTTCTTTTAATTCGATCGGGAATCCAAAGGGAACAGGTTTTTTAGTCGCAAGACTTTAAAGCACAAATGACTCTCGTTAAACAAAGTCAATTTTATTTATTTTTACTTACCTGAGCAAGACCTTCCATTTGAATCCAAGATGAATCCCACGCGACACTCGCAGCGATAGGAACCCTCAGTATTGACGCACGCGTGAGTGCAAAAACCGTTACTTGACTGGCATTCGTCTATGTCTAAAATGTATGAAAAATACAACAAAAATCTTTAAGGCAAGTAGGCAAGTCGCTAATTTTAACCTTAGGAAAAAATGTATTATTGCAACTGTTTCCATTTAGGCGAAACCTCATTTAGTCGAATTTTTTATTATCAAGTCCCATATAACACTAGTTTTTGAACTTTAAAGGATAAATATTTGACAATAAAAATAAGCGACAGTAAGACACAACGTTTCGATGTCATCCTGACATCATTTTCAAGTGACAAATAAAATAACGGTTCAACAGTGTTATATATGCGGTTAGAGGTGTGATGTTTCATTAACATATTTGTTTTAAACAAATAGTTTCGCGCGGATAGAATCCGATTGCGTGTTCAGGCTAGGTTTATTCTTTCTAATAAACAACATTTCGTAAATCAAGCAGTCCAGTTTTCCGCTGCATTTCTTTAGGACGGAAAAATTACTGGTAAGGTCGCCGATGTTATTAAGGCCGTGATCGTTCTTTAAATGCTTCCCGATTGCGGAGAACCTATGTTCATCAATACGTTGGTGTAGGTGCCGGCTGGTATAGCCGACATAATCTGCATCGCACAGATCACATTGGTAATTGTACACAACGCATTGTTGATTTATTAAAGGTGGTTTTGGTTCACGCATCTTGAGATCTTCACCGATTTTGCGACTCTTGAATACTGGTTGAAGAGCGTGATCGATTTTCTTGCTCAGGTCAGATAGTTGTTTTTTGACTCCGTCGGCCGACGTTTGATCTTTAAAAGGTAATACCACTCGGTGAATGATATCCTTGTTGTTAGGTACTTCAGCTGGCACGAGAGGATCTTTGGTCATCACTGAGGTGACAAAGTGAGAAATGGTTGAGTTAATTAGGCTTGCAGGGTACTTGAGGTTCGTAAACATCAGCTTCAGGCGGTCACATTCAGTCACGAAAGACTCCCATGTAGATGACAGATGAAAAGCACGGTTTACCATGGTTTTTATGAGCGACTTCTTGTACCTTTTGTCGACATGGCTTTGGTGATGGAGCAGCAGGCCGGTATTTGTTGGCTTCCGGTAAACACTGGTTTCCAGTTGGTGACCTTTCTTAAGTATTTCCATACCAACAAATGGTAACTTGTTGTCAGAAGCTAGCTCCATTGTGAATTGTATGGATGGGTGACAGTTGTTAAGTGTTGTTAAAAAGGCTTCTGCTGCTGGCACATCTTTCATCGTGGCAAGCGTGTCGTCGACATATCGCCTGTAAAACTCTGGGAGCTTGTTGTCATGTTCTAATTTCTCTTCGATGGAGCAGAGAAATGCATTCGCCATAAGGGGTCCCAAAGGTGAGCCCATTGCCACTCCGTCAGTCTGTTCGTAAAGCTTGCCATCGAACTGGAACAATTGGTTCTTAGTTGCTACTTCAAGAAGTTGAATCAGATCAGGCTGAGTGATGTTCATCTTGTGGGTTTCGTATGGGCTCACCTTTGGGACCCCTTATGGCGAATGCATTTCTCTGCTCCATCGAAGAGAAATTAGAACATGACAACAAGCTCCCAGAGTTTTACAGGCGATATGTCGACGACACGCTTGCCACGATGAAAGATGTGCCAGCAGCAGAAGCCTTTTTAACAACACTTAACAACTGTCACCCATCCATACAATTCACAATGGAGCTAGCTTCTGACAACAAGTTACCATTTGTTGGTATGGAAATACTTAAGAAAGGTCACCAACTGGAAACCAGTGTTTACCGGAAGCCAACAAATACCGGCCTGCTGCTCCATCACCAAAGCCATGTCGACAAAAGGTACAAGAAGTCGCTCATAAAAACCATGGTAAACCGTGCTTTTCATCTGTCATCTACATGGGAGTCTTTCGTGACTGAATGTGACCGCCTGAAGCTGATGTTTACGAACCTCAAGTACCCTGCAAGCCTAATTAACTCAACCATTTCTCACTTTGTCACCTCAGTGATGACCAAAGATCCTCTCGTGCCAGCTGAAGTACCTAACAACAAGGATATCATTCACCGAGTGGTATTACCTTTTAAAGATCAAACGTCGGCCGACGGAGTCAAAAAACAACTATCTGACCTGAGCAAGAAAATCGATCACGCTCTTCAACCAGTATTCAAGAGTCGCAAAATCGGTGAAGATCTCAAGATGCGTGAACCAAAACCACCTTTAATAAATCAACAATGCGTTGTGTACAATTACCAATGTGATCTGTGCGATGCAGATTATGTCGGCTATACCAGCCGGCACCTACACCAACGTATTGATGAACATAGGTTCTCCGCAATCGGGAAGCATTTAAAGAACGATCACGGCCTTAATAACATCGGCGACCTTACCAGTAATTTTTCCGTCCTAAAGAAATGCAGCGGAAAACTGGACTGCTTGATTTACGAAATGTTGTTTATTAGAAAGAATAAACCTAGCCTGAACACGCAATCGGATTCTATCCGCGCGAAACTATTTGTTTAAAACAAATATGTTAATGAAACATCACACCTCTAACCGCATATATAACACTGTTGAACCGTTATTTTATTTGTCACTTGAAAATGATGTCAGGATGACATCGAAACGTTGTGTCTTACTGTCGCTTATTTTTATTGTCAAATGTTTATCAAAATTTAGTCTTATTCGAAAGGATAAATATAAATGATAACATAACTTTACCTTTACAATGAGTACCATTATTCTGGCTGGTCGGTAGATATCCACGAAAACATCCGCATGAAAATTTTCCAGGAAGATTCTGGCATCTCTGTGGGCATCCTCCGTTTGCTGTTAAACACTCATTGATATCTAAACGACAAAGAACGTCAGTCACCTACATAAAACAGTCAGTCAACAATTGGCAGCGGTATATATTTCAGTGTTTCAAAAGTTATGACCGTTTGAAGCAGCACCTGTACGAGTAATAACGACGATATAAGCGGAAATGTTGTTATTACTCGCACATGTGCTGATACCTGCAGATGGATACAAATGGTCATAGCTTTGATATACTGAAAACTTACATGCGATTTTGCATATTTTAGCCGATAAAGGACTACACTTTTCGGCTGTGTAGCGTAGAGTTATCAGCTAGGTCCCGAAGTTAAAATATTCGTTTCTGAATCAAGGTCATTTTTCAACCTTCGTTCGATACCAATCAGTAGTGGCCATTATATCCTTGATTTCGCATTTCTAGATAAATCGAGGGAAAAGTTGCTCCTTTCTTCGAAAACTAGAAAAATGCTCGAAAAATGTCTATTTTTCTACTTTTCCACATGTTGCAGCGGGCCCGAAGGGGCAAAATATTTAAGACCAGAAAATCATTTTGAATCAAACCAGATCTGTTTTATTTCTAGCCTTGGTAGCTTTCAGTTACCAGAGTTTTAGCCAAAATTATTATTTGACGGGAATTTGAGTGGGTGTTTTTGAAAGACAGCCTTATTAAAAGATGCAGGTCAAGCAAAATTTGGCTTCATGAATTTATCCATGCTGTAGGTATCCCCCGCGAGCTTAAAACAAACACTTTTTACAAGGGACATAAAAAACCCATAATCGTCATTTAATCTTGGTTGGTGATAATCGCCTTTGTCGTGTTTTGTTGTTACATCTCTCCTTAAGGCAAAACTTTACCTCAGTTATAACTACGATATCAAAACAGGAAAATAATTACCATGGCAAATTCTTCCACCGCTTCGGACCTGGAATCCTTTTGCGCATGTGCAAACATAGCCTGGTACAGTATTGGTACAATTTGCGCCACAAGGTTCTCCAGGTACAGCACAACTGCATGGACTGGGAACTAACGTCTGACACTCATTTATGTCTGGATGAAGGAATTACAACACAGAGAAGTGTAATTAAAATGCTATTAATATTTCTTAAATAGGAATTGGTATTTTGGTTTTTCATTGTTTTTCATGCACGAAGGTTATGATTATTGCATAACGAACAACAAAAGAGATAATCGTAAAAGCTTCTAATTCATAACCCGATGGGGATTCCGCCCCCCCCCCCCCCCACCCCCCCCCCCACCATAACTTCCAGAATATTTTAGCAATCACAACGAAACTTGGAGGATCAATAGTATATCCAAAGATCTACATGGTGTAGGTCACGTTGGATGATGACGTCACGACACGTGACAATTACATCATGATGTCAAAAACGCCGTCAGAAAACCGACTAACATTACAGCAGAGTACTCAAAATCAATAAAACTGTGCGATTCAAAGTTATCTTTCATTATTAGAAACACGAAAATTACAGATTTGGAAAAACATGCCTGTAAATTTTCCGTTGCCATGGTGCTGTCAAGTTTCTGACACAACAGCCTATCCTACTAAATTATTATCTAGATAAATGTTAAATAAACTCGCAAACTTTGGCAGCATTTGGTTGAATCTTTAATAATGTTAATAAGCGTTCAAAGTCAGCGCGGGCACTTTCCGCCCGTCCCACGGTCTGGATAGGGTTAATGAACTGTGACTCATTTTCTCGAGTCATTTTTCAAATAAAAACATGACAAACTATTTATCCTTAGTTGAACGATATTTAGAATATACCTTGACAACTATACCCGTTTTTGGTGTATCCTAGGTGGCAGCTGCATTGATATGAACCAGGTGTATTAATGCAGATTTGTTGACATCCATCAGTGTTTAAAGCACATTCATTGATGTCTGTAGATGGAAACAGAACGAACTTTTTGGCCTTAGTATTCATTTCAAACTACCAGGTGAGTGTCAAGTACACGGGGAGTGGTTACCCAGTATCCCGAGCCAGAGGCTCATGATAAAAGTGTTTGACAATTTAGGTAATAAAAATAAATGAATTCATATGAAAAACAGGATTTAAAACTAAATATTAAAAATACAATATTATTATATTATTAAAATCTTAAAAATCCGCGTAAAAATACAACATTAAAACGATTAAAAGTACAAAATGTCTGTAAAAGTATCATTGAATGCAAGAACTGCATTGGCAGCCACCAAAGTTTATAGAATTTAAATGATTTAAAATAAGTATTGTGGGGATCCCCCGATCCTGCCCCAAAATATTATTTTGTTTAAGAGACAAATACCTCTAAACACTTAAAAAATCAAATTCGACTCAATTTTTTTAACAATACTGTGTACATGGTTAATCAAATCGAGGTATTTAGGGGATATAAGTTGAAAGACAAATTTCTTTATTATCACCAGATGATTCCGCTACCCCTATGCTTGGTTATGTTAAAACTGGTAATTTTAACAGTTATAATGGACAAACCTTAACACCTCTCAGGACCCAGAAAGCAAATGGACGAACAAATTTAACAAGTACAAAAGCAAACAGATGAACAGAAAAAAAAAACCCACTAACGAAAAAAGGGACAAACAAACGAAGAGAAAACGATGCAGAAACCAACCAACCAACATAAAAACCAACCAACAAGCAAAAAAGATACAAGAAGACCAAAACAAACACATTGTATTGAAAGTACGCTATGGCTATGAAACGCAATGTAGGGTATAGCCTGCATGGCCGGCGTTCAAAGGGGAAGGAGAAAGGGAGTTCGAGCGTGAAGTGCGAGGTGCGAGGAGTGAGCGCGAAAACTCCCCTTTGAACGCCGGCCACGCAGGCTATGTAGGGTACACAATTTTACTTCCACCAGGAAGCGTGCATTGAGGTTCGACGTACCTGTCATACAAGCATTACCAGTCCATCCAGTTGAACACCGGCAAGTGTTGGGTGCGACACAGGATCCACGACTGGAGTCACATCCATAGGAACAGATTGCTTTTAAAGAAATAAGTAATTCAGTAAGTAAATAAATTAATTGATTAATACGTAAACAAGTATTTAAGCCAGTGAGTAGGGACTCGATGAGAAGACGAGTCAACAAGTCAATAATTTAAATATTTTTTTTTAATTTATTTAATAATAGACAATTTTTTTTACAATAGACAGTTTTTTACAAACAATAAAATAAAACAAAATAAAAAAAAAGACAACTCACAGAAATAAAGTAAACATGTAAAGTAAACTATAAAGTAACTAGGTCTCGAATCTTCTGTTTGTCTATCCCGAGCTTGTTTTTCAAAAACTTAAGAAAGGCAGTGAAACAGAAAGGGTCTTCATTTTTCGCGGCAAAATAGATGTACTGTCTGGCCACAAGCAAACAAAAAAAAAAAACTGCCTTACCCGTGAGATGGGTTTCTCAAAAACGTTTTTTGTTTGTATTTGTCTTAGTGTCTTGCTTGAAATACTTTGTATGTCAGTAATCTTATCTTCGCAGTCGTTATTTTCAGTTTCCCCGTAGGTACCCTTGAGCAACTTTTTCCAGCTCGAGGGGATAGCATTTAAAAGCCCTAAATATTGCAAGAAGTGTGCTTTTATACCGAATATACACTGGAACTCGTTAAACGTCAATAAATTTCCGTTCTCAGACATCAAATCTTATATTTATTTAACTCCGGCTTCATAACACGGCCTAAAAAATACAACATCGTTTTTGCTTAAGGGCATATGAGCCACAACCCTCTGCCATGCATCGAGTACATCTTTGTAAAATAATGGTAAACAAGAAAGCTGCGGAAGAGTTTTTAGTTAAAAATTGCAATCAAAAATAAGTTTTCCGCCAATGTCTCTCAGATAATCAAGTGGCAGTGATTTCCACTTAGCGCACTCGGGAGCGAATAGTCTTTTGACCCAAGCTGCTTTAAGCGATTTGTTGATTATATCAAAATCAGGCATACCTAAACCTCCTTCTTTTCTTTCGCCTATCATCGTTGTCTTTTTAATCTTTGGGTTCTTGTTGCTCCAGATAAAATCCACAATTTGCTTATAAACTCTTTTTACAAAATCTCCGGAAATGGGAAGAACAGCTGAGACAAAGGTTAATTTAGAGAGTGCTAAGGATTTTACTATGTTGATTTTCCCATACAGAGTCAAGTCTCTGGAAGACCAAACGTTTAGGCATTTTTCTAAGGAACTCAATCTTTTTTCTAAGTTTTTGCTATCAGAAATGTTCTGGTTTGTTGTAAAACAGATACCAAGAGCATTAACATAATCCTTAGGCCAGCGAATACCAAAGGGTGTGTCGGTTCTGTTCTTGTTTGAACCTAACCATAATGCCTCCGTTTTGGACCTATTTAGTTCGAGCTGAGCACAGTTTAAACAAATCCAGCTTTTTGAACAGGTTGCTGGCTGATGTAGTATCTCCAACAAGGCAAGTAGTATCATCAGCATACTGGGATAATTTAAATACTTTTGAGTTAAGCGATAAGCCCTTTATCGATTTGTCGCTTCTAATAGCGCCTGCTAGAAGCTCCACCCCAACAACAAAAAGAATTCCAGAAAGGGGGCACCCCTGTCTAACTCCACGCTCCAAAGAAAAAAAGGTGTTGCAAAGCCATTGTTAATAACACAGCTTTGTGGGTTAGTGTAAAATGTTTTGATCCAATTAACTAGCATATCTGCAAAGCCAAAAGTTTTTAATGTTCTGAATAACAAAGACCATTTAATGCCGTCGAAAGCTTTCTTGAAATCTAAAATTAGCGCAATGCCCTGGAGTCTGCGTGTATTGACAACGCTCAATAACATCTGAAATCAGGCGAATATTTTGTCCAATAAATCGCTTTTTTACTAAACCTGTTTGATCACTGTGAATAATGCTTGGCAATATTTTAGATATTCTCGAAGCTATTGCTCTGGTAGCGATTTTATAATCAGTGTCCAATAGCGAGATTGGTCTCCAGTTGTCGAGGAGCGTTTTATCTTTATTTTTCTTTGGAATAAGAATGATTATCCCTCTTCTTTGAGAAATAGTTAATTCTCCACATTCAAAAGCATAATTTAGGCTATCAACTAATTCTTGCCCTACACAATGATTTAAATATCGTTTTTATTCGATTAAGCGCCGTGGGTGCTTATTAATTTTTTTTTGACCTTGGGAGCAGGCGCTTATTCGAGGCTGGGAGCTGATTAAATTTACACCATGCATTTTTAGGAAGTAGTAAGTCATAGTATATTGCCACAAAACAATAAACGATAACAAAACTTGAAGGTGTGCCAAAGCAGAATTTTACCTGATCATTGGAAGCTTCTGTAAAATTTCATGAAAACTCTGTCTTCGGGGGCAAGTCTCTTGGTAGTACTTAGTCTATTTCAATCTCATGGAGAGTCAATTAGCGAACTCCTCTTTAGGGGAGTGCAGGCGTTTATTCGAGGCTTGGTGCTTTATTAAACTTTTTTTAAGTTCAGGGTGGGCGCTTGTTTGAGATTGGGAAATTAATCAAATAAGTACGGTTATCAAAAACTCAGTGAGCGAGTCATTGGGTTTATGATGGGGCAATGGGCCAATGTGTCATAAAATGAAAGAGTCAACCTTCTCCAAAGATTTCTTTTGCCACATTTTTTAGCCGTCACTTCCTCTATGAAACCACGACGGTGATTTCTGTATCTCTATCTGGACTTAAAAGTTGTATTCAGTAATAAGTGTGACATCGATATTCTCGCAATCATCTTAATGGAGTTAATCACGCGATGGTTTCTGTGAAATGTTTTAAGTCAAGGACGAATGCTCATTGGCAATACACGCATTGGCAATGCATATGCTTTTTTTGGACTACTATTTTGGTGGTAGAATTGCAGCAAGCGGTAAGTCTAATGGATACATACTTATTTACCTTCTCTACATTCTCTTGAACTGGAATAACTTTTTCTCCATCCACTGCAGCAGTAAATGACCTTTACACTGTCACTTCTTGTTCTTTGGACCCTGCGGTACACTGTTTTGGGTCTTCAAAGCAATATGTCGGAAAAAGACAATTCGTTAGTAAAGAATAACTAAATTATGGAAGAACGAAGCATATATTTCATCCATTCATCCATTTTATATTTCCCATGGCTTAAAAAGTCTTGCAGATTATGACCTTGGCACTTCCCTCCCCCTCTATTTTATTAGATTAGAAGCTCGAGATTTTATGAGCGAATGGTTGAATAAGGGGCACAGCCAAGCTGCTATAATTCGTAGGGCGGTTTGGTAAAGGATGGTAGTCATTACAATTTCTTGTATAAATTAATTTTTATATTTTTTTAACCCTATTCGTACTGGGCTTTTTTGGATCTTTTCAGACTGGGGGGGGGGGGGGGGAGGGGGTTGCGGATTCCGCTCCCCCCTCCGTAACTACCAGAATACTTGAGCAATCACTATGAAACTTAGAGGATATATAGTATGTCCAAAAATCTGTCATTTGGTATACGTCCCGTGGGATGATGACGTCACACATCATTATGTCTAAACAGCCGCCATCTTGGATCCGCCATCTTGGATTTCAAAAACGTGAGAAAACCACCCAAAATCACTGCACATTTGGATTTGTCTACAAAAATTAATTCAAATTCCTTTGAAACTGGAAGCTCTTCTAGTCTTCAAATTGGATGGTGATTACAGGGGGAGAATGCTTACTGATTGAAAGTGGTCACAATTTTGGGTTTCTTGCCGTAATATTATCACATAAATTACATTTATGACTCGAACTACTTTACCAACAGATGCATTACGAACCATGAAATAAAATTAATGCTCCAAGGTTGATATTACTTTACCTGGATGAGTCACACCTGAACCAACCAAACCAACCACAGCTAGTAGTTGTGTATGTGTATGACCTTGTTGCTGTAACTGTGTAATACGACTCGATCTGTGTAGTTCGCCTGGTACAAACGTTCCGCCTGAAAAAAAGAACCTTAAGGTGTTTTTAGATGATTCTTTCGCATGCAAACTGGCCTAGCACACACTTTATTTACTTTAATTATTACAATTGAATTACTATATCAACACACAATTTGATTGGCCACACTGTCAGTTAAAACTTTATAAGTAGGAGGATGGCTTTTAAATGGTTTGTATTATTCGGTTTTCTGGAAATTTGTTAAGACGCTCCGTGCTCAGTGAAGCAATTCCGCAAAAGACAAAAGATGCAACAAGGGGTGCAAAATTCATGGACATTTCGGTTGGAATTCAATTGAAACAGTGATACTTCAGAAAATCCGTTCGGAAATTGTAGACTACGTTTTGAGGTAGTCCCACTCCTTTCATTTCTGTGGGTACGAACCGTCGGCAATTTTCTTATCATTTGAACGAATCTTCCGTTTCCAGGCCCTTTTAGGACTTTCGCGCGGTTTAAGTCGTGTTTTCAATATGGCGTCTGTATACCGATATAGATCGTGCGTGTTCACCTCGACCATATACATGCCAGCACTTGTTCAACAGGAGAAATAAGCTGCCTGCCTCTGGTATTGGTTGGAATCGTTCATGTGTTTATAATTTCTCTTCACAGGATCTCGAACGCCGGTGCCAAAAGTCACTTGACTGCGAAATTCATTCGGTGCGAAGGTGGGAGCAGTTATGGCAGGAGATCTCAGCAAGCTCTATTGAGCTTTTCTAGGAAGATCCCCTTATTATTAGCTTAAAAATAATTACATGAATACATAAAGAGTGCTATACATATTTAACTCATATATATTAAAAATTTTAAAAGATTTGAATATAGCCCTGGATTCATCCTGAAATTTTGAAAAGGTCATTATCCGTACTATTTTTTTCTGTATAGTGAATATCGGTTTCAGCCTGGTTGGGTAAGTGCTTGTCCATATAATGCTACAATATGTTAAATATGGTTACACCATAGTGTTATTAGTTATCTTTCGTGTTTGGATAGATGAAACATGTCTAGCTTTTGCCATAATTTCTGTCATTTTCGATTTTTTCGTTGAAATTTGGTCAATATGATATTTCCAAGAGAGTTGATCATCTATTTAAATCTAAGAGTATTCACAAGAATATTTCAGCCTAAAATCGGCAGAAAAATAAGAATATTCAGCCTGGGTCGGAAAAACAATATTGTTATAGAAAAAAAGAGTGTATGCGTTCACTAAAGTTAGAGCGTCGGTGTGTAATTTAGCATAGAGACATGACCGACACCGGAAACCGCGCAAGACAAACCTCTGGCACCCAGGGTACCAAAATTGTACCCCTGCCATTAAATTGCGAAGTGTTAACAGGTTAAGGTTACAGATAATCTTTTCGGGGTGTTTGGTATGAGATGTCAACACCTCAAAACCCTGTGCGGTTTTACGGGAATGCTCACATTTAAATACGTGATTTATTTACCAAGAGTTCGTGTTTTATTTGTTGTCCATGCGAGGAGATATGCAGGGCAAATTTGTTAGAAAACGACCATGGAACAAGCAGAGAAGTCTATAATCAATAGTTAGTGAATTCATGACGTTGATCAAAAAGCGCTTCGAGTTTCTACAGTAGGAGTTTCAACGCATAATTGCGGTTTTCTGTCTTTTAGAACTGCCTTTACCCCTTACCCTATTAATTGCATTTGATTTCCGCACAAATGCAGTGGCTGCAGATCGAGCAGCGATCGCGAATATTTTTATTGCGAATTCGAGACTGTTTTGTAACAAAATCTCAAGCCGTATTCACACACGCGTTGTGCGAAAACTAGTCAAATCGTTTAGGCCTGAAAACTAGAGTTTGTTTTTTTAGGAATAACCTCTCTTTGAATGTTTTGATAAGGTATGTGAATTTGATGGATTTTTACGAAAGGACTTTGGTGCAAAAAAGTGTATCGAGCTTTTAAAATATGCGAAATATTCTAACTGTGACACAACGACTATTTTCTCAGAAACCTATTGAAAAGTCCATTAATAAAGCCGACATTCCTTGGTATATTATTAAGTGCTGATTGATATTGTTCAGGGCCGGGTTGTTCGAAAGCCGATTAACACTAACCCAGGATTAAAAGTTAATCGAGGGTTCCTTTTGTCTTAAATAAAAGAGTTTTTGATGCTTTCGTTTTGTGGATTTTGGGATAATTCGACGGCAAAACTAAATGGCGGATAATATATAAAAAAAAAATCACTGAAAAGTTGAAAAGCTGAAATCAAAATTCGTGCTAATCCTGGATTAGCTTAATCGTGCTTTGAACAACCCGGCCCAGTTTACTTTGTTCCGAAGGTAGGTAATTCAGCAAAGCGCACAGTGAGGATTTCGAGTTTGAAGGCTCGCACGCGCTAACCGAAGCCGTAAATTCCTAAGATTTTAATATGTTTGGATTTTTGACTTCACAACCTTTCCAACGATATATAGTTTTCCGTGATTCCACCGAAAATGACTCGCGCACGAAACAATTTCCACAAGGCAAACCGAAAAGGTTACCAGTATAAACCTTAAGCTAGGTTGAAATTTTCATTGAGATTACAATTCGCCCACTACGTATACATGTGCGTCCTTTTAATTATAAACTCTAAGAAAATTGTTTGCTAGCTTGATGGACGATTTAATTTATTTCTTGGTCAGACAAATATTTATAAATAATCTCGAAACGATCTCGAAAGCCCCAGAAACTTTTCAGACTTTTCAGGCTTGTGGGTATAGGCCTGAAACTCTGTAGAAGGGAAACTCTGTTCATATTCAATACATGTGAATAAAACAGCTCTGTTTCAGCATAGGGTGAGAGATTTGCTTTGCCTTTCCGGGTGCGAAACTGTTTGGGACCTTCGTGAAACGGGCCCCTGTTCTTGGAGTCCCGACATAGACTCATGATTTGAAACAAGCTGTCACGGTGTTGGCAGAAACCAAGACTTGTTTTGTATGAAGTAGTTTCAACCTATTAAATAATGCTTATAACTTGTGCTCGATCTCATTTAATTGGTGTGGTTTGGGTTATTAATTTTTTCTCTATTTTTAAACTGTCATACAGTGTACCCCACAAGAGTCGTTCCCTGATCAATTCCCTGATCAAAACATTAAATTTTATGTGTGCTTGAAGAAGACTTAGCTCTTAATCGACATATTAACTGGTCCTTCGAAAAAGAAACGAGACCTTTCATTTACCAAGTATCAGAGAACTTCGTTTTCCGTCTTTTCCCACGAGAAATAACACCAAGCTTAGTTTGTTTCGGCAACATTTCTAAACATGAGTATTTCCCGTAGATAAGTCAAAACCGAAAGTAATTTAAGCCTACTTGGAACCACAGTCTTGAGCAATTTCTGTGCTTTTGACATTACTTATAATATAACTTCTAGGCCGTTTCTGAAGACTGAGTACGAAACTTAGTTTTGACATACAAAACGTTTTCCTATTCCAGTAAACTTATCCCTGACAAGAACATGGAAACGACTAAACCGGAAGGACTTCCGTTTCGGACCGTTTAGGTCTTCCGTTTCTTAGCGTCAGTCATCAACTTAAACTTACGTTTAAAACATCTAATAAAACATCTAATAAATAAATAAATTCACTGAATGCAACTATATATAGTTAACATGGCATTTTAGAGTTATTTGGCTTCACATATTGGTAATCAAGTCAGAAAAAACTTAGATAACCATGCAAGGTAAATATAGATAAACAGTATTTTGTACTTCTAGATGCTTCCATAAAACACATCTGTGATCTAGTTAAAACGCAAGTAAAGCCTGGTTTCATTGGCGACGCAAGCACAAGCGTAAGCACGAGAAGAGGAAAAAAATTGACCCTTTTGCTTGTGTTTGACGCAAGCACAAGCACAAGGATCAAAATGCATTGCGTTTGTGCTTATGCTTGCGTCGAAGCCGTTTTTACGGTGAAATAAAAGCTGTTATCTTGCGCTTGTCCTTGCGTCGCTAGTGAAAACCAGGCTTAAGCTATTGTAACAAACTTACCCATATTCACGGAGATTGGACGGGTTTATAACGGTTTGTTTTGTTTCCCTCAAGCATAAAATAAAGCAGATAATGAAGAACACTTCGTTGGTAAACATGACGAAGCGAAGTCACATCTCGTCAATACATACACACTCTAGCAGCCTAGTGACCCTGAGCATCATTTCGGTTCTCTTCAAACTGATAAACATTATCAGTTAAATTCTACAGACTATTGTTTCTTTAAAGTGACGCGATTGGTCAACGCCGGTCGCGTGTTTTTAAATGACATTGATTGTAATGTCAATGTTTATTTTGGGTGTTTATTCAGACACTGGATTTAATTCAATAACTTAATCTAAATGGTAAATTGAAAAAGAAAACAATCGTTTCAGTGCTTTTCTATCTTACATGTCTGCTGGCGTTGCAGCAATCTAAGTTCGTAACTAAATTCTATTGCAGCTTTTAATTTAGTTTAGTAACTCAAAAATCACGAAAGTTTCCACTTACGAGGGGTCAAATAGCAGGTGCAAATATACATTCGCACCGTCACGTTTTCCCAATATTTGGGGAATGTGTAGCGGGAAAATGTAAAGGTAAAGTAAAGTATCTTTTACGGCTCGATACGGCGTCCCAAAAAAAAGACGAGGAACTAATTAACAATTATTCTTTGAAATCGAGGTGAATAGTGATGTTTTAGTATATACACACGAAGTGATCTCAACAACAAGCGATCTCAAAGTTTTCAGAAGGAAACCATTTAAAGTCGATTTAATTGACCTCTCAATTCATGCGTGGAAAACGTACATATAAGCGGCACTAACCGACATGCGCGAAACAGTTTACAGAATCTTCAAACATGGCAAATCTAGTTAATCTTCGATAAAATCCTCGTCACAATCTAGCAAAATGGTCCTTTAACACCACTTAAGCCTGCAATCTGATCAAAAACCTGCTTGCAAAACATTTTAACCGTTGAATCAAAGCTTTTGAAGTTCACTTGAATTGAAAATTGAAAGAGCAGTTGGCAAAGGATCCACCTGAAAGTTTGGATTATAAGCTTACTGAATGTCTGCAGAACTGTGGTGAAAACTGGATGTTTTCTTGCACAAAGACTTTTTCCTGAATATTTGTGGAGGATCTTGGTTGAATAACACTTGATGTTGCTGCCGATAAATCCACGGTATTCATTTCTGCCGATGCCGAGCGAAGAGCGACTTGACGGTAAGCAATTGTTTATCGTTTTAGTACTCGAGTTGTGTGGACATTGTGCTTCAAATTGTGAAATATGTAGTCTTCTCTTACTTTGAAAACCATCAGGCCAAATTTCTTAGCCTTTTTTTGTTTTTTCTGGTTCAGCATCTTCTTGTATTCTTAGTTTTTGCGATTCAGAAACGCCGGCGAAACGCGAGTTTACGCCGGCCATTTTGTTTCATTTTGGATCAAGCATTATTCACTCCGTAGAGAGTGAATAATGCTCATTAGCCCGAGATAGCGAACCAATCAGATTGCTTGAAACACTAAGATCACTGAGTGTGTATATACTAATTGAAGTTGTAAAGAACAAAGATGTCTTCATGTTGACCCAGCAGATATTGCAATTGAGCGAGCTCATCGTCTAGAGCTAAAGAAACCTTCTTTACCAACAGAAAGAATTAATTTGCCGTTCTGCAATCGCACTGAAGGGAACGGACTTTGGTCTAGGTGAGCAGTTTCAAAAAGAAATACATGAACGTCGCAAGACACTGTACCCAATTTCAAGAAAGCTGAGCAAGAGGGCAAGATTAGTTTAAGACAAACTGTATATAAATGGAACAGATTGCCCTTGCTGCCGAAGGTTCGACCCATATGTCATAATAAATTAAGTATAATTTCATCCATATGAACAATGGTTAATTTCCCACGTAGGGGCCAAACCACCCCCCAAATGTTTCATGAAACCTAATTTTGGTTATTTTCAACATTAATTTACTAAACTTGTGGTGTTAGCTCAAATTGATGTCCACTTCATTTTAAGCTGAAGAATTTCTCAAAATTTCACAAAGTGACATCACAAAGGATGACGTCACAAAAACCAGTAAAGTAAAATTTTGAATTATTATTTAAAAAGTGTCTCATCTGGAAGTGGGTATCAAGGGGAGTAAAACACTGAAAACCGTTCATCGCTGCGATTTTTTGTTCCCGAATTATGGCCAGTTAAAAACAGATCAGTGTTCCCCCCGGAACTATAGGTTTCCATACTTTCTTTGTAAAAGTTATGTCCTTGGTATTTTTTTGTCAGTTTTTTTCCAGCTGAGCTGGTATTTTGGTAAAAGAGACTTCTTACTGTCCCTAAAAATCGTATGGTTTTAGTTTTTCCACTTTTGCCTCCAGGACAATAATATGGCAAAGGAATTATTGGTCACGTGACCTTTTATTACGTCACAAATCTGCTTTTATGCTTCCAGGAATTACAAAAAATATTTTTTTCATAATTTTCTTTTCCCTTCTACTTTCTGCATTTAATACAACCAATGTGTAATGTTAATTGCACTACTATTAAGAAAAAAGGCAGTCAAATTTAGCTTTATTACCGAAGGGGGGAGGTCCCATTTATTGACTTAAAATTTTTCCAACTTTAAAATGTCATATCTCACCCAGTATTTGCCGCATGTACATACTGTTTTCGGTTTTCAACTTCTCTTGATGCGCTCTATCTTAAACAGTAGAAAAATTGAAACAATTCCAAACTTTAATTTTAAGAAAATATTACGTCATCAGTTATGACGTCA
This sequence comes from Oculina patagonica, assembly GCF_052425735.1. Lineage (NCBI taxonomy): Eukaryota > Metazoa > Cnidaria > Anthozoa > Scleractinia > Oculinidae > Oculina > Oculina patagonica. The sequence goes on from NC_135762.1 coordinate 27,862,827, forward strand.
TATAGTGACAAGTTCGACAAACAAGTCTTTCAAAATGATTGGCATGTTGTCTTATATTAACCTACCAAGTTTCGCAAGCATGCGATCAACATCAACAAAGTTATTAAAAATCTCACCAAATACCCAATTTTAGATGAAACATTTGGGGGGTGGTTTGGCCCCTACGTGTCCAGTTACTTTCGATCTTCAACATAACTACCTCCAATGCTTGCTCAACATGTAATCGTCAAATTCTAGGCAGCAATGAATTAGAATGTAAAAGCTGCTAGCTGTGCTAGTTGTTATTATTTGAATACGATTGTCTTCGCTTTAATAGCTGAAGATCAAATGTCAAACTTAGACAAGAGCTCATTTACATGTCACTTTTCAGTGTTTAGAAGCAAATTTACCATTCCGTTCGAGCCTAACGCTCAGAAGAAGATTCCTGGGCTATTTATAGCACGAAAACAAAAATACTCTTGAGTTTGTTTTCTTGCTTTCAACTTATTTTATGTCACTCTGAAATATCCCGGGAGAGAATGACAAATGAATGAGGTGGTGATCTCATGGTTAATCATCGGTTGACAAAAGATAGAAAAAAAAAACTAGAAAAGTGAGCTCACTTTTCTTGTTTTTATTTTTTACTTTCTCTTGGTTCGCGTTTATATCGGGAGGTTCGAGAAATCTAAAATAATAATAAATTGGAAATATAAAATTTCCCAGCACTCAAGAAATAGTTTCATTGCTCTTCCATCTTACATGGCCGCTAACATTGGAGCGATCTAAAGGCATACTGAGGGATAGCCTGCGTTGCAGACGAACAAAGCCCCACTATACCGGGGTTTTGTTTGTCTGCAACGCAGGCTAACTGAGGGACAGACCATTATTTTGTGAAAGGGGGATCAAAATTGTTTCAAGACAAACAATTTTTCTAGGGTCTTTGTCTGTGTAAACAATTTTTTCCGGCTGCATCTTCCTGCAGGCAATGTTTTCTGATGCCTGCAATCAATTAATTTGGCCTTTTTTCTCCTTGCAAACAATATTTTTGAGGGTTTTTAATTTTAAAATAATCTTCGAATCAACATTCAGACTGTCCTGTCACAAATTCAGATTCGATGTTTTACAGAGGCTTTTTACTGGAAGACCTTGAAATGATGATACCATTCAAAACCTCGAAAAACATGGCGGCGTGAATTTTACCAAGTTAGGGAATGTTTAGTCGTCATCAAATATTCTATGGCATCTTTTTAACGTTATGTGTCACTGGTGACTACTCGTAATTAGAAGTAATAAGCCAAGATACTGGAAAGCGGCCGTTACCAAGAGCAAGCAATGATAGCAAATTTTATATCTGCAAAACGTTTGTTTTGTTCGCCATTTTGTTTGCTGTGCTAAGCGGCCGCCCGTTCCAAGGCAAACGAAAATTGGTTCCCGAAATCGGGAGTATCGAGAAAAATGAGGGTTTAAAGAAATCGGGATTCTACTGTACAAGTATCACGAATCGGAGCACGGTGCATGCCAGTTCCCCAACCCCCTTCCCCGGATTGTTCCAATGTATCGATGTCCCCCAACAGGAACATTCATCCCCAACTCCCTGGCCCTTAGGCAAGCTTGCATGTAAGAGTACGTCTCTGTAATTTTACCGCCGCTTTCTCGAAGCAATTTTCATTTCCCCTGGAGGTTCAAGAAATCGGGATTATACTGTACATTTGCCGTTATTATTAACATCGGTCTTCCGAACTACAGTATTTTGCTTCGTAATTCTTTTTTAAAGTTCAATAAAGCCGTTTCGACTGTAGCTTAGCAAATTTACAGGTCATAGTCTGCATGGTTTCCTGTTAACATTCGCCATGGCGAGTTGCGCATATTTATTTGACAAGTAACAAAAATTTTCATGTAAGTTGCAAGAATATACAATTCGTGACTAATCTTACAGTTGTAAGTGTTTCTCTAAGCTTTGCGATAAAATAATTATATATCTTGTGTTGCCTAACACATGGAATTTGGCTCTTGGCATAATGAAGTTACAGTTACAGTTTAATACAGCCCAAGCAAATATTTAAAAATCAGTGTAACTTAAGCTTTGCAAAAATCTAACTAAACCAAAATTGAAATGATCCGTTCTCAATAAGAATCTATGTATTCCACTTTCAAAGGCCGTTCATTAATATATATTTTAGAATGGATACTGTACCTTAACTTAGGTAAACGTTGATTGCGAATGAATCAATTCAAGCGAAGAACCATCATGGTCCCTCATTCGCTAACCTAATGCTTTATATTTTGCTTTTGCGAGGGTTTTGTTCAGTTTTATTTTCGCATATCGATAATTACACCAAAAAAGAAAGGTTTTTCATATGCATGGTTCATTTCTGTATTAATAGCATTTATATAATGCCTTCTCATTGCTACTAAGTAAAGTAGGAAGGTTCAAACAGATACCGTGTCAACATTCACTGGCAACGGATGTAATAACCCAGTCAAGTTTAGCTCCTAGCAATTTCAATGATATAAATTGTTCAGAGAGCTATTACTGCTGAATCCAAGCGTAAAGGTTTTTGTCTTATCTCACGATTTGCCTTGGTTATAGGAATTGCGAGAATCACACGTCGACGAAACTTACGAGAAATCATGGCATACAGGATAGGGTTAAGAAAGAAAGAGGTTTTGGCAAAGACACTACATGCGCTGGTGGCTATAGGGTTTAAATAACCCCTTACAATTAAAAGCAAAGACACTATGGCATACGGAGACCACGACAGCATAAAAGTGGCTATGACAATTAAAAAGTACATGGCGGACTCTCGATGTTTTTTCGTAAGAGCCTGTGTCATTGTCATTGCTAAGCCACCCATCTGGGAAGTGTTGCCGACAATTTGTTTGGAAACTTGGTAGATCTTGTAGTAGCAAAACGAGATCACGGCCATGGGTAAAAAGTAGCAAGCGATAAATATGACTACGAAATATGCCCTATCGCCTGGACTAGATGATTTCCATTTTATTGAGCAGGTTTCGTTGGTCCCTTCTAGGCCATATCTCGACCACCCCATCAAAGGTGGCGCGCTGAAGACCAAAGAGTACATCCAAGAGGCCAAGATTATCATCAGCACTTTCTTTTTGTTAAAATAGGACTCTCTGGAAAGAGATCTTGTGATAGTCAAGTACTTTCCTACTGAAATAGCAGCCAAGTGTGTGATGGAGACGAGTGCGAGCAGAAATATCATGAAGGCATGAGCCTGACATCCAGCCATGCCAAGCGGCCATTCCTTCTTGAAGTGAATGGCCATGGAAAATGGAACTGCTACAGCACAGGAAAGAAAATCACTCACCGAGATACTGAGAATGAGATAACTCGACGCTGAGAGGTAACGAATGTTCTTACAAATTGTAAGAATTACTAATCCGTTCAGTAAAATTCCAAAGAAGCATACAATGAACTTAATAACTGCAAATATTATGCTCCAGCTGCCAACCGCGTCCATGTTTCATCTATATAAATCCATCAACCTCTGTTTAGGTTATATTTTGTTAAATCTGTGCTTGTTCGATTACAAAAGGCTCTCTTTCAGTCTTTTTTGTCTGTTTCTGTCTTTTTTTTTTTTGCAATCAAGGAAACGGAAAGCCGGCTGTTTTGCACGGTAGCTCTTTTTTAACCATTAAGACAGAGTTATGGTTCCGCTCAATGGTAAAACACCCACGCATCAAGGCGTGTGTTCTAATGCCATAATTCATACAATAATAAACGGGAATGTGATAGAATAGGAAGTTTTTTACACATGCCGGATCAGTACCTTTTAAATTTCTTCTTGAATAGCCTGTAAAGACGGAAGCGACAAGTTTTGTTAATCACACCCTCAGGAAAGCTTTCGCACTCTTTTCTAAAACCCAACTTTTAAATTTTGCATTTAATTAAACTCAAAATTTAAGAAAGCGACAAAGAATTTATTAATATCATATATGTTTTCAATTTTTACACCATAATGGACAGAACATTACTGATTTTAATCTTCCCTCTTAGCACACTGCTAAGAAAATTATACTCAGTGATTGTCACCCTTTGTTGTCGTCTCATATTTGTAGTTAGCGTTGCAGGTAGCACTTTATTAACCATAAATCCTAGTGAAGATATCCACGTATTCGAAGATGTCAGGCAACTTATTTTTACTTATTTTTGAGGGAATTAATTTTCGCGACTTTCGGCATTGCAGTTACATACACAAAATTACGGTGTAAACTTCAAGGAAAATGACCCTTTAATAATCCTAAACATCACATAAACTTCATTCCCTTTTGCATAGAGTTGAATAGACGGGTAGATTTTCTTTTATTGTCCTCCTTTGGCAAGGCCTCTAATTTATTCAAGGGGTAGGGGATTTATAAGACTAGACAACTAACAGATTCTTAAATAAATACTCAATAGATTCTGTCAATTGACTTGAGTGAGTGTAGAGTGTGAAGAACGTAGACTAAATAACGCTCATTTTCCGTTTCTTGTTGCTTGCTACATATCTAAGACTGAAAACAAAGCAAAAATAAAAGAGCAATTCAGTGCTGCAAAATTACCAAGATACGGCCTAAATAATCAATTTTAAACATTTAGTACCGTAAACGATTGATGTATCGAAATTAATCTAGATACCTAATGGTTTTAAGCGTTTAAAACGTGCCACCTTTGGCCATGGACCAAAAATAACAAGCAAAAAAATATACAACGGCCATGATACTTTGTGTTGTTGACTGGCAGAGATGACACCCGGCACTGTCGTTTTAACGCATATTTTCCATTTGTCCAGTTTTGGTGCTTTTACAAAGCCACTGTTCGCTTACCAACAGACATGCAGTGATATCTGGTTCCTTAAAATGGCGTCAGTTTTTTGGTCCATTTAAGTGTTATGTTTAGCCTAGATTTCAAACGAGTCCTGTCAAGTTGGCGTTGCCATTTATGGAGGTATACTGAAGCTTTGGAGTTTCACTATGAACACCCACGTGAGTAGGATGAAAATGTTCAATTTGTCGAATAATCTTGTTACGATACTATTTGATGCAACTGAACCTCCCATATCATATCCTACCACGCCATGCACTTTGCTTCTCAGCGGAATTAACGAGGCTGGGTTTTTTGAGCGTGCTGCATGCATTGGTAATCCGTCAACTTGGGGCGCTTTCCCTTTGTCAGAACAAATCAGCCACGCTGATAGTTTTGAATGTAAAAATAGTCCTTTTCCACAAGACTTACCACACAAATCCACCTGTATTGATTACTGATTTGATAGGACAAATCTGAATAAAAGCGAAATTCTGTTCTAGAATATATCGGTCTTGCCAGCCAGTATTGACAAAAGGAAAGCGCTGGTGTTCCTAGAAAACGCCGGTGAAAAAAAAAAAAAATCAGGAACAGGCTTCGCATAGAAAAAGAAAAGGAATATGCCGAAAAGAGGAATTATATTATTCTACATAAGTTCTGTAGCTGCTATTTTACTAACCGAATCATTGAGTTTTCTCGTGCTCAATGGAAAGTGGATTGCTCCTTTAATGAATAAAAATATTTTACAATCAGAAGTTGTCACTGTGAACATGTTTAGAAGAGGCTTGACAAATATTCGATTTTGTTGACGATTTAAAGGCATTTTGGCCAATTGTTAAGCTGTGCTTTCATAAATTATGTGTCTAACTATCGCTCTGACACATTTCAATAGTTTGATATGAATAAATTTTTCTATTACTGTAGATAGCAACATTAAAAACAATTTTGAATAATAATGTGCATTTTAGCAACCTGATGGCGTATTTGCTATTAAGTTATTCATCGTTTGGTAATAAACAATAGATAAAATGGAATGATGGAAACGGGTTATCTATGTATTTTTGGAAATTAAAATTGATTATGTTATAATTACCTCCAACCCAACAAAACAACGGAAGTCACGTTCGTAATTATTGGACACCTGCTCGTGACAGAAGCCAAAACAACAAACGTTGCAAAATAAAATAAAACAGAGCATAATAAACCAAGAAAGGACTCTTGAGGTTTCTTTTCTTTGCGTCTCGATGTACAAACAATAAGCATCTCTCATAATTTTATTCATTTTATGTAAAATCAGTTGCTTTGATATTTCTTAAGCCCTGGCTAAACGATAAAACATTTTCGTCTAACATCATTTTGGAAGAGCATGTTTGACCGTTTAGCCGCCTCTCTCAACATTGTATTAAATGAAATGGTTTCCCATATTTGATCTGTATCAAACATTTTTATCCAACATTTTATTTCTCGAGCAAATGTTTCGATCGTTTAGCTACCTCTGCAAACAAAGCAAGCCCAAGCGGGAAAAAGCAGCCAATCAGAAACTGAATCTATGTGACGTTTTAGCAGTAAAGTAAAACGCACAAAGCGCTATGTAGACTCACTTACTTCCATGTTTGATCAAACATTGTTTGCTCGTTTAGCCACTCCATGTTGTGCGCGACAAACACGATGTTGGACAAGAAATTTTGATCGTTTAGTCAGGGCTTTAGAGAAAATGATGCAGGAGGAGCCGAAGCAGGAGGAGCAGCCACCGCGAACGTCGCCACCGCCACCTCCGCTGCAGCAGTAGGAAAAACAGAGGCAACAGCAGCAGCAAGTGGTTGCGTCTTTATTTTCAGTTCGGATGAGCAAATTTTCAGAGATATTTCTTCTCTTTCGAAAAAAATATTTTTTCATATTTGATTCTACAATATAAGCAGTAAATGAATAACGAGTTTCATACTACACTAGCAAATTTTCCGATTTTCGTTGGATAACATATTTTTTTAATTGGTAAAAATAAAGAATTCAATTAAGAAAGTTTTAAACTCTGAGCCAATTTGGAGACGACTTTCTGCTATCAAACGTTTGCTTCCATTTTGTTACAGAAGGTATGTTTCAGTCAAACAATCAACAGTGAATAGCCAAAGACTCGAAAATGAAGATACAAACCATTTCCAACTGCAACGTTTAAAACGAATAAAAATTAATAATTATGTTCTCCCGCAAATTGAAAGGCAACAAAGTGTTACCTTATCGCCTTGAAGAAAACATTTCCACTATTATTTTGAAAGAAATTCTTTATTTTTTTTACATACAACAGATGATTTTTTTGGCAAAGAAAATGTTGTTTTTTCAACGCCAAAACTTTCGCCTATTTCCAGATGGCCCACTTTTTTGTCGCTTTTAGTGCTTCTGTCCTTTTCGCCCTTATTCAGGGGTTGGTGCATAGTTCAATTGCAAGTTATGCTTTTAGTTAAAGGTTTGACACCCACGCTAAATTTAATCAATTTAATCGCTTTAAACCGGTTACATTATCATGTGATGTAACTTAACTTCCCACATAATATCTTACCACGCAGTACACTTGGGGAACGACGGTTTCTTAAACTGGTGTTTGAATTTTTCAATTTAGCCTATGTCTGAGTTCTTTTAAAACGAAGAAGAAGATGAGACCACATACAATATGGGAATTATTCCGAAGAAAGAAATTGTTATGATTATCTTTGTTTCTTTGCAGTCATATACTATTTACAACACCAGTTTGTGTTATTTAAGACTCCCCTGATTTAAACTTATGATTATATAAAATAATAAATATGTTTTTCACAACAGGACTGACACACTCAGCTGATTTTCTTTTTTGCTAAGATTCACGCGCGGGTGGAAGAGTCAGAACCCACAAAATTAGACATTTTAATATCGTGGCCCGGCTTTTACAGTTATTTTACTGATCAAAGGCCGAGCCCGAAACGTTTGGTTGTTTTAGTAAAGTTGGCGCTATACTGTACAACTCTTAACTGGTTATCAAGTGCCACGTAGCCAAGAAAGTTTTACCGTAAATTACGCCCATGTCAGTGGCCATGTGTATATGCAAGATCAAGAACAGTGAAATCCCAAAATGTGAAGGAATATCGGCGATGTAGAGTAAAAATAGAACTCGATGACGAATGATTAAACTACGACAATCGGCTTCGTAACCTATCTTGAGGAAGCTTTCACCGGCGCGAGGGTTCAGTTACTTTGAATCTTGTTCTAAACTTGCTTTCTTTCCTTTTGTATATATTTTTTTAAATTATTAACTTGTGTCACAGTTACTACCTCCAATTGTAAGGTATTTAAAAGTTGTTTAATATTTTAAAAGCTATTTGATTTGATACAACCTAGATAGGCCCTTAAATGGTACAAAGAGCATTGGTAAGAAATTAAAAGTTCTTCGCTTGTAATTAATTCACTCTGAGACAGCGTATAAAAGTGGCAGAAAGGCATCCTACACGTGACTTAAAGCAACGATAAGAGTTTTACACGTGACAAGGAGAGAGAGTTTATGTTTATTTTTGAGAGATTGCCCACGAGGAATATAGTAAAGTATTTGTGGAATTTTAATTTTTTGTGTATGTGCAAAAATTTAATTTTTTTTATATATTTTTTTTTGTTGTGTGCTCAAAAAAATTTCGTCTATTAAATGACACCGCCAATGAAGAAAACACGTTTCGTCCGATCTAAATTAAACTGAGTATAACATATTTGAAAGGGGCATTGAAAAAGACTTGTCGTTCTTACCACACAGTTAGGAAGTATTGAAAACAACATTCGATATTGCCCTCCCTGTTGACTTCCTGTGAAGGAGGAAAATGTGTTTGATTATTCTTTTTATTATCTGTTCAATGTTGCGTCACTTTGTATTTTCAATGATTGCAAACTCCCACATTAAGAGTGCAAAAAAAAAAAAAACGTTTTATAGACCTTCCTTGCAGGTTTTAAGGAATCGTCCGGGCCGCAACCAGACCTTTGCGAGGTAGACGAGGCAAGATATTGCTAGGGGGTTCTGGGGGCATGCCCTCCAGACAATTTTGAAATCTAGAAGCGCTGAAACTCTTAGATATTTCGCGAGAAAAAACAATCTTGTTCAACTGGGGATTATTTTCCCAACAAAATATATATTTTTTAATTTTGGGTAAAAATCTAGACGAGGCAAGTGCCTCGCCTTGCCTCTTGCTAGTTACGGCCTTGAACATCACATAAACTTGACCGAAAAAGTTGGTTAAGAGTTTCGTGGCTGATGGCTAGGTGTGTTCCAACTATCGTTAGTTGCCTTAGCGTTTGTATATTGGACCAAGACTTTCGCTGAATCTTTTTTTGTCTTGCTTAGGGTTTGTTGGAAAGTTGAATTTTCACATTTCTGAACTTCTATTGATCATTTTTTTTTGTTTTCACAAACTTTATTCATGAACTTCAAAATGCAGATTAAAGTGATGTTGTGTATTTCTGTCCATTTTCCTTTTTAAGGAGGATATCATACAACCGACAGAATGAAATCAATGGCTGCGTTTATTTTTTATATCATGCGGCCTTACAAACGATTATTTTACCCGTGCACCTGTGTGCGATTATGGAGTAAAGGGTGTCAACGATACCATTCAATGATGATAAGCAGCTTGCGTGTGCTGTTCAAAGAACCAATGTTCTAACCATTTTCCTTTTCATAGAGGATTACATATAAGCATCAGAATGAAATAAATTGCTGCGCATATATTTTTATATAATACAGCCTTGCAAACGATTATTTAACGTTACACTTGTATGCGTTATGGAGTAAAGGGTGTCAACGACACCGTTCAATGTTAAGCAACTTGCGTGTGCTGTTCAGAGAGCCATGCAATGCTCTATCCATTTTCCTTCTTATAGAGGATTACATAAAAGCTGAAGACTTAAATAAATGGCTGAATACATTTTTTATACCATTCGGCCCTACAAACGATTATATACCGTCGCACCCGTGTGCATTATGGTGTCAAGACTGTCAGCGACACCGTTCAATGTAAAGCAGCAGGCGTGTTCTGTTCAGAGAGCCAAGGTTCGTGAAACAGAAGGTAAAACAGCTGGTCTTACAGCTCTGTTTGGTCTGGTTACTGGAACTGAAAGAATCAAACGTCGTCGAAACTTGCGATGAAAAATTGCATACAGAATTGGATCAAGGAAAAACGAAATCTTGGCAAGCACACTACATGCACTGGTAGCTACAGGGTTAACCTTTCTTCCTAGAACTAAAAGGAAAGACACTACAGCATAAGGAGACCACGGGATTACAAAACCGGCTATAATAGCTAAAAAGTAAAATGCTGATTTGTGATGCTTCTTCAACAAAGCGTGTGTCACAGTCATTGCTAAACCAGCCCTGTGGGTAGTGTTGAAAACGATCTGTTTAGAAACTTGATGGATCTTGTAATAGCAGAAAGTGATCACAGCTAAGGGTAAAAGGAAGCAAGTGAAAATTACAACTCCAAAGTATGCCTGATCGCTTGGAACAGATGATTCCCATTTAACTGAGCAGGTTGCATTTGTTCCTTCTAGGCCATATCTTGACCACCCGACCAAAGGTGCCACGCTGAAGCCAAACGAATAAATCCAAGAGACCAAGATTATCAACAGTACTCCTTTTTTGTTGAAATAAGAATCTCTTGAAAGAGATCTGGTGATAGTCAAGTACTTTCCCGCTGAAATGGCGGCCAAGTGAGTGATGGAAACGAGAGCGAGAAGGAATATCAAGAAGGCATGTGCCTTGCATCCAGCAATACCGAACGGCCATTCCTTCTTAAAGTGCTTTGCAACCGATAGTGGAATAGCTATCGCACAAGAAAGAAAATCACTCACCGCGATACTGAAAATTAGATATGTCGGTGCTGAAATGCGACGATGGATATTTCTACAAATTGTAAAGATCACAATTCCATTAAATGTGATTCCTAAGAAGCTCACCAGCAATTCAATTATTACAAACATCGTGTTCCATTTTTCAATGGATTCCATTCTCTCAAAGTGAAAAACAAGCAGGCTGTTGTATTAACTGAGTGGTTCTCTGACCGCAGTTTGCTTTCGTTTTTCCTCTTAAATTGCCTACCCTAAAGATACGAAAGACATTCAGACCTTCAGATAACGTTTCCTTTCAAGCATTGGCATTGCTTTCGTTTTCAAGAACTCGCTCTTTTGTTTTTGTGTTATCACCTTTCACGCCCACCTGGTCGTGGTGAAATTGGCCAATTTATCATAAAACACCGGTTGTATATCACATAATTTGCTTAATTACACGTAATATCCCACAACTTGCACGTTTCTTTTCGTACTCATACACGTGTTTCAGAACAGAACGAGATCTTTTTGCACGTGATGCTCTTTCCTTGATTTATTTAAGGTATAAACGGAGCGGACATGTTTTTTCTTTTTTCTGGGTGTTGCAATCAATTGAAAACCGGTCAAGCGTTCCCTCAAGTAACGTACTAAGGAATACGTTGATGGAATTTTTTTTGTTTTAGATATTCCAGTTTTATAACGAACAATTCAGTGTTCAAGGCAGAATTCGATCGATATTAGGGTATCATTAACTATTTATAGTTTCTGTCTTTTTCGCAATTGTAATATTTCTGTTTTTTTTTTTTTTCACTGTGGACCTTGTGAACTAAGTGCAACTTTTTGTCCAAAAGCTAAGCGGATCATTCTATTCAAAACTCTTCCTCGTATCTGTCAGTAAACGTTTCAACCAAGCTAGAAGGCGCAATGCATCCGGCGACTTCCGCTTTTGTTGTGCTATTTTTATATTTTTTATTCAGGAAGTTTAGGCTTCACTTAAAAATTTTAAACCCTCCAGTCGGCAATTTGAGAAATTAATTGGTTGAAACTGTTTCCTGTTCCTGTAAAATTTAGTTATCATGATGCATTGCAACTATTGGCCATTATTGTTATGCATACTTCATGATGGCAACCTTGTAATCTATTTGATCGATTGACAAATTTACCAAAAAAAAAATTAATTGCCATCTTGTCTGGTTTTCAGTGAATAAAATGAACAGTTTAGTGAAGCTCTTTTTTTCTTGACGTTATCCTATCATTTTTAACTGTATGGTTCTATAATATCTGCTTTTTGAGCAAATTTTGTTTACACAGAAGGGTCATATACAAAAAAAAGCCATATCAAGTCAACTCTCCTTGCATCACTAAAATATGTTAAGAGGGATAGGAAGGTCGTATTTAATCCGTATTACGATTAACAATGTTTTTTAAGAAATTCAAATTTCTTATATATTAATTAGTTCTAGCTGCACAAATAAAAAGGAAGGCCTTCACAAGGAAAGCACCGGTGCCTTGAGACGTTTCCATCAGCGACGAAACACATTTTCGATTTCAGGTTAATAATTTGTCCTCGTGTGTTTCTAATGCTCTTTTGTGAAGAATACCACAAGTAACTTCAAAGTTTTTAAATGTGAACTATCAGTTGTCTTCTTCCACTCATCAGCCGTTGTTTATAGATCGACTGAAAAGAGTTGTCTGGAAACATATATTTCTTTGAGTTAGATTTATTGTAACGCTTTTGGCAAACAATAGAACACAGAAACACTATGCCAGCAATACGCTATATCATAAACCCGCTATTTTGGTTAGGTTTATTACATCGTTGTAAATTCAATTTTAAGCGTGGATTTGTTCTATTGTCTAGTTCCAACGAGTTTAATTTTTTGCGAAATCTATGATAGTTCAAAATACCCCTTAGGAGCCCACAGCGGCGATTGGTGAAAACGCAAAATGGAATACTTTTAAGACTTCAGTCAAACAATAAAACGATGAATAAACCGGCTTAGTTCAAATTTCTAGAAAATTCTAATAGAATAATTTAATCCATGTTTGAGTTTATACGAGGCCTTAACTGACTTAACGACTTCCTGGTTGTGTCTAATTGGGATATCTTTGAACAACAACCGTTAGAAAAACAAACGCATACAATAGATTCTGCCGGAAAAGCCAAAGCGTTAACCCTAAATTATCGTCTGATGTCGTTCGCCGCTTTTTTCAATGCTTTTGTTGTTTACTTCGGCTTTAATTTAAGTTCAAGAGCAGTGTTTCATTCAAAGCACAATCGGTTACATTGGAGGCGAGGTCGTTATTCCTGATTATTTTATGGCAGGAGCTTGATAAGATATAACGGCCGCTGTGATTGGCTACTAGTCGGGGCAGGATTTTCCCGTAATACCCACGAGCATTATAAGCGATGCTACTGTCCGGCAGGTTGGCAAAACGCGGGCAACAGCGGTGGAAAAATGTTAAGGAGAGCCATATAATAAACGAGATTTGCCATTTAAACGTTCACTTGCTCGGGACAGTTTATAATCAATTCTGACATATTTGAAATATCTCAAAATCTAAGATAGCGGAACCCATAGGGCGCATTTTGACATTTTGGACGGCATTGGGAGCCATCATAATGGACAACAGACCACTTCTAGGAAAGAAAATTGGGATGCTGTCCTAACACACAATGAGAAGAAGAAGAAAAAGAAGAAGAAGAAGAAGAAGAAGAAGAAGAAGAAGAAGAAGAAGAAGAAGAAGAAGAACTGATAATCTAAAATCTACTTTTTAGCCTTTTTATTCATTTCTTGATTTACAAACTGCAGGTTTGGCCAATCTCAGTCTCGTTTGAGTAAACGTACAAGGCCATCGAGGCTTCGTTATTGGGACTGCCTCTCGACCCTTGAGAAAATCAACCACGTTGCTTGCCAGATTTCTTGTCTTTTTGTCTGTTCCAAAAACAATTCAATATTTTGTTGAAAAATATTGAGTTTCCAATACTTATTTTTATCTTTTGCCGTGTTACAAAATAGTTGAAATAAATTAGAAGCTATAAATAGTGCACGGAAGCATCAAATGAACAATCAAGAAAAGGAAGAATATTTGTCTTATTCTGGAGTTTGCATTTCCTTGTTTGCACATCAAAGACATGAAATTGTCTGGACTGTTTGAATTGCCAGACTGGAGATTTATTAAAAATCGTTGAGACCAATAAAGAAACAGAAATACATCGTTAAGAAGTTTAAATTTGACAATTTATTCTTATCGTTAGATCATTATTTTGTTGTAATTTAAAGGTTAAACAAAACGGCTAGCCTGATTGATGAATTTATTACACAATCTTGCACTTCCGCATGTGAACCGCATGTGAATATCCTGAACGTTAATTCTCATTTACCAAATGGCCTCTTACTTTACACAAATGTAGACTTCGCGTTGTCGAATTACAAATTTTATTAAAAATTTTTAGCTTAAAATAACTTTACGAGGACAGTGCGAAAGCAATATTCATTTTATGACTATCTGGATGGAGCTACAATCCCAGTCACAATTGTTGGGACACTTGCTGTTTTTTACAATTAAAACAGGAAAAAAATCCTTTACCATGTTGTGTACCTTTAAAAAACAATGCCTCCCGTTGCCGTCTATTTTGCAACATTGCTTTTGGGCTGAAGGGGGTTTTGCATTTCTGAGCATTCACAATGAAATGTCACGTTACTGTTGTTGAAATGAGTGCCCCAAGGAATTATGACTCGGATTGTAGCTCATAACAAACGATCAATATTTTAACAGGCAGAATGATCCTTCAGCCGGCCTTGATTAGTATATTTGAACCTGTATCCATACACACAGTCTAAAACGGTATGAGATACAGTCACCGAAAATTGAAGGAATAAAACTTGTCGCTTAAAACTAAAAAAGTTAAGAAATAGTGTAGAAACTTTTCTTCTGGCTCACATTCAATTCTCAGCACATATAATGGAAAACAAAAAGCTACAATTCCATTTCGTCACCAGGGACAAAGAATGATTTTTTTGTGGTTCAAAACCGAGCAAACGTAAGCGTACATATATGTTCATTTGGTAAATTATTACAAGTAAGTTTGTATATAAATTGTATGGCCACCAAGCGTAAGTCCACAATTTCACTACACAGGAAAACTGACACATTCAGTCGAACGACTGCTCAATATTTTGAGAAAATTTATGCCACCGGTTTTTATGGTCAGCCAATAACACAATTCTCCCAGAATGTTATTTAAGGTACTGTTGTGAATTTTTCTCCACGTTTTTTGCAGGATTTGTTATTTTTTTCAGGATTTTAATTTTTAACAGAACTGATCAAAGGTAAACGATAATTAACCGTTGCATGTGCGATTTTATATGTGGTAATTAAAAGGTAAGCGTCAGCGAAACCGTTAAAAGTTAAGCAGCAAATGTTGATGTACGCTGGTCAAAGAGCGAATGGCAGGCACACTACATGCACTGCTAGCTACAGGATTAACCCTTCTTCCTAGAACTAAAAGGAAGGACACTACGGCATAAGGTGACCACGGAAGTAAAAAACCGGCTATGATAGCTAAAAAGTAAAACGCTGATTTGTGATGCTTCTTCAACAAAGCCTGTGTCATAGTCATTGCTAAACCAGCCCTGTGGGTAGTGTTGAAAACGATATGTTTTGAAACCTGGTGGATCTTGTAATAGCAAAATATGATCACAGTTAATTAAGGGTAAAAGGAAGCAAGTAAAAATTACAACTCCAAAGTATGCCTGATCGCTTGGAACAGATGATTCCCATTTAACCGAGCAGGTTACATTTGTTCCTTCTAGGCCATAACTCGACCACCCGACCAAAGGTGCCACACTAAAGCCAAAGGAGTAAATCCAAGAGGCCAAGATTATTAACAGCACATTTTTCTTGCTGAAATAAGAATCTCTAGTAAGAGATCTGGTGATAGTCAAATACTTTCCCGCTGAAATTGCCACCAAGTGAGTGATTGAGACGAGTGCGAGTTGTAATATCAAGAAGGCAAGGGCCTTGCATCCAGCCGTACCAAACGGCCATTCCTTTTGGAAATGTCTTGCGATCGACAGTGGAATATATAGCTATTGCACAAGAAAGGAAATCACTCACCGCGATACTGAGGGCAAGAAAGGTCGGTGCTGAGAGATATTTTTATATTTCACAGCTCCATTAAGCGTGATTCCTAAGAAGCACACCACCAACTCGGTGGTTACGAAGGCCGTGTTCCATTTGCTGATGACATCCATGTTTCCAGACTTCTTAAGTGAAGTTCGAGTTTCCCGGCACATAGGTTTTGTTGAAATCCACGGATTGCCCCCAATCAGTTTCGTGTTTTGATTAAGATGATTTTTAAAATTAGGGTTCTTTCAAACTTTTTCTAGTTTTGAGTTTTGATGTTTTCCGCCTTTAATGAGGAAGTTTAGGCTTGGCTCGAGGACATTAAAACACCCACTGGGTGATTAACTAAAACTGTTTGCTCCATTTCTATTATTAAAGTGAACTGTAGCTAGGTACCTCCATTTGACAAAAAAGTGGTCAGTGAACATCATAATCTCCAACAAGAGTGTGAGTTTCGAGAAACACATTGTGGGCCTGTTATTTGGAAAAGAATTGTGCCTGTTAGGAGGGATACCCTTCATATAGAGCCACCCCAAGCAAAGGGGCTTATTTCACATTTATTTATATAATAGCTAGCGTTAACATAGCAAAGAGAAAGTTGGTTCTGGGGACAGGGTGCCCCCGAGTGGACTAACCCTCTGCTGGTACTTTCCATTTTCATTTTCTTGACGGGATCATTTGTGGTCATTTACAGCCCAGGATCATTGGTGAATCGTTTGCGTTAGATGAAGTCACAACGTTTCCAATTTTAAAAACGCTTCTTTAATTTGAATCAAATTATGGTTTGAATATTGAACTTTTCATTTCGTATGATCATAAGATTAATTCAAGAATAAATAAGTGTATTAGTTAATTATTGAGTGAAACGCTTGAGAGGATTTGACTGCAACAAAGAAAAACATGTCCGCCCCATTTATACTGAAAAATCTATCAGCGAAAAGTCACGTGCAATAAGCTGCCATTCTGTTCTGAGGCACGTGTATGAGTGCCAGAAAACTGAAAAGGAACGTGCAAAGTGTGGGAAGATATAATGTGTAATAACGCATTACATAACCGGGGTTGTGAAATAAATTGACCAATTTCACCACGACCAAGTGGGTGTTTAAAGTTTTATGACTTTCTGATAACGCATAAACAGAAGGCCGAACCATACAGAACGAAATCAAGGCAAAGTTCCAAAGATTATTTTTTTAATATATACTAGTTATGCAACGCTTTCGAGTGGTATACTATGGAATATCCCACGAGTCACTTGTATTTTCTCGGTATACACACGAGCCTTTAGGCAAGTGTGTATACGAAGAAAATACAAGTGACAAGTGGGATATTCCATAGTATACCACAAGAAAGTGTTGTGTAACTATTTTATACCATGCCATAGAAAATACGCTTACTTAATTTTATCGAGAATAAGATCGCAGCGCACGATGGGAAGGTTGGGTTGAATACCGTCGAATATACAACGGCTTTCCTGTATTCTGATTGGCTGTATTTTCTATGGCATGGTATAAATATGTACATCCTTTCATATCCTTAGTTCAGGCAATTTAAGAGACTGGGGTCAAACAGCCGCTTGAACAACCCATTTGTGCGTGAAAACTAGAAAACTCACTTTGAAAAACTTTAAGGATTAATGCTATCAAATAATGGAAAATCATCTTCGCCATAACTGATTTGATGGTGCGCTCCTTAACTAGGAATCATGTCGAGATGATGAACTAAATCTGAATTTTAAACTTAACCTTGAGGTTTAAATAAAGGATAGACTGTTTCATTCAGTATTCTGGTGGAAATTGTATTTTAAATTTAGTTGAACTGTGTCAAATTGTCGATATCAAATTAACGTGTACTGCGTTCTATTCGCTTTGTAGATGACATGAAAAACGTCTGCACTATAATAAAAATACTAAGCCTAAAACCGGAGCTCTCCAGTTATTATACCTTCTGTCTCGCCTACTATTGAAGTCTCGCGTTAATATATTTCTATATATATCGTCATATCGAGGGCGGACGAGTCTAACATAACTTTACTGTAATGTAAAGCTCAAGTAAAGCTGAAATAAAATTAGATGTATAGTCAGCTATACGCTAACTGTACACCTTAAGCTTTTAAAAATGACCTTTTTGCCAGCTTTACACTCAAGTATAAAGGTAGATAAAGAGACTCCTTTCCGCCAACTTTAAATCATATTTACACACGGTAGCGAACAGGTCGGTTTAACCACCTTTAACAACATTTAATTAATGGTGTAAAGTTGGATAACCAACTTTACACCAGATTTAACCACCTTTAATTTCACGTAATTCCCAATTTTCATGCTGTAAGCTATTTGTCATGAATGAGTGGCTCCGATCTGAAGAGAACTGAATAATATTTGGTCAATCAATCTGTCATGGCCGTACGATCTATGTAATCAGTGCCACAGTGTTTACTTTATATCATAGATAATGAGATTTTCTCACGAAAAAACGATTGCGTACAAATGATGCGTAAAATGCATTAGCCAATAGGAAAGGCGAACGATGAAAACTCACTAGTGAAAAACGTCGTTCGTCCAATCACAATCGCGAACGACGAAAAAAAACTTGTGAACAACACCGTATCGCCATTTTGATTCTCGTCGTAAACACCGGCGACATGGCGGAGACACGTTCAAGGTTTGTTTGTGTCTTTAACGGCTCCACTGAGTCGTTTATATTGCAGAACAGGAAAACCAAAACACTAAAAAGAAAACGAAACAAGACGGACTTGTTGTCACAACGTTTCTTCAAACAAAAAGAAAAACACGAAGCGAGATAACCGAAATTCCTCCTGCCGAGTTGAATAAACCTTTGAGTAAATTCGTACAAGGAAGGACAAGAATACGGGCCGTCTTCACTCCGAGGGATTGTAGCGAGTTTTGATTCAGATGATGACTAAGACACTGCAGGTTTGTCCTTGGTTTTGGCAGACTGTTTTCTTGATTTAATTTGGTAAAGGTTCGCTCGAGTTCGCGTTGAATTATTCAGCGTTTAGCGCTGTTTTGTTCTGTTAAAACATTGAACTGGAACTTGCAAGGGCAAGTTTTGTACAAATCTCAGTCAGGTTTTCTATCAAAAGTTGTTTCTGTAAAAGTTGTGAGAGTATAAAACTGACGTCTCATTTCTTGTGCTACTTCATTAAAGATGTGACTTTGAAAGACAAACGTGTTTTAGCTATTTTAGTTTATGGCAGATGAATGGGTTTCCTACTCATCAACTCGTGAATAAAAATCGTACGCGCGCAATTTCCATGGAGTAATCTCTATATCTCTTTAATGCCTCGAGCCCCATTTGTTGAAAATATTTATGGTCCAAAAGCTTTTATAGACAACTGTCAAAATTCCCAATGCTTTGAAAATCCAGGACTTGGAGTGAATTCTTTAAAATGAACGACAATTTCATTAAACAAATGAGGCCTCGTTTACTTGTCTGGGTGAAATTTGTGCAATACATATATTTTTGTCCGTAATGGATAGGCACGTATCCACAACGAAGAGAAGATAATGATTGGTGGATTATTACTGAGGTAAAATAATAATTTTTTTATTGGAATGCAATAATGCTTTCAATATTCTGGTAAAAAACGGTCAAAATATTAATAGTTCGGCGGCCCATTGGTGAAAGATAAAAAAAAAAACAACGCATGACAAAAGAAAATCAACTCAGTACGGTAAAAGAAAGTCGACTAACGGCTTAACTGAATTTTAATTGAAAAGCTCTACACACGAACATACGGTACAACAAAAGCGGCTGAACGAAGACGAAAAGCAGCAAATAATTAACGGGAAGATCCGAAAGGCAGCCGATACCATTTCTTCCAGAAAGTGAAAACAGATATTTTCTTCATAAAATTAGGATTAGCAGTTCAGTAAAAATTTGTTCCCTTAGGCCCCGTCCACACTGACCCGGAAAACGCCGGGTAAAATGTTTCCGTCCACATTAAAAACGATACCCACTTTGGAGAGCGTTTTTTAAAAGCGGCGTTTTCGGTGACCAAAAACGCCGTTTTTAGTGTGGACGGTTTGCCTAATCGGGGAAAATAAGATGCGTTTTCAAATTTATCCGGGTTAGTGTGGACGGGGCCCAACTGTACTCTACAAGTAAAACCGAGAAAAACTGCTTCATTTGACGTGCACAAGGAATATAACTTTCCACAACACATTTAATTCGGGACTTCCAGTAAACCTTTTTCGTTTAAATTTGTCACAATTTCACTGAATATAAACGGGTATAAGTTTGATCCACTTGACGCATGGAGGGAATATAAAGGCAACTTTTGTTTTGTTTGGAACCATTGTCATTTTATCTTAGCACAAATTTGGGCTGTTTGAGAGCCGCTCGATTTCATTCGTTTTAGTCTTTCTAAAGGGCCATTTGTTTTGCCTACATCCAACCTGGAGTGAAATTAAGGAACTTTGGCCACCACGGATTTCTTCGACGGCAAAATCCAGGTTGCTAGACCGTTGAAAAATTTAATATGAATACTCCTATGTTACTTTACCTGAAAATCTAAAATCTACTTTACAGACTTTCCATTCATTTCTTGATGAAAAAACTGCAGTTGACAATATTCACACGCCGGTGTTGTGTTTATTCGATCTCAGCACGTGTGGTTCATGTGGTTCAGTGCTCGGCCAATCAAGATTAAGGAAAAAATGTACTTTGTCTTGACAAATATAGTGGGTGGTGCGTTGACCTTTTTGGTTAGTGAGCTGGACTCTGGATCGAGCAGTCGAGGTTTAAGCCTTGGCCGGGGTCACTGTTGTGTTATAAGATAAGACACTCGACTCTCTCCACCCAGGTGTAAAAATGGATACACGCTAGTTAATGCCGGGCTAAACCTGCGATGGACCAACATTCCATCTAGGAGCAGATTCTAGTCGCTTTATGCTACTGAAACTGGAGATATAAGCGCCGGTCTGATGTGACACTGGGCTCGAATGCAGACCAAACAAAGGAATTAGCATTGTTCTCTAATCACTTTGCAGTAGAGACTTTAAGATACCTGGACGGCTGACCTCGAGGACGGCTGACCGGAAGTAATTTTTCGCGTGTAGCCTATATTGCGCATGCCCGCTCCACGCACATTGCCGTCCAGCTGTTGTCGAGGACGTGAGAAGTAGAGTTTTGCCGTCCACCAGTGAACGGGAGTGCTTTTTATATGATTTCGTTTAAAAATCTTAGTATTTTTTAATTCCGTTACTGTGTTAGGTGGTACTTTATGGTATTCTTGGTTTGGTACTGATAAAAAGTTAAGAAGTCAAGTTTCATTTGCGATTGCGAATATATTTGCTGTGCTTTGCATAAACGCTGATGGAGAAGCCGCGTGCGTGAAATTATGAACTTTCTTGCCTGTGTTTCTACAAAAATTTCACTTGGAATTTGTACCCTGTGAATGAAAATAGTGCTTTCTGGTCCCCGACTTTGGGCTAGAAGCGCCAAATGTTTTGGGCTAAGGAATTATTGATCCACTAACGAAGCCGTCCTCCGTTCACACACGCCGGCTCTTAACGTTGGAAGTTCCCGCCAAGAACGTCGACATCGGCGTAGTCCTCCTCGCAAAATTCTACCTTCCTCGCACCGTCGTCGAGGTCAGCCGTCCAGATATCTTAAAGTCCCTAGTGAGACGAGAGCAGAGTACGCAACGAATCGTACAAACAAAGCAAAGTTTGGCATATCGTTTATTGGCTGATAGTTAATTATAAACAACATGCGTGATAAGGAAGTAATATATACATGAAAACATTGGCAATAGTTTTAATGCCTAAAAAAACTGCTAAATACATTTCTCAAGAAAATTTGCCAAAATAGTAAAAAGAAATACTGTATACGTGTGACTGTTAAACTGCACAAAACATGCTATATACGTGCTAATGTGCTAATGCACGTCTTGCAGATACTACAGTTGAACTTTTACCAACGGATATCTCCAGTAGAAGGACACACCCTGTAAACGGACACTTAGCCATAGTCCTAGTCACATGCAAACACTACAATTTTAACCTCACACAAGCAGACGCCTCTTCTAAGTGGACACCCCTTTTGGTTCTTACATATGGGTGTCCACTTACAGGAAGTTCGCATGCATTCTTATGTATGTGGTTGACTGGCCTCTGCAATAAATCAGACCTCGGCGAATGTTATCAAAACAAAGGTGCATTTTTTACACTTTAAAAAACCTACTTAATTTGCACTATATGCGACAAGCTTTGCTATTATCCACCATAACTCATGGCACTGAAATAATTTTTTACCTTTTTGGCTAAATCAGCTAAACACGCACTATACGTTATAAGTCAGGAAAATCCCTTCTCTAAGAGCTGTCCTCTCGTTTTGTTGTCAGAATGTTTACAATCATGATTCATTCATCCTAATTAATATAGTATGTAATGATGAAGACAAAAGAGAAGCTCCAAACTGATAAATAATTTTCAGGTATTGCAAGATTTAAGTTTGACATTGAACCCTGCAATACTTTAGTGATTGCTTGTCAAGTGAACAGCTCTTAACAATGGAAAACCTAATTATCTCAGAATAGAAAAGTCACCAGAAGCTCCTCTCAAGAAGAGCTGTTAACATGCTCATCTGGTATAACAGACATTGTCAATTCCAAGGAAACATTTCAGCTTTTCGCTCATACTACTCACTATTGTTAATAACTAAGAAATATTTTGCAGCGTTTATTGGCCCCTTTGATTCATACTCTGTTGTGTAGAAAAACAGACCGATCTTTAAACATAATATGGTGTCAGTCATCACTATAAGCAATTAAGATCCGTCTTCTTCGGAAATGTCCAGAAGAGGTCTTTCTTGTTGTCTTGCAAAATAAAACGATATTCGATATGAATGCCACTGCAAGCAACGGTATATTTTCTTTGCCAGAGAAAAAAGTAATCGCACCATCTGAGAGAAAATGGCGAAAACAAGAAAAATAGACAGCAGTGATGGGACAAACGCCAAAGCACAGACCTCTGCCCACTCCAGAGTTTCCAAATAAGGCCTGGTTGGGCCATCAATGCTTGTTCCAAACGAGATAAGAGTTGCTTTTGTAAGGTTAATAATTGCCATACTGACTAAGGTCAGGAGAGAGAACGCTTCAGCTTTGTTGGCAATCGGATCGTGATAAGGATTCATTAGTATGTGATGGAGTAAAATGAGAACACAGGTAATAGTCATACAAACCATACGGAACATTGAATTTGTAATGAAGGCAAGACAAGCAAGCAGTACGAACCGTCGACCAATCAAAATGCTCTCCCAGTAGAGCGTTCCTGTATCGTCAGAGTTTGGTTGACGAAAGGGACCATGCAGTATTTCTAGAACATCTTTGTTGTTAGCCTGTGCGTTCACAGAATTGTTTTCCCTTTTTTGCAGGAACCTCTTCAAAAACCAGTAAACGAGGAAGGGCAGTGGAAGTATGCAAGCTCCAAGAAACTCCCATGCAGTAATGGAGGCTTTAAAGAGCATGAAAGAACCACAATAAAGAACAATAATAAAAGGAACCAGAAATACTACAAGGTAAGCAAGTAGAATATACTGCCACCATTGCCAACAAAAGACTTCCCCATCTATAAACAGCCGGCTTTTGGAGCCAATAGGGACACAGTGCAAGAGCTTGAGCGCCGTCTCTGCAAGCCGCTCGTATCCTAGCAGCAGCAACTCTATGAAAACAGCGATGTAATGGATCAGAGACGGTCCTTCTTTTCGTCGTATCTTGTTAAAAACACAGTTCAGGCAGTATATAACTACAAGTTCGGCCATTGTGAGGAAAACCGTAACAGAAAGTAGCAACTCCTTGGAAACTGCAGTAAGTCCTGCAAGAGGGCAGTCTATCGCTCTGTTAAAAGTTTT
This sequence comes from Oculina patagonica, assembly GCF_052425735.1. Classification (NCBI taxonomy): domain Eukaryota; kingdom Metazoa; phylum Cnidaria; class Anthozoa; order Scleractinia; family Oculinidae; genus Oculina; species Oculina patagonica. The sequence goes on from NC_135762.1 coordinate 27,886,441, forward strand.
AACTTGAAAATTAAAAGCAGCAAACATGCTGAAAATAAACGGAATCTTTCGGAGTAAGTGTTCTGTGGAGCCAACAATCAGTAGTTCGGCTGCTTGATAAAAATAAAATGTAATTTTTAGGTACCCACGGTCCGAGTGTTGATGGACTTGGCCTAAGTCTCGTATGACAAAAGAGTCTTTCGTTTTTCTAAACCATAAAATTTGCCTTCTAAGGAGACTGAAGATCGGTGGTTTTATCAGAAGATACAGGGTAAATGCACTTGTCAACATGATTGTTATAATCCATAACATATGGTTGTTGCATTCAGTACTTTTGTGGCATTCAGTAGAAAACATAGTTTCACTATATCCTGGAGCGCACTTTCCACAGAGAAAACCCGCTCTGTTTCCGTGGCAACTGTTGTACTCTTTTGAATTAGAAGCTGGACTTTGACAGTAATGCTCTGGACAGGCAAAGAAGCTCAGGTTATTGGAAATCGGATAGCCCCAAAAATTGGCTTTAGAAGCTATGTTGTTCTCAATGCAATTGGCTCCATAGGGACAAGGCGAACAGTTAAATGAGCCTCTTACATTAAAACCTTGCGAAACTCCTTTTTGAAGGCTGTACAAACCAGGAGGGCATAGCCTACAGGAATATTTTAAAACTGTAACATTAATCCTACAAGAGCTGCAGTTTTTCTCAGAATACGCAAAATGCGTGTAATTTTCAAATAACAGCTGGCTTCCTTGCCTACATTCAATTGTTGTCCTATTGTCCATGGTAACGTATCCTCCACTGGAAATGTCAATAACAGCATACCGCGTTCTTTCAGCCTTGTCCGAAACCATTGATGTGTTTTGGAACAGAATAGGTCCTCCACTTTCCGAATACAAGAATGTGGATTTGTCAAAATTTGTGTCGTTTACTGACATGTTTTCCACTGATGTCGAGAAAGAACAATCTTTAAAGACAACTCGTCCAGTTCCATATGCTGAATAAACATGGCCGGAACGCTCTGTAGCAAAATTGTTACGAAACGTACATCTATTAAACGTCACGTTTCCATTGCTGATGTAGACAGCTCCAGCAATTAATCCCGCGTTTACCTCGAATAAAACATCTTCAAATATCACATCACTGTCATAATTCCACAGAGAATGGATGTCTTCATTTGTTTGCCTGTTTATACAACCCGTCTTCTGAAGTTTATCAGGGTTGGTTACTATTGATATGGCACCGGTTCCTATCGTATACATACTGGTAGAGCGCGAAACGTATGGACGAAAACTAATGCCGTTTCGAAATTTCGATCGTTGTATTGTAAACGTTTTTTTACCAAGGAACTGCAAAACAAAAATGTTGGAGGGTCGGGAATCAAATGAGATGTTGTCCAGTTTGATAACTGCGTTTGAACTCACTGTTTTAAACAGTTTCACATTGAAATAAATCCCAAAGTTTCTGTGTTCTGCCTTTCTGCTACTAAAATTGGTATTGTTAATGACGAATTTTACTTCTGGTGGATCCGAAAGATTTACTACAATGTCATAAGTATTATTGATAAATGTGCAGTTATAAATGTAGATGTCAACGGGGATGGTATAATGCAACCAACTCCAGGGAAAAATTCCAAGTCCAGTGCCAAATATGGACTCAAATAAAATGTTAAACACCTTGATTTTGAACTTAGGACTTAGATACAAACTGCTTCTTATTCTGTTGTGCTGATTAGACATTACAGAGTTTTCAACTATGACGCTTCCTGCCACCTTTTTACTCGTAGCCATAATTCTAACAGCGCCTCCTCGGTTAAAGGTACACCCGGAAATTGTGATGTTAGTTTTACCACCAGTATTCTGCACTGTCAAAGCATAAGTTGATGAATTTTGAATGCTGCTCCACGAGGAATTGTTGATGATAACCTTGCCATTAGACAGCATGATATGGACACTGTATATTTCTTTTCCGTAGCTATAGAATTTCTGTACCTTGACCTCTTTCAAATTTGCAGTTACTTTGTTTGTCCTCGATCCGTTCTTGCGAGCATGAGATTTGGGATTCCCAACCAATATCGCGCTTCCGTAGGATTTTGCGGTGCATTCAGTGAAATTAACGAATGAAATATTAACCTTTATGATTCCGTTTTTGCTTTGAACAAACAACGCCCCACCTCCTGTTGCTCTGTTTCGTCGAAACCTGCTCTTGACCAAAACTAAAGTCGCGCTTGTTTTTGACTCTAGAAACACCGCTGCCCCTTTGTCGTTTGTTATAGTTTGGTTAAGGAATGAAGAGTTTCGAATTGTTACAACTGCTTTATCAGACACAATCTTTATACATCGCAATAACTGATTGTGAGAACATCTGAAGTTGCTGAATTGAGCACGTGTCTTTCCTGCACGAGAAGTGTACAAATTGTTCCTCCGAGAGGAACTTATCAAGCGAGAAACGCTATTATTTTTAAGGGTGACATCCACGTATTCTTCGCTCGTAGATCCTGTTGGTAAGTCAAGATTTATAAAGGAGCCATGATTGTTTATGTATGCGATCTTGAAGCACGATATTTGGACATGTGCGATGTTTGTATTTTCTCCTTTGTCCGATTTTATTGTTATTGCTCCTCTTGCTAACCGATCTGTGAGAAGCCCGTTGTTTTGAAATTTTGTATCACTGACATTTACGGTAAGAGACTGATCTCGATTTTTTACGCCATTCAATACAAACACTTCTAGACATGAAGTATTGTTTTCAAAGTACGAGAAACTTTGGATATCAAGTTGCATTCCTGTGTTGTTTCTCATGCGAACCGTCAAAGCTGTCGACGTGTTTATAAAGGAACAGTTGAGTATTTTAAGGAGATGACAATCTCGAAAACTCAGAGGTGTTTGCCGAAAGACAATACCAGATAGAACAATCCTCAGTGCCTGTGTGTTGGAAAGAAATTTCAGTCCACCAGAGCAGGAAATGTGTGGTGTGGACTCTATACCCACCATGTGCAAACTTTTCTGTACTTGGATTCCCGCATGTGATTCATTGACTATCGCTGGCTGGCAGTCATAGGGGTTTTTCTCAGTATCTTTACCATCAATGAAAATGTACCCGTTCCAGTCCACTTGACGAACGGCTTGTCCTATCGTCTTGCAAGGCGTACTGCGTTGACCACAACTTTCAGAGTCATCTCCAGTCTTTGAAACATAAACTTCTTTGTGTTCAGAGTTTTCAGCACCTGAGATAGAACTTAGTTTGTGAGTAATAGGTGAAGATGGTCTTTGACTCCAATCTATTATAGAATTATTATACCCTTTGTAAAAGAACTATTAACCCTGGGACTTGTCCATACTTGGTACAAGGGGTGGGGGGCGGATGGAACCCCCTAAGGTTTTCGTTCTATTAATGCACAGGGAAATTATTTTGTATTGAGTGAAAAGCCATTAGCTTACGCTACAAGAAGACATAAATAATGCTGACTGTGACATCATATCACGTCATCAGAGTCGCCATCGTGGCTCCATCACCATGGAGAAAGTCATAAAATAACGGAAATTGATACAAATCAATCCAAAATGCTAATGAGATAAAAAATTGTACGAATCTTAAAGTTTTGTTTTAAGAAGTGAACAAATTAAAGAAGTTTGTTAAAAAGACTATTTTTTGTCAAAGATGCATGTTAGTATGACACATAGTTGACGTATTAAAATTTTTGCAGGGATAAATGGACAGCTGGAAACATTGTAGATTGAGTAAATTCCCCTTTCATAAATAAGAAGAAACCTTTGGGGGGCACCTGCCCCCCTACCCCGCTGTAGGTCCAAGGTTTAATCTGTACATAAATGTTTTCATGTAATGAATGTGAAATTTCTATGTCTCCATAGCAATCGATGTAATTCATCGCGAAGAGAGGTTGATAATTTTGTAGAGAGAGGTCTGATTCAGTGGAGAGTTGCGATGTTAAGTAAGGTAGCTCCGTCTCTCTCCCATATGCATGATACACGACAAAGGGGGTTGCCAGGCAAATGAAAACCAATACGACCGACACGGGTAGACCGTGAATTCAAAGATACGTGTGGCAGTAGTAGATTTTGGCGCTAAACGCTAAAGGTTTTGGTCACGTGGCTGAGCGTTTTATCCGCCAGTTTGAACAATGACGTTCTCTGTAAACAGCAAAGGAAGAACTTTTTTGTTCGAGGAAAATCAAACGACGAAAGCATACGAGGCAGTGTTATCGACTCCATTATACCGTCTGTTGCATCAAAACGTGATCAGGACGTTAACGTTATCAAAATTCAAACAGTTAAAGTGGTAGACACTGGGTGTCTACCATTTGGCTAAAAAAAACCGGTTGGAATGACTGTTGAATAACTTTAAAAAACAGACTGAAAACCGACCGAAAGAGATGGTGTTTAACAAGTATTATTATACATTGTAGTCACTATCTGTCTTCCCATTGGCTAAAAGCCTACAGTTAATTATAGGAGTTAGCGCAACCTACAGATTATTCACTAATCTGCTAGCAGATTGGTGAATAATCTGTACTGAGGTTGCTCGCGCAATGCATGATTTCTAAGAGCAATGTCAAGCACTCAGATAACACTTATCTCTACCTTGATTACTATGGATATCACATCAAAAAACTCATTCAATATTTTTTTAGAATTTAGTTTCCTTGAGAGCCGTGGATATTTTATGTATTGCGTAACTGCCTAATTATAAGAGTTTGTACATGTATGGGAATGTAACGATCGCATATAGCAGCTCGATATGTGTCAGAGGAGAAAGATCAGTAAAAACGACTTAAGTGAGCGTCCGTGTAAGAACCCACCACTCGATTTTCGGCCCAGAACAGAATTCCTTCAAATTTTCTGTGCAAGACAATTGATCCATATGATAAACAAAAATAGCAATATTTTGGCTTGTAGTGTTATTTGTCAATATTTTTGGCAATAATTGCTGAGAACGGTCAAAAACCGAAAAAATCATCCTGTTTCGAGTCAAATTTAGGCGTCGCGCTCAACGCGCTGAAAAATTACTCTTTAACTCAAATGAAATGAAACTTGTATATCATTTTATTTTATGTCTTTTCTATTAGTTCATGTTAAAATATTTGAAATCGGACTTAACAAAAATTAATTATGATTTTTTTTAAACACTCCATAAAGAGCCATCGCAAAAATCACGCAAACATACTGTTGGTTAGAGAGGTTTTTCTCAAAAGTTTAACGCGATCTAGAGCCCTAGACACTATCCACGATTAGTACTAGGGTTGGTGTACTAGAAGCAAGAAAAAAAGTTTTGGGCGCTAAGCTTTTTGAATTTTAGGAGTTTTATCAACAAAGCCTATTTTTAACGGTCGCAACGCGCGTCACGCAATTTCTTACTATTGTGTTTCCTATCTTTCCCACATAAAACAGTTGTCTGAGGGAGCAAATATTTTTGAAACTAGCTTTCTGCTCGGAAAAAGACATGGACAATCCTAAATTTATCAAATATCGCCCCAAAAATAAGAATTAAGAAGGTTAAATCATGAGCGGCTCCGGTATGAGTTGTCTTTAGTTCCGTCTTTAACTGTGCAAAAAGCTTCGAAAAGCGGTTTCCGTGATTCGGTAATCATAAATAGGGAAAGAACTACGAAAGAAACCCTTAATAATTTAACATATTAAACACATTTAGCAGCTAGAAATTATTATCATTGTATTATTAAAGTGTACGCCCAGAGAAAATGCAACACAAATGAAAATAGGCCAAAGCGAATTTCTCAGAAAATGACTGTTTCAGTCGGCTTTGATGCACGCGGGAATGTCAATGAAAGTTATTTTTAGTAGGTTAATTTCAACCCGTGTGACAAATGCTTGCTGCTAAAACTATTTCTTGTTTTACTTTATATCATTTGTTTTTCAATTTTGTGAATTGGCTACAAACTTTGCCTTTAATATTTATTTTCTTCACTTTTTTTTTTTGCACTGCCCTTGTGCTAAATTTAACTTATGCAAATTTGTGACAATTGATGTCGTGCGTGCTTACATTACGGCAGGAATAGTTTTGCTCTTTGCGTTTCGTGTTGTTTCGTTCTGTAAAATGGCAGGATTTTGTTCCTTCTCGGCAATTTTAGGTGGTAAGTGCGAAAGTAGTCGTGGACATACAGATTGTATAGCCCCAAATGATTGTGACGGCGATATCAGTTTGCATCTAGCAAATCACCACCTGTCAAGAGAAAATTGATGTGAAAGGGATCTAATACTGGCAAGAGCAGGTCTTTTAGAACTCACTGAAGAAAAGATTAAGAATATGATGGTTTGTCCAGCCCATCGTTTTACCTTAGGAAAGTACTGGCAAGCTCCGAAGACCTGCCAGTATCCAAGACATCATGGAAAGAAATCGGCGGTAACTCAGGGACACATGATGTAAATTTCAAGCTGGCCAGGGAAATTAAAAACCTCTTTGGAGAAGCTGCACCCGTTGGTTCCCGTAAGTTTTATATTTAAAGATTGTTCTTAATCGCTAAAAATTGTTTACATTGTTAAGCCCTAGGCTGAAACAGATTTCACTTCCGTAAATATGAAATGCTAGGTCATTACTATTGTTGCATGGTGACAACTGTTCTCTGGACGCGTTCTGTTAGCTTACCTGAGACCGGCTCAAACACAGGATAAAATGTTATTATAAAGTAATTTGAATGCGACTTAAATATTTTATTCTTAGTGACATAGCTTGCAACACCTGATGTTTTTAACCGTGACTAAATAAATTACTCTTTCAAGTTTGCTGCGAACATAGGGGTCAGGGTGGTTGAAGGCGATTGTGGAGGAGGGGGGGGGGGATTACTATACGTGGAGGTTCTGCCCATTTGTATGGTTTAGGTATATTAATGGGCAGAATTTTGCAAGTTTAAGTATATAAAAAGGTAAAGTATGTATACGAGCCTAGGGGCCCCATCACGTTTCCGTAGCATAAAGCGACTAGGAGTATTCCCATCGCAGGGTTACCCCCAGTCTTGCCCAAAGAACACGACATATTGAACCCGGCCAGGACTCGAACCCGACCACTGCAGGAATTTTGCACTTAGTGATCCGGTAGAACCCGAATTTCAAAAGTCATGTTCACATCAGCACTTATCCACTTGCGATGACTGCCAAGGGCTAAAGAAAGTACTTCAGGAACTACGACTTGAGATGGAAGGTCCATCCTGGACGCCAGTTAATTCAGAACAACGAGAAGATTTACTGTACGACTATGACCGCGCAAAGTCAGATATCTTTCTATGGAAAGCGCACATTGTCCGCTCAATAAACCAGGAAGAGGCGAAGCAAGAGGAGGCAGCGTGGCCGAGTGGTTAGAGCGTCGGCTTGTGTCCGGGATCGCGGGTTCAGTCCCTTTTCCCTGGTTTTTCGGTAGGCCCGAGTTCACTCCCGCTGGTTTAAACCAACCGCGCCCGGTTTTTCAAAACCCGGGGGGGGAAATTTTACTGAAAACAGCCGACGCGACGTCCGCCATTGCTATAATGGACTGGGCCATGAAATTTCTTCAACTGAAATATCGTGAGAAGCAGTCCGAATGGTTCGGAAAACGAGGGCTCAGCTGGCATATATCCACCGTCATAACCAAGAATGTCAGCACTGGTAATCATATGCTCACATCCTTGATTCCTGCCAGCAGAATTGGTATGCAGTCTGTTCGATCATCGAGAACACACTGGAGGCCTTAAAGAAGGAACATCCTCACATAACTCAGGTGAACTTTAGAAGTGACGAAGCAGGCTGTTACTACAACAACTTTCTCGTGGCGGCCGTAAGAGATGCTGGGAACCGAGTTGGTATCACCGTCACACGGTACGACTTTTCCGAGCCACAATACGGGAAAGCAAAGATGTCTGTGATAGGATCCTTTGCCCGATGAAGTCAGCTATGCGACGCTATTGCAACGAGGGACACGATGTTCCTTCTGCAAAGGACATGCGTACAGCGCTTTCCGAACGTCCTGTCCGAGGCACAACTGCCAGTGTTTGCTCTGTGAATGAGTCTCAAAAGACACTTGAAGTAAAAATGACAGATCATTTCAGCAGGTATCATAACTTTCAATTTGAATCAAATGGCATTAGAATCTGGAGAGCTTATAACGTAGGGCAAGGGAGGCTCATTCCCTACCAAGACATCATGGTCAAGCCTCAGGGTCCTACAGATCTTGTTATAGATGTCGACTTTTTTCCAGTCAAGGAAGCACGAATCCATAACGCCACATCAACTGATGGCGAGGAAACCAGCGGTCTTTTCTCTTGCCCTGAGCCTGGGTGTCAAATGGTCTTCAAAAAAGTTAGTGAGCTTGAGAATCATCTTGATGTTGGCGAGCACCGCCAAATGCGCGGAGGGTCCGAAACGGCGTATGACAAACTCAGAAGAGACTGGGCCGAGAAATTCCTTAATGTTGACAACAACGAGGGAAGTAGCAGTGCACCGGTAGCACATTGCGATGAGCGAGGAGACGAATTTGAATATCAAGCTCCTAGTTTTTGCAGTGACTTACAGCTTGGCTGGGCTCTACACAAGGCGCGAAATCAAGGTGTGCGATTTCCTGATAATGTTAAACAATACCTAACGAGGAAATTCGACCTTGGAGAGAGAACCGGCAACAAGGCAGATCCCGGAAAAGTGGCTGCAGACATGAGAACAGCAAGAAGACCAGATGGTTTGCGGATATTTGACAGGTAAGACTGGCTCACGAAAAGTCAAGTACAGGGTTTTTTTTCGAGACTAGCGGCCACAGGAAAAAAGCAGGGGAACCAAGAGTTACAGATGGAGGATGTGTACGCAGAGGAGGAAGAGGAAGAAAGGCGTGAAGTGCTAGAGAGCGTCGCCGCTGAACTCAGTCCCAGGCATCCAATCTGCTATGATTCTTACTGCCTGTGTGACCTGGCACGAGACGAGAGTCTTGACAGTTTCAGTGTAGTTATGCTTAAGGAGATATTAAGATATTTTGAGATTCCCTTTGGTTCACGAGATCGGAAAAAAATCTAGTAGTGAACTTGTTCTCATTCTTGGAAGAATGTGACTGTCGCCAATAGGAAGGAACGTTCAAATGCTATCTATTCAATTCGCGGATGCGTTTGGCTGTTGTTCAAACGTTTAATAGTATTTTTCTGTGAACCGAGAAAATAAAAATAGTTTAAAGCCCTGTATTACTGTTAACCCTGGCGTACAAGGGGGGAAAGGATCCCCCCCCCCTAAAGTCGTTCTTTTTTGTTGCTGAGTAAAATTAGTTAGTACTATCCACTTTAGAGACCGGTCATTATTTATCAGGGGTGGAGGCATTCTACGTCACCCATAGCCCTTTCGTTTCTCTTAGCCGGCCTTGGCACGTCAGAAATACGGAGGGCTCTGGGGACATAGGATTTTTGAATTAATTCGAATTTTTTTGATTGGCTGTTTGGAACAAAGAATTCCTAAACGGAAGTCGAAAATGTAACGACTCTCTCATAACATTCTATTCGATTAGCATCATGACTGCATACATGAAGACCGGAAGTCCTAGAATCTAGGACTGGAAATCCTGTGTCCCCAGAGGGCTCTTTGTTTCCTCGTGCCAAGGCCCAGCCGGCTAAGAGAAACGAAAGGGCTATGGGGACGAGAATAATTTCGCTACGCCTTAATATAACGAACTCCGGGGGGGGCCCCCCCGGGGGTGGGGTTAAGGGGGGTCGAGGGCCCACGAAATTGTGGAAAAAGTGGGCTAACAAATTATGACCCTCCCCCACACTGGAACCAAAAATTGTGACCCTCCCCAAGTTGGAGTCTATTAAGGGTGCCCGCGGGTATTTCCAGGAGCGGAGGTGCTATTTTAAAAATCGAATTTTGGGCATGGAAAGTTAAACCGATTTTTCTTATTTTTCGGTAGTCGTAATGACAAACTAGAACTATAAAAGAAACGAAATAAATGAACAGGAAATATCAGCATATTTAAATTACTCTATTTTTATTATTACGGCCACCTTGTTAGAAACCCCATTTTTACTCCCATACAAACTCTGTATTTTTACATTCTCGTAAGCGGACATCCCCGTAAGCGGCCGCGGACACTTTCCGAGATTACGACTTAGACTTTTTCTTTGTTTTTAAGCTCCCGTAAGCGCACACCGCAAAGAGAATCATATAAAAAAACCTCTGTATCTTGTATTAATCAATCAACTTCACATCGCCGTTCGTCACAATGATTTTACTGTAATTACAGAACCATATTTCAGTGTTTGTTTTGTCGTCATTCACGTCCGGTTACATTTTGAAACACAAGCTCCCGTAAGCAACCATCTATCCCTTTACACCTCTAGTGGCCCCTTACAAGAACCATTCTCGTAAGCGGCCAGCACCAGTTGCAGACACTTTTTTCGCGTCCCGAGGGTGTCCGCTTATGAGAGCTTCGACTGTAATACTATTTTTCTAAACGCAAAGATAGCTTTTTTATTACTGTCAATAAGTTAAAATTATCCAAAAATTCATTTGAGCAAGTTTCAACGAAATCGGCTGGGTAGAAATCGCTGCACAGTTGACTGTTATAGATTTCAGCTTCGCCAGTTGTTACAACAACGCTTGAGTAATGTTTCGATTGCATTGACAGGTCACTTACTTCTCTTCTTTTTCGATTCGCCATCGATGTAAGCCTTACAGTATCTTTTAATAAAAGTGGAAACAGAGAGAAAGAAACTAGACACCCAATTCTTTTTTTCTTTATTGGGGGGTCAATTTTACCAGAATTGAAATCAACTTTGTTTTGATACGCCGCGACGTGTAAACCTTCTACAAATTTGCATAAATTGAATTCAGCGAAGACTGAGAATAATTTGATGACGGCATATGGGCTATTTTCAAAAGTCGAAACCAATTATAGAAGTCGTTTTGCTTTGCCAACGTAACAATTTAAGAAATGAAGTATAAAGGGAGGGCAAAATATTAATGTACGTGACATCCTAAAAATAACATTTACATTCCAGCGTGTTAGCCGATTGAAATCTACATTCCCTGCAAAGATTTTCGCCGTAGTATAAGTCGATGTAAATTCGCCGTACATAATTTTTTAAGGCACTTTATACTATGAATAAAACTTCTTGTTGTTAAAAATCTCGTTGTCAAAATGCGCGAAGGGTTTTTTCATAGTTCATTCCTTATGATATCCAAATCACGGAAACGTCTTTTTCGAAGCTTTCCAGTGAAACTAAAGACTCGCACCGGAGCCGCTATGACTTTTAAAACCTTCTTAATTCTTATTTTTGGGGCTATATTTGATAAATGTAGGATTGTCCATGCCTTATTCCGAGCAGAAAGCTAGTTTCGAAAATATTTGCTCCCTCGGACAACTGTTTTATGTGGGAAAGATAGGAAACACAATAGTAAGAAATTGCGTGACGCGCGTTACGACCGTTAAAAATAGGCTTTGTTTATAGAACTCCTAAAATTCGAAAAGCTCAGTGCCCAAAACTTTTTTTCTTGTTTCTAGTACACCAACCCTAGTACTAATAGTGGATAGTGTCCAGGGCTCTAGATCGCGTTAAACTTTTGAGAAAAATCTCTCTAACCAACAGTATGTTTGCGTGATTTTTGCGATGGCTCTTTATGGGGTGTTTAAAAAAAATCATAATTAATTTTTGTTAAGTCCGATTTCAAATATTTTAACATGAACTAATCAACAAGACATAAAATAAAATGATATACAAGTTTCATTTCATTTGAGTTAAAGAGTAATTTTTCAGCGCGTTGAGCGCGACGCCTAAATTTGACTCGAAACAGGATGATTTTTTCGGTTTTTGACCGTTCTCAGCAATCATCGCCAAAAATATTGACAAATAACACTACAAGCCAAAATATTGCTATTTTTGTTTATCATATGGATCAATTGTCTTGCACAGAAAATTTGAAGGAATTCTGTTCTGGGCCGAAAATCGAGTGGTCGGTTCTTACACGGACGCCCACTTAATACTCCTTTTCTGTGTGTTACGTGTGTTTCGTGGTGTTTCGCGGCCGTTTTAAAGCGATTCCAAGGAATTTTAGTTTCACTGTTGTCTCTTCCATATTAATAACTCCTGATATATGTTCCATGCAGCGCAGTTTTCTTTTTTTACCAAGGTCTCATTTACATATTTTAATATCTGCTTTCGCGTTTTCGATTTAGTGGTGTCGACTGGTGCTTTATTTATTGTAATTTAGTTTTATATGTTCCAAATGATATTATCGCAGACTCATATATACTGATAGGCTTCATCACTTCAGCCAAAAAGTCGCAATAGTATACTTGTTTATTTCGATCACTGTTTCTGTTTGCAGATCACTCGACCTTTAATAAATATTTTATTGCCGACGATTAAAGTGTCATTCCTTTCTCATTAAAAAAAAAGTAAGCGAAGGGTCGAGAAAACCTTCTGCAAAAGCTGATCTACATCTCTTTTTTTTTTCAAATATTTAATTATAAGCACAAAAACTGTGCCAAACGCAAAGATCGTCCCTTGAACAAAACGGGAAGAATACATGCTCATTCAAAAAGATTATTTCGTTTTCTTCGTTAGCTTGAGACTATTCATATTAATCTTCATTGACATCAAGAAACTATCCTAGAAACGAGTTAAACAAGATCCGGCTTGCGTACAATTCCGCACGGCTCCAACTTTTACATCTTGCTAGGTTCCGAACACTTGCTGACATGGTTCAGTCAGCGGCTTTACCGGTTAAACAGCCGGTTCTAAAGGTGTGTTCTTTATAACCGAAGTTTGCTTTAAATAACGGAGTTATGCCTATACTGCATTAGTTTTACACAATAAAACAAACAGAAAGAACTATACCTGGCGCTTTTTTGTTTTCCGAGGCAATTAACAACACAATTGCCATAAAAAACTGTGAATCAATCGCCATAACGTTAAGAAGGAGAATGAATCGCGATCACTCTTCCTTTCTTGTGTGAAGCCGTAACATATGAAAGAAAAAATCAACTCACGTGATCAAAAGGGAAATCTATTTAATGGCATAAGTATTGTTTTGCGCAGTGGCAGTTCCGAAAAAAAAAAGAACAACCACTAGTTTTCTAAATTTGAAATGGTTACGTCAGCTTACACGGCCCATTTGTTCCTAAACAATTGTATTGTACAAAGCTGGTCTGCGATACTACTTTCGAAAACATTAATGATTTCTGTCAGGTTCATTGCACTCTTCCTAACTCTTTGTCGCCTTTTTTGTTTTATTACCAGAAAGAGCAGTGTGAGATGTTTACAAACATACCCGTAAAACCATTACTCCTTACTCTCTTCTTGGGGTTTTGACACGTTATGTCAATAGGACAGTTTCGATATATTAAAATTCAGCTCTGTAGCCAGGCCTGGGGGACACAAACAAAAGAAAGGCTTCATCACATAACCATTAGTATACTAATTTATTTCGATCAGTGTTACTGCTTGCAGAACAGTCACTCGACCTTGAAAAAATATATTTAATTGCCGATTAAAGTTTCATTCCTTTATCATTATAAAAAATAGTCGACAAAACCTTCTACAAACGTCGATCTACATTTTTTTTCAAATATTTAATTATGAGCACATAAGCTGTGCCAAACGTAAAGATCGTTCCTTGAACAAAACGGAGAGAATACATTCTCATACAAAAGATGTTTTCCTTTTTTTCGTAGCTTGAAACTATTCATATTAATCATCATTGACATAAAGAAGCTGTCCTTTTGATAAGTTTAACAAAATCCGACAGTCTCGCAATTTTAAGTGCAACTCAGGCTTTTCAATGAATCTTGCTAGGTTACAAACACTTGGTGACATAGTTCAGTCAGCGGCTTTATCAGAAAAACAGCCGGTTCTTAAGGTGTGTTCAATATGACCGAAGGTTTGCTTTAAATAACGGGGGTTTGCGTGTACTGTATTAGTTTTACACAGTTACAAACAGAGGGAACTTTACCTGTTGCTGTTATGTTTGCCCAGGCAATTAACAACAAAATTGTCGTAAAAATCTGTGAATCAATCGCCATAACGTAAGAAATGAGAATGAAACTGAATGACGATGACTCTTCAGTCCTTTCTTGTGTCTGATGGAGCCGTAACATACGATAGAAAACAGTGACGCAACTCACATGATGAAAGGGGGAATCTTTTTAATGGCGGAAGCGTTATTTTGCGTAATACGCCTTTGTCACGCTTCCGCCATGTTGGATTGAAAACGAGGCTAGCCGTGCATCCCTGGAGCCACGGCAACATGGCCGCTGCCGCGAACTTCGAATGCTGGACGAAATCGTTGAAAGCTCTTCCAGAAATCTCGCAAAAATTGGTCGAAGAATGGGCGAAGCTTGAAGCTAAGGTACCAAAAAAAGTGTTACTTCGAGCATATAGTAATTTTTGCGAAGGATACATCTTCGACGTCGAAGGTATTGTAATGTTTGAACTACGGCTTCTGTAAGTTTTGTCGGTTTGTATACTATACAAATGTTCTTAGACTTTATACTAAAAGTGTAATGAATTCACAGTGAAATCTGTCGGGCCAAGTGAGACAAACGTAAGGGCACGCAGTTATAAATCACAGCGGAAAAACGATGAACCTTGGAGGCTTCAGGTAGAATTATAAGTTTCGCTTTATTTTGCTTTTTATTTCTGTATGCATGATAAGTTAAAATAAATCTGAATAAATTCATTTGCATCTTATGTCTTACTTTAAAGGTTGAATGTTAAATACAACCAAGAATTTCAGACGATTAGAATCCTGCAATATCGGTTCTAGTCACGTTGGTGGCTTGCAGTCTTTGTTGTTGTTTGTTTTTCCACATACATGATCAGTTGCAAAAGTTTATGTTCTTTAATTAGAGTTTGTGTTAACGGTTTAACGCCGCTTTTTTCTTTTCTGAGGCGTTTCACTGTCATTTGATTGGTTTCAGTTTCACCAGTCACCCAACAGAAAACTGAAACTAAAGTTTATGCATAGTGCTCAAATAAGCTCTAATTTGTGAGTTCATTGTGCTAAATTTAAAGTCGACAGACATAGTTGCATTTCAATGAAAAATGGGGTATAAGTGTCCCCATTTTTAGCTAAATACTCAGACGCAAATGAAGTTTATTATTCATTCATTCATTAATTCATTCATTTATCATTCATTCATTCATTTATCATTCATTCATTCATTCGTTCATTCATTCCTCTAGATTACATTGACAAAAACACCACACACCAAGATTGTTTCGACTGAATGTGGATGTGAGGCAGGCAGGGGAAAATGTAACCATGTTATAGGTTTATTACATCTGTTGGCCCACTATCAGGCACTTGGTCTTGAAACTGTCCCCCCAGCCATTTCAAAAACATCTTTACCACAAACATGGAATGTACCCAGCAGATCACACGGAGTAATTCCTGGGGAGGTTCAAGATCTTACAATACAGAAGGTCAAAATTCCAGCTGGGCCTGCAAAAAGAACAGATGGAATTCGTTCTACTTTATACAACCCTATTCCCCAGGTTGTTGGTGACATTTCTATTGTTGAAGAGCTCAGAAAAGGAATTGCACAATTTCCATCAGTACAACTCAACACCTTATTACCTTCATGTTCAAATATCACTAAAGTTGGCAGTAAGTTTGGGGAAATTTCAAAGGGTTCCATGATTTCCTACCAACAAAGGATCAAGCCCTCCCACAGTAAAAAAGTACACATAAACATTGATGCCCCAGATCCTCCATTATTTACCTTACCTCCTGTAAGTCAGGCATATTCCACAGTGCTCACCAACTCACAAAATAACTTTATAGATGGTTTACAGTTGTCTGTAGCACAGGCGAATTTATACGAAAAGGAGACCCGGAACCAAGCAGATGACTCCATGTGGCATGAGCTCCGCGCGCAAAGAATAACAGCTAGTAAGTTTAAGGACATCTGTTGTCGCAAAAAAGATTTCGAGTCACTAGTAACACGCTTTAGGAAGAAGACGGTTCAAACCGCTGCAATGAAGTATGGGATCGAGAATGAAGAAAATGCTGCCGTGAGCTATGCTGAAATTACAAACCTGAATGTTTACCCCTGCGGTATTTTAATTAACCCATCATGTCCTCATTTAGCCTGCTCTCCTGACCGCAGAGTGTATGACCCAGCAGAAACAAATCCATGGGGAACTCTTGAAATAAAGTGCTCCTTGTCTGATTCCGTCGTCGAGCTACCATACTTAAAAGAGGTTAATGGCACATTAAAACTAAAGAAAACCCACAGTTACTACTACCAAGTAAATGGGCCTCTGCTACTCTCTGAGAATGAGTGGGTTGATTTTTTTGTCCTGTGTAAGAATGACTATCATTTGGAAAGAATTAGAGTAGAAAGTCAGATGCTAACAACTATGAAAGACAAACTGGACCTTTTTTATTATGAGTACTTTCTGCAAAGCTTGATGAAAACTTGATCTCTAACTTGATCTAATAGTATTGTTCCTTGTTACTTAACAATGAATGTAAAAGGTAGTTGAAGCAAATGCTGCATGTGAATGACAAATGTACTATAAGGGATCGTTCATTTTTTATGGGGTTGGGGTGGGGGGGGGGGGGCTGGTGGGATTTGATAGATAGTCACTGTTATATATAATGGCCCCCCTTCTTCATTGAAAATTTTACCTGACCCTCCTTGAAATCCAATATTTTTTTGATGACCCCCCCCCTCCCAAAAAAAACAATAATCAAGATAAATTAAAATATATCGAGCATTGTGACAAAAGAATGTATAAGTGTACAAAAATCACATCCCCAAGTAGCTTGCATTGCCTCAACTGTTTATTGTGGATGGCATCTGTTAGTATGTTTTTTCTGCATAATTTGTAACCAATAAGTTGTTGGGTCGAGTTAATGGGATTTGGCACATAACAAAGAAGGGGGTTCAGGGCCATGCTCCCCCGGGAAAATTTGAATTTTCAGAACCTCAGGAATGTTATTTTGGGCATTCTGGCAAGATTTTTTCTGCTCTTACAGATGCCTCTTTTTAGTGACACCCCCCTTACAGACCATTTTTTTGTGGCTGGCACCCCCTTTGAAGCCAATTTTTTTGGATGCCCCCCGCCCCCCTCAAATCCCACCCGCACCCCCTACCTCATAAAAATTGAACCGTCCCTAATTTGTAAAGTCTTTGGCTATGTTAGCTGAATGTCACTTCTCAGTATTTACTTGTAGCGCTGTATAAAGTGGGGTAATAACGCTACATTGACAACATTGAACAACATCAAACTTTTTTGGTGTTCTTTCTCATTGTTGGCTACATTGTACATGTTACTATTTACAGCAGTTTGGTCATGTCAGTTAAATAATATGTGAATGGGAAAAAGCTGTGAGATAAAAGTAAGAAAAAGTGTCCATACTTTTCAACACAATATAATTTCTAGTAAGTTAATTATAAGCTAAAATAAAGGTCCTTTGAAATTGGTCAAAAAACAACAAACACTCCACACCTGATTTACAGATCCTCCTAAGACTAGAGGTTGGACTCTGTCAAAAAAATGATATTCTTTGACTCGTCTTATAGCTCTCTCAACGTGTATTCGAAGTCTTGCAATTTCTTGGGTGTTGGAGACCTCTGATGATGTAAACTGTTTATTCCCAACTTTAGAACAACTTTTACTTTTGCCTAAGAATGGAGGAATTGCAAGTTTTACATTTACTTTGTTGAGAAGGTCATCGATCAAAAACCCCTTGTCTGCCATAACTTCAGTTCCTTCTTCCAGCAAGTCCAGAATTCCACTTTGACGAGTTATTTCTTTGTCTGATATGCTTCCTTGAAACAAAGAACTCACAAAAGAGACTGCTCCATTTGGGGATATCCCGACAAGGCCTTTATATGTGGTGTGGGACTTATAAGAAGAATAAAACTCAGAATTTAAAACCTTAGAACTTGGGGTCTGAACCTTTATCTCTGTACAGTCCAAGATCACACAAGTATGTGGGTATGTTGCTCTAAAACAATCCGGTAGGTTTGCCCGCACCTGGGCTTTTGAGGGCCAGATGGGTACCTGACCAAGCATGAAATAAAGAAAATTAGCCCATGTCAAAAATACTCTACTAACAGTACTGGGACTGACTTTAAACCTTACAGCCAAGTCCTCAATAGGAAAACCTTGCTTAATTCTGACTAGAAATAAAAAGAACTGATCAAACAATGGTAGGGTACACTTGGTGCTGGTTTCAACGCCTTCTTTTCTTTTGTAATCCACTGGCGATTGACCACTGCGCTGCACTTGGGACCATGTTGCCATGTTCTTAGCATAAGGCTGAAGCCAATTGAATACTGATTTTAAAAGTTCATAAGAACCGAATCCTGTGTAGAACTTTATCTGTTCCGGACCTTTTGAAAATCTTTCCAATCCAAACTTTTCCAACGACAAAACGGCAACTTGTTCCTCGAGTTCTGCAATTTGTTCCTCCAGTTGTGCTATACGATTCTTCAACTGTTCTTCAGCGGTTGGTTCTGAGTTTACCGAACTGCCTTCCAACTTACTGGCTTCTTCATCACTGGATGCATTCTTCTCAAACCGAAGTTTTTTACGTCGTTGGAACACATTCTCTGGTCGCTGCTGTGTTGTTTTGGTCCATGCAAAAACTGACGGCACTGCTTGATCCCTTAACCGCTTCCTTCCAGCCAACGTGGTTTGAATTTCATCTGTTTTAAAATGCTCTGAGCAAACCAACGTGGAGTCTTTTTGTATCTGTAAACAATCGCCGATCGATCTAATGTTAAATTGATTGTTTATACTGTGAAAAACTCCACAAAGGAAACTAATCATAATTACATAATTCACTATTGCTGCAAAAATCAACGTTTATTGAGCTTATGTTTAGGTCTTAGTCAAGCAAAGTCAAGAACAGCGATCGATCGTAAACAACCTATTTATGCACGATTTTTACCTTGAACAAAGGGCCTTCATCACGTCGTATGGCAATTATCCAAGCCTTTCTTAGCTGTCCATCCTTCGGGAAATTAAAAAACTTCAAATTTTTTCCGGTAGCAGATGATTTACGTTGGTCGTTGTTACACAAAGGAACACAACAATGATAGTGCGCCATCTTGGAAATTCAAATGATGCACGGCTAGCCTCGTTTTCAATCCAACATGGCGGAAGCGTGACAAAGGAGTATTGCAGTTGTATAAAAAGAACAACCACCTTTTAACTAAATTTAAGTTGGTTACGTCAACTTGCATCCGTTTGTTTCCAAACAAATGTTTTGTGCACAAATGCCCTGCGATACTTTCGAAAGAGTTGATGATTTCTGTCAGGTACATTGTACTCTTCCTTACGCTATTTGCCTTTCTTTTTGTTTTATCAGGGAAAAGAGCAGAGTGATATGTTTACAAACCTCATCGTGAAACCATTACATCCAACTCTTTTCTGGGGTTTTGACACATGTTGGCATAATATGAAACTTTCGATATATCAAAATTCAGCTTCGTAGGGAGCCCTGGAGGACACAAACAAAGGAAATTTTGCAAATATATTTATTCTTTTGTTTCTTCCCTCCAGGCCTCGCTGTCAAGATGAATTTTAATATATCGAAAGTAGCCTATCTGGGACAAAATACAAAAAGGGAATCCTGGCTTACAATATTACCTTACGACATAGTTGAACGAAAAATTGCTAATTAAATAAACCGCGCGATCACAATGCCCGAGGACTTCATCGCTAAAAAGCAGTCAAACATTTTACGCTTGTAAGGGATGAATGAACAGCTAAAACCATTGAGTAAATTCCTTTTTCAAAAATACGAAGAAAAAATTTGGGGGGGGGGGGGCACCGCCCACACCCCCTTGTACGTCCAAGGGTTTATCTGTCAGAGATAATAAATGAATCTGTTTTTACCAAGATTCCTGCAGTTGTCTTTTAAACCAAGGTCTCATTTACAGTTTTAAATATGTGCTTTCGTGTTTGCCTTTCTGTGCTGTCGACTGATGTTGTGTTTATTTTAATTTAGTTTTATAATGCTCCAAACGATATTATCGCAGACTCACAGGCTTCATCGCTTAAGCAAACCGTCGCAATGTTATATTGATTTATTTCGATCAGTGTTACTGCTAGCAAATCAGTCACTCGACCTTGAATGAATATTCCATTGCCTACAGTTACAGTGTCATTCCTTTCGAATTACAAATTGTAAGCGAGGAGACGAGAAAACCTTCTACAAAAGCTGATCTACATCTCTTTTTTTCAAATATTTAATTATGAGCACAAAAGCTGTGCCAAACGCAAAGATCGTCCCTTAAGCAAAACGTGAAGAATACATGCTCATTCAAAAGATGTTTTCGTTTTCTACGTTAGCTTGAAACTATTCATATTACTCATCATTGACATCAAGAAACTATCCTTGTTACGAGTTTAACAAAATCCGTCAATCTTACGTACAATTCCGCACGGCTCCGACTTTTCAATCTTGCTAGGTTCCGAAGGTTCAGTCAGCGGCTTTACCGGTTAAACAGCCGGTTCTAAAGGTGTGTTCTTTATATCCGAAGTTTGCTTTACATAACGGAGTTATGCCTATACTGCATTAGTTTTACACAATAAAACAAACAGAAAGAACTATACCTCTTGCTGTTATGTTTGTCGAGGCAATTAACAACAAAATTGCTGCGAAAATCTGTGAATCAATCGCCATAACGTTAAGAATGAGAATGAATCACGATCACTCTTCCTTTCTTGTGTGAAGTCGTAACATATGAATTAGAAAGAAGAAATCAACTCACGTGATCAAAAGGGGAATCTATTTAATGGCGTAAGTATTGTTTCGCGCAGTGGCAGTTCCGAAAAAAAGAACAACCACCAATTTTCTAAATTTAAAATGGTTACTTCAGCTTACATGGTACATTTGTTCCTAAACAACTGTATTGTGCGCAAATGGTCTGCGATACTACTTTCGAAATAATTAATGATTTCTGTCAGGTATATTGCACTATTCCTTACTCTTTCTGGCCTTTTTTGTTTTATTAGCAGAAAGAGCAGTGTGAGATGTTTACAAACATACCCGTAAAACCATTACTCCTTACTCTCTTCTTGGGGTTTTGACACGTTATGTCAATAGGACAGTTTCGATATATTAAAATTCAGCTTTGTAGCCAGGCCTGGCCTGGGGGGACACAAACAAAAGAAAGGCTTCATCGCATAAGCATTAGTATACTAATTCATTTCGATCAGTGTTACTGCTTGCAGGACAGTCACTCGACCTTAAATAAATATTTGATTGCTGACGATAAAAGCGTTATTCCTTTCTAATTATAGAAATAGTAAGCGAGGGGTTTTACAAACGCCGATCTGCATTTTTTTTAAATATTTAATTATGAGCACATAAGCTGTGCCGAACGCAAAGATCGTCCTCTGAACAAAACGGAAAGAACACATGATCATTTAAAAGATTTTTTCGTTTTCTTTGTTAGCTTGAAACTATTCACATTAATCATCATTGACTTAACGAAACTGTCCTGGTTATGAGTTGAACAAAAATATCAATCTGTCAATCTTGCAATTTTAAGTGCAACTCAGGCTTTTCAATCTTGCTAGGTTACGAACACTTGGTGACATAGTTCAGTCAGCGGCCCTGACCTGTAAAACAGCCGGTTCTGAAAGTGCGTTCTATATATCCAAATGTTTCCTTAATATACCGGGTTTATGCGTATACTGTATTAGTTCTACACAATAACGAACAGAAGTCGACAGAAGGAACTATACCTGCTGCTGCTGTGTTTGCCGAGGCAATTAACATCAAAATTGCCGTGAAAATCTGTGACTCAATCGTCATAACGTGAAAAATAAGAATGAAACTGAATCACGATCACTCTTCAGTCCTTTCTTGTGTCTGAATGAACTGTAATACACCATAGTAAAGCGCAACTCATATGATAAAAGCGGGAATCTATTCAATTGCGGAAGTGTCGTTTTGCGTAATTGCAGTTCTATAAAAAGAACAACCACCTTTTTACTAAATTTAAGTTGGTTACGTCAGCTTGCATTGCATCCTTTTTTTCCCAAACAAATGTTTTGTGCACAAATGCTCTGCCATACATTCGAAAAAAATGATGATTTCTGTCAGGGACAATGCACTCTTCCTGACGCTTTCTAGCCTTTTTTTTTTATAAGGAGAAAGGCCAGAGTGAGATCTTTGCAATCGTAATCCTGAAAACATTGCACCCAACTCTTTTCTTGCGGTTTTGACACATAATGTCTGCATAATATGACACTTTCGATATATTAAAATTCACCTTCGCAGCATGCCCTGGAGGACACAAACAAAAGGAATTTTGCAAGTTTATTTATTCTTTTGTTTTTCTCCTCCAGGCCTTGCTGTCAAGATGAATTTTAACATATCGAAAGTAGCCTATCTGGGACAAAATACAAAAAGGGAATCCTGGCTTACAATATTACCTCACAACATAGTTGAAAGACAAACTGCTAATTTTATAAATCGCGCGATCACAATGCCCGATGACTTCATCGCTTAAAAACCAGTCAATTATTTCACGCTTGTTAGGGATGAATGAACAGCAAGAACCATTGAGTAAATTCCTTTTTCAAAAATACGAAGAAACTTTTTTAAGGGGGCACCGCCCACACCCTCTTGTACGTCCAAGGGTTAATCTGACAGAGATAATAAATGAATCTTTTCTTTTACCAAGGTTCCTGCAGTTGTCGTTTTGTTTTCCAAGGTTTCATTTACATATTTTAATTTGTGCTTTCGTGTTTGCCTTTCAGTGGTGTAGACTGATGTTGTGTTTATTTTAATTTAGTTTTATATCTTCCAAACGATATTATCGCAGACGCACAGGCTTCATCGCTTAAGTAAACCGTCGCAATGTTATATTGATTTATTTCGATCAGTGTTACTGCTAGCAGATCAGTCACCCAACCTTGAATAAATATTTAATTGCCGACGATTAAAGTGTCATTCCTTTCTCATTATAAAAATAGTAAGCGAGGGGTCGAGAAAACCTTATACAAACGGCGATCTACATTTTTTTTTTCAAATATTTAATTGTGAGCACATAAGCAGTGCCAAACGCAAAGATCGTCCCTTGAACAAAACGGGAAGAATACATGCTCTTTCAAAAGGCTTTTTCGTTTTCTTCGTTAGCTTGAAACTATTCATATTAATTATCATTGACATAAAGAAAGTGTACTTTAAATGAGTTTAACAAAATCCATCAATCTTGCAATTTTAAGTGCAGCCCAGGCTTTTCAATCTTGCTAGGTTGCGAACACTTGGTGACATAGTTCAGTCAGCGGCTTTACCGGTAAAACAGGCGGTTCTATATGTTCTATATTTATATACCAGGTTTATGTGTATACCGTATTAGTTTTTTTGTTTACACAATGACAAGCAGAGGGAACTTTACCTGTTGCTGTTATGTTTGCCAAGGCAATTAACATCAAAATTGCCATGAAAATTTGTGAATCAATCGCCATAACGTACAGAATGAGAATGAAACTGAATCACGATCACTCTTCAGTCCTTTCTCGTGTCCGATGGAGCCGTAACATACGATAGACAAACGCAACTCACATGATGAATAAGAGGGAATCTATTCAATGGCGGAAGTGTCGTTTTGCGTAATTACAGTTCTATAAAAAGGACAACCACCTTTTTACTAAATTTAAGTTGGTTACGTCAACTTGCATCCTTTTGTTCCCAAACAAATGCTTTGTGCACAAATGCTCTGCGATACTTTCGAAAGAATTAATGATTTCTGTTAGGGGTGAATTGTACTCTTCCTTACGCTCTCTGCCTTTTTTGTTTATCAGGGAAAAGAGCAGAGTAAGATGTTTTTCAAAAACTCATTAATAATTCATAAGCCCATCAACCTATCAACTGGTCGATAATACGTCACGTGGATCGACTTTATATTGATAAAACCTCTTCCTTATTAGTATGCGGTGTTTTATCAGATATAAAGTCACTGCACGTGATTTATGAATATTAATTACAATACATCAACTAGAACAACAAATGGTGGTGAATATTTAATGTTCTTTACACACGCAGTACATTTACTTTTGTACAAAATTAATAGTACAGTTGTTAAATACAGATCCAGAAAAATTCTGTACCTTTCACCATTCTCTTTGCACACTTCTTCGACAAATTTAATCAGCCAAAAGTTCAATGACTCAGCGCGCCGTCATACTGGTTATGTCAGTGCCCAAGCGTTGCACTTTAATGAGTTGTCAGTTCTGAAGGCGCAAGGCTCGATTGCTGGACTTCTGTTTTTCCTACCATTCTGCCATTCTCGAAAAATTTTCAAGGACCACTTTGTCGCTGCCTGTGTTGACTTTGGGGTAGCACTTTCTAATAATTTCCTCTCTTCCTCGGCATTTTTAGGTTTCCGAAAAGCCCTGGAAGTGGACGCCATGTCCTCTTCGTTCAGTTCAAAACACGTGTGAGATTTGATTTTCTTGCATACTTATTTTCTACGTAATATTTTTTTTCGTATGCTAATTTCCAACGCCACAGAGGCATCGATGATATGAACTCTATTGGGACACGCTTATTTAGGAATGTCTTTGAAGCCGTTCAATAAACTCGCAGATCGTGCTTCATCAAGTCTAAAACACTCGGCTGCGCCTCGTGTTTTAAACTTGATAAAGCACTCCTGCTTGTTTATTAAACATTACACAAATCTCATCGTGAAACCATTACACCCAACTCTTTTCTTGGGGTTTTGACACACGTTGGCATAATGTGAAACTTTCGATATATTCAAATTCAGCTACGTAGGGAGCCCTGGAGGACACAAGCAAAAGAAATTTTGCAAGCTTATTTATTCATTTCTTTTGTTCCTCTCCTCCAGGCCTCGCTGTCAAGAAGAATTTTAATATATCGAAAGTAGCCTATTTGATAGGCTCGATTTCCGCCGCCTTTTCGAGTCCGGTCTTTGTTGGCTGGAATTTGAGCCTACCTATTTGAGGCATTATACAAAAGGGGAATCGTCGCTTGCAATATTTGCCTCACAACATAGTATATGTGAGACAAGTTGCCAATGAAATAATTCGCGCGAGCGCGATGCCCGATTATTTCATCACCTAAAAAGCAGTCAATCATTTCACGCTTGTTACCTTTCACGACTGACTAGTTTTTTCAGTAGGCAAATGACAATACAGCTGAAGTATTAAACAAAAGAATCTAGACATTTCTTTTAAGGCTTTGGCTGTTAGAGGCAGCATAGATCGAGTACGCTACGGAGAAAACAAAAAAAATATTGGTTATTACAATACACGCTGACGACAACAAAATGGCAACTGCCTTGGTTCAACGATTTTCATTGTCGCCGAAACTCTACTGATTTCTGATTCGATCCACTGTCTTCGCGATTAAACAGTTAACTAACCGGTTCAAATGTCATATTAAGCATTTAATCTGGTTTTAAAAATCAAATACAGTAAACACCCGCATATAAGAACAAGTGGATTAAGAAGATGTATGTAGGCTGAAAGTTGGCCAGTAAAGCGCCATATATATAAGAACCAATGCAGCCCGATAAATTAAACATATTCTTATATAAAAAGAAATAGGATGCAAGAATACGAAAGCAATACAGTAAGTCATAAAATTTAAAAAAGTACTTATATTAGTAATAGCATTTTCGTAATTTATTTATTTGAAATTAAATATATGTTGTTTAGTGTAAATAATTAAACACTATATCTAGTAATGTAAAACGTAAAGTATTTCTGAAAAAGGAAAAAAAAAATAGAACATTCTAAAAACAATTTCAGGCTGATTTCTCACTAAGCAGCTGGTAAATAAGAACTAAACCAGCCTGAAACCCGAAATCAAGGTATTATATACGGATGTTTACTGTTTAACCTGATTTTTTCTCTGTCTTTCGGGCTAAAAATTGCAACTGCTTATTAATTGCTACGAACACGCCGCTTAGATCATTTCATCCACTCGGAGAAAAAAAAAAATACCGGCAAGCCAATTTGGTAGTTTCAGCATTTCCATTCCTTTTTCGATAGATAATTTTATTTTGTTCACTTTTAAACCTTTAAGGATGCTTGTGTATTTCCTTAAAAGAGCTATATCACGGTATTTTAAGTCATTTTTCTGTTTGCTGTTAAATTGAAGGAAACCTCAAAATATCGATTTTGTAAGGTAGAAAAACACCAACAGAGAATAAAATCCTGAAAATAATTAAACAAGGATGGTTTCGACTGACGAAGATTTCAAGACGGATTATGAATAACAAACTTGAAAATAATACTAATAATAATTTTCAAGTTGAGTGGTCCGTGACGTAGCTTCTTTTAACGATGCAAACGAAAAGACGAATTGTAATGGAAACGGATAGAAATAGCAGAAAGTGACTAATGGCTTGAAACAATGTTCGCTAGACGTTGGCAAACCAAAAATCTGCCCTGCATCTGTAGCGTTGCCAACTATGATCTTTAAATCTCTCACTAATCCATTTAAAGGGTATTATAACAGGACTTTATATACTATCATATTTGGGAAATGGATGGTTGGACACGATTTTTACGATCGTGTGCATGTAGACACCAAGGATTATTTTAGTTTCGCGTAAACAGCTTAAGATCGAGTGCAAGTGTGTTAAGACACTGTCAAGGTTAAATCCCAGCAGAAGATGATGTGTGCTCCTCAAAGAGCCATTGTTCGCGAAACAGAAGGTAAAACAGCTGGTCTTACGACTCTGTTCTTTTTGGCTAAAGGAACTGATAGGACGAAGCGCCGTCGAAACTTGACTTTACAAATAGCATACAGCATCGGGTTAAGGAAAAACGAAATCTTGGCAAAGACACTACATGTACTGGTAGCTAAAGGATTAACCTTTTGTCCTAGAACTAAAAGGAAGGACACTATAGCGTAAGGTGACCACGGGATTAAAAAAGCAGCTATGATAGCTAAAAAGTACATGGAAGATTTACGATGTTTCTTCAGAAGCGCCTGTCTCGCAGTCATTGCGAAACGACTTCCTTGGGAAGTATTAACAGCAATCTGTTTGGAAACTTGGTGGATCTTGTAATAGCAAAACGTGATCATGGCCAAGGGTAGAAAATAGCAAGTGACAACGACAACTCCAAAGTATGCCTGATCGCTTGGAACAGATGATTCCCATTGAACTGAGCATGTTACATTTGTTCCTTCTAGGCCATATCTTGACCACCCGACCAAAGGTGCCACGCTGAAGCCAAACGAGTAAATCCAAGAGGCCAAGATTATCAACACCACTTTCGTCTTGTCAAAATATGAATCTCTTGTAAGAGATCTAGTTATTGTCAAATACTTTCCCGCTGAAATGGCAGCCAAGTGAGTGATAGAAACGAGGGCGAGTAGAAATATCAAGAAGGCATGAGCCTTGCACCCAGCCATGCCAAACGGCCATTCCTTATGGAAATGCCTTGCGATCGACAGTGGAATAGCTATCGCGCAAGAAAGAAAATCACTTACCGCGATACTGAGAATAAGATATGTCGGTGCTGAAATGCGACGATGGATATTTCTACAAATTGTAAAGATCACAATTCCATTAAATGTGATTCCAAAAAGGCAGACCAAAATCTCGGTGATCACGAAGATTGTGTTCCAGCTTGCGAGACGTCCTTCATGCATGCTTTTCAGACATTGCCTCGAGGCTTATGATCTTGGCAAACCGTTTTGTCAAAAGTGGGTCGTTCTCTTCGTGAACTGAGGTTTCTGTATGCGTTTCAACCAAGGCGTTGAAGCGCATCCGGCATCCTTTGCTATATCATTTTCGTGTCTGTTCTGTTTGCTGCGCCGGTTCCGTTAAAGCGCTATCAGGATGTTTAGGCTTCACTTAGACATTTTAACATCCAGTCGGCAATTTAAAAGGAATGAAGAAAACCGTTTCCTCCAAAATCAGTAATCAAAGCGCATTTCACCTGTTTGTTATTATGTCTATTCATACTCTTCACCAGGAAATATCACGGCAAAAACTGTACACTTTGGTAACTTTGCGAGCTATTTGTTCAACGATTGCTTTGCATGATAGGCAAATTTGCCGAAGCAATTAATTACCTCGTTGCCAGGTTTTCAGTGAATAAAATTGGCTGTTTAATGTAATACTTTTAAGATTGACAATAACATTGTTTTGTAACTGAACTGTTCATTTAGATCTTCTTTTCGAATCAATCTGGTTTATACAGAACGCGGAAAATGCAAAAATGCGGAAAACAAGTATCCTTGCATTACTAGAATATGTTGCGAGGGTTAAAATCCGTAGGGTCTTTTTTGATCTTTTTTGTTTTGTCTTATAAGTACTTCTAGATAAAGGTAAGAGCATTAAACCATCAAGACGTTTCCAACAGCGATGGAACACATGCAGTTTCGATTTGAGATACTGAACGGACCTGAACGGTATATTATAATGTGTTTTCTTAATTCTCGTTTTTGAAGAATGCAAAGAGATAACTACAAAGGTTTCAAATTTAATTTATCAGTACTTTTTTTTATTTACTTGCCTTTGTTTATAGATCAAAAGAATGAACCTGTTTGGCGGTATTCCATGCGCCACAAAATAATCAGTTTTATTTTAGCGCCTAAAGGCCAAAAGAATTAAAGCACAGAAATACCGTATCATCAATCGTAAATCTTTCGTTTTGGTGAATGTATTACTTTGTTGTAAATTTTAATAACCAGTTTATTTCAATTAAGAACTATTAAATTCATGTTTGAGTTTATGTGAGGCCTTGAACATACTTAACGACTTCCTTGTTTTGATTAATTGGGAGATCCTTGTAAAACAAACCGCTAAAACAAAGACATAAAATGGATCCAACCGGAAGAGGTAAAAGCGTTAATAACGGTTTCTGAACTAAGCTTTCCTTAATTTGTCTAAAGCAGGCATGTGTTTTTTTTTTAAATTCTTTTTGAAATTTTTTTTCTGCTTTAATTTATAGTCATAAACAGAATTTTACTCGACGCAGAAATCGTCAAAATGAAAGCCAAGGTTGTTATTCCTAAATTATCATCCGTTCTAGATGGACGCCATTGTTAACGAGAAACCTTACAATCAATACTGCAGCAGAAAAAAACATAGTTGATGGATTACACGAGATAATATATATAGATAGTCAGAAGCGCCGGTATATTTCAAGGAAAAATAATTATAATCATTTAGTTCAGTTGGCGGATCGACTAGAATGATTGGCCCACTGAAAAACGTTTCACCCGTCCACCCATTTTTTTGCCTCCTTTTACCGGAGGGTTGGGATGCAAGAACGTCAATTATTCAAGGAAATACTGCCTATGACAAACAAAGACTGCTGTAAATTTTTTGAACTTTTCAAATTAATTTTTATTTTTTTTAAAAAAAAAAAAAACAAAAATATGATAAAAAAAAAAAAAAAATGTGAAAAAAAAAAAAAAAAGAGAGAGAGAAAAAAAATAAAAAAAAAAAAAAGAAAAAAAGCATTTACACATATAACTTTTTTCTGCAAACTGTAAAGTGCTCATGTTTTGTTGAAACCTTGCGCCAATGAAGTTGCACAAGTAGTTATGTATATCATGATATAGAGCTGATTTACAAGCATTCATTGCTTACTCAGGGACGGCGGAGCAATTTTCCAAGTGGGGGGGCTGACTAGTGACTTGAAGTGGGGGGGGCTTAAAATACTTTTCTCTTAGTAAGTCTTTATTTTTCGGAAATTCTGGGGGGGATAAAGCCCCTCCAGCCCCCCCGGCTCCGCCGTGCCTGTTACTGCATGACAAAGATATATAACTTCTCTTGAAATAATCAACAAGTTTTGAAATCAAAACATCTAGAAATTATATTCTTTCAAGGTTAATGCCAATCTACGAAGAATATCAAATATTTGATATCTGATAAAATATGACTACTTCCTTGCTTTATGCGCCGGGTCACCTGGAGACCTGAAAATTAAAGTTAGGGAATTACTTTTGTGTTTCTTTCCCTGTGCGCAAACAATAGTATGGTTTTTGTTTTTCAGTTTTAAAAGCTAACGTGAAGCTGCAAAAACTATCACGAGCATAAACTCATTCCTTGTCGTTTTGTGCTGGCGTTCATTTCTCCGCGTTCAACGATCGAAAAAATACAACAATTGAGGGCTGTGAACAGTCTATAACTGCCTTGCGTTACATCTGTCACTGATTTGCATCTATAGGGCAACCAGTTACCTCTACGTTGTTTTGAAGATGCCAAAATATTGTGGCGCACTTTGCTATCGAAAATCGTAAAACTCGCTGCAGCCCACGTTAACCTCTTCGACAAAGTTAGAACCATTTCGCTTTACTGGAAACAAGTCAACATAAGCCAAACAATTGAGATAGAAATACACTACTGAAATTAAAATTAATTTATCGGAATTTTTGCTTACATTCGGTTGACAGCAAAACAGATCTTAATCTTTTGATAATCAAATATTTCACCTCTTTTAAAACTCTTAGATGATCATATAAGTCTCTAACAAAATCAGGTTTTCTTGATTGCTTTCAAGGTGAAACAAATACTACCTTTCCAATGAATGATTTCGCGAATAACTTGCATGAAGATATGAAATAGTCAAAATAAAGAGAAAGTCAAAATTGAATACAAGCGATGTGGGTTTTTGTGGTCTTCCTATATATCGAATTAATTTGCCTATTCATTTATTTCATCATATTCAGGTCTTTTCGAAATTTAATATTATGACGACTTTCAGGTTTCGTCAATGTAGCCAGCTCAAGCAAATATCAAAACAGAAAACTCAGTAAAAGCTTTACGTTATTTTCTTTCACTCCTGCTCTTTTGTCTCAAGAAAAGCAAGAAAGTTAGAAGGCACTTTAACTTTCATTTTTATTCTTTTTGTGTAGCAAACATGAAAGAAACATGATACAAATTAATTTTTTGTAAACTCAAATATTATAAACAGTCTTGCATTATTCAGTTGTGGTTATTCGTAGCTCGTTTACTTCACGTCAAGCAATAATCTTTCAATTGTAACAAATTTGTTATCCACAAGTTGCATCTTCGAACACTTTTTCCTGTTCCTGTTCTTTGTAACTATGATTCCGCGGAGGCTAAAAACGATATCTACTATTGCGCTCTGTGCTTTAGCCTTATGTGTGATGTTGAACGCAGTAGTGTTTTTGAAAACTGTCAAGTCAGCTCAAAGAGGTATAGTAAATAACTTTTCTACTATGTGCATTTTCTTCTACAAATAAACTTCACTGCTGCACAGCTAGAGCTGACTCAGTCGTAATAATGTGATCAACGCATAATTCTCGCTGGTTCAACCCCAGTATAACAGGGATGAAATCAAACTGAATGATAAACTGTAACTATTATGGTTTCGTTGAAACGTTTCATAATACCATCTTTGCCACCTTTGCTGAACTGAATTAAATTAAACACCTGGATTGCATGTATTTTGCTGTTGTATGTATTAACGTTTATTTCATTTTTAACAGTCTCTTCCATGCAGAGAACCTTGAATGTTAATTTGCTGGAACCGAGAAATACAGAGGTAAGTTCTGCCTAAAAATTGTGCTGGCATACATTCATGGCGAAAACTGAAAAGGGTCAAAATTTGTCATTGTGTTTTTGCATAAAATGTGAAGCAACTTGTTCACAATTTCCTTTTGCAATCTCTCCATTTCAGGATGACAGATTGCCTTTTAGCACAGAAGAAAGACAACGCGAACTTAAAAGTCATCTGACTGATTATTGCCGAGCAAATAAGCATAAACGAGGTTTGCCGAGCCTGTATCGTCTTCACATTATTGAATCGCCTCAAATTGTCTTCTGTATGGTTCCTAAAGTAGCCAGTCGTCAGTGGAGGGCTATATTTAAGCAACTGCGCCTGCGCAAAGGGCAAATGCGAGCTAATCTGGATCAATACGACGCAACAGATATCTCCAGTTTCCTAAGGAACTCGTACAAGTTTATGTTTGTTCGAGAACCTTTTGAGCGTTTGTTATCAGCTTACAAGGATAAATTTGTTTCAACAAGGCCAGTGGATCGACATATGCTCGATACTTACGGAAGAAAGATTATAAGGAGATTTCGTCCGAACGCCACCCAAAAGGCACTGCAAGCCGGTGACGACGTCACCTTCCCAGAATTCATAGAGTACATTTTAAAAGAAGGTATTCACGAGGGCCTGAATTGGCATTGGAATACGTATGAAGATCAGTGTAGGCCTTGTAGTGTGGAATACAACTTCATAGGACGCTTTGAATTTCTTACCCAGGATGCAGAGTATGCATTGAAGAAAGCTGCAGTTTATAATTTGACTCTGTTTCCGAGCAAGACTAGTTATTCAAAAACACACCAAGAGTTGATAAAGTATTATTCACAGATCCCCCTCGACTGGATTATACAGCTTGGTCGTGTTTACCGCAGCAGTTTTGAGATGTTTGGATATCCTTTTCCAGGTCCCCTCCAGGTCTTGTTTTATAACGTCACTGGTTAGACTGGAAAAGCTGGTCAAACTGGACAGTCTAGACCGACTGGTTAAACTGTTTAGAGCAATATAGCTGGTCAGACTGTTATAACTGGTCAGGCTGATATAGCTGGTCAGACTGACGTGACGGGTCAGACTGGACATTCTGGTTTGACTGGTATAATTGGCCCCACTGGTAAACTCTAGGGAAGGGGGAGAAATTTCCTTTTTGACGTTATCTGAGTTGACGTATTTAAAAAATGATGAATCATAAAGAAACATCTATTACCACGTAAAAAGACCAATCGTTTCCTTTTGATTTATTGACTTATTTATTAGTATGTTGTTATTTACAAGTTAAGTATTTGGTGAATGGGTAAAAGGGCGTACTTCTGCAGATATTAAAAAACGTTTTCTTTTACTTAGAAGCGATTGATAGAAATGGGAAAATAATTGATAAAGGAAATTATCAAAAACAAGAAGCCGTTAAGCTTCAATTTATATTGAGTCAAAAATAAAGAGTGCATATTTTTCTTTTAAAGTACTGTACAAAAATGATTCAACATTATTAAGACGTTTTGGGATAATTTCTTATAGTGAACAATGCAAATGATCTACGAAAGCTGTTACACGACCTTGATCTTCAGAGAGATTTAAATCATCACCAACTAGATCCTTTTTAGAACACGAGAAAAGGATAATAAAGTAGAAATGTGGTAAAATAAGATGCTTCCTGTTGTTGTCCAGGCACAAGAGGTGTATTGTAGTATTTTTTTTTTCAATGCCTGGTTTAAAGCGAAGTATTGGGTTTTTAATGATGTAAAAAGCTAATTAGAACTCCAGTATAAAATTGGTCCCAACTGTGAATGATTACTACTTATTCCGGGTTTTAAAACTAATTTTTAAATCGTTGATCTAGATGATGACCCATGTTGCACGAATTTCTTGAACTAATCACAGTTCACATTGCCGATTTTTATCAGACCACTTGATGAAGAACATGTCAAACACAAATTCCAACTGAGCGCAAAACACAATTAGGGTACAATTACAGCTAAACGAAACAGGCATACTACAGTTTTAGGAAGTGGAAGATTACAATTCTACAGTAGTGGGACCGGCCTTCATTGCTTCTGTTTGGTAGTACGGCGGGGGTGCTTGCATCGGCGGCACTGCCCCTGGAGGTTGCGGAGGCTGTGCATATGCTCCGTAACCAGGATTCATTGCCATGCCAGGGGCTGGGTTATACTGACCAGCTTGAGAATAGGGATTGGGAGGCCCAGGTGGAGGCGGTCCCGGCTGCATTCCTGGTGGTGGAAGCGGAGGCGGGCCAGGCTGCATTCCTGGCGGTTGAAGCGGTGGTGGTCCTGGCGGCATTCCTGGAGCACGAGGATACTGTTGTGGGTTGTGCTGAGGATAGCCAGCAGCGGGTGGCGGATTCGATGCTACCGCGGTGGTGGTGGTAGTGGTAGTAACAGCTTGAGTTGTTACAACCCGCCGATTCTTTCTTTTTATGAGGTAAATGGCGAGGGCGATTATAAAGACTATGACGCCAATACCGACAATGACTCCGACCACGGTACTCACCATGCTCGCTGAAGAGAGACAAAATAAAACAAAATCCATGACCATCAATATTTGTAAAATATCAGTGGCCAATAGCAGCTTCCTCTTCGAAATCAAAATTGTTAATTTTGTGATACCCCAAATTTCTGATACAAGATATCTCGCGTTGCAATGCTCAAAACCCTCATATATTTCGAGGTAACAACTAATTAAAATTGTATTTTTTATCTACCTGTCATAATTATGCACGTACAATCAAAACAACGCACTGAAAGGTTTATATTTAGCAGTGTTGTTTTCTATGAGACACATTGAAGACAATTCGATAACGTTGAACCTGTAGTTTTCAGTTGTTAAATAAAATAAAATAAACTTATTTACTTACAGCTGCTTCTATTGACAACTTCATATCGAGCCTGGAACCCTTTATAACTCAACTGAGCGTCGGACCTGAAGCGCACCCACAGGTAGCGACCACTTGATGTGATGGTAGAGGCATAGCTTCCACAATAGGTCCCCTTCTTCAAACTTGACGAAGTTGACCCATCGCGAACCTCCAGGTAATCATTTGAGGAGCACGTTCCGCTCTCCAATCTGAAGTAGTTAAAGGACAGTTTGATGCCTTTTCCGCTTGGTGCAGTGATTTTCCAGGTGCACAGCATGCTGTTAGGGTAGTAAGATGGATAAGACGGACTGCTGAATGTCCCACTGGAGGAGATGCTCAGTTGTAGATTGTTGTTGTGGAGGAACGGGGCGTTCAAGTGGCACTTGCCGGAAGAGCGAACTGTAGAATTGAATATTACAACAGTCAATACAGTCAGGCTTAAACATTAACAAGCGTCGCCTTCAATACGATATCACTCTTGAAACTTAGTTGGGTGAGGGCTTCTGAGCGTATCTGTGTGGTATTATTTGTGTTCCAAATGGTAGCAACACAATGCAAGAATATACTAACTCGGGAAACAAATAAAAGGTCATTTACATAACGGACGTAGACGGCTCTGGGGATGAGGGTGGGGGTGGGGTGAAAGCCCCCCCCCCCCTTTTTTGAGGCACAGTAGAAACTCGGTTTCTCGAACCCTCGGTTTCTTGAAACTCCAGATTTCTCGTACCAATTCTCATTTCCCTTAGATAGTTCTCCTCTGTAATAGTTTCTCGAAGCAATTTTAGTTTCCCTTGGAGGTTCAAGAAATCAGGAATTTACTATATTTGCCCAGGTTAAAAAGAGGTATTATGTCGTGATGCTCAAATTATCGGTAGCAGCTCATTCATCCCTCAGACAAAGTTTTATCTCCTAACTTGCCTTTGTATTGCAGTAAAACAATGTTTGCATATGCGAGTTCACTAGTTGCATCGTCTGGTTTACTTTTGTCGCACACTTTTTTTGGTTCTGAGAGGTAGTGGAATAAATTATGATCGCTATAAATTACTCTTTAGTATTATTTCTTTCTTAAGCCTGGTTTTCACTAGCGACGCAAGCACAAGCGCAAGTATAAGCGCAAGAATAACAGCTCTTTTTTCTCCGTGGAAACGGCTTCGACTCAAGCAAAAGCACAAGCGCATTATAGTTTTATGTTTGTGCTTGTGCTTGCGGCAGGCACAAGAACAAGGATCAAAATTTGTCCTTTTTGAGTGATCGCGCTTATGCTTGCGCTTGTGCTTGCGTCGCTAGTGAAAACCAGGCTTTACCTGGCACTATAGCTCTAAAAGTAGCTGAGAACTTTCGTGTCACAGGATAATTATCGTAGTCGCTGACGAACTTCACAAAAATGTACTTGTAGCTGGACACTATTATCGGCGGCAGCCTGCTTCCGCAAAACTTTCCAATCAGCTTGCTTGTCGAAAACCTATCTCCATCGCGAATCTCCACATAATCATCTGCACAACTGGTCCTTGACTCCAGGAGGAAGGAAGTGAATTTTAACCGTACTGCATAACTGGACGAGGGCCTCTGTAGACTCCATAAGCAAACTCTGGAGGGGGGATAGTTGAAAGGGTAGGATGGACTTGTGAGCTGTCTTTCCGCGTACGTATAACTTAAATAAGATAAACCATTGCTGGAACAGGCTGAAAATAAACGAATAGATGTATGGTTGGTACTGAGCAAGAGTATGCTTCAGTGTTACCCAAGCTGTCTAAATACATAATAAAGGCTTATACGGAAAAATAAATGAAATCCTTCTTTTAGGGTCTCGTCCGATGATGGTCGTAGGGGCAAAATGGTAAGTCTTATGCGCAGCCTGTAGAGATCTAATACTTAAACAGTTAATTATACAAATCTTCTGAAATAAATAATGAAAACTAAAATTGAATGCACGAGTTTTAGTAAAATAAATGTTAAACAACGGGAGTGGTGTCACAGATGACGTCACAGGTGGCTCACAAATCTCGAACTTTCCTGCTTAATAAAAGTGAGTTCAGGAAGCGATGTAAAATGCGTGTAAGGCAACAAATTAAATATAAAAAGCTCTCAGAACATAAAATTTGGCATGGCATTGAAAGGTTAAAATTAGTATTCAGGGTTATCTGTGTTTCGGGCTGTGGCAGACACAAAGCAAGATTTTACCACAATGTCTGAATTAAATAAAACAAACAAACAAACAATCTTGAGATAGACAGACACACGGCACACAAACAAACGAAACTAAAAAACTCGATTAGAAGAACATAAATATCATACTTACGACTTGCCGACGATAATTTATACAGGGAGGAAATAGCTGAAAAATAAAAGGGAAATTAATTATTTATTCGTCAGCTATGATGTAACTGAACTCACAGTAGTTGCTATTGTAGTATTTCTCCTGATAAATCTGAACTACAGAGAAGGAAAAGTACGGAAGGCACTTTTTGTACTGTATATCGTTGTTCGATAGAAATTCTAGTTTCTTTTTTATCTGTTACATAACTTGTACACTGTGTAACTGCGTTACTGATAGATCAGGGGCACCCAACGGAATATTTCGTTAAAATATCTGTTCGGAAGACGATTTGAGATCTAGAATTTTCGGAACATTCATTGTAAATTTTTTTGCTTGCTTGCCTTTCTTAGGATTTTCGAATAACTAAAAAATGGTATAATTGTTCATTTTTAACGGATTTTTACTCTAAAAAGGTCACCTAGAATTTTCGGGAGCCCTTCTCTGGCTGGAATTTTTTCGAAAAGGTAAGTTTTGATCCCTATAACTTTCGGATCACTAGACTTTCAGCTAGGAAATCCGAACAGATAAAAAAAAATTTAGGGGATAAAAATATGCCTATATCTACCGTTTAAATACTAAAATACGTTCAACGGTGCTATCTTTAAGTGGTTTTGAACTATACTCTCGATGGGTGCCCCTGATAGATGCAGTTAGTGGGGCAAATAAAAATTAATGATTGAGCGATCTTCCTGAATTATAAACATTTTGAATTGATAGGAATCAGCTCTTCCTCGGAAATTCTACTCATGACATGGTTTTTTAAAATCTCCCCTTCAATTTGACCTTAATAACTTTATACAAAGATCTTATAAAATTTCTGTAAATTATTTGCAAAATTTACAAGAAAAACAACAAGATTTTTTAGACATTTTATTCACGAAATGGGCGAAAATGTACAGACTTGTTATGGGTTTTACAAAATTTCTGTAAGTGTGCACGCTCATAGACATTAAAATTTACAAGTTAAGTATAGAGATTTAATTTTTTTACAGAGATTTAAACAATTATTTGTAAGTCTGTAAAGGGTTCAGTTTTTCCAGTGACCCAGGGAGTTAAGGTTGGGGTGTACTACTGGACTATAGGTAGTAAGGGGTACATTTTTTCAGGCTGGATGCATATAAAAGGGAAGTCATTATACAAGTTGAAGTATGGTTAGGGTAGGAGAAACTTTCATTTAGTTATTTAAATGGGGTTTTCAAAATATCTGGAACAGACGCACCTTGCGACAAATTCAAATATTAATTATTTTTTTAAAAAGGAATGCAACATTTCTACTGAAGGTATGTGCAAGGGGTGCATGCTATTTTCTATTCTTGGTTTTCATGTTACGTCATAAAACTCTGAAATCAAAATTCACTGGGCCTGCTAAATTTTCGTTGTCATTAGGCGAAAGATAAACTAAAAATATATCTTTTTGCAAATTTCCAGATCGATAGTGTCATTCGTTTTTAAAACAGAGCATTTTGAATATTTGAGTTCTCCCTCGTATGTGACATCAAGCTGAGTGCCGTGACAAAGCTGTTTTGTTTGAAAAAAGGCCTTTCCTTTCCATTTTGTGCAGATTGAACATTTCAGATAAAATAAGTGGTGTTTATGTGAAAGTGTACTAGCTCTTAAGCCAAGGATAGCCGCTGTTGTAAACAGAATTGAGTTCCAGATGGTTTCTCTGACATCACGGCGGCCATAACTGTGTCCCTCAGAAGGACACAGTTATGGCGTCTTCATACTAAGCTTTATAAATTTGAATAGAAAGGTTCGGAAAATAACTCGCGAACGGTACACCGCACAGACCCGAAACTTGGAGAAATTGTTTATCTATTTATCCTCTATAATAGTTGAAATTCATAGCTTCTGTAGTTGAATGGTGTCGAATTTATTATTTGATTGGGTGACAGTGAAAACCAGCAATTGAAGGTACGTATTCTAAAGGGTTACCTTTTCCGTTAAAAGGGGCATATAAATGCCCCCTCTCCCCATAAAACTCTTTTGGGTGCCCCTCCAAGGGAAGGAAAGCTCCTAAACAGATTTGATAGTCTTGCCTTGGGTTCGTCACGCGCTCAAATGCGTGACAAGCCAATCTGACAAAAGCACAGTAACTAAAAATAGCTTTGAACATTTGTTTTCTTTCAAGTTGGCACCCAGCTTCTCCTGAAATCAAAGAACAATGTGCAATGTGCAGCGTTCTTAGAAAGAAGAGCGAGCCTGCCGAGAGCTAGTGAAATTGAATTTGAAAGTGAATACGATGATCGTTATTTGGAGTGCCGGGCGCTTGCGAATAGATGAAAATATGATCTTATGGCTCGAACAAGTTTTAATGCCCACTCTTTGTTCAAATACTAATAATCTTCACTACAAAGAAGCCTGGACATGAACACGAACTCATTAACATGAACAGGTGTAATTACGTCACCATTAGTTTAACTGCTGCCTAAGACAAACACGTTTAGCTCAGAGTAGGTTTTTGACTAATCCAAACTCAAATATTTCTCAGGGTTGCTGTAGTAACTATGGAATTATTTGTTTGTTGCGAAATTCAAAATGGCGTTTCGTCTGTTTTTTGAGCACGCAACTTTAATTTTAGTGACAGAAGAGAAAGAATACTTGCTTGTACTAATTAAAAAAGTGATAAAAATTGCTGGAGTATCCTTTACCGATGTAACCGTCGCAAAAGCTAAGAGAGTTAAAGCTACGGAACTTACTTGATTATTTAGGTACACTGAATTGCGTAGAAAAACACTGGCTTTATTACGCAAATTGATCATGTTCGCGAGCCATCAAAACAAATGCTGATTTGTGTCAGCTGTCTTTTTTGCCACGATAAACTGGTTTGGCGGATACAAACTGAAATTTAAAACTGAAATTTTGAATTTCCGCCGCCGTAAACAGTTTGATTTCTTTAATTTAATATTTGAAAAAAATATTGTTTTTACCCGGCCTTAATCTGCATAAATGACAAGCTGATATGCATAAAGCAAATGGCATTATAACTTAAATGTTATTAAAAGAGCGGAGCATTAGCGGGCATAGCTGATTGAACGTATTTTCAACTCTCAATACTAGTTTTAATATTACCAAAAAGAATAAATCTAACTGAATGCCGTATCCCTGAGCCTAAATTAAAACTAGTGCAAGAAATAGTTCTGATTAGAGTAAAACTGAAACACCTGTACAAACAGTTTTCTATGCTTATCTTATCTTCTCCGCAAGGTGACGTTGAGCTTAAGCTGTGACTACTAATGCCTCATGTAACGAAAGGGGAAAAGGATATTAATCGGATATTCAGGTTTCGTTAGCATTTACTGTTGATGGAAGGATCAACATATAAAAAAGGCAGTTTAAGCAGAAAAAACGCTTGATTTTTACAACAGCATCAATATTTTCGGTGCCAGTGTATAATGCGGTATCAGTTGACTGTTTTAAAAAGCCCTGATTAAATTAAAAGCGATATTGGGTTTCTGCACGCGTGAATATGAGCAAGGCGAATGTCGACAGTTTGCAATTCGCAAGTGTGTTTTGTTTTAGTGCATATTTCATTATATAAGAAATTTCTTTTAAACGCTAGAAACGTCATTCTTGTTTGCTATCTTCATTTGAACCGGTTTCGATTCCGCGCCAGTCGACTACTCAGGCTACCGATCACAGTCATCACACAGTTGAATGTTAAAAACTTACCAATTAGAACGATCGTTTCGACCACATTTCGAATCCTCATGTTTTAAATTTCAGACTCCGCGGACCAGTGCTAATTAGCGCGACAATCAGGGTGCCTCGTTCGATTTCATCAAGGGAAAGCTCTACTAAATGAATGAAACATACTATGGTCGTCAAGAACCAGTTGTCAGGAAAATCCTTGTTGACGTCACTGTCATTTGATGTTTGTCGATGTGTATTTATGTATCGATGTCGTATGCGTCAATATGTCACGCCATATTGAGTGACGAAAATGAAGCGCTACTAAAACGTTGAGGCTGGTTCTCATATAATCGCCTTGATCGTTTCTATCGCCGCTGTCACTTCAAAACGTTTTCTCGCGATCGGGGCGTTTATTTTTATAAAGTGTGTGAGGCTTTTTTAATATTTTAAATATTTCGCGTTTTACGCCTTCTTACGTGACGAAGATCGGCGAACATTCTAATCGCCGAGTTTACAATAGATTTTCTCAGCAACCAATAGGAATATCCAAAAAGCCTCACACAGTTTGTATGTAGTCCATTAACTGCTGATTGACACTGTCCAGTTTGTTTAGTCGTATGTGCGAACATGAAAGCAGGTAATTCAATTTTAACAGTTTTAATAGCAAACATCGTCAGTGTTGCTTGAAGGCTTGCGCGAGCTTACCATTAGACTAAATCTTTAAAATAATTATTTCTTTAGATTCTACATTCTATTAGCTTTACAGTGATATATACTTTTATAAGGTTTTGTAAAAAGAAATGCGCGTATGAACGATTTTCCGGAAGACACCCCTGTTCAAGGTCCACAGTAACCTTAAGTTCGATTGCGTTCGAAAACCGAACGTTCGATGAGATACGCCGGGATAAGAACTCTTCTGATTACACAGACGATCGCTACCGTCTGCGATCACAATCGCTTGGATCGCCCGTGTTCTATCCTTTTAGCTTCTCTTTCCCTTCTTCGCCGCATTTAAACTGAACTGAGAAGATAGGAGGCCACGAGTTTTGCTCTTTCGTTGAAGGCTGCCATTGTGTTGTATCTAGGGCTAAAATGATTGTTTTTCGTAGAACTTCGCTCATACCAAGCGATCGGAACGATCATGAGATCTCCGATCCCTTCCATCGTCTTAATACTGAACGATCGATGCGATAGAAATGATCGGGGCGATCATAGGCGATCCAACCCTAATAAGAGTTCAAAATTATGTCGGGTGCGTAGGCGCCCATGGGGGAAGAGGGGCGCTTATTCGAGGAAGAACGATTAATCAAGGACACATGACCTATGGTTTCCTTCATATATTTTTAGTATCACTTGCCAGTTTAATCATTTGATGGGAACACACAGTGTTGGACCGGACCCATTTGGCACTGGACTGAGTGAACGTAACCTTCGAGTTCCTGGCGGACGTCGCAGTTTTTCGTGATCCGTGACAGCTCAAACTTCTGTTTCCCGTGAATTGTAAAAGAGCTATTTTTTTTTTTTCGTGAAACGTGATTTGGTTATAGCCGTGAATCGATCCTCTTCATGAGAATTGCGAAATTTGTTTTTGACTGTAAACCGTGATTTCCTCCTCTTTCCAAAAAATTATCCAGTAAGCGTTTGAAAACTAGACTACGGGCAGTAAATTGCGTGACCAGTGCATGCGCCGAGTAATTTATACCGGCTTTTGGAGACAAGCGACAGCTGGAAATACGTCTGCTTTTGCAGGCTATGCATGGCCGTGACTGATCGACATTTTGGGCACTACTAGGTCACGCTACTCCGATTGGTAATTTAACACCTTTTATCTTGGTTTCATGAAATTGCTAACTCCCTCTCCCTTACAGCAAAATTCCAGAACGGGACAAGGATGAGAAATTGTTCCCTTAGAGCTTTTCTGTTATAGTCAAACCCTGGAAATCCACTTCTATCATTATCGTAAAACGAGTTAAGACTAAAATCGACTGTTAATATTCTCATTTCTTATTTATAAAAACACTCTTTATTCGTTTTGTACTGCCCATGTATGTACCATCCTACAACCGTTCCACACATATTAAAATATTATTTCTTACTATCAAAATAGCTCAGACGTAACTCGTCAGAAGTTTAGTTACAAAGTGATCTTCACTTGATCGAGTAAAATTCCGGACATCAGCAGCAGAGGAAATCTTAACGTAAAATCATCACATGAATTTAGGCAAGGTTATTAATTAATTCTTTTCCTCTCCGATTTTTTCAGTTGCAGCCATCTTGATGTTTGGACGCGGGAAATAGACAGTTTTCGAAACTGTTTGTAATCGTCAAAGCGTTTGTCCGGGACGTGCTCGGACAAAGAAGCTGACGGACAGTCCTGAACCAAATATGACGTTCTATAACTGCTTTCCGCGTCATGAAGCTCGGACCAAACGAGGATGAGAGTTGACGAGAGTTCAAACTTTCGCTCTCGTTTGGTCTGAAACTCTCATGCACTCTCATCGACTTTGAACGTGTTCAAATTTTTCATAACAGTCAATGATTGTTTTGTCTCGTTTGGCCCGAGTTAATGATA
Source organism: Oculina patagonica (assembly GCF_052425735.1). NCBI lineage: Eukaryota > Metazoa > Cnidaria > Anthozoa > Scleractinia > Oculinidae > Oculina > Oculina patagonica. The sequence goes on from NC_135762.1 coordinate 27,929,259, forward strand.
GTCGATGAGAGTTGAAGAAAATTCTCATGAGAGTCAACTCTCATCAACTCTTATCCTCGTTCAGCCTGGGCTTAAGTGTGCAAGATCGTGGTGAGGAAAACAAGGTTACGGGAAAATGGATTCCCCCCTTCCCCACTCCCTCTCCTCTGCTATGAGATGCCTGGTTAGAGCAGTATTCAATTATTGAAATTCAAATTGCTAATCACTCCAAAACGGGCTTTTTACAGGTTGGTGACCAGCTTTTGTGATCATATGAAACACTGTCTCAAATGAATCTCCCCTTTGTAGGCTGTCAGGGAGAGGTGAGTAGAGGAATTTTATCCACTGCCGCAGCGCAAACTTGGTACCAGTGGAGAGTCGTTCTTTGTTTTGCTCCCGTCCGTCTTCCCCCGTGCGGGGTAGGGACGACATTAGGTTTGATAATGGAAGGTTTTTCTCAACTGTGTGGGAATTTTCAATCACAATAGCTCTGTTAAAGAAAAACAAAAAAGAAGAATTAGTAGTTAGTTACACAGTAAAATTAAATTTGCTTCACAAAACAGCCGAGTGCCTCAGGACTGTAGCCGCGTCTTTGATAAGCGAGAGAAAACGATTTTTTTAGGAGAAATAGTTTTTTTTACGCAAAGGCTTGCGTAACAAGCAGGGACCAAAATTATTGTCCATGATGTAACGGGGTTTCCTTAGTAGACGGACGATAACTGACGGTGGTCTGAATTTTGTCTGCCGTGAGACCAAATAAACTGTATGTGATATGTGTGACTGTATGGTCTCTCGCGACAAGTGAATATCTACATGAATACAAAATGTGTGTGAGAATTTTATTGGCATGAAAAAAAAAAAAAAAAAAAAAAAAAATCAAAGTTAGTTTTCAGTTTTGTTTTTGCGGTTCTTTCTGTTGCTGCCGTTGTCGTACTGATGTGTGTTGTTGTTCCATTATCATTATCGCGCTGATTAGTTGTGAGTCATAGATTTTTAAAACGTGAATTAAAAAGTTGGTGAAGTTTTTTTTTTGGCCATGTTGCTGTGGTTGTTGTCTGATGTTTACTGTGGCGGAGCAGGGAGGCGTTTTGGTACCGAAAATTGTTTGTCAAGATATTTCGTCTCGTGAGTGAGTTGAAACATCTTCAAAACTTCCTTGGGAGTTTAGGTTCGGAAAAGTACGAAAAACGATCGCAAACGTCCGTATGTTCGAACAACAATCGGAGAATCTTCGCTCTAGAAACGGCTCAGAAAACAAAACGTTGCTTGAACGGGAAAAAGGTTGCTCCAAATATGACATTCATGGCAACCCCCCCCCCCCCCCCCCCCAAGTTCCAAAACGCTCCGCCGTCTCTGCTACAAACCGACCTGAAATATCTTTGTGGTACTTTTCTTGATTGTCCAAAGTCATCGCTGCGCGCTGCCTCGGTTGCAGTCGCCTCATCCAGCCATGTGGCTGCATCAACCTCTTTATGGTGCAGGTTGAGTCTTCCTTGCAGTGTGCGATGGTCTTCACGGGCTTGGGCTAAGAAGTACACGACGATATGGTGCCTAACGGGTAGACCCATTGACAGAATGGGTGGAAACACCGACTGAAAATCAATAAAAACAGTGATTATAAAGATGGGGCTGCTTCGAAGCTGCTGGATTTGAGTGAAAAAAAAAAAAACTCCAGGGGCCGTTGTGGAAACAAAACGATCGTATAATCAACACCAACACTAAGTGTTACATACACCCTCGATTTGATTACCTGTACTTAGATCAAGAAAATCAATTACATTGCAGAACGAAAACAAAGTCATTAAAACAAATCAACTGGGGTGTGTCAGTTAAATAGATTTCAATTGTAAAAAAAGATTACCCTTATGATTACCCTTATCCTAAGGGGGCGAGGAAGTGGGGGGGGGGGGGCGGTGGTGGAGAGGGTATACAAAATTGATGGGGGTGATTGGTGAAAACTTGCCCCCATTTCTTGGTCCCCTTTACGGTACAAGGGTAACTTTAACGGATTTTAACCCCGTTGTTTGAAGGTTTATTAGACAAGAAAAGAGTTCCCCTCTTTTTTTCACAAAGTGCATGCATAAGATCATTACAACACAGCCACGGATTATTTGTGTACCCACATTTTGTGGGTCGATTATATCACACGTGTAAAGGAGAACTTGACATTGTAGAGACTGACAATTGGGTATTTGGCACTGTAGGTGCTGTGTGTGATGATGCAAAGGCCAAAACGATAACAACTATCAAAAGTCAGAGCTGTGTGAAAGTTTAAGTTAATTTTCATTACCTCCCAAAGACCAAGTGGTGCGATGTTGAGGTTTCCCTCTGAAAATGTCAACCCAGTTTCTTCTGATAGCTCTCTTAGAAACGCTTGATGGAGCTGGAATGTCAAAGAAAGAATGTCACAAATTATCATAAGCATATCTCTGCAATCATTTTGACCAGTTTGTAGTTACTGCAGAGACTATGTACATTGTTAGTCATCCGTTTTAAGCATGTTTAACAACGAGGCCAGGCACACAAAAAGTTAGTGGTGTCAGTTTAAAAGAGCTAGGACTATTGTCAAGATTCACACTAAACAACAAGCAGGAAAAAAACACTTGTCTGAAAACATGAACGTGGGCTTCCACTTTCCCCCTCAATATTACCCTGTTATCGAGTTTACACAGTGTTTATTTCTGACCGTTAACCTTATCTTTTAAGCTAATAAGGCAATTGTTTTACACACACCGTTTCTCCAGGCTCTACATGGCCACCTGCAAAAAAAAAAAAAAATACGTACGGTAGCATAAATATGCATGTAAATCTTATTCATGTGAGTTTTGTAACCCCTTAATTTTAATAAATTGAGGTGAGGGGCTAATAAACTATAATTTATTATCTTCAAGGAAATTATTCGAGTAATTTAAAAGTGAATGTTAAGGGCACCCAAGAGAAAACAGTAGGATGCCATTTTATGTTTTGTTTTTTAATTGGTAAACTTCTTTGTTTTTTTCTTTCATAATTGCATTTTTAGGAAATCCTTTTATAATGCTTTCTACATTTCTATTTTTATCTCTGTAAGCTACTTATATATATAAGGTTTTTTGCATTCATCAAGGGAAATATCATTCATTATCATGAAGAAAGAAGAAGGACCTTATTGGCCAAGATTGCATAAAGAAGGAAAGAAGGTGAGGTTACATAACTAGATTCAGGTGTTAATTTTACCCCCAAGGCATTAAAAAAAACATGTTTTTAAAAAATGTTATCGTATTTTTTTAAATTTGCGGCTTTCATTATGGCAATTATTTAGAAATGCAGTGTAATAATGAACGGAAGGTGGGTAGGAAGTGAAGTTTTTTGTTTACTAAAGGTGGATAAAATGGAAAACACTGATTTCGGTCTTACATGGTAGGATTTGTGGGGTTGGGGGTTTGGGGGAAAAAAAACCCCCCCCCCCCCACAGTTTGGAGTCAGGGTTTTCTGAAGTGTAAGGGGATTTGGTTGTGAGGCTGGGCAGGGGTCCCAGTTGGGCAATACATGCTTCTTATTGAGCTTGTTAGTGAATTCAATGATTAATACATTTTTTTAATAAAAATAATGAGATTATCTGCTGCTGCTGCTCAACTCAAGGAAACCAATAAGTTAATTAGCTAACTAGCAATGTTTGGAAGATACTTGTACACTGTACTACATCCCTTTAATAAGTTTTTGTATCAAGGTTACCTGGAGGAACCCACACACATGGGAATGTCCGCATATGTTCTGCTCGCCGTGTCAGCAGCACATGGCCATCTGATGACTGAAGCAAGACCGCAACTGCTACCTTAACTCCGTGACACCTCTCTCCCTCTGGAATGTTGGCGATATCTGATGCTGTCAAAAAACGACAAGGACACCCAGTGGGATGCTGTCACAGGGAAAAATATGCAGCAATCAGAAAAGTACAGTACATGTAATAAAGATGTTTCATTGTTGATAAATTTCAGTAAAGGTAAATAAAAAAACCTTCATGTTCTTTTACAGCACAGTGCACAGGCACATTCAGAACTCATATAACCTATAGTAACTTGCATAACCCTAATTCAGTTGACTTTTACCCGCTTTGAACACATCAGAGATGAATTGTAACTCTAAGAAGAACAGTATTATAAATTTTCAGATTCAGCTGGTTTATTCTTGTACAGGAAATTTTAATTCTGAGCAACAAATGATACTGCAAGGACCTTGGGATCTGCATGTTCATCATAGGGAGGGTGGGGGGGATCTCATATTATGTTTCCTGGACAATGGAAAAATTGAAAGACTGTCTTGTCACCAGCAATTACTCTCTGACTGTAAGTCTACATTGGTTACAGAAAATTGGAAGCTATGAGACTATTTTAATGATCCTGATCCTGAGGGGGGCAGGGGGAGGGTGGGGTTATGGTGATCTTTGAGTGTATTACATGAACGTTGGAATATTTCAGGAACTACCTGTCTACTCAGTTTTAAAGAAAAAAAAAAAACAGTAAAAGCTGCCATCCTCCTTGCTTTAACACTGTGAAAATGTAAGTTAGTGTTCCCCTCAGGCTGGGGTGAAAATGTCAATTGGAGCTACATGTATGTGTATGCCCACAAATGAGATTGGATATATGTATGTTATGGATACTTTTATACATGTATGTGGGTACCTCTACCCTCCTTTCAACAACAATGAGAAAATCTGGGATGGGTGAGTGCTGTTGACAATGCACTTACCGAAGTCATGACATTAGTTTGTTTTATTGTTTTACCCTTCTAAAAGTGGACATTCCAGGGCCCAATTGTTCAAAGGATGGATAACGCTATCCAGTAGATAGAATTAAATCACTATCAAGTGAATAAATTTTAGTTAACAAAACAATTACTTTGCTATCCACTGGATAGCAGTTTAAGCCAATGGATAGCGTTATCTGCCCCTATTGAACAACTAGGCCCAGAACGTTCTATTAAATAATTAAATATCATCATCTCTGAAGAACAAAACCCAAGGCCATGCAGTCAAGATGGTCCATTTCTTACCGCAAGCTTGAGGCCTTGCTCAATTGGATAAATCTCTAGTCTCTCATTCTGGTATTTATACCCAACATCCATCCTGTTTTCTTTGCAGCCCATAACAGTTAAACAGCACTAATGGTAAAAAGTTAATAACAAAGATATAAGTCTATGGAACATATAAGCATTTAAAATTTATATAAAGGGGAAGCCATGAGCCAAGTTGCCCATACTTGCCAGAGCTTATCCCGGATTCTGTAGCATTAAGCGGCTAGGAATATTACAATCCCAACCCCTCCCCCCCCCCCCCCACCTGAATGGGATGCTAGTCCATTGCTGGGTAACCCTCCCCAAGCATTATGTCACCAGTACCCATTTATACACATGGGTGGAGAGAGGCGCTATGAGATTTAAGAGTCTTGGCCAAGAACACAACACAGTGACCCTGGCCAGGCCTTAAACCCGGACCGCTTGATCCGGTCTGACACACTAACCATTAGGCCACGACGCCTCCCAAATTTATCTAAAGCATGCATAATTGTGTTTACCTTTGCATCTTTACATCCTTCAGCTAAACCCCAACCAAATAATTTTATACAGTACATAATATGACATGCAGTGCACATACACTGTAACTGAATTTTGCAAAATGGAATGGAAACACTTGACAAAACTTCTTTGACTGATTCAATGGATAGGCAATGTGACATGTGAATTTGGTTAAAATTTGTGCGTGAATTAGGATCACCCCCCCCCCCCCCCCCTCCCTTGCTACCCTCTAAAAGACAGTTTAGTTTATTTGTATTTCCCTCAAATCGATTAATCGAAAGTTACGCAATCATTTAACTTAATGGAGCTCAATCGAAATAATCAAAAGGAACCAAGTGTTTGATTGCGTTCGATTGCTCCAGATTTCTGTGCAAGTTTGATTGCGTTCGATTACAGAACCCAATCGAACCCAATCATGGGCGATTAAAGTTCGATATTTGAGCTCGATTAATCGAACGTTCGATGTGGCTCGATTAGTCATGATAAGTTATAGCCTGTGGGGTGGGGATTCAGGCTAACTAGATCGAGGTCTGCAGGTCGCATTGTCGCACACCGATCAGTGCTTCATTCTGAGATAAACAATCATTAACTTACGATTGGTATTTTTGTTTTATTTTAAATTTAAAACTGCTAAACAGTAAGCTAATTAGCACTTAGATGTGCCGGTGTGCAATAAAGGCAGGTATTTACTGCTGTTTTGTTTACCTACTTTTTCGAATGATGCAGGAACTGCCCCTCCTCCTTGGGAATCTTTGCACAGAAACACTCTTGGATCACTTCTTCCAGACATTTTAGAGCTAAGTCGGCGACAAGAGCTCGAAAACCAAGCTGATAATCTCTGTACACAAACGTACATCCACGAGCAAAGCGCGGTTGCTAAGTTACGATCCTGATTTCTGGTTTCCAGAGCGAGTGTTTCGAATAATCGTATCGGCCATTAAATAGGGGGAGCTCTGGGAACGAGCTACAAGACATTCTCGTCCCCATAGCCCTTTCGTTTCTCTTAGCCGGCTGAGCCTTGGCACGAGAAAACGAAGGGCTCTGGGGACAGAGAATTTCCAGTCCTAGATTCTAGGACTTCCGGTCTTCATGTATGCAGTCATGACGTTTCAAAAGAATGTATGAGAGAGTCGTTATGTTTTTGACTTCCGTTTAGGAATTCTTTGTTCCAAACAGCCAATCAAAAAAATTCGAATTAATTCAAAAATCCTATGTCCCCAGAGCCCTCCGTTTTCTCGTGCCAAGCCGGCTAAGAGAAACGAAAGGGCTATGGGGACGAGAATGGCTACAAGATCGCTAAATAAAACAAAATCCATAGGCCAGAAAGAGTAAGGAAATTCTTTCGAATATATTTCGCAGACCATTTGTGCACAATTGTTTACGAACAAAAGGGTGTAAGTTGACGTAACCAACTTAAATTTAGTAAAAAAGGTGGTTGTTCTATTTTTAGAACTGCCATTGTGAAAAACGATACTTCCGCCATTAAAAATATCCCCGCTTTCATCATGTGAGTTGCTTGCATGTTACAGCTCTATCAGACACAAGGCTCGAAGCCGTGATTCAGTTTCATTCTTATCCTCACGTCACTATGACGATTGATTCACAGATTTTCACGGCAATTTTGATGTTAATTGCCTCGGCAAACATAACAGCAACAGGTATGGTTCCTTCTGTTTGTTATATTGTAAAACAGTTATAAATCCCGGGTATATAAAACCTTCGGAAACATAGAACACACCTTTTAGAAGCGGTTGTTCAGCCACTAAAGCCACTGACTGAACTATGTCACCAATTGTTCCTTGCAACAACCTAGCAGAATTGTAAGGCTGGAGTTACATTGCAATTTGCATTCAAGATTGATGGATTTTGTTAAACTACTAACAAGGGAAGTTCTTTTCTTTGCTATGATTAAAGCGGAGTGTTTCAGGCTATCGAAGAAAACGAAATAACCTATTGAATAAGCAAATGTTGTTTCCGTTTTGTTCAAAGTACGGTTCTTGCGTTTGGCCAGCTTATGTGCTCAAAATTTAATACTTGCTGAAAATGGACATATAGATCTGCTTTTATAGAAAGTTACTCGTGTTTTCGCCAGCTAATTTTGTAATGAGAAAGTAATGGCACTTGAATCATCGGTCATTAAATATTTATTCAAGGGTGAGTGACTGATCTGCCAGCAGAAGCACTGATCGAAATAAATTAGTATAATATTGGCAACGTTTTTGCTTTAGCGCTGGAGCCTGTTAGTCTACAATAACATCGTTTTCAGTAGACAAAAATAACTTGCTATAAATATAGCATCGGTCGTCGCCATTACATGTTTAAGGCAAACACGGAAGTACATCGGATGAATTTGTAAATGAAACTTTGGTAAAAAGACAACATGAACATGCGTAATAAAATTCAGTGGCGTCATTATGGGCTGTCAGTTCAAACTTACCGTCATGGAGTAACTATCCTTTATATTCTTCGTGTGTAAACTTGTAGTAAATACCGCTGTTCACTTTATCTATCGAGTTATAAAAAAATAAAAAATAAAAACTATTCACATAATCTTTACCCTTTTGTTTTTAGTACAACTACGGATGCTAAACGTTGTCAGACATTCTTTCACACTTTCAATTTTAATAACCAATAACACAACGTTTGATATCAAGCTGGAACCTTTTTTTTCAGTATTATCATCGATTGAATTTCCTCGAGCAACAGATCGTCCTTTGCTGTTGACAGAGAGAGCTTTTGTTTAAAATAATGGCGGACAAATTCCTCGGACACGAGAACAAATTCGTCAGCGTTTAGCACTAAAATCAACTGTCATGTGTATCTTTCAATTCGAGGTCTACCTGTTTCAGTCGTATTTTTTTCGTTGTCTAAGTGCATGGCATGGCCAGGATTAAAGTGGTGGCATATAAAAAATGCATATTATCTGCAAAGCAATGTTAAGTTACATGTTCTTTTCATATTGCCTGGCTACGTTACTTGTCATATAGTATCGTGCTTACAGGAGAGGGCCAGGCTTTCATTAAGTAACGACGTTGCGCTCCACCGAGCCAGGCCCAGTCTAAACACTCTATAAATTCTGTACGTATCATCTCTGTATATCACTCACAAGCTCAGTTCTATCTCAGGTGCTGACAACTCTAAACACAGAGAGGTTTATGTTTCAAAGACTGGAGATGACTCTGAAAGTTGTGGTCCACGCAGTACGCCTTGCAAGACCATAGGACAAGCCGTTCGTCAAGTGGACTGGAACGGGTACATTTACAATGATGGTAAAGATACTGAGAAAAACCCTTATGACTGCAAGCCCGCGATAAATAATAAGTCACATGTTGGAATCAAAGTTCAGAAAAGTTTGCACATGGTTGGTATGGAATACACACCACACATTTCCTGCTTTGGTGGACTGACATTTCTTTCCAACACAAAGGCACTGAAGATTGTTCTATCAGGCATCGTTTTTCGGCAAACACCTCTGAGTTTTCAAGGTTGTGATCTAGTTAAAATACTCAACTGTTCCTTTGTAAACTCGTCGACAGCTTTGACGGTTCGCATGGAAAACAACACAAGCATGCAACTTGATATTCAAAACTCCTCGCACTTTGAAAACAATACTTCATGTCTAGAAGTGTTCGTATTGAACAGCGTTGAAAATCGAGATCAGTTTCTTACTGTCGATGTCAGTGATACAAAATTTCAGAACAACGGGCTTCTACAGATCGGTTAGGAAGAGGAGCTATAACAATAAAAAACGAAGTAGGAAAAAATTCAAGCATCGCACATGTCCAAATATCGTGCTTCAAGATCGCATTCATAAACAACCGTGGGTACTTTATAAACCTTGACTTACCAACAGCTACTACGAGCGAAGAATACGTGGATATCAAGCTTATAAATAACACCCTTTCTCATTTGATAAGTTCATTTCGTAGAAGAACATACAGCCAAGTAAACAGTTTGTACACTTCTCGTGCAAGACAAACACGTGCTCAATTCAGCAACTTCAGATGTTCTCACAACCACTTATTGCGATGTATAAAGATTGTGTCTGATGAAGCCGTTGTAACAATTCGAAACTCTTCATTCGTTGGACAAACTATAACAAACGACAGAGGGGCAGCGGTGTTTCTAGAGTCAAAAGCAAGCGCGACCTTAGTTTTGATCAAGAGCAGGTTTCGACGAAATAAAGCAAAAGGAGGTGCGGCGATGTTTATTGAATGTAAAGACGGGATCTTAAAGCTTAATATTTCATTCGTTAATTTCACTGAATGCACCGCAAAATCGTACGGAAGCGCAATATCGGCTGGGAATCCCAAATGTCGTTCCCTCATGAAAGAACGGATCGAGGACAAACAAATTTACTGTAGACTTAAAAGAGGTCCAAGTACAGAAATCCTACGGAAAAAAGGTTGCCAGTGTCCACATCCTGCTGTATAATGGAAAGGTTACCATCAACAATTCTTCGTGGAGCAACAACCAAAATTCATCAACTTATGCTTTGATAGTGCAGAATACAGGTGGTAAAACTAACATCACAATTTCTGGATGTTCCTTTATGCGAGGAGGCACTGTTAGAGTTATGGCTACGAGTAAACATGCAACAGGAAGCGTTACCGTTGAAAACTGTATAACGTCTAATCAACCAAAAGGACTAAAAGTGAGCAGTTTAGTATCTGAGTCCAAAGTTCAAAATCAAGGTGATCAAAGTTGTATTTTACTCCATACTCGGCACTGGACTCGCAATATTTCCATCGACTTTGGCAGTATGATGAAATACCGGTTGAAATTTACATCTATAACTGCACATTTATCAATAATTCGTACGACATTCTGGTACATCGTAAGGCTACAACCGAAGTGAAGTTCACCATTAGGAATACCGATTTTAGCAGCAGAAAGAAAGAATTCAGAGGAAAATTTGGGATTTATTTTAGCGTAAATCAGTTAAGTAAAGTAAGTTCCTCAAACGCAGTTATCAAACTGGACAACATTTCATTTGATTCCCGACCTTCTAACAGTTTTCTTTTGCAGTTTCCTGGTAAAAAAACGTTTACAATACAACGATCGACATTTCGAAGTGGGACTTGCCTTTGTTGAAGACGTTTTTCGTCATGCCGATCTTTATACTATAGGAACCGGTGCCATATCAATACTTAACAACCCTGATAAACTCCAGAGGACGGGTTGTATTAGGAGGATTACAAATGAAGACATTCATTCTTTGTGGAATTACGACAGTGATGTGATATTTGAAGATGTTTTGTTCGAGGGAAGCGTGGGATTAACTGCTGGCGCTGTCTACATCAGCAATGGAAACGTGACGTTTAATAGATGCACGTTTCGCGACAATTTTGCAACCAAGCGTTCCGGCCATGTTTATTCAGCATACGGAACTGGCCGAGTTGTGTTTAAAGATTGCTTTTTCTCAACATCAATGGAGAAGATATCAGTAAATGACACAACTTTTGACAAATCCACATTTCCTGTATTCTGAAAGTGGAGGACCTATTCTGTTTCAAAACACATCAATGGTTTCGGACAACGCTGAAAGAGCGCGTTACGCCGTAGTTGACATTTCCAGTGGAGGATACGTTACTATCGACAATAGGACAACAATTGAATGCGGGCAAGGAAGCCAGCTGTTATTTGAAAATTACACCCACTTCGCGTATTCTGAGAAAAACTGCACCTCTTGTAGGATTAATGTAACAGTTTTAAAATATTCCTGTAGGCTATGCCCTCCTGGTTTTTACAGCCTTCAAAAAGGAGTTTCGCAAGGTTTGAATGTGAAGGGCTCGTTTAACTGTTCGCCTTGCCCCTATGGAGCCAACTGCATTGAGGACAACATAGCTTCGAAAGCAAATTTCTGGGGCTATCCAATTTCCAATAACCTGAGCTTCTATGCGTGTCCAGAACATTACTGTCAAAGTCCAGCTTCTAATTCAAAAGAGTACAACAGTTGTCATGGAAACAGAGCGGGTTTTCTCTGTGGAAAGTGTGCTCCAGGAGTATAGTGAAACTATGTTTTCTACTGAATGCCGCAAAAGTACTGAATGCAACAACCATATGCTATGGATAATAACAATCTTGTTGTCAACTGGATTTACCCTTTATCTTTTGAGTAAACCACCGATTTTGAGTTTGCTTGGAAGGCAAATTTTATGGTTTAGAAAAACGGAAAACGCCTGCGTCATACAAGACTTAGGTCACGCCTATCAACACTCGGACCGTGGGTACCTAAAAATTACATTTTATTTCTATCAAGCAGCCGAACTACTGATTGTCGGCTCCACGGAACATTTACTCCGAAAGATTCCGTTTATTTTCAGCGTGTTTGCTGCTTTTAATTTTCAAGTAAGAACTCTAAACAGAGCGATAGACTGCCCTCTTGCAGGACTTACTGCAGTTTCCAAGGCGTTGCTACTTTCTGTTACAGTTTTCCTCACAATGGCCGAAGTTGTAGTTATATACTGCCTGAACTTTGTTTTTAACAAGATACGACGAAAAGAAGGACCGTCTCTGATCCATTACATTGCTGTTTTCATAGAGTTACTGCTGTTAGGTTACGAGCGGCTTGCAGAGACGGCGCTCAAGCTCTTGCACTGTGTCCCTATTGGCTCCAAAAATCGGCTGTTTATCTATGGGGAAGTTCTTTGTTGGCAATGGTGGCAGTACATTCTACTTGCTTACATTGTAGTATTTGTGGTTCCTTTTATTATTGTACTTTATTGTGGTTCTTCCATGCTCTATAAAGCCTCCATTTCTGTGTGGGAGTTTCTTGGAGCTTGCATACTTCCACTGCCCTTCCTCATTTACTGGTTTTTGAAGAGGTTTCTGCAAAAAAGGGAAAACAATTCTGTGAACACACAGGCTAACAACAAAGATGTTTTAGAAATACTGCATGGTCCCTTTCGTAAACCAAACTCTGAAGATACAGGAACGCTCTACTGGGAGAGCATTTTGATTGGTCGACGGTTCGCACTGCTTGCTTGTCTTGCCTTCATTACAGACTCAATGTTCCGAATGGTTTGTATGACTATTGCCTGTGTTCTCATTTTACTCCATCACATACTGAAGAATCCTTATCACGATCCGATCGCCAACAAAGCTGAAACGTTCTCTCTCCTGACCTTAGTCATTATGGCAATTATTAACCTTACAAAAGCAACTCTCATCTCGTTTGGAACAAGCATTGATGGTCCAACCAAGCCTTATTTGGAAACTCTGGAGTGGGCAGAGGTCTGTGCTTTGGCGTTTGTCCCAACAATGCTGTCTATTTTTGTTGTTTTTGCCATTTTCTCTCAGATGGTACGATTACTTATTTCTCTGGCAATGAAAATATACTGTTGCTTGCAGTGGCATCCATATCGAATATCGTTTTATTTCGCAAGACATCAGGAAAGACCTCTTCTGGATATTTCCGAAGGAGACGGATCTTAATTGCTTATCAAGTGATGACACCATTTCATCAGTTAAAGATCGGTCTGTTTTTCTACACAACTAAGTATCAATTAGAGGGGCCAATTAGCACTGCAAAATATTTCTTTGTTATTAAGAACAGTGAATGGTATAAGCGAAAAGATAAAACGTTTTCAGGAATTGACAATGTTAGTTATACCAGATGCACAATGAGCATGTTAACAGCTCTTCTTGAAGAGGAGCTTCTAGTGCCTTTTCTATTCTGAGGCAATTAGGTTTTCCATTTTTAAGAGTTGTCCACTTGAAATTAATTAAGCCACTGTAGTGTTCAATGTCAAAATTTGATCTGGCAATAGCTATCTGAAAATTATCTATCCGTCTGGAGCCTCTTTTTTGTCTTCATCATTATATATTATATAAAGGGGGAGACCCTTAACTACATAATGGTTACTATGGATGGCTTCTAACTGTCATATCTTTGGCTCCCATAGTATCCTGGGTTTAGGTTTTGGCCATGTTTGTTTTATTGGAGGTTGCCGTCAATTTTTAGTAGTAATGACCGTATTTGGTAAGTCAAATGACCAGAACACAAAAACACTAAAAACTCACACAGCTTACATTTTTCTCTGTTGAAATCAAATCACAGGGTAGAGTGCATTAATAAAGAAAAAGTGTAGCATAGATTTGTTGAAATTTACATTATTATTAAAGCTGTGACGTCACAAAAATTTTATGACGCCATAGTTTTTTTAAGTAACGCGAATTCCAACAAATCCATGCTTCAGATTTTTATTCTAAATGCACCCTACCCTTGGTGTTGATTTCAACAAAAAAAAATGTAAACTGTGTGAGTTTTTAGGATTTTTGTGTTCTGGTCAAATAACTTACCAAATGTGTTCATGACAACCAAAAAGGAAGGAAATCTCCAAAACGAAAAAAATGACCAAAAACTTAACCCAGGATACTAAGGGAGCCCAAGATATGAAGGTTAGAAGCCATCGATAACTACTATTTTGTAGTTTAGTGTCTCCCTCCTTAAATATAATATGTGAATTATGATTGTAAACATCTTGCCAACAAAACCAGAGGACAGTTCTTAGAGAAGGGATTTTCCTGAATTTAAACGTATAGTGCGTGTTTAGTTGATTTAGCCAAAAAGCTTTGAAATTTATTTCAGTGCCATGAGTTATGGTGGAATAGTGTTAAGAAATGGTAGCAAAGCATGTCGCACATAGTGCAAATAACGCCAAGGTCTGATTTATGGCAGAGCCAGGCAAATCACACACGTGAATACAAAGAAACCTACTGTAAGCGGACACCCTTGGTCCCAGAAAAGGTGTCCACTTAGAAGAGGCGTCTGCTTATGGGAGGTTAAAATTGTAGTACTTGCATGTGACTGGGACCATGTCTAAGTGTCCGCCTACGGGATGTGTCCGACTTCTGGAGGTATCCGTTGGTGGAAGTTGAACGGTAGTATTTGAAAGGCGTGCATTAGCACGTGGTATATGTAGTGTGCTTTGTACAGTTTTACAGTCACGGGTATATAGTACTCTTGTTTCTATTTTGGTAAATTTTCTTGAAAATTGTATTTATGGCGAGCCGATAGGAGAGCCGTTTAAACGGTCACACAGATCGGGCACGATTATTTTATTCTACTTGTGAAATGAAAACAATAAATAGCATGCAAAGTATTGTTATGCGATTCGGTAGAGATCTGTATCAAAAGTTAACTAATACCTATTAGCTGAGCAGGAGTTTGTATCAAAAGCTAATTATATTGTTTGATTTGTATTGGGATTTAAAGTTGTGTACAGGTGATCTGAATACTGTGCTGGGATTGGTTTGCACCCTTATGAATGGTTAATGAATTTTACAAATATAAATAAGCGAGAAGCCGAACTTTTATTTGTTTGCGCAGTTCAGTTGATAGTAAGGTAGAAAATGCATGCTTTGTCCTTGATTAGAGAAAAATGCTTATTAGTCTGCATTGGTGCCATATCTCCAGTTTCAGTAGCATAAAGCGACTATGAACTACCTCTAGATGCGATGGTGGTCCCGAGTATTTATTTTTTCACCTGGGTGGAGAGACTGACACTGCGAGAGTATTGTCGATCCGGAGTCTTGCTCGAACTCGTTAATCATAAGGCCAACGCACCTCCCACTACATTTGTCTACGTTTCTTGCCCTTGATTGGCCGAGGCATGCAATCTTCAGGGGAATAGTTATCGCGCAAAAAAGGAATTAACTCACCTCGAGACTGAGGATATGATAAAACTATAAGGTAGGCTTTCTAAGAAGCAGATTATCAACTCGGCTATAACAATCAATAATTCAATGTTTATTTACCCCATGGCATCATCATTTACAGTAATCTATTTTAAATATATAATAAGCATAAGGAGCCGGGGCGAAGCTCATGTTCCATTTTTCAATGGTATCCATCGTTTTAGTCTTTCAAAGTCAGTTTTAATTTTACATCCAGTTTTTCATATGCAAAGCAGTTGTACTAAGGGACGAACCCTTATTTGTTTGGAGGGGGGAGAAAAATTTTTAAAAAAATTTTTTTGCAGGGGCGGGAAAAAAAAAAAAAAAAAAAAAGGGGGAAAAAAAAAAAAAAAAAAAATTTAAAAAAAAAAAATTTTAAAAAAAAAAAAAAAAAAAAAAAAAAATTTAAAAAAAAAAATTTTTTACCCCCCCCCCAAAAAAAAAAAAGGGCCCCCCCTAAATCAAAGGAGTCAATGAGCCACTCGTGAATGCGTTACCTAAGTTGCATAGTGTTTACACCATATCGATGGAAGGATGGGAGAATGGCTAAACTTCCCCACTATACTCGTTTATTATGCATTCACGAGTAAAAAGCGGCTGTTTGACTCCAGTTTCGTTTCTCTCTCTTAGATTGGCTGAACCAAGAAGATGAAGGATATTCACACACTCACTTCCCTTTGAAACTCTGTCTTGATTTCGTTTTGTAGGATTCGCCCTTTCGTTTATGCGTTATCAGGAAGTAATAAAACTTTAAACACCCACTCGGTCGTGGTAAAGTTGGTCTATTTATTTTACAACACCGGTTATATATTATATGATGCCGCAATACTTAATTACACACAACATCTTTAAATTTCCACACCTTGCAATTTCTTGTTTTTTTTTCTGTTTTTAATAAAAATTCTTCCTAGCAGTAGCTTTCAAAATAATTTAGAATATAGCCGCTGTATACGCGCGATGGAATTCTAGCGGGCATTATTTTTTATAGAACATACTGAAAACTATAGAAGCCCGGTACCCCGGATGTGCGAATTTTTGTCGAATTTCGCTGAACGACTTCACGACTTAGCCTCTATTCTCTTGTTTTGTTGTTTAAATGATGCTTTAAAGCAGCAAGTTTTTATCAGAAACGTTTTACCTGCTTAAATGGAAGTAAGACAGTGCCAAAGGAAGCGACAGATGAAGAAAGAATCGTTAAATTTGTTTTTTTCTTTGGAGTTGTATACGCCACTATTTTGCCGTGAACTGCCCGAAATTGATTGGAAATTATTTAGCAAAACAAGCCGGACTCTAGAAACGCTTTGAAGTAAGAAACCTTTTTTTAAGCCCCAATCTGAAGACAGAACACTCTACTTTTGTTCTTTTTAAATCGATAATAAGAGGCGAATTTAAAAACTTCGAGTAGGCTTAACCAAACTTGAATGCGTAAATTTATTTTAACTAGATTTGTCGGCTTTGTGAGAATCTTTTGGTAGTTAGAGAAAGGACTATATACATAGGAAATATGAATGAAATGGTATCTTGGTTTATTTATAAAGAAGCTGCCAAAGAAAAGAATAAACTAAACTTTCACTTTTACCAATGTTGCGTGCGTTTGTAAATGCCGTGAGCGGTCGCGAGTCTCAGTGTAAGTTCTGTGCTCTTTTAAATGTATATTCTAAACCCACTAGAAGATGGTTTTCCTATGTCCTATAAGAAAATAATCACTTTGAGGTCTAGAAAAGCAGCGACCCCGCCGACGGCCGGGCATCCACTAGCAGCTTATAGACCTCAAGCGTGCTTTTCTATAGAAATGGAAAACCATCTTCTAGTAGGTAATTATTAGCACTACCTATACAAGTTTGAACGATGGAAGGGCATAATAAAAAATAGGGTTGGTCGGCAGGTGTTCCTCTCAAACGTTCTCCAGTGCCAACCATTCAAGTCGATCCGCCAACTGCTTTGAATGATTTTAATTATGTTCCATAAAATATACCGGCGTAAAAATATAAAAATGTAAAATATACCGTCTCCCTTAGCTAAGCTGCTGACTTCGTTAACAAAGATGAGATTGATTGATTGATTGAAACCCTCAAGTATATTTTCTCATGCCGCAGTACTGACTGAAAAGTTTTCCGTTAAAAATGGTGTAAAATAAATGGTGTAATTTAGGAATAATACCCTTGGCCTCCATTTTGACGGTTTGTGCTCCTAGTAAAATGCTGGTTATGACCATGAGTTAAAGCAGAAGAAAATATCGAAAGAATTGAAAAAGTACATGCCCACTTTAGACATATTCAGGGGGGGGGGGGGGCTTAGTTCGGAAGCCGTTATTAACGCTTTTCCCTTTTCCTGTTGAATCCATTTCTTGCCTTTGTTTTAACGGTTTGTTTTAAAAGGATTCCCCAATCAATCAAAACAAGGAAGTCGTTAAGTACGTCCAAGGCCTCACATAACTCAAACATGAGTTTAATGGTTCATTTTTCTTTAGTTACTTGAACTTAACTGGTTTATTTAAATATTACAACAAAGTAATACATTCACCAAAACGAAAGGTTTACGATTAATGATATAATAATTCTGTGCTGTATTTTTTTTTTTTTGACCAAAGGAACTAATGACAATATATAAATTTAATCGTGGGGCACATAGAATACCGCCAGACAAGTTCATTTATTCGATCTATAAAAAAGAGCTAGTAAATTCAAGAAAACTTATTCTGATAATTTTAACGTGACACCTTTGTAGTTAGCTCGTGCATTTGTTCAAAAACGAGAAGAAAAAACACATGGTGAAATACTTATCTCCAATCGAAAATGTTTTCCGTCGCTGTCAGAAACGTCTCAAGGGAACTGTGCTCTTTTCTTTTCCTGGAAGTAATTTAATACAAAAAATATTTAACAATCAAAGATCATCTAAAACCCTAGGCTAGGCTAAGCTTTGGCCTATTCTTTAAGGCGTGGGATAAATAAAAATATAATAATAGCTAACAGGTATTTACAAGGCTGGCAAGTGTACAGACAGTATTTTTTGTCGTGACTTTTGCAAGTGTAATGTTTTCATAAACATAATGAAAAACAGGTGAAATGCGCTCAGATTACTGATTTTGGAGGAAACGGTTTAATTCATTTGTTATTTAGATTGCCGACTGAATGTTGAAATGTTTAAGAGAAGACAAAACTTCCTGATAACTTGAACGGAACTAGCGCAACAAACAGAATAGACACGAAAATAGCATTGCAAATCAAGTTGCCGGATGCGTTGCGATCACTTGGTTGAAACGCTTACCAACAGATATGAGAAACATTCGGACACAATGCAACAACCCGCTTTTTGACAAAACAAAACGGTACCAGCTATAGTTTAATAAGGTTATAGGCCTCGAGGCAGTGGTTAAAAAGCATGCATGAAGGACGTCTCGGCCTCGCAAACTGGAACCCGATCTTCGTGAGCACGGAGCTTTTGGTCTGCCTTTTTGGAATCCCATTAAATGGAATTGTGATTTTTACAATTTATAAAAATATATGTCGTCGCACCTCAGCCCCGACCTATCTTACCCTCAGTATCGCGGTGAGTGATTTCCTTTCTTGTGCGATAGCTATTCCACTGTCGATCGCAAGGCATTTCCAAAAGGAATGGCCGTTTGGCATGGCTGGGTGCAAGGCTCATGCCTTCTTGATATTCCTACTCGCCCTCGTCTCCATCACACACTTGGCCGCCATTTCAGCGGGGAAGTACTTGACAATAACAAGATCTCTAACAAGAGATTCTTATTTTAACAAGGGAAATGTGCTGTTGATAGGCTTGTCCTCTTGGATTTACTCGTTTGGCTTCAGCGTGGCACCTTTGTTAGGATGGTCGAGATATGGCCCAGAAGGAACAAATATAACATGCTCAGTCAAATGGGATTCATCTCTTCCAAGCGATCAGGCATACTTTGGAGTTGTAATCTTCACTGGATATTTCCTACCCTTGGCAGTGATCACGTTTTGCTATTACAAGATCCATCAAGTTTTCAAACAGATCGTTGTTAACACTTCCCGAGGAGGTCGTCTCGCAATGACTGCGACACAAGCTCTTTTGAGGAAACGTCGTAAATCTGCCATGTACTTTTTAACTATCATAGCTGGATTTCTACTCCCGTGGTCACCTTACGCTATAGTGTCCTTCCTTTTAGTTCTAGGACGAAAGGTTAATCCTGTAGCTACCACTGCATGTAGTGTCTTTGCCAAGATTTCGTTTTTCCTTAAACCAATGTTGTATGCCATTTGTAAAGGCAAGTTTCGACGGCGCTTCGTTCTGTTAGTTCCTTTAGCGAAACAGAACAGAGTCGTAAGACCAGCTGTTTTACCTTCTGTTTCGCGAACATTGGCTCATTGAACAGCATGCATCAACTTCTGCTGGGATTCAACTTGGCAGTGTCTCAATACATACTTGGACTAATGGCCGTAAGCTGTTTACGCGAAAGTATAAAAAAGACTGTGTAAACATGACGCACAATCTTAAAAATCATGTCAAATCATTTAGTTCGCAATGTTGATAGTATAAATCCCGCTGTAATACCCTACAAATGGACAAAAATAATGAAGTGATTTCAATAGAGGGATTTAAGATCATTGTGAACAACGCTACTGGTACAGGAAGGATTTTTGATTTTCCAACGTCTAGCGAAAGCTGTTCCGTGTCATTAGCCATTTTGTAAGGTTTTCCGTTCCAATTGCCTTACAATATGTATTTTCATTCACCATTTCGACGAGATGTATAAACATCCTAAGGTTTAAAAGGGATCAAAATATAAATTTCTATCAAAGGAGGAATGGAAAAGTTGAAACTGTCAATTTGGGTAGCCGATATTTTTTCTCCAAGTAAATGAAATGATATTAGCGGCCTGCAGCTGTTAGCAATTTATAAGCAATTGTAATATTTAATAGCATGAAAAAACTGCAAAAATAAAAATCAATTCTGCATGACGACCTAAGCCATACCGATCAATTGAACGTTGAAGGCCTAAGACATTTGGAGCAGCAATGCAAAACAGTGGACTAGTATGAAACTACGACTGAAAATGAGCTACTCGGATATATTTTAAAGGCATTCTTTAAAACGTATTTGATACAATACCAATCCATTGCAAATGTGTTCCCAGAAAGGGTTATCCAACACGTACAATGACGTACACGCATTAGCTAGTGTTTTTCACTTCGGGGTGAGATAACATGACGGGTATGTGAGAATTGTTCTTTGGATGACAATAAAAACGTGATTCAAATTTTCTTGAACACACTGAGTAGTCGTTCGACTAAATGCAGTGTCCGTTTTCCTGTCCACAGTCGCCAGTCGAATTCGAATTGGGACTTACGCTATCGCAAAATTTTACAAACATGTATTTATTATCACTGACTTGATATAATTTACAAAGTAAACGGGGCGCTTACCTTTCACTCAGTTCGGTTTGGAATCGCAACAATTTCAGCATATGTCGCTAGCCACGAAATACAACTAAAATCTTTTATTTCTGATTTAACCTTAATTTCATTTAATTTACTACTATATCAACTTGGAATTGAAATTGAGATGAAAAATTGTCTGCACTTTTTCGGAACCTATTTAAAAAAAATGCTTTGTGACAACAACGATTTTAAAAATTGCAAAAAAAAAAGGCCGATGTCATTAAAGCCGAATACAACATATAATAGAATCCTCGGAGTATTAACTGAAAGTTTTTCGAGGTTTTAAAAAGAGAATGTGCTGTTGCATTCAGGTCGGGATTCCGGTGAAAAATACATCAGAAAATTTATTAAGTTCTCTCTCAGAATTTCAGAAAATAAACAAACTTATGTGTACCGTATTCTAGAAGTTTCGGAGCGCCATGTGAATTCAGTTTTGCGCACAAACTTAAGTGAATCTATAAAGTAACCTTATAATGCCTTGTTATATTTTTTTCCTATGTTTGGTTTTCTTTTTTTCGAGTTAAAAGCTGAAAGCAAAATGCAAACAGGAGCGAGAATGGCAGATTGCTGTTAATTTTTTTTTCTTAATCATGAAATGCTCTAATGATGAATGCAAAAAAAAAAAAAAAGACTCAGCAACAGTCTGACATTGCGTTTGCGTTTCCTTGTTGATTTATTCTAAATTTTATTTAATTTTTCTTTAAAATGGAAAATTTTAAACATGTTGACGACGTGTGGTCGACTAACAAAAATATTTAACTTCTTACTAATTGGCTTAAAATAACTACTTTATCAGGACGTTGTGAGAACAATATTCATTTTACGACTGTCTGGCTGGAGCTATCTCATAACGAACGATCAGCATTTTAACAGACAGAATAATTCTTTATCATGATTAGTATATTCGAACCAGTAACTGAAAAACGGCTTAAATCTAACTTCTAGCAGACACTGATGTACAGTGAAAGATGAAGCTGGTATGTGACAGAGTGGTCGAAAAACATAGTGATACAACTATACATAAGTCCTGAAATGGCGTGTTTACTCCACATTTTTTAATCGTTTTAGACAGCAGGCCAAATGTTAACTTGGTTACTTGTAACAAAGAGATACGAATCCACTGGCTCAGCTTTAGGTACATACTAACCATACGGTAAGGGACTTTGCAATAATAAGCAAGAGGGGGGAGGGGGGGGGGTTAAACCAGACGGGGAGGGGGGCATTAACTAACGTTGTTGTAAAGATAGGGGGCCCAGAGTAAAAACATAATCATTTGACAGAGGGTGCTTTTAAGTTATATTTGAACTGTATACTGTCTTTGGTATAACGCGCAGTGTATCTTATTTTAGTATATGAAGTGAACCTTCCTTTAAAGAGTGCCAGATATTATCAGAAATACATAATATAACTATAAATAACACGACAAACATCCCAAGTGGAAGTCCACACTGTAACTCAGTAACTAAGAATCTAGTTTATAAGAAAATCGAGGCTAAAATTTGCGAATTTTTAAGAATATTTTAAGAATAAACCCAAGGTTGAGATTTTAAAAAGAATATAGTTTTTAGTTGAAACAAAATCAGGTAGTTTCATTTCCGTCACTTTATCTCTGTGAGGAAGGCTTTGTTTAAAGCAAAAACGGCGAGGCTGCAACGAAAAGCAATGGTACATGGGCACAATGTAACACGATACAGATCTGAACACCAAAAATTGATTTAAAGATCATAGATTTAAAGATTTTTTGTCACTTTCTGCTATTTTCTTTCCATTTCCATTACAATTTGTCTTTTCATTTGCATTGTTAAGGAAATACTTATAAGCATTCAAAGGTTACCGTATTTATTCGATTAAAATCCGTGGCGTTCATTGAATTTTTCGGCGTTTACTTGTTTGAGGGCGGCGTTCTGCAACTGAGTACCCCCCCCCCCCCCCCCCCCAAACCAGCGCTCCAAGTTTTGTAGTGCCAACTTAGTCTCCATCTCTTGGTCTCCAGAGAGACAAGTCTGTTATGAAGTAACAATGCAGTGTGCCATCACTTCTCTGCTAATTTAATTGGTTGTTCTTTAAATGTAACCAGCGAGACTATGTGCAGTTCTCTGTACTCAAGTAATTCGTTCCTAGCTGGAGGGCTGCAGAAGCCCAAAGCAAAGACGCGTGCTATCACCATTACATTCTCTTTTCCCGTCTCAAACATGGCCAATGTTAATTTCCGGGGTAGGGCGGTGGTGGCTCTCCAACATAAGAAGAATGTGCTGTTTCAAGTTGTACTTGCAGAGGCGTTGTGCATTCTGGGAAAGCGGTCATTGAGAATTGTGGGTAAAATTCTAGCTGCTGGGGAGGTACTCGGGCAGACTGCTGCTCGTTCGGTATGGCAACTGTTATTGCTGTTGGCTGATCCGGGCGATGTGTCCCAAAAATGTATTTGCGATCTTTGCAGCACAAAACTAAAAAGATAAGCCCGCCAATGACGAAGATTGCGAGGAAAAAGAAGCCAACAAATGTGCTCGCGTTGAAGGCTAAAAATAAAAACGATAAAAGAATAAAACTAATAATTAGATAATCGTATAAACGAACGAATGAATGAATGAACGAATGAATGAATGAATGAAGGAAGGAAGGAAGGAAGGAAGGAAGGAAGGAAGGAAGGAAGGAAGGAAGGAAGGAAGGATCGTTTCCCTTAAATCTTGTTCCTTTACAAAAATATTTACAGTTTAAAAAAGAAGTTTTGAATAAATCAGTTGAACTTCCACATCAAACTGGAAGTTTTCATGGAAACTGGCAGTGCGGCAAAGAAGATGACTGGAAGAGTTTCCCTGTAATGGCGGAAACGACGGATTTCGCGGATTTCGCGGAAATTTTCAGATTAAAAAATAAAAAAAAATAAAAATAATAAAAATAAAAAATAAAAAAATAAAAAATACATTTTTTATTTTTTTTATTTTTAATATTGATATATTCAACTATTATACTTACAGTTTTAAAGAGAAGAATTAAATTAAATCTAAAAATTTCCGCGAAATCCGCGAAATCCGTCGTTTCCGCCATTATTGGGAAACTCTTTCAGTCAACTGCTTCGTAGTACTGCAAGTTTCCATGAAAACTTCCAGTGCTGCAAAGCAGTTGACTGAAAGAGTTTCCCAATAATGGCGGAAACGACGGATTTCGCGGATTTCGCGGAAATTTTTAGATTTAATTTAATTCTTCTCTTTAAAACTGTAAGTATAATAGTTGAATATATCAATATTAAAAATAAAAAAAAAAAATAAAAAATATTTTTTATTTTTTTTATTTTTTATTTTTATTTTTTTATTTTTTTTTTATTTTTTAATCTGAAAATTTCCGCGAAATCCGCGAAATCCGTCGTTTCCGCCATTATAGGGAAACTCTTCCAGTCAGCCGCTTTGCAACACTCCCAGTTTCCATGAAAACGTTCAGAGCTGCAAAGCCCTTTCTTACTATCTTTTCTCCTTCAATGTGAAAATGAAAATTGTTTTTTATAGTTTTATGTATGGTGTATTTTTAACATAAGTCGTGAAAATTTTGTGATACATCACGAACATATATGCACCGTAGTAGATGATCTTTGACTCAAACATTTTTCATTCTTATTGCGGCTTCGTTATCAAGTTAACTGTTAACTGGTGCGAAATGGCTGTCGATTGTCAGGTCAACAGATTGGCTGATCAGTGCAAATAATCGCGACATTAAATTCATGAAACTACTGTGGCGAAACAATTCGTCTAGAAACTCTCTGAAAAGCATTTTGGAATTGATGAAGTGACACAATTGGCTATTAAAAAATGTCGCTATGGCTTCGTTATCGGCTTGATTTTAGTGTAAAAATAGCTGCTAATTACTAGGTTATGTAATGATCTGCTGATCAACGCAAATAATCGCGATATTAAATTCATGGAAATACTGTGGCGAAAAAATTCGTCTAGAAAACACTCTGGAAAGCATTTGGGAACTGATAGAGTGACACAATTGGTCATTTAAAAGCGTCACTGTGGCTTCGTTATTGACTTGATTGTTAGTGTAAAAAAAGCTGTAAATTACCAGGTTAGGCGATGATCTGCTGATCAGTGGAAATAATAGCGACATTAAATTCTTTCAAGTAATCTGGTCCCTACTGAGTTCATTTTTTGGCTATAATTATTCCCGGGGAATTAGCAAGTCTGCTCTCTATAAAAGCAGAACACGTTTAAAGGCATAAATCAGTCCAAGATGCAGAGCTCGAGAGCACGTTTCCCTGCGAGACAGCTAAACAGTCGAACAATTAAGAGCGCGGCGTTGTGCTATTTAAGCCCAGTGGTTTTGGGAAAGTGTAGCATTACAAGTGCGAAGTGCGTCTGCAGAGTTCAAGAGAGTGGTTTTCAGGACGCTTGGAATAGCGTGTGCCGAACTAGAGATGCCTGTGATAGCGCACTACGAGGTTAGTTTCTGATATTGCGATTTTAAACTTGTTCAGTGTCTCTTGGGTGAGATAACCAGAAGCAGATCATTCGGTAATAATTTTTTGCTTTGTCTATTTCGCAGGCATGAAGAATGTAGCGTTCTTTTTTAGTGCCATTAGTACGCAAAAGTTGAAGAAACAGCGAGATAAGAAGAAATCAAATGATCATGACGAGAATGAAGATAGCGATGATGCGGACGAATATCCAGAATTAAGTCAGTTAGCGAGTTCAACGAGCCAACAATGGGCCGAAAGTCACGCATCAATTATAAACCACAAGCTTTGCCCAGCTGTGAGCTACTGGATCGCGTCGACAACGCCCAACGGTGCTCCACGTAGCCCCCTTGGTATCCATCGTGTTCTCTTGGAGTGCAACGTGGACGTATTTATAAATCAGGTAACAAAAATAACATGTTTATTCACATTCGTACCAATCGCATTAGCTTCACTAGCCGGATGATAAAAAGTAGTTACTAGCTTATATGAAGGCAGTGAATCAAGCAGTGAAAATGTGACAATTCAAAGGACCATTCCAATCATCGAAATTAGTTTTGCCTTGAATTTACGCTACGTCGGGCTCCCTTAAAACTTGACAGTACTCGGAACGACGAATCACTTGTTAGGACTAGGTCAAAGTTGCTCACCACCTTAGAACTTTAATTAACTGGCAACTGTTCTGAATTTTAGGTCGCTTGTCACGAAGGGAAAGAAAGTGGCGCAATGAAAGAGCTTTTTAAAGTCCTTAAAGACCACAACAACACCTTCATGGTGGAGTTGGTGAATTCGTCTTACAAATATTGCTTTCGAGATGAATTTGAAAGTGTCCTGGGTGAGGCCGATTCAATAGATGTTGACGAATGTGGTACCGAGAACGTGGTCAGAATTTGTCTAGTCGATCCCTCGTTCCATTCCAGTCTTTCGGTGGCGTTGGGAAAACTCCAAATTGCAAAGTTGGTCATCGAGCACTTCGGATTCCACGTAGACGGCTCGGATATTCAGACAGGAAACGAACCGGTCGTTGAAAAGGCAAGATTATCTGATAAACTCACAGTGCTTGTGAACGATATTGGCATCGCCATGGAAAAGCTCGGGTACGCTCTCTATGCTGGAAAGATCTACAAAAAGTGTGAAAAGGCAAGGTACACCTATTGGTATAAGTGCGAAGTTGAGGCGTTTGTTAATAGCTTGGCGGCCAATCGATCTTTCAAAGCCAGACTACTTAAGGACATGAAGAAAGTCATCGAAATCCTAGCCAACCCACATTGCGAAGTCATTCGACCTCTTTGCGTGGACTACGATTTGATTGAGGTGAACGAAGGCCAGTGCTGGTCAATCAAGGAGCGACGTTTCTTGGAAAATGCGATCAAAGACAAGGACATCGGTCATGTTACACCCCGAGCGTTTTCGCCATACGATCCAACCAAAGTTCCGGATCCAAAATATTTCAGAGAGATCTTAGAGAACAGCCTAACGGAAGCCGAAGTTGGGGAGTTCTGCGAGGATTTCATCAGGCTTCTACATCACAACCAGAAACGACACAAAGACAAAGTACCATGTCTGATTGGCGCTGCGAACAGCGGTAAAACGAGTTTATTTCAACCGATCTTAGGACTCGTACATCACAGCAACATAGCGACTATCACGAAGCAGCGCGTGTTCAATAAGGCCATGATTAATCGCTTTACAGAAGTGATTTTCATTGACGAAGCCAGTCCCTCAACCTTAGACATCGACGATTGGAAAATCCTTACCCAAGGCGGATTTACGGCATGCGACGTAAAGTACCAAACGGCAAAGAGCTTCATTAACCGTTGTCCAATGCTTTTGACCGCCCAGACGAAGCTTGAATTTAAGGCCGATGACCAACCCGCCATGGATCGAAGGTTGAAGAACTACACCTTCAAGAGTCTGCCCAACCCGAGAAAGAAAGCGACAGAGTGGCTTAGGAGACACCCCATGGAGTGTGTTGCGTGGGCGGCTACGAAGGCGCGTCCACCTAGTGACCAAGAAGAGAGCTCGGACAACGGTGAAGACGAACAAGAGCCAGAAATCGGCGATGGCGTCCTTAAAGCCGAAGAGAAGGATGCTCTGCGGACGCTGTCACTCTTGGAGGAGAGCTGTGAAGATGATTCGCTAGAAGAGACGAACGAAGCGGTCAGTGCAATGGAAGAAAGCAACGGCGAACCGGACACCTTGCAAGACCACCTCAGTCAGCTTCAGCCGGGCAGTCTTAGACACAGGCAAATGGCCCACATTCTGGAAACAGAGAAGGAGAAGCAGAAACAGATAGACCAGTTTTACCGGACGAGAGATGTCGAGAGGTATGAAGATGTTCAGACGGCGGTAGATCAGGATGAGGCACGAGGCGAAGCTGCGAGAAAAGCGTTCGAGGGCAGTTGGTTGAGAGACACCGAAATTGAACTCAAAGAGTGTTGCGATAAATATCAAGCTACGCAAGACTCTTTCGTGCGCTCGAATGTGAAGGCGTGGATGGAGGTTCTGTGCGAGAAGCTGAAAGCTCACCACCAAGCCCTGGGCACCTTTAACACCATCGAGGCCATAGAGGAGCGAAAGAAGGTGTGTACAGCACTCGGCCTGCTCAGGAAAGAAGATCATCGTCTGGTGACAAGTGTGGCGGAGCGACTCCCGGTACTAACTCGCCCAAGTGCAGATGCAGACGAAATTGTTGCACAACAGGATGTAAGCGATGAAAGCAGTCAAGAACGGAGGCTTTTCATCACTCCAGTGCCCAGTACTAGTCGTAGGCCGTTACGCCAACACGACGACTGCGCGGTGTCCGAAGCACTGCTCCGAGCAAGTTCTACCTTAAAGCGGAAGAGAGGTTCCAGCAGTCAGCGCGGAAGAGAGCAACAAAGAAACACCATAACAAAGTATCTCTCGAGCACGCAACATGAGTGAACGCAGTCTGACGATCAGAGAACGGAGAAGAGTAGCGACGACGAGATGTTGTTTGTCAGTATTGTAGTTCTAAGTTACATGTTAAGCGACGTGCCACGATTACGACAGGCGAGATATAGAATTCATGTATACAGACAGAGAGATATAGAACATTGCTCGCTACCAGGAGTGTCACAAAAAGTTCTTTCTGTTGTTGTTACAAAAGAGTGTACTTGTCAAGTCAAGAAATTTATTTAATGATGTAGTAATTTATTACTGTATTCTTTATTGCACAGTCACGATTAAATGCCTTTCTTGCTTAACACAAGTTTGAAATGTCATTGCTGTCCTTGCCTTGGTAATTAAACTAGCTGCATTTTCATTCCAGCCCTTTTCTTGAGAGAGTCCGCCGTTCTTCCGTCTTGAAATTTGAAATCGGGATCTCTCAAAATTGCCGTCCACTGTCCAAACCCGTACCTTTTTAAACCTTTCTTGAGAAAATTGTCCTCTTCTTCCGTGAATTTCAACACCCGTCGATGATTTCGTTGAATTTGCAATTGTTTTTTGGGAGGGGAGTCCCTTTCAGAAGAGGCGCTCATTGATTCTGCTGTTCCGACCGATTCTGAAATTGTTGAAGTTGTAGCGCTAAACCTCGTGTGCACTTCCTTATCCAAATCTGAGCCTTTCGTTCCTTGTAGCTTTTGCAGACACTCGTGAGCTTTCACAGCAACTTCGCGCGATCTCTGCTTTTGATAGTGAACTTTTGCAACGGCAGAACTGTGTTTTTGGTCTTCTGACAAAATTTGTTGCTCCGTGCTTGTGAGTAGATTGAGGCTTTGCGTTTCGACAATTTGACGATAGCGCGTTGGATGAATATACTTCCCGATTGCATCGAACACCAATTTACTCATGACGTCGCCCAATTTGCTATGCTGGCCTCCGTTTCTAGTGACAAGTACGAAGTCGCACTGGGGTTTGAGTAATGGCCTTACGAAATTGATGTAGCTTTCCAGCACCCGCATGCTTGCATCAGTCAAAATTAATGAGTCAAATCCATACTTGCTGGCCGTTTTGAACTTTTTCTGGTCAATGAATCCTCCGTTCGCCTTAGCTGTTTTAACCATGTCCACCGTCAAGTACTGATAAGTCATAGGGCGAGATCCCTTCACCTTTATGAATAAATACACGGCGACAAATTTCGTGGCAAATGTTAGGTCCAAAGGATTCACTTGACCCGGAATAGTTTTGCAAGTCTTTACCGTGTTTTCGTAACGAGGCAAATGAAATGTCACCACTTCTAACAGTTCTTCCATGGTTGCCCAGTGCCCTCTAGCATCCAAAGTCTCAATGTCTAGATCTTGTGTCCACTGCAATCTCATCATCTTTGCCACGGTTTTGCGCGCTCGTTTGAGGTACAGCTCCGTTGAGGACAAATTTCGAAGAACTGTGTCTGATGCGCCATTTATCTTTCTGAAGTCGATTAATTCGGAAATCGCATCAATGTAGCCCAATCGG
Source organism: Oculina patagonica (assembly GCF_052425735.1). Taxonomy (NCBI): domain Eukaryota; kingdom Metazoa; phylum Cnidaria; class Anthozoa; order Scleractinia; family Oculinidae; genus Oculina; species Oculina patagonica. The sequence continues at coordinate 27,958,764 of NC_135762.1, forward strand.
CCACCGTGTCCGAGTTTGCATTCATCTTGCAGGTAGTCGATAAACTTGAACAACAAACAATGCGAACACAGGCTAAAATCCAGCACTTCAAAACTCAATTCCTCTTCATCTTCGCAGCAAAATTTGAGAAATTTGAAACACCTCTTGACTATCTGCTGGGCTACACGATCTTTCTTGCAACCCCCACCACTTCCCGTCAACCACTTCACAAACGATTCGCCAATTTTGCTGGAAACTGAAAATGAAGGCAAAACTCTGGCAGTTTGTACTGTGATTTCACTCGATTTAACATCACTGGCGCCTTCTCTTTCGTATGCAGCGAGTATTCCCAGATCAGGTTTCTCGTCAAAGTAAAAGAACCAACTGTGCTTGGTATTCACATGTTTTCTGCACCCTCTCTGACTTTGAAAGCCATCATGGTCACACACTTGTATTGGGCAATGATACAATCGGTCGGTTTCATTCTTTTCCAGGTGAAGCCGTTTTGGTTTGGGCGATGCTCCATCGATATTTGACCAATTGATTTTACACTTCTTGCTCATTTTATCATCAAGGTAAAATGGTCAACACAATCTCCTAGAACTGAATTTCTTTTCCAAAAAAATACGACGCACCAATTACACCTTAAGGAACTTCATTCGTGTTTAAACTTGGCAAGGCGCGCCTCTTCTTGCCTGCCCTCATTACTATTGTGCAAAATTCATGACACCCAAGATTGTGCTCAGCTTGCCCAAGCAGGTCTATGCGCGCCCCATTGTTTTTCTTCATTTCAATGGACAATATAATTTAGGAACAAAATGGTCAAGTAAGCGCAAGGAATTCGGAACCAAAGAGTCCTGAATTTGTTCCTAAATGAGCAGTTTAGGAACAATACGTTCCATTTACAAACAGGAACTCGGAACAAAACGGTCTCAAATTATCAATTTGGGAACAAATCGTTCCATTCACAGTTAAGAACTCGGAACAAAACGGTCCTAAATTATCAATTTGGGAACAAATCGTTCCATTCACAGTTAAGAACTCGGAACAAAACGGTCCTAAATTATCAATTTGGGAACAACGCGTCCCATTTACAGATAGGAACTCGGAACAAAACGGTCCTAAATTATCAATTTGGGAACAACGCGTCCCATTTACAGATAGGAACTCGGAACAAAGCAGTCCTAAATTATCAATTTGGGAACAATATGTTCCATCAACAGTTGGGAACTCGGAACGAAATGTTCCTGTTTTATCTTAGGGTGAACGTTTTGTTCCTAACTTTATAAAAAGCTGGTCCTCTTAAGGTTAACAGGAACACAAATATGAGGAACAAATTATATTAGAGGAACGTTCCTAAAGAAAAGATCGGAACATGCTACAGAACTTAAAATCAGTTAAAAACGGGCAAAGATATAAATTACAAGTCACAAAACAGTTAGTTGAGCGTTTAGGTAAAATGAAAGCAATCATCGAAACTTGGTAAACTCTACCGCACTCAAAGGCTGTAAAACACGCAGTGAAAATTTTTGGGAAACGTTAAGGAAGGAAGGAAGGAAGAAGGGATGGATGGATGGATAGATGGATGAATGATAAATGAATGAATGAATGAATAATGGTAGACTTTTCTGACCGTAGAAAAAGGCATCAAGGCAACTGAATGGAATTAATTGCGATAAACTGAAATCAGTAGATCTCGGAACGGTAGTCTGAATATTAAATAGTTTTCTGTTGTTTTATCTTTTTTCTTGTTTGACTGTACTTGTGTGTGATTTTTTTTATTTCTTTGCCTCTTGGACTATCTGTTTATCTTCTTGCTATTAATACTTAGAAGATCTAGGAGAAATAACCCTACAGATACATTGAAAGTATTTAGATAAAAAACTGATAACCTAACACAAGCAAAGCTCAATGCAAGTTACCTTCGACTTCTTGTAAGAGGGATAACAATACTAGGAAATAAAACAAAAAATTTACAGATGCATTGTGGCTCAAAACATTAACTAAAAAATTAAGGTCGAAAAAAAAAAAAAACAACACTGGTTCATCAGCCATTAAACCATGTCGACTGTTCACCCGTGAGCTCTCACTAAACTAATTAGTTTAAAAATCCTAAGCTGAATCTCTTTGACAAAATAAAATCAATCATTAACGCAACTGTATGGGTTGCAGCTAAGTGTGTCATGGTAATATTATTAGTATGGATAATCAAATGGTGACGAGTGAAATTAGGAAATAATTTTACGCGCGTTTTGTCCAAATTCTAATAATTATTAGAATTTGGACAAAATGCAAGTGAAATTATTTTCTAATTTCACGAGTATACCATTTGATTACATTTTAATGTCATAGGTGACAAATTACGCTTGCAATCGTAGGTGTTTTTGACTGTTACATTGCATCGCGATTTCTGAGCTTTGAAAAGTTGAAAGCATACATTTTGCTTAAGTCGCAAGTTTTTTAGTCTTTGAATACAGCCTTTCAGAGATTCCTTTTTGCTGTCGACAAAAAGTTTCAAAGATGAATCAACTGTCAACTATTTCTCACATTATGACCATAGTTCGTCTTGAATGAACTGAAAACGGCGCCCGTGTAAAACGCTCACAAATCCGCTCGATGCCATTCATGTAATTGGCTAATTGTAAGACGTTTTGAAATATAAAATATCATCAAAAGTTTTATTACATGGCCAAGGCTAGCTGGCTAAGATGAAATTCAAGCGAAAATGTACAAAGTTTAAGCTTTAAAACATCTTTTATTACGGACGCCATCTTGCCACTAACTACGTTGCCATGGCAATTTTATAATTTCATATGTTAAATTATAAATTAACGTTGAAATTTCGCGCCAAAATTAAGGAGTAATTTGTCACCTATGATATTATGTCTCTTATAATTACATGATCTTATGTGAAATTTATTGGCCTACATACATCCCAGGCGTTTTATTTTCTTCAGAGCGAAAGTACGATACATGTTCTCGTTTTATTATTTTTTTTTTCGGCAGCCGTGCACATCGGCGAGCTTAGCCAGAAATTAACGGAGATAGAAAGGTAACTACGTACCTTAACTGTTTTGCATATGGCTTACATGCATTAATTATGCATAGTTTTAAAATATTTTTTTGTGTTTTAATTTACCTTGATTCAAGCTTTTTTTTTCCTTTGTTTTAATCTCATTATTTTATTTTCCTTTGTTTTAATCTCATTACCAGACATAAGCATACCCAAAAACAAAGAAGATACAATTTGAACTAAGGATAAAATTGAACCACCACCTATAAAGTATTCCGGGTACATTTGTACTTGCAATTAGAGGTTATCTGTGATAAATTAAATTGTGGAGACAGACTTGTTGTCGTTTTGATTTTGTTATTTTGTGTCAAGGACATTTTGTTTCGATTTTAACACCGGCTTTACTAAGTATCACCATTTCACTATTCGGAAACTCGCTTCGTAGAATTTTGCTTTTACTTTGACAGTTTTAATCGAGTTAGACGAAGACAGCGTATGCAAATTTGTCACAGTATCGAAATCGAAGAAATACTATTTTTACGTAACATTGAGCACGCAGCGACAAATTGTTGCCTGCGATAATAATTTATGTCTTTAAAGCGTCAAAAATTTAAGCAACATCAGAGAGTTCAAGGAAACGAGACAAATGTGGAAAGCTAGAACCTACTTTGGATTAACCCAGGAATCGCATGGGATTTCAGCGCGTTACCCGAGTAAGGTAACGAGAAGAAAAATTATAACTTACCTAAAACCACAGATGTTAGAAAACATTTCTTCATAGCTCAAAAACCGAATAGAGTCGATCTCTTTGGCCAAGTATATTATTGAACAAAATATTGCTCCCTGCTGAAGTTTGAGTGAAGGTTTGCGATCGTATGGATATTGGTCCTTGTCTAACTGTTATTGAAATGTGAAAAACCTCAGATCATTATCACGGAGGAATGGCCGCCCCCCTCAGCACAATTTGTATCGTTATGTACTAAATATTTAATTCTACCTTTGCCCCCCCACAGCACAGCTGAAAAAAAAATAAAGTAAAGCATTATTTTTGTATCGACTCAAAACTAGGCTAGACCATTCTTTGACGATATAAAAGAAGAAAACGTACAAAAAAAAAAAAGAAAACTGAAAAAAAAGAAAAAAACTTCGCTTGTTCAATTACAAAAACTCAAATTAATAAATTGTATTTTGAGTCCACAATAACGAAGACTAAACACTAGCTCGATAAATTGTAGTGTGCATTTTAGAAACAATAATGTCTAAAATTTAGTGTCTAATGGTCAGAAGTAACAAAAGAAGACAATGGAATTAGTGTAGTAGTGTCTATAAATTGCTAGTGAAATCACTCCATTTCAACTGGAGATTTCACTCCTTATCAATAATATTGATCAAATCGACATCACGGTATCACAACGAAGTTGGAAAAAATGTTTAATACAACTCAAGATAATGCCAGACCATTTTCTAACGAAAGAATGCATGCATCTTTTTAAAAGCTCTCTTGTAGTAAATAAACTCTAGAAAACTAATGAATTCCGACTCTGAACGACAAAACCCAAAACACTCAATTAAGTGACGCGAGGAGATTAACACTTAATAAACGCTAAGATTTCAATATAAGCTGTGCGCATGCTCAAGAATTATGATCAGCATTGTCCACGTTATCAAGTTATAACATTAATATTAACTAATAATATTAATACATTATTAAGTAGTTAATCCTGGATGTAGGACAAATGTAGAGGCCAAAAACCCCAGACGGCAAATACTTTAAGGTGTCCTATAAAGACTATAAATATCGCTATAGACTAAACAATTGTCCCTAAAATTGAATATCTGGTGTGAATTCAAAGTTCAAAGGGTTTTAACCAAGAGCAGGAGTAAATGTACACAATGGGACACTGGTCCAGTGGTGCAATTGTGATACTAATGGTTAATATTTAACAGTGACGATGATGCACTGATGATCTATCTGCCTCTTTCGATTATAAGACTGGGGCATAAATGTGCTTAATCTTTTAAGTTCTTTGGAATTAACTTTGAATGGTTTGAATCATATGCCTGTGAACCGATTAACACCACATGCACGATCCTGTACTGGGGCCGGTATTTCCACATATGGCGTGTCAGTCGTATGGAATTTGGTGTACTATTTTTCTACTGTGGCGGATTTTATCGCTCAATTTTGCCATGGATTAAATTCTATTGTTACTGTCAGACCACACTTTTACGCCATTTACATCTTTTCTACATGCCAGGGTAGGGTGGGGGAGGTTCTCCCACATGTACTTCCAATAAAAGCGCTGTTCCAGGTGGAGGTGGCTGTACATGTAAAGGTGCTGATCGTTGTGGGTAAGTAGCCTGGTTGAACTCTGGACGTTGGAGAGCGACTGGAGAATGCCGTTGCACATTGCGGATTGACGTCGTCGTGGGCTCTTCATTTTGGCGCTTGCATTTGCATTCTTTTCTATACTTTATTAGGAGGATAATCCCGGCAACAAGGATGAGGAAGTAACATATTGCAAGAGCAATGGTGCCAACTGAAGCAGTTAGATTGGAAGCTGCAAAAAAGAAGAAATGCTTTTTTCAAGATTTTATACCGTGTTAACAGACAACTTTGTTGAACCCTAAGTCATGCAGTTTTAACACTTTGATCCGGCATTTGTGTTAAATGTTCGAAAAGTTTGGCTACGCTGATAGAGCAAGATGTTGCTAAGGGATACAAGCAAACATACAAACAACCAGACAAACAAGCAAACAAGCCGAGAAATAAGCGAACTTCAGTGATTCAAAAACAATACGCACTAAATAAACTCAATACCTTCAACTTCATCCACCAGCAGCGGAAGCAACACTGAAAGAAAAACAAACTATTTGCTTACAAATGACTCGTTCATGGTCGTCTTTCAGTAAGAAAACTGAAATGAATGATTATAAGTCTTATAATTATCATGGTTAAGTGCTTACTTCGCATTTTGAAGTCCAAATTAATTTATTGTTATATTCTCATTTGCAAAGACTGATGACAAAGACTGTTGCAAAGACTGTTGACACAAATGGTGCTTTTTACGATAGTGAGACTGTGCTAAATTATAATAATATGAGAAAATTGTTTTTTAAGGCGCCATATTGTCAGATTGAACTCCGACGTCTCGGTATAACTGCGTTCTTCAGTGTTCAAGAAAACGTGTGCTGGAGTTTGACAGATATTCTGTCACCTGGCACGGGATTTAGCCGAACTCATTTGATGGGAATCGTGAAACCATGTATTCAATTTTCCGTGCGTTTAGTTGCAATTCTGAGTCTCTCTCGCATCGGCCTCATTTCAATTTTTCTGTTTCCTTCTCTTACTAAGCTATCAAGTTGATAAGTAGATAAAATAATACAATCAGACAATAAACTTTCGTTGTTTGCCCTACCCACTTGTACTGCGCTATACAATGGGTACAAGTATGATCCTTATTCGTAATGGCTGTGGCTGAAAAAGACGTCATAAAATGGCGGGGAAACAAAAGACATAATGAGGGTTTACAATATATTGCTGCTCTTATCTGACAACCAACTAACAAAGTGTAAGTGAATGAGACAAACAAGCCCAGATGTCCAGCCGAGCCAGATGTAAAGTCACCTTCAGCATTGAAAACAATTGACGAATACTTGAAAAACAGTGAAACAGCCAAAAAAAAAATGGCCCGTCAAGATTGAGAAGTCGGCGGAGAAATAGTTTTAATTATCGAAAATTTTGGATCAACTGAGAACTAATTTTGGGAGTCGAGAATTTTTCAACGATAAAGAATAAAAACAGTTTTAACTTCCTTAATGAAACGCCCTTCAGCCTTATGTGCCCCTTAGGCGCGACGAGGATTATAATTTATATATAATGAAATGCCCAAGAGACTCCTGCTCTTGTGTACTCAAGTTAGTCACGTCGTTTTTTAATCTTTCAAAAGACTAAATTAATTTAAACGGTCCTTTCAAAATGCACGGAAAAATTCTGTTCTGTGTACTGGGTTCAGAGTCATGTCGTTTATTACAAACACCGTTTTAACCGCGAAATTAAGAACCCGAGAAAACTCCTGCTCGGTGTACCTACATTAGTCACGTCGTTCTTAATTGGTTGAGAAATTAAAGTACCTGAGAAACTCCTGCTCTGTGTACTACCCACGTCCGTCTTTAGACGAAATGACGGAATTCCGACAGCGACATGCGAACCATTCTTATTTTGCGACATGACAAGCTTTGAAACAGGGCCTAGCCAATTCCACCGGGCCTGACCACGTTTTCCCAAAGAAATCACGATTTTTAAAACTGAGACGGGCTTCTTTATCTAAGAACCTGTAGAGTTTCGTTATGCTTGTTTGGCAATTACGCCCTCGACCGTGCATCAGTCAAAACAGCTTCATGAGCGTCCATTCGTGATTTAGACAAGTTTGCATATTTAATTCAAGTAGTTATTGTTTTCTGAAACTCGAAGTCATAAAATCAAAGGTGGCCAACAGAGTATTAAATGTTTAATTGGAAGTGATGCCTGCTATCGTAAAGATTGTGACGATATTTGTTATCTATAGAATAACTGGTCAGTAAGTAAGTAAGTGACAAGGCATTCCAGAAGAACGAAGAAAGAGTAGTTGGTGTACGTGGACCGTTACATACACGCGCGCGAGGAACACATGCAACTGTTTAAGTCTAATAGAACGGAATCGGGAAAAATACTAACGTTTTTTACTGATTTTTCTTAGAAGGAGTTTTTGAAGCAGAAACACGGAGATGTAAGGCACACACCTATCGTTATTTTAGAAATTATAATGTGGTGTGTGCAATGTACGTAGATACGCGCGTGTGTAGTACTTCAATCACATGCACACTGACAAAACGCTTCTTGTGATGCACAAAATTACCCAGAATATAATGTGAATAGCAAATCTTACCTAAACAAAGGAGGTTCAGACAGCCCTTCATCATAGCAACACCTGTATATCGGATTTCACTTAGCAAAATGTTTCAAAGAACGAGTCATCATATCTATCGAACACGGAAGCTCGCAAAGGCGCTCATGGGTGACATGACCCTCGGATGAATTTCAATATCGTTCCTATAGCAACAATGTCCAAAAGATCGCGGACTTAACAACGAGACCTGCGCACGGACCTTCAAGAAGGGGCGTGGGGGCGGGGGGTTACGTGGTTCATGCTACCATTCTCTACCTAGACTTGCCTACAAGTCGCGATGTCACGAGACAACTTCCAAACCGGAAACAAGAAGCGAACGACTTTGAGAAAGTCAATTCTCTCCCCTCTCTTTGCCTCAAGTCTCGAGGTTTGAGTTGGCGAATATGACATTTTAGTACCTTTTAATTTACCTGTCGGTCACCAAAAAGACATTAAAGACGTTTAAAAAGATTTATAACAAAGATAACAATAAAGTTAAGAAATGAAAAAAAAAAAATAGGTTCTGTCGTCATTTTTTTGAACTAATCTGTCATACATTTTAATCGGCTGCCAATTTTGAACTGTTGCCTTTGCATTCACTACTTTTCATCAACTACTTTTCCACACCCCTTGTTACATGTTATCGCCACACATACACCCCATGAAGCCAGCATCTAAATAAAGCTAAATACTGGCCGAGAAATTCGTGCTGCTGAAAATTAATCATGTTAGCAATAAACTATTTCTTCCTGTACTACTGAAGAGTATTCACTTTACGCGAATTAGAGTCAATCGCAGATACTGTTCTACGATGTAATAGTTGTCCAAAAAATTATTGAAACAAAATAATTCAGTTTTCATTGTCGACCTCAACACCAACCATTATCAAGAATATTGTGCACAAAAAAAAAAAAAAAAAAAAAAAAAAAAAAAAAAAAAAAAAAAAAAAAAAAAAAAAAAAAAAAAAAAAAAAAAAAAAAAAAAAAAAAAAAAAAAAAAAAAAAAAAAAAAAAAAAAAAAAAAAAATATTGTGCACTCAAATTAGTAGAGCGCCTAACGTGCACGTGTACAATAAACCTCGGAGACACGTGTAGTTAGACTGGGCTAACACAAAGTAAGCCGAGTGGATATCATGCACGCGCTTGATTATCAGTCTACTTGAGTACTTTCGCCCTCGACCGAAGATTATGGCTTGAGATAAGCCTGTTACTATGTGTGGATTAAGAGGTGGAACACTCATTATAAAGAGTGGTAAGAAGTATTTCTATTTTTAGGGTGAAGCTACAGTTTCCAGCCATCGGCATCTCTGCATGCCAGGGTAGGGTGGAGGAGGTTCTCCTACATGTTGTTCCAGAGGAGACACTGTTCCTGGTTGTGGTAGCTGCACTTGTAAAGGCACAGTACTAGTGCCTTTTGTGGGTAAGCGGCCTGCTGGAAATCTGGGTTGAATGGTGGATGTTGCGAATGGACTTGAATATGTTGTTGCACGTTAGAAACCGTTGTTCTCTGGTCTTCATGTCGAGTGTCGCATTTGCAATCGCCTTTACGTAAACAGCAGACATGAACGACGCAGATGATAACGCCGACAGATACCGCCATAACGACTCCCATAATAATATAGAAAGTGGCCGAGGAATCTGTATCTGAGAAAATTATAGAAGTCAGTTAATAGATCGTTTCTTAAGTTGCAGCTGAATTGGAAACAGAAACAGTGCGATTTGTATACGTAATTGGACTACATGCTGTCAAATTTGGAAATAATTTGATGAAAAAAATTCCGAGGGCAGCCAAAGTTGGACGAGGCCGTAGGCCGAGTCCAATTTGGCTGTCAGAGGAATTTTTTTGAATCTAATTAATTCCAAATTGGACGAGCATGTAGTCCAGTTACATATTAACCCTCGGACGTACAAGCAAACTCACACCCCTACCATCGTACAAGGGGGGGGGGGGAGGGGGGGTTGATGGAACATGACATCATTAGAGCCGCCATCTTGGATCCGCCATCTTAGATTTCAACATTTTCTTAGAAAGTCAAAAAATAAAAGAAATTGATGCAAAATCAAGCCAGAATGCTTATAGAATGTAAAAATAAACAAATCTTGCACTTCTGATTTAAAAAAACTGGAAAAAATCAAGAAAAATGTTAAAAATGACGATTTTTGGCAAGACCTGCTTGTATTTATGACGTTGCCATGGCAACGCCAAATATCATAGACACATGGTTGACATATCAAAATTTCCGCAAAGGATAAATGAACAGCTACTGAAAGTGTCAGTATTGTAGAGTAAATCCTTTTTTTCAAAATTTGGAAAAAATCTTATGGAGAGGGGTGGCATCCACCCCCCCCCCCCCCCCCCCCCCCCCCCCCCCCTTGTACGTCCGAGGGTTAATTATATAGCTAGCAAGTCCATCCAGCGTAAACAATAAACTTATGTCCAGAACGGGAAAAGCATTCAGCAATTCTAGGCATAACACAGAACATGCAACTCACTCAAAGCATTGTCTTCACAAATTAATAAAACTTAAACAAAACTGTGCAATTTTATTCACCTGCGTTTGCGAAGCTTGCTACAAAGTGAGCGAAAACGCTGCATTAATCGATAAAAGTCGTAAACAAAGTGTCCGAAAAGCTTTACAACTTCTTGCATGTGACATACTCCTTTCCATTATCTCGTTCCTATTTGTCTCCGTCTTTTCTTTTCGAATTTCAGCAAAAAAAACGACAAAGAATTGCATCTAGCTAATTTTGGCGAAGGATATCTTTTAGTTTCATGTTTCGCTTCGCTGCAATAAAGTTTAGGCAAGTTTTGTACTCCTGGAGGTGTTTACGTCTTGGGTTTTGCTTCTCAAGTATAGCTGGCTCCTCTTCTGACAACGTGGAAAAAGTCTTTTTTTCGTTACTATTGCTGAAAAGCTCAAAAGAAATGGGAAAAAGTGGCAAATTTGCCTAATAAAATTTCGCCATTGTCAACTAACAATGCAACAAGTTTACAGGACTGACGCTATGCTTGGAGCTAATTGGCTAATATCTGTCACATTTTGTTTTTCTTGGATTTGATTGGCTGAGACAAAACTGTCCAATTTTTCTTAAATTGGACAGTTTGTGCATTTTAACTGAAAGTCCTAATTGAAACTAGCAAAATTTAATCCCAAATTGGACATTTCTCAGAAATTAAGGAAAAATAATTGCGCTGACAACATAGGATTTACTGACAGCTATATAATTACCTTTCTTAGCTTCAACTTCCTGCAAAACATACAGCAATGCTGAGGAGATAGGCAAAAACATATTTAATTAATATCTATTTTCACATCACTTTCATTCCACCCGTTTGAAAACGTTGGGGACAAAACCACTCAGTTGCAATACATATTGGGCCTGCAGAGGCGAACGAGGACGCTTCTCGGCATGGAGGCTCTCCCAGGTATTAAGGGAACAACGGAATATGGCCATTAACGCTTTGGGGACATGGGAATAAAAGGAAAATAAAACTAAGAACACAGGGACAAGCGCATATTTTAGGCAACAGGGAACACCAAATTCGAAGAAATACTTTACTTTAAGGAAACACTGGAACACAAGGAAAAAAAAAATTGAGAACAAACGGACAACCACCCCCTTCCTTTCCCTATCCCTAAAAGGCCCCTATGCCAGTGCCATCAATTTATAACACAAAATTTACGCACATTGCAATTAAAGTGTGGCTTTAAAAAATAATGGCAGATTAAACGGCTGAGAAGCATGCAAGATTTTGACTCCCGCTATAATATTAATCTTGAACTTCAAGATTTTAACTCCCGCTATAATCTTGAACTTCAAGAGCTAACTCCCGCTATAATCTTGAACTTCAAGATTTTAACTCCCGCTATAATCTTGAACTTCAAGAGTTTAACTCCCGCTATAATCTTGAACTTCAAGATTTTAACTCCCGCTATAATCTTGAACTTTAAGATTTTAACTCCCGCTATAATCTTAAACTTCAAGAGTTTAACTCCCGCTATAATCTTGAACTTCAAGATTTTAACTCCCGCTATAATCTTGAACTTCAAGAGTTTAACTCCCGCTATAATCTTGATCTTCAAGATTTTTACTCCCGCTATAATCTTGAACTTTAAGATTTTAACTCCCGCTATAATCTTGAACTTCAAGATTTTAACTCCCGCTATAATCTTGAACTTCAAGAGTTTAACTCCCGCTATAATCTTGATCTTCAAGATTTTTACTCCCGCTATAATCTTGAACTTCAAGATTTTGACTCCCGCTATAATCTTGAACTTCAAGAGTTTAACTCCCGCTATAATCTTGAACTTCAAGATTTTAACTCCCGCTATAATCTTGAACTTCAAGAGTTTAACTCCCGCTATAATCTTGAACTTCAAAATTTTAACTCCCGCTATAATCTTGAACTTTAAGATTTTAACACCCGCTATAATCTTGAACTTCAAGAGTTTAACTCCCGCTATAAACTTGAACTTCAAGATTTTAACTCCCGCTATAATCTTGAACTTCAAGAGTTTAAATCCCGCTATAATCTTGAACTTCAAGATTTTAACTCCCGCTACAATCTTGAACTTCAAGATTTTAACTCCCGCTATAATCTTGAACTTCCAGAGTTTAACTCCCGCAATAATCTTGATCTTCAAGATTTTTACTCCCGCTATAATCTTGAACTTCAAGATTTTGACTCCCGCTATAATCTTGAACTTCAAGATTTTAACTCCCGCTATAATCTTGAACTTCAAGATTTTAACTCCCGCTATAATCTTGAACTTCAAGATTTTAACTCCCGCTATAATCTTGAACTTCAAGATTTTAACTCCCGCTATAATCTTGAACTTCAAGAGTTTAACTCCCGCTATAATCTTGATCTTCAAGATTTTGACTGCCGCTATAATCTTGAACTTCAAGATTTTAACTCCCGCTATAATCTTGAACTTCAAGATTTTAACTCCCGCTATAATCTGGAACTTCAAGAGTTTAACTCCCGCTATAATCTTGATCTTCAAGATTTTGACTCCCGCTATAATCTTGAACTTCAAGATTTTGACTCCCGCTATAATCTTGAACTTCAAAATTTTGACTCCCGTTATAATCTTGAACTTCAAGATTTTGACTCTCGCTATAATCTTGAACTTCATGATTTTGACTCTCGCTATAATCTTGAACTTCAAGATTTTGACTCCCGCTATAATCTTGAACTTCAAGATTTTAACTCCCGCTATAATCTTGAACTTCAAGATTTTAACTCCCGCTATAATCTTGAACTTCAAGAGTTTAACTCCGGCTATAATCTTGAACTTCAAGATTTTGACTCCCGCTATAATCTTGAACTTCAAGAGTTTAACTCCCGCTATAATCTTGATCTTCAAGATTTTTACTCCCGCTATAATCTTGAACTTCAAGATTTTGACTCCCGCTATAATCTTGAACTTCAAGATTTTAACTCCCGCTATAATCTTGAACTTCAAGATTTTAACTCCCGCTATAATCTTGAACTTCAAGATTTTAACTCCCGCTATAATCTTGAACTTCAAGAGTTTAACTCCGCTATAATCTTGAACTTCAAGATTTTGACTCCCCTATAATCTTGAACTTCCAGAGTTTAACTCCCGCATAATCTTGATCTTCAAGATTTTTACTCCCGCTATAATCTTGAACTTCAAGATTTTGACTCCCGCTATAATCTTGAACTTCAAGATTTTAACTCCCGCTATAATCTTGAACTTCAAGATTTTAACTCCCGCTATAATCTTGAACTTCAAGATTTTAACTCCCGCTATAATCTTGAACTTCAAGATTTTAACTCCCGCTATAATCTTGAACTTCAAGAGTTTAACTCCCGCTATAATCTTGATCTTCAAGATTTTTACTCCCGCTATAATCTTGAACTTCAAGATTTTAACTCCCGCTATAATCTTGAACTTCAAGATTTTAACTCCCGCTATAATCTGGAACTTCAAGATTTTAACTCCCGCTATAATCTTGATCTTCAAGATTTTGACTCCCGCTATAATCTTGAACTTCAGATTTTGACTCCCGCTATAATCTTGAACTTCAAAATTTTGACTCCCTTATAATCTTGAACTTCAAGATTTTGACTCTCGCTATAATCTTGAACTTCATTATTTTGACTCTCGCTATAATCTTGAACTTCAGATTTTGACTCCCGCTATAATCTTGAACTTCAAGATTTTAACTCCCGCTATAATCTTGAACTTCAAGATTTTAACTCCCGCTATAATCTTGAACTTCAAGATTTTAACTCCGGCTATAATCTTGAACTTCAAGATTTTGACTCCCGCTATAATCTTGAACTTCAAGAGTTTAACTCCCGCTATAATCTTGATCTTCAAGATTTTTACTCCCGCTATAATCTTGAACTTCAAGATTTTAACTCCCGCTATAATCTTGAACTTCAAGATTTTAACTCCCGCTATAATCTTGAACTTCAAGATTTTAACTCCCGCTATAATCTTGATCTTCAAGATTTTTACTCCCGCTATAATCTTGAACTTCAAGATTTTGACTCCCGCTATAATCTTGAACTTCAAGAGTTTAACTCCCGCTATAATCTTGAACTTCAAGATTTTAACTCCCGCTATAATCTTGAACTTCAAGAGTTTAACTCCCGCTATAATCTTGAACTTCAAGATTTTGACTCTCTTTCTTTAAAATTTTGACTCCTATAATCTTGAACTTCAGATTTTAACTCCCGCTATAATCTTGAACTTCAAGATTTTGACTCTCGCTATAATCTTGAACTTCAAGATTTTGACTCTCGCTATAATCTTGAACTTCAAGATTTTGACTCTCGCTATAATCTTGAACTTCAAGATTTTGACTCCCGCTATAATCTTGAACTTCAAGATTTTGACTCCCGTATAATCTTGAACTTCAAATTTTGACTCCCTAATCTTGAACTTAAAGATTTTAACTCCCGCTATAATCTTGAACTTCAAGAGTTAACTCCCGCTATAATCTTGAACTTCAAGATTTTAACTCCCGCTATAATCTTGAACTTCAAGATTTTAACTCCCGCTATAATCTTGAACTTCAAGATTTTAACTCCCGCTATAATCTTGAACTTTAAGATTTTAACTCCCGCTATAATCTTGAACTTCAAGAGTTTAACTCCCGCTATAATCTTGAACTTCAAGATTTTAACTCCCGCTATAATCTTGAACTTCAAGAGTTTAACTCCGGCTATAATCTTGAACTTCAAGATTTTGACTCCCGCTATAATCTTGAACTTCAAGAGTTTAACTCCCGCTATAATCTTGATCTTCAAGATTTTTACTCCCGCTATAATCTTGAACTTCAAGATTTTAACTCCCGCTATAATCTTGAACTTCAAGATTTTAACTCCCGCTATAATCTTGAACTTCAAGATTTTAACTCCCGCTATAATCTTGATCTTCAAGATTTTTACTCCCGCTATAATCTTGAACTTCAAGATTTTGACTCCCGCTATAATCTTGAACTTCAAGATTTTAACTCCCGCTATAATCTTGAACTTCAAGATTTTAACTCCCGCTATAATCTTGAACTTCAAGAGTTTAACTCCCGCTATAATCTTGAACTTCAAGATTTTGACTCCTTCCTCAAGATTTTGACTCGCTATAATCTTGAATTTCAAGATTTTAACTCCCGCTATAATCTTGAACTTCAAGATTTTGACTCCCGCTATAATCTTGAACTTCAAGATTTTGACTCCCGCTATAATCTTGAACTTCAAGATTTTGACTCTCGCTATAATCTTGAACTTCAAGATTTTGACTCCCGTTATAATCTTGAACTTCAAGATTTTGACTCCCGCTATAATCTTGAACTTAAAGATTTTAACTCCCGTATAATCTTGAACTTCAAGAGCTGACTCCCGCTATAATCTTGAACTTCAAGATTTTAACTCCCGCTATAATCTTGAACTTCAAGATTTTAACTCCCGCTATAATCTTGAACTTCAAGATTTTAACTCCCGCTATAATCTTGAACTTCAAGATTTTGACTCTCGTTCAAATCTTGAACTTCAAGATTTTGACTCCCGCTATAATCTTGAATTTCAAGATTTTAACTCCCGCTATAATCTTGAACTTCAAGATTTTGACTCTCGCTATAATCTTGAACTTCAAGATTTTGACTCTCGCTATAATCTTGAACTTCAAGATTTTGACTCTCGCTATAATCTTGAACTTCAAGATTTTGACTCCCGTATAATCTTGAACTTCAAGATTTTGACTCCCGCTATAATCTTGAACTTAAAGATTTTAACTCCCGCTATAATCTTGAACTTCAAGAGCTAACTCCCGCTATAATCTTGAACTTCAAGATTTTAACTCCCGCTATAATCTTGAACTTCAAGATTTTGACTCCCGCTATAATCTTGAACTTCAAGAGTTTAACTCCCGCTATAATCTTGAACTTCAAGATTTTAACTCCCGCTATAATCTTGAACTTCAAGATTTTAACTCCCGCTATAATCTTGAACTTCAAGATTTTGACTCCCGTTCAAATCTTGAACTTAAAGATTTTGACTCCCGCTATAATCTTGAACTCCAAGATTTTAACTCCCGCTATAATCTTGAACTTCAAGATTTTGACTCTCGCTATAATCTTGAACTTCAAGATTTTGACTCCCGCTATAATCTTGAACTTCAAGATTTTGACTCTCGCTATAATCTTGAACTTCAAGATTTTGACTCCCGTTATAATCTTGAACTTCAAGATTTTGACTCCCCTAAATAATCTTGAACTTCAAGATTTTAACTCCCGCTATAATCTTGAACTTCAAGAGCTAACTCCCGCTATAATCTTGAACTTCAAGATTTTAACTCCCGCTATAATCTTGAACTTCAAGATTTTAACTCCCGCTATAATCTTGAACTTCAAGATTTTAACTCCCGCTATAATCTTGAACTTCAAGATTTTGACTCCCGTTAAATCTTGAACTTAAAGATTTTGACTCCCGCTATAATCTTGAACTTCAAGATTTTAACTCCCGCTATAATCTTGAACTTCAAGATTTTGACTCTCGCTATAATCTTGAACTTCAAGATTTTGACTCTCGCTATAATCTTGAACTTCAAGATTTTGACTCTCGCTATAATCTTGAACTTCAAGATTTTGACTCCCGCTATAATCTTGAACTTCAAGATTTTGACTCCCGTTATAATCTTGAACTTCAAGATTTTGACTCCCGCTATAATCTTGAACTTCAAGATTTTAACTCCCGCTATAATCTTGAACTTCAAGAGTTAACTCCCGCTATAATCTTGAACTTCAAGATTTTAACTCCCGCTATAATCTTGAACTTCAAGATTTTAACTCCCGCTATAATCTTGAACTTCAAGATTTTAACTCCCGCTATAATCTTGAACTTCAAGATTTTAACTCCCGCTATAATCTTGAACTTCAAGATTATAACTCCCGCTATAATCTTGAACTTCAAGATTTTAACTCCGGCTATAATCTTGAACTTCAAGATTTTGACTCCCGCTATAATCTTGAACTTCAAGATTTTAACTCCCGCTATAATCTTGATCTTCAAGATTTTTACTCCCGCTATAATCTTGAACTTCAAGATTTTAACTCCCGCTATAATCTTGAACTTCAAGATTTTAACTCCCGCTATAATCTTGAACTTCAAGAGTTTAACTCCCGCTATAATCTTGATCTTCAAGATTTTTACTCCCGCTATAATCTTGAACTTCAAGATTTTGACTCCCGCTATAATCTTGAACTTCAAGAGTTTAACTCCCGCTATAATCTTGAACTTCAAGATTTTAACTCCCGCTATAATCTTGAACTTCAAGAGTTTAACTCCCGCTATAATCTTGAACTTCAAGATTTTGACTCCGTTCAAATCTTGAACTTCAAGATTTTGACTCCCGCTATAATCTTGAACTTCAAGATTTTAACTCCCGCTATAATCTTGAACTTCAAGATTTTGACTCCCGCTATAATCTTGAACTTCAAGATTTTGACTCCCGCTATAATCTTGAACTTCAAGATTTTGACTCCCGCTATAATCTTGAACTTCAAGATTTTGACTCCCGCTATAATCTTGAACTTCAAGATTTTGACTCCCGCTATAATCTTGAACTTAAAGATTTTAACTCCCGCTATAATCTTGAACTTCAAGAGCTAACTCCCGCTATAATCTTGAACTTCAAGATTTTAACTCCCGCTATAATCTTGATCTTCAAGATTTTAACTCCCGCTATAATCTTGAACTTCAAGAGTTTAACTCCCGCTATAATCTTGAACTTCAAGATTTTGACTCTCGCTCAAATCTTGAACTTCAAGATTTTGACTCCCGCTATAATCTTGAACATCAAGATTTTAACTCCCGCTATAATCTTGAACTTCAAGATTTTGACTCCCGCTATAATCTTGAACTTCAAGATTTTGACTCCCGCTATAATCTTGAACTTCAAGATTTTGACTCTCGCTATAATCTTGAACTTCAACATTTTGACTCCCGTTATAATCTTGAACTTCAAGATTTTGACTCTATAATCTTCTTCAAATTTTACTCCCCTATAATCTTAACTTCAAGAGCTAACTCCCGCTATAATCTTGAACTTCAAGATTTTAACTCCCGCTATAATCTTGAACTTCAAGATTTTGACTCCCGCTATAATCTTGAACTTCAAGAGTTTAACTCCGCTATAATCTTGAACTTCAAGATTTTAACTCCCGCTATAATCTTGAACTTCAAGATTTTAACTCCCGCTATAATCTTGAACTTCAAGATTTTGACTCCGTTCAAATCTTGAACTTAAAGATTTTGACTCCCGCTATAATCTTGAACTTCAAGATTTTAACTCCCGCTATAATCTTGAACTTCAAGATTTTGACTCCCGCTATAATCTTGAACTTCAAGATTTTGACTCCCGCTATAATCTTGAACTTCAAGATTTTGACTCCCGCTATAATCTTGAACTTCAAGATTTTGACTCCCGCTATAATCTTGAACTTCAAGATTTTGACTCCCCTAATAATCTTGAACTTCAAGATTTTAACTCCCGCTATAATCTTGAACTTCAAGAGTTAACTCCCGCTATAATCTTGAACTTCAAGATTTTAACTCCCGCTATAATCTTGAACTTCAAGATTTTAACTCCCGCTATAATCTTGAACTTCAAGATTTTAACTCCCGCTATAATCTTGAACTTCAAGATTTTGACTCCCGTTCAAATCTTGAACTTAAAGATTTTGACTCCCGCTATAATCTTGAACTTCAAGATTTTAACTCCCGCTATAATCTTGAACTTCAAGATTTTGACTCCCGCTATAATCTTGAACTTCAAGATTTTGACTCCCGCTATAATCTTGAACTTCAAGATTTTGACTCCCGCTATAATCTTGAACTTCAAGATTTTGACTCCCGTATAATCTTGAACTTCAAGATTTTGCTCCCGCTATAATCTTCTTAAAGATTTTAACTCCCGCTATAATCTACTTCAAGAGCTACTCCCGCTATAATCTTGAACTTCAAGATTTTAACTCCCGCTATAATCTTGAACTTCAAGATTTTAACTCCCGCTATAATCTTGAACTTCAAGATTTTAACTCCCGCTATAATCTTGAACTTCAAGATTTTAACTCCCGCTATAATCTTGAACTTCAAGATTTTAACTCCCGCTATAATCTTGAACTTCAAGATTTTGACTCTCGTTAATCTTGAACTTCAAGATTTTGACTCCTGCTATAATCTTGAACTTCAAGATTTTGACTCCCGCTATAATCTTGAACTTCAAGATTTTGACTCCCGCTATAATCTTGAACTTCAAGATTTTGACTCCCGCTATAATCTTGAACTTCAAGATTTTGACTCCCGCTATAATCTTGAACTTCAAGATTTTGACTCCCGCTATAATCTTGAACTTCAAGATTTTGACTCCCGCTATAATCTTGAACTTCAAGATTTTGACTCCCGCTATAATCTTGAACTTCAAGATTTTGACTCCCGCTAAATAATCTTGAACTTCAAGATTTTAACTCCCGCTATAATCTTGAACTTCAAGAGTTAACTCCCGCTATAATCTTGAACTTCAAGATTTTAACTCCCGCTATAATCTTGAACTTCAAGATTTTAACTCCCGCTATAATCTTGAACTTCAAGATTTTAACTCCCGCTATAATCTTGAACTTCAAGATTTTAACTCCCGCTATAATCTTGAACTTCAAGATTTTAACTCCCGCTATAATCTTGAACTTCAAGATTTTGACTCTCGTTCAAATCTTGAACTTCAAGATTTTGACTCCTGCTATAATCTTGAACTTCAAGATTTTAACTCCCGCTATAATCTTGAACTTCAAGATTTTGACTCCCGCTATAATCTTGAACTTCAAGATTTTGACTCCCGCTATAATCTTGAACTTCAAGATTTTGACTCCCGCTATAATCTTGAACTTCAAGATTTTGACTCCCGCTATAATCTTGAACTTCAAGATTTTGACTCCCGCTATAAATAATCTTCAACTTAAAGATTTTAACTCCCGCTATAATCTTGAACTTCAAGAGTTAACTCCCGCTATAATCTTGAACTTCAAGATTTTAACTCCCGCTATAATCTTGAACTTCAAGATTTTAACTCCCGCTATAATCTTGAACTTCAAGATTTTAACTCCCGCTATAATCTTGAACTTCAAGATTTTAACTCCCGCTATAATCTTGAACTTCAAGAGTTTAACTCCCGCTATAATCTTGAACTTCAAGATTTTAACTCCCGCTATAATCTTGAACTTCAAGATTTTAACTCCCGCTATAATCTTGAACTTCAAGATTTTAACTCCCGCTATAATCTTGAACTTCAAGATTTTAACTCCCGCTATAATCTTGATCTTCAAGATTTTGACTCCTGCTATAATCTTGAACTTCAAGATTTTAACTCCCACTATAATCTTGAACTTCAAGATTTTAACTCCCGCTATAATCTTGAACTTCAAGATTTTAACTCCCGCTATAATCTTGATCTTCAAGATTTTTACTCCCGCTATAATCTTGAACTTCAAGATTTTGACTCCCGCTATAATCTTGAACTTCAAGATTTTAACTCCCGCTATAATCTTGAACTTCAAGATTTTAACTCCCGCTATAATCTTGAACTTCAAGATTTTAACTCCCGCTATAATCTTGAACTTCAAGATTTTAACTCCCGCTATAATCTTGAACTTCAAGATTTTAACTCCCGCTATAATCTTGAACTTCAAGAGTTAACTCCCGCTATAATCTTGAACTTCAAGATTTTAACTCCCGCTATAATCTTGAACTTCAAGATTTTAACTCCCGCTATAATCTTGAACTTCAAGATTTTAACTCCCGCTATAATCTTGAACTTCAAGATTTTAACTCCCGCTATAATCTTGAACTTCAAGATTTTAACTCCCGCTATAATCTTGAACTTCAAGATTTTAACTCCCGCTATAATCTTGAACTTCAAGATTTTAACTCCCGCTATAATCTTGAACTTCAAGATTTTAACTCCCGCTATAATCTTGAACTTCAAGATTTTAACTCCCGCTATAATCTTGAACTTCAAGATTTTTACTCCCGCTATAATCTTGAACTTCAAGATTTTAACTCCCGCTATAATCTTGAACTTCAAGATTTTAACTCCCGCTATAATCTTGAACTTCAAGATTTTAACTCCCGCTATAATCTTGATCTTCAAGATTTTTACTCCCGCTATAATCTTGAACTTCAAGATTTTGACTCCCGCTATAATTTTGAACTTCAAGATTTTAACTCCCGCTATAATCTTGAACTTCAAGATTTTAACTCCCGCTATAATCTTGAACTTCAAGATTTTAACTCCCGCTATAATCTTGAACTTCAAAATTTTAACTCCCGCTATAATCTTGAACTTCAAGATTTTGACTCCCGCTATAATCTTGAACTTCAAGATTTTGACTCCCGCTATAATCTTGAACTTCAAGATTTTGACTCCCGCTATAATCTTGAACTTCAAGATTTTGACTCCCGCTATAATCTTGAACTTCAAGATTTTGACTCCCGCTATAATCTTGAACTTCAAGATTTTGACTCCCGCTATAATCTTGAACTTCAAGATTTTGACTATCGCTATTATCTTGAACTTCAAGATTTTGACTCCCGCTATAATCTTGAACTTCAAGATTTTAACTCCCGCTATAATCTTGAACTTCAAGATTTTAACTCCCGCTATAAACTTGAACTTCAAGATTTTAACTCCCGCTATAATCTTGAACTTCAAGATTTTAAATCCCGCTATAATCTTGAACTTCAAGATTTTAACTCCCGCTATAATCTTGAACTTCAAGATTTTAACTCCCGCTATAATCTTGAACTTCAAGATTTTAACTCCCGCTATAATCTTGATCTTCAAGATTTTTACTCCCGCTATAATCTTGAACTTCAAGATTTTGACTCCCGCTATAATCTTGAACTTCAAGATTTTAACTCCCGCTATAATCTTGAACTTCAAGATTTTAACTCCCGCTATAATCTTGAACTTCAAGATTTTAACTCCCGCTATAATCTTGAACTTCAAGATTTTAACTCCCGCTATAATCTTGAACTTCCAGAGTTTAACTCCCGCTATAATCTTGATCTTCAAGATTTTTACTCCCGCTATAATCTTGAACTTCAAGATTTTAACTCCCGCTATAATCTTGAACTTCAAGATTTTGACTCCTGCTATAATCTTGAACTTCAAGATTTTAACTCCCGCTATAATCTTGATCTTCAAGATTTTGACTCCCGCTATAATCTTGAACTTCAAGATTTTGACTCCCGCTATAATCTTGAACTTCAAGATTTTGACTCCCGCTATAATCTTGAACTTCAAGATTTTGACTCCCGTTATAATCTTGAACTTCAAGATTTTGACTCTCGCTATAATCTTGAACTTCAAGATTTTGACTCCCGCTATAATCTTGAACTTCAAGATTTTGACTCTCGCTATAATCTTGAACTTCAATATTTTGACTCTCGCTATAATCTTGAACTTCAAGATTTTGACTCCCGCTATAATCTTGAACTTCATGATTTTGACTCCCGCTATAATCTTGAACTTCAAGATTTTGACTCCCGTTATAATCTTGTACTTCAAGTTTTCAACTCCCCTATAATCTCGAACTTAAGGATTTAAACTCCAGCTATAATCTTGAACTTCAAGATTTTGACTCTCGCTATAATCTTGAACTTCATTATTTTGACTCTCGCTATAATCTTGAACTTTAATATTTTGACTCCCGCTATAATCTTGAACTTCAAGATTTTGACTCTCGCTATAATCTTGAACTTCAATATTTTGACTCTCGCTATAATCTTGAACTTCAAGATTTTGACTCCCGTTATAATCTTGTACTTCAAGATTTTCGACTCCCGCTATAATCTCGAACTTAAGGATTTAAACTCCAGCTATAATCTTGAACTTCAAGATTTTGACTCCCGCTATAATTTTGAACTTCAAGATTTTGACTCCCGCTATAATCTTGAACTTCAAGATTTTGACTCCCGCTATAATCTTGAACTTCAAGATTTTGACTCCCGCTATAATCTTGAAGTTCAAGATTTTGACTCCCGCTATAATCTTGAACTTCAAGATTTTGACACTCGCTATAATCTTGAACTTCAAGATTTTGACTCCCGCTATAATCTTGAACTTCAACATTTTGACTCCCGCTATAATCTTGAACTTCAAGATCTTGCCTCCCGCATAATCTTGAACTTCAAGATTTTGACTCCTTATCTTGAATTCAAATTTTGACTCCCGCTATAATCTTGAATTTCAAGATTTTAACTCCCGCTATAATCTTGAACTTCAAGATTTTGACTCTCGCTATAATCTTGAACTTCAAGATTTTGACTCCCGCTATAATTTTGAACTTCAAGATTTTGACTCCCGCTATAATCTTGAACTTCAAGATTTTGACTCCCGTAAAATTTTGAACTTCAAGATTTTACTCTGCTATAATCTTGAACTTCAAGATTTTAACTCCCGCTATAATCTTGAACTTCAAGATTTTAACTCCCGCTATAATCTTGAACTTCAAGATTTTAACTCCCGCTATAATCTTGAACTTCAAGATTTTGACTCCCGCTATAATTTTGAACTTCAAGATTTTGACTCCGCTATAATCTTGAACTTCAAGATTTTGACTCCCGCTATAATCTTGAACTTCAAGATTTTGACTCCCGCTATAATCTTGAACTTCAAGATTTTGACTCCCGCTATAATCTTGAACTTCAAGATTTTGACTCCGCTATAATCTTGAACTTCAAGATTTTGACTCCCTATAATCTTGTACTTCAAGTTTTGACTCCCGTATAACTCGACTTCAAGATTTAAACTCCGCTATAATCTTGAACTTCAAGATTTTGACTACCGCTATAATCTTGAACTTCAAGATTTTTACTCCCGCTATTATCTTGAACTTCAAGATTTTAACTCCCGCTAAAATCTTGAACTTCAAGATTTTGACTCCCGCTATAATCTTGAACTTCAAGATTTTGACTCCGCTATAATCTTGAACTTCAAGATTTTGACTCCCGCTGTAATCTTAAACTTCAAGATTTTAACTCCCGCTATAATCTTGAACTTCAAGATTTTGACTCCCGCTATAATGTTGAATTCAAGATTTTAACTCCCGCTATAATCTTGAACTTCAAGATTTTGACTCCCGCTATAATCTTTTTAAGATTTTCACTCCCGTATAATCTTGAACTTCAAGATCTTGCCTCCCGCTATAATCTTGAACTTCAAGATTTTGACTCCCGTTCAATCTTGAACTTCAAGATTTTGACTCCCGCTATAATCTTGAACTTCAAGATTTTGACTCCCGCTATAATCTTGAACTTCAAGATTTTGACTCCCGCTATAATCTTGAACTTCAAGATTTTGACTCCCGCTATAATCTTGAACTTCAAGATTTTGACTCCCTATAACATTCATTTTCTCCCCTATAATCTCATTGATTAAACTCCGCTATAATCTTGAACTTCAAGATTTTGACTCCCGCTATAATCTTGAACTTCAAGATTTTAACTCCCGCTATAATTTTGAACTTCAAGATTTTGACTCCCGCTATAATTTTGAACTTCAAGATTTTGACTCCCACTATAATCTTGAATTCAAGATTTTTACTCCCGTATAATCTTGAACTTCAAGATCTTGCCTCCCGCTATAATCTTGAACTTCAAGATTTTGACTCCCGTTCAAATCTTGAACTTCAAGATTTTGACTCCCGCTATAATCTTGAACTTCAAGATTTTAACTCCCGCTATAATCTTGAACTTCAAGATTTTGACTCCAGTATAATCTTGAACTTCAAGATTTTAACTCCCGCTATAATCTTGAACTTCAAGATTTTAACTCCCGCTATAATCTTGATCTTCAAGATTTTTACTCCCGCTATAATCTTGAACTTCAAGATTTTAACTCCCGCTATAATCTTGAACTTCAAGATTTTAACTCCCCTATAATCTTGAACTTCCAGATTTTAACTCCCGCAATAATCTTGAACTTCAAGATTTTTACTCCCGCTATAATCTTGAACTTCAAGATTTTGACTCCCGCTATAATCTTGAACTTCAAGATTTTAACTCCAGCTATAATCTTGAACTTCAAGATTTTAACTCCCGCTATAATCTTGAACTTCAAGATTTTAACTCCCGCTATAATCTTGAACTTCAAGATTTTAACTCCCGCTATAATCTTGAACTTCAAGAGTTTAACTCCCGCTATAATCTTGATCTTCAAGATTTTTACTCCCGCTATAATCTTGAACTTCAAGATTTTAACTCCCGCTATAATCTTGAACTTCAAGATTTTAACTCCCGCTATAATCTGGAACTTCAAGAGTTTAACTCCCGCTATAATCTTGATCTTCAAGATTTTGACTCCCGCTATAATCTTGAACTTCAAGATTTTGACTCCCACTATAATCTTGAACTTCAAGATTTTGACTCCCGCTATAATCTTGAACTTCAAGATTTTGACTCCCGCTATAATCTTGAACTTCAAGATTTTGACTCCCGCTATAATCTTGAACTTCAAGATTTTGACTCCCGTTATAATCTTGTACTTCAAGATTTTGACTCCCGTATAATCTCTAACTTAAGATTTTAACTCCGCTATAATCTTGAACTTCGATTTTGACTCCCGCTATAATCTTCAACTTAAGATTTTGACTCCCGTATAATCTTGAACTTCAAGATTTTGACTCCCGCTATAATCTTTAACTTCAAGATTTTAACTCCCTCTATAATCTTGAACTTCAAGATTTTGACTCCCGCTATAATCTTGAACTTCAAGATTTTGACTCCCGCTATAATCTTGAACTTCAAGATTTTGACTCCCGCTATAATCTTGAACTTCAAGATTTTGACTCCCGCTATAATCTTGAACTTCAAGATTTTGACTCCCGTATAATCTTGAACTTCAAGATTTTGATTCCCGTATAATCTTGAACTTCAAATTTTGACTCCGCTATAATCTTGAACTTCAAGATTTGACTCCCACTATAATCTTGTACTTCAAGTTTTGACTCCCGCTATAACCGACTCAAGATTTAACTCCATATAATCTTGAACTTCAAGATTTTGACTCCCGCTATAATCTTGAACTTCAAGATTTTAACTCCCGCTATAATCTTGAACTTCAAGATTTTGACTCCCGCTATAATCTTGAACTTCAAGATTTTAACTCCCGCTATAATCTTGAACTTCAAGATTTTGACTCCGCTATAATCTTGAACTTCAAGATTTTGACTCCCGCTATAATCTTGAACTTCAAGATTTTGACTCCCGCTATAATCTTGAACTTCAAGATTTTGACTCCGCTATAATCTTGAACTTCAAGATTTTGACTCCCGCTATAATCTTGAACTTCAAGATTTTGACTCCCGCTATAATCTTGAACTTCAAGATTTTAACTCCCGCTATAATCTTGAACTTCAAGATTTTGACTCCCGCTATAATCTTGAACTTCAAGATTTTGACTCCCTATAATCTTGAACTTCAAGATTTTGACTCCCGCTATAATCTTGAACTTCAAGATTTTGACTACCGCTATAATCTTGAACTTCAAGATTTTGACTCCCGCTATAATCTTGAACTTCAAGATTTTGACTCCCGCTATAATCTTGAACTTCAAGATTTTGACTCCCGCTATAATCTTGAACTTCAAGATTTTGACTCCCGCTATAATCTTGAACTTCAAGATTTTAACTCCCGCTATAATCTTGAACTTCAAGATTTTAACTCCGCTATAATCTTGAACTTCAAGATTTTGACTCCCGCTATAATCTTGAACTTCAAGATTTTGACTCGCTATAATCTTGAACTTCAAGATTTTTACTCCCGCTATAATCTTGAACTTCAAGATTTTAACTCCCGCTAAAATCTTGAACTTCAAGATTTTGACTCCCGCTATAATCTTGAACTTCAAGATTTTGACTCCCGCTATAATCTTGAACTTCAAGATTTTGACTCCGCTATAATCTTGAACTTCAAGATTTTAACTCCCGCTATAATCTTGAACTTCAAGATTTTGACTCCCGCTATAATCTTGAACTTCAAGATTTTGACTCCCGCTATAATCTTAAACTTCAAGATTTTAACTCCCGCTATAATCTTGAACTTCAAGATTTTGACGCCCGCTATAATCTTGAACTTCAAGATTTTAACTCCCGCTATAATCTTGAACTTCAAGATTTTGACTCCCGCTATAATCTTGAACTTCAAGATTTTGACTCCCGCTATAATCTTGAATTCAAGATTTTCACTCCCGCTATAATCTTGAACTTCAAGATCTTGCCTCCCGCTATAATCTTGAACTTCAAGATTTTGACTCCGTCAAATCTTGAACTTCAAGATTTTGACTCCCGCTATAATCTTGAACTTCAAGATTTTGACTCCCGCTATAATCTTGAACTTCAAGAAATTGACTCCCGCTATAATCTTGAACTACAAGATTTTGACTCCCGCTATAATCTTGAACTTCAAGATTTTGACTCCCGTTATAATCTTGAACTTCAAGTTTTGACTCCCGCTATAATCTTGAATTTCAGGATTTAAACTCCAGCTATAATCTTGAACTTCAAGATTTTGACTCCCGCTATAATCTTGAACTTCAAGATTTTAACTCCCGCTATAAATTTGAACTTCAAGATTTTGACTCCCGCTATAATCTTGAACTTCAAGATTTTGACTCCCATATAATCTTGAATTTAAGATTTTTACTCCGCTATAATCTTGAACTTCAAGATCTTGCCTCCCGCTATAATCTTGAACTTCAAGATTTCGACTCTCGCTCAAATCTTGAACTTCAAGATTTTGACTCCCGCTATAATCTTGAACTTCAAGATTTTAACTCCCGCTATAATCTTGAACTTCAAGATTTTGACTCCCGCTATAATCTTGAACTTCAAGATTTTAACTCCCGCTATAATCTTGAACTTCAAGAGTTTAACTCCCGCTATAATCTTGAACTTCAAGATTTTTACTCCCGCTATAATCTTGAACTTCAAGATTTTAACTCCCGCTACAATCTTGAACTTCAAGATTTTAACTCCCGCTATAATCTTGAACTTCCAGAGTTTAACTCCCGCATAATCTTGATCTTCAAGATTTTTACTCCCGCTATAATCTTGAACTTCAAGATTTTGACTCCCGCTATAATCTTGAACTTCAAGATTTTAACTCCAGCTATAATCTTGAACTTCAAGATTTTAACTCCCGCTATAATCTTGAACTTCAAGATTTTAACTCCCGCTATAATCTTGAACTTCAAGATTTTAACTCCCGCTATAATCTTGAACTTCAAGATTTTAACTCCCGCTATAATCTTGATCTTCAAGATTTTTACTCCCGCTATAATCTTGAACTTCAAGATTTTAACTCCCCTATAATCTTGAACTTCAAGATTTTAACTCCCCTATAATCTGGAACTTCAAGATTTTAACTCCCGCTATAATCTTGATCTTCAGATTTTGACTCCCGCTATAATCTTGAACTTCAAGATTTTGACTCCCACTATAATCTTGAACTTCAAGATTTTGACTCCCGCTATAATCTTGAACTTCAAGATTTTGACTCCCGTATAATCTTGTACTTCAAGTTTTGACTCCCGCTATAATCTTGAACTTCAAGATTTTGACTCCCGTATAATCTTGTACTTCAAGTTTTACTCCCGCTATAATCTCTAATTCAAGATTTAAACTCCAGCTATAATCTTGAACTTCAAGATTTTGACTCCCGCTATAATCTTGAACTTCAAGATTTTGACTCCCGTATAATCTTGAACTTCAAGATTTTGACTCCCGCTATAATCTTGAACTTCAAGATTTTAACTCCCTCTATAATCTTGAACTTCAAGATTTTGACTCCCGCTATAATCTTGAACTTCAAGATTTTGACTCCCGCTATAATCTTGAACTTCAAGATTTTGACTCCCGTTATAATCTTGAACTTCAAGATTTTGACTCCCGCTATAATCTTGAACTTCAAGATTTTGACTCCCGCTATAATCTTGAACTTTAAGATTTTGACTCCCGCTATAATCTTGAACTTCAAGATCTTGCCTCCCGCTATAATCTTGAACTTCAAGATTTTGACTCCCGTTAAAATCTTGAACTTCAAGATTTTGACTCCCGCTATAATCTTGAACTTCAAGATTTTCACTCCTGCCATAATCTTGAACTTCAAGATTTTGACTCCCGCTATAATCTTGAATTTTAGATTTTTACTCCCGCTATAATCTTGAATTTAAGATTTTCACTCCCGCTATAATCTTGAACTTCAAGATTTTGACTCCCGCTATAATCTTGAACTTCAAGATTTTGACTCCGCTATAATCTTGAACTTCAAGATTTTGTCTCCCGCTATAATCTTGAACTTCAGATTTTGACTCCCGCTATAATCTTGAACTTCAAGATTTTGACTCCCGCTATAATCTTGAACTTCAAGATTTTTCTCTCTTATATCTTCTTTGTTTTGACTCCCGCTATAATCTTGAACTTCAAGATTTTGACTCCCGCTATAATCTTGAACTTCAAGATTTTAACTCCGCTATAATCTTGAACTTCAAGATTTTAACTCCCGCTATAATTTTGAACTTCAAGATTTTGACTCCCGCTATAATCTTGAACTTCAAGATTTTGACTCCCGTTAATCTTAACTTCAAGATTTTGACTCCCGCTATAATCTTGAACTTCAAGATTTTGACTCCCGCTATAATCTTGAACTTCAAGATTTTGACTCCCGCTATAATTTTGAACTTCAAGATTTTGACTCCCGCTATAATCTTGAACTTCAAGATTTTGACTCCCTGCTATAATCTTGAACTTCAAGATTTTGACTCCCGCTATAATCTTGAACTTCAAGATTTTGACTCTTGCTATAATCTTGAACTTCAAGATTTTGTCTCCCGCTATAATCTTGAACTTCAAGATTTTGACTCCCGCTATAATTTTGAACTTCAAGATTTTGACTCCCGCTATAATCTTGAACTTCAAGATTTTGACTCCCGCTATAATCTTGAACTTCAAGATTTTGTCTCTCGTTATAATTTTGAACTTAAGTATTTGACTCCCGCTATAATCTTGAACTTCAAGATTTTGACTCTCGCTATAATCTTGAACTTCAAGATTTTAACTCCCGCTATAATCTTGAACTTCAAGATTTTGACTCCCGCTATAATCTTGAACTTCAAGATTTTGACTCCCGCTATAATCTTGAACTTCAAGATTTTGACTCCCGCTATAATCTTGAACTTCAAGATTTTGACTCCCGCTATAATCTTGAACTTCAAGATTTTGACTCCCGTTATAATCTTGAACTTCAAGATTTTGACTCCCGCTATAATCTTGAACTTCAAGATTTTCACTCCCGCTATAATCTTGAACTTCAAGATTTTGACTCCCGCTATAATCTTGAACTTCAAGATTTTGACTCCCGCTATAATCTTGATCTTCAAGATTTGGACTCCCGCTATAATCTTGAACTTCAAGATTTTGACTCCCGCTATAATCTTGAACTTCAAGATTTTGACTCCGCTATAATCTTGAACTTCAAGATTTTGACTCCCGCTATAATCTTGAACTTCAAGATTTTGACTCCGTATAATCTTGAACTTCAAGATCTTGTCTCCCGCTATAATCTAGAACTTCAAGATTTTGACTCCCGCTATAATCTTGAACTTCAAGATTTTGACTCCGTTCAATCTTGAACTTCAAGATTTTGACTCCCGCTATAATCTTGAACTTTAAGATCTTGTCTCCCGCTATAATCTTGAACTTCAAGATTTTAACTCCCGCTATAATCTTGAACTTCAAGATTTTGACTCCCGCTATAATCTTGAACTTCAAGATTTTGACTCCCGCTATAATCTTGAACTTCAAGATTTTGACTCCCGCTATAATCTTGAACTTCAAGATTTTGACTCCCGCTATAATCTTGAACTTCAAGATCTTGTCTCCCGCTATAATCTAGAACTTCAAGATTTTGACTCCCGCTATAATCTTGAACTTCAAGATTTTAACTCCCGCTATAATCTTGAACTTCAAGATTTTGACTCCTGCTATAATCTTGAACTTCAAGATTTTGACTCCCGCTATAATCTTGAACTTCAAGATTTTGACTCCCGTTATAATCTTGAACTTCAAGATTTTGACTACCGCTATAATCTTGAACTTCAGATTTTGACTCCCGCTATAATCTTGAACTTCAAGATTTTAACTCCCGCTATAATCTTGAACTTCAAGATTTTGACTACTGCTATAATCTTGAACTTCAAGATTTTGTCTCCCGCTATAATCTTGAACTTCAAGATTTTGACTCCCGATATAATCTTGAACTTCAAGATTTGCTCCGTTAATCTTGAACTTCAAGATTTTGACTCCCGCTATAATCTTGAACTTCAAGATTTTGACTCCCGCTATAATCTTGAACTTCAAGATCTTGTCTCCCGCTATAATCTTGAACTTCAAGATTTTAACTCCCGCTATAATCTTGAACTTCAAGATTTTGACTCCCGCTATAATCTTGAACTTCAAGATTTTGACTCCCGCTATAATCTTGAACTTCAAGATTTTGACTCCCGTTATAATCTTGAACTTCAAGATTTTGACTCCGCTATAATCTTGAACTTCAAGATTTTGACTCCCGCTATAATCTTGAACTTCAAGATTTTGACTCCCGCTATACTCTTGAACTTCAAGATTTTGACTCTCTTAAACTGACTTCAAGATCTTGTCTCCGCTATAATCTTGAACTTCAAGATTTTGACTCCGCTCAAATCTTGAACTTCAAGATTTTGACTCCCGCTATAATCTTGAACTGCAAGATTTTGACTCCCGCTATAATCTTGAACTTCAAGATTTTGACTCCCGCTATAATCTTGAACTTCAAGATTTTGACTCTCGTTCAAAACTTGAACTTCAAGATTTTGACTCCCGCTATAATCTTGAACTTTAAGATCTTGTCTCCCGCTATAATCTTGAACTTCAAGATTTTAACTCCCGCTATAATCTTGAACTTCAAGATTTTGACTACCGCTATAATCTTGAACTTCAAGATTTTGACTCCCGCTATAATCTTGAACTTCAAGATTTTGACTCCCGTTATAATCTTGAACTTCAAGATTTTGACTATCGCTAAAATCTTGAACTTCAAGATTTTGACTCCCGCTATAATCTTGAACTTCAAGATTTTAACTCCCGCTATAATCTTGAACTTCAAGATTTTGACTCCCGCTATAATCTTGAACTTCAAGATTTTGACTCCCGCTATAATCTTGAACTTCAAGATTTTGACTCCCGCTATAATCTTGAACTTCAAGATTTTGTCTCCCGCTATAATCTAGAACTTCAAGATTTTGACTCCGCTATAATCTTGAACTTCAAGATTTTGACTCTAAACTCATTTTGACTCCCGCTATAATCTTGAACTGTAAGATTTTGACTCCCGCTATAATCTTGAACTTCAAGATCTTGTCTCCCGCTATAATCTTGAACTTCAAGATTTTAACTCCCGCTATAATCTTGAACTTCAAGATTTTGACTCCCGCTATAATCTTGAACTTCAAGATTTTGACTCCCGCTATAATCTTGAACTTCAAGATTTTGACTCTCGTCAACAACTTCAATCTTTCTCCCGCTATAATCTTGAACTTCAAGATTTTGACTCTCGCTCAAAACTGAACTTCAAGATTTTGACTCCCGCTATAATCTTGAACTTCAAGATTTTGACTCCCGCTATAATCTTGAACTTCAAGATCTTGTCTCCCGCTATAATCTTGAACTTCAAGATTTTAACTCCCGCTATAATCTTGAACTTCAAGATTTTGACTCCCGCTATAATCTTGAACTTCAAGATTTTGACTCCCGCTATAATCTTGAACTTCAAGATTTTGACTCCCGTTATAATCTTGAACTTCAAGATTTTGACTCCCGCTATAATCTTGAACTTCAAGATTTTGACTCCCGCTATAATCTTGAACTTCAAGATTTTGACTCCCGCTATAATCTTGAACTTCAAGATTTTGACTCCCGCTATACTCTTGAACTTCAAGATTTTGACTCCCGCTATAATCTTGAACTTCAAGATTTTGACTCCCGCTATAATCTTGAACTTCAAGATTTTGACTCCCGCTATAATTTTGAACTTCAAGATTTTGACTCCCGCTATAATCTTGAACTTCAAGATTTTGACTCCCGCTATAATCTTGAACTTCAAGATTTTGACTCCCGCTATAATCTTGAACTTCAAGATTTTGACTGCCGTTATAATCTTGAACTTCAAGATTTTGACTCCCGCTATAATCTTGAACTTCAAGATTTTGACTACTGCTATAATCTTGAACTTCAAGATTTTGACTCCCGCTATAATCTTGAACTTCAAGATTTTGACTCCCGCTATAAACTTGAACTTCAAGATTTTGACTACCGCTATAATCTTGAACTTCAAGATTTTGACTCCCGCTATAATCTTGAACTTCAAGATTTTAACTCCCGCTATAATCTTGAACTTCAAGATTTTGACTACCGCTATAATCTTGAACTTCAAGATTTTGACTCCCGCTATAATCTTGAACTTCAAGATTTTGACTACCGCTATAATCTTGAACTTCAAGATTTTGACTCCCGCTATAATCTTGAACTTCAAGATTTTAACTCCCGCTATAATCTTGAACTTCAAGATTTTGACTCCCGCTATAATCTTGAACTTCAAGATTTTAACTCCCGCTATAATCTTGATCTTCAAGATTTTAACTCCCGTTATAATCTTGAACTTCAAGATTTTGACTGCCGCTATAATCTTGAACTTCAAAATTTTGACTCCCGCTATAATCTTGAACTTCAAGATTTTAACTCCCGCTATAATCTTGAACTTCAAGATTTTAACTCCCGCTATAATCTTGAACTTCAAGATTTTAACTCCCGCTATAATCTTGTACTTCAAGATTTTAACTCCCGTTATCAACTTGAACTTCAAGATTTTGACTCTCGTTCAAATCTTTAACTTCAAGATTTTGACTCCCGCTATAATCTTGAACTTCAAGATTTTGACTCCCGCTATAATCTTGAACTTCAAGATTTTGACTCCCGCTATAATCTTGAACTTCAAGATTTTGACTGCCGTTATAATCTTGAACTTCATGATATTTACTCCCGCTATAATCTTGAACTTCAAGATTTAAACTCCCGCTATAATCTTGAACTTCAAGATTTTGACTATTGCTATAATCTTGAACTTCAAGATTTTGACTCCCGCTATAATCTTGAACTTCAAAATTTTGACTCTTGCTATAATCTTGAACTTCAAGATTTTGACTCCCGCTATAATCTTGAACTTCAAGATTTTGACTCCCGCTATAATCTTGAACTGCAAGATTTTGACTCCCGCTATAATCTTGAACTTCAAGATCTTGTCTCCCGCTATAATCTTAAACTTCAAGATTTTAACTCCCGCTATAATCTTGAACTTCAAGATTTTGACTATTGCTATAATCTTGAACTTCAAGATTTTGACTCCCGCTACAATCTTGAACTTCAAGATTTTGACTCCCGTTATAATCTTGAACTTCAAGATTTTGACTCCCGCTATAATCTTGAACTTCAAGATTTTGACTCTCTCTATAATCTTGAACTTCAAGATTTTGACTCCCGCTATAATCTTGAACTTCAAGATTTTGACTCCCGCTATAATCTTGAACTTCAAGATTTTGACTCTTGCTATAATCTTGAACTTCAAGATTTTGACTCCCGCTATAATCTTGAACTTCAAGATTTTAACTCCCGCTATAATCTTGAACTTCAAGATTTTGACTATAGCTATAATCTTGAACTTCAAGATTTTTACTCCCGCTATAGTCTTGAACTTCAAGATTTTGACTCTTGCTATAATCTTGAACTTCAAGATTTTGACTCCCGCTATAATCTTGAACTTCAAGATTTTAACTCCCGCTATAATCTTGAACTTCAAGATTTTGACTCCCGCTATTATCTTGAACTTCAAGATTTTAACTCCCGCTATAATCTTGATCTTCAAGATTTTAACTCCCGTTATAATCTTGAACTTCAAGATTTTGACTCCCGCTATAATCTTGAACTTCAAGATTTTGACTCCCGCTATAATCTTAAACTTCAAGATTTTAACTCCCGCTATAATCTTGAACTTCAAGATTTTAACTCCCGCTATAATCTTGAACTTCAAGATTTTAACTCCCGCTATAATCTTGAACTTCAAGATTTTGACTATTGCTATAATCTTGAACTTCAAGATTTTGACTCCCGCTATAATCTTGAACTGTAAGATTTTGACTCCCGCTATAATCTTGAACTTCAAGATTTTGACTCTCGTTCAAAACTTGAACTTCAAGATTTTGACTCCCGCTATAATCTTGAACTGTAAGATTTTGACTCCCGCTATAATCTTGAACTTCAAGATCTTGTCTCCCGCTATAATCTTGAACTTCAAGATTTTAACTCCCGCTATAATCTTGAACTTCAAGATTTTGACTCTTGCTATAATCTTGAACTGTAAGATTTTGACTCCCGCTATAATCTTAAACTTCAAGATTTTAACTCCCGCTATAATCTTGAACTTCAAGATTTTAACTCCCGCTATAATCTTGAACTTCAAGATTTTAACTCCCGCTATAATCTTGTACTTCAAGATTTTAACTCCCGCTATAATCTTGAACTTCAAGATTTTGACTATTGCTATAATCTTGAACTTCAAGATTTTGACTCCCGCTATAATCTTGAACTTCAAGATTTTGACTCCCGCTATAATCTTGAACTTCAAGATTTTGACTATTGCTATAATCTTGAACTTCAAGATTTTGACTGCCGTTATAATCTTGAACTTCAAGATTTTGACTATTGCTATAATCTTGAACTTCAAGATTTTGACTGCCGTTACAATCTTGAACTTCAAGATTTTGACTCCCGTTATAATCTTGAACTTCAAGATTTTGACTCTTGCTATAATCTTGAACTTCAAAATTTTGACTCCCGCTATAATCTTGAACTTCAAGATTTTGACTGCCGTTATAATCT
The DNA here is from genome assembly GCF_052425735.1 of Oculina patagonica. Taxonomy (NCBI): domain Eukaryota; kingdom Metazoa; phylum Cnidaria; class Anthozoa; order Scleractinia; family Oculinidae; genus Oculina; species Oculina patagonica. The sequence continues at coordinate 27,995,237 of NC_135762.1, forward strand.
TGAACTTCAAGATTTTGACTATTGCTATAATCTTGAACTTCAAGATTTTGACTCCCGCTATAAGCTTGAACTTCAAGATTTCAACTCCCGCTATAATCTTGAACTTCAAGATTTTGACTCCCGCTATTATCTTGAACTTCAAGATTTTAACTCCCGCTATAATCTTGATCTTCAAGATTTTAACTCCCGTTATAATCTTGAACTTCAAGATTTTGACTGCCGCTATAATCTTGAACTTCAAGATTTTAACTCCCGCTATAATCTTGAACTTCAAGATTTTAACTCCCGCTATAATCTTGAACTTTAAGATTTTAACTCCCGCTATAATCTTGTACTTCAAGATTTTAACTCCCGTTATAAACTTGAACTTCAAGATTTTGACTCTCGTTCAAATCTTGAACTTCAAGATTTTGACTCCCGCTATAATCTTGAACTTCAAGATTTTGACTCCCGCTATAATCTTGAACTTCAAGATTTTGACTCCCGTTATAATCTTGAACTTCAAGATTTTGACTGCCGTTATAATCTTGAACTTCATGATATTTACTCCCGCTATAATCTTGAACTTCAAGATTTTAACTCCCGCTATAATCTTGAACTTCAAGATTTTGACTATTGCTATAATCTTGAACTTCAAGATTTTGACTCCCGCTATAATCTTGAACTTCAAGATTTTGACTATTGCTATAATCTTGAACTTCAAGATTTTGACTCCCGCTATAATCTTGAACTTCAAGATTTTGACTCCCGCTATAATCTTGAACTGTAAGATTTTGACTCCCGCTATAATCTTGAACTTCAAGATCTTGTCTCCCGCTATAATCTTGAACTTCAAGATTTTAACTCCCGCTATAATCTTGAACTTCAAGATTTTGACTCTTGCTATAATCTTGAACTTCAAGATTTTGACTCCCGCTATAATCTTGAACTTCAAGATTTTGACTGCCGTTATAATCTTGAACTTCAAGATTTTGACTCCCGCTATAATCTTGAACTTCAAGATTTTGACTATTGCTATAATCTTGAACTTCAAGATTTTGACTCCCGCTATAATCTTGAACTTCAAGATTTTGACTCCCGCTATATTCTTGAACTTCAAGATTTTGACTATTGCTATAATCTTGAACTTCAAGATTTTGACTCCCGCTATAATCTTGAACTTCAAGATTTTAACTCCCGCTATAATCTTGAACTTCAAGATTTTGACTATTGCTATAATCTTGAACTTCAAGATTTTGACTCCCGCTATAATCTTGAACTGTAAGATTTTGACTCCCGCTATAATCTTGAACTTCAAGATTTTGACTCTCGTTCAAAACTTGAACTTCAAGATTTTGACTCCCGCTATAATCTTGAACTGTAAGATTTTGACTCCCGCTATAATCTTGAACTTCAAGATCTTGTCTCCCGCTATAATCTTGAACTTCAAGATTTTAACTCCCGCTATAATCTTGAACTTCAAGATTGTGACTATTGCTATAATCTTGAACTTCAAGATTTTGACTCCCGCTATAATCTTGAACTTCAAGATTTTGACTGCCGTTATAATCTTGAACTTCAAGATTTTGACTATTGCTATAATCTTGAACTTCAAGATTTTGACTGCCGTTACAATCTTGAACTTCAAGATTTTGACTGCCGTTATAATCTTGAACTTCAAGATTTTGACTATTGCTATAATCTTGAACTTCAAAATTTTGACTCCCGCTATAATCTTGAACTTCAAGATTTTGACTGCCGTTATAATCTTGAACTTCAAGATTTTGACTATTGCTATAATCTTGAACTTCAAGATTTTGACTCCCGCTATAATCTTGAACTTCAAGATTTTGACTCCCGCTATAATCTTGAACTTCAAGATTTTGACTATTGCTATAATCTTGAACTTCAAGATTTTGACTCCCGCTATAATCTTGAACTTCAAGATTTTGACTCCCGCTATAATCTTGAACTTTAAGATTTTGACTATTGCTATAATCTTGAACTTCAAGATTTTGACTCCCGCTATAATCTTGAACTTCAAGATTTTGACTGCCGTTATAATCTTGAACTTCAAGATTTTGACTCTCGCTATAATCTTGAACTTCAAGATTTTGACTATTGCTATAATCTTGAACTTCAAGATTTTGACTCCCGCTATAATCTTGAACTTCAAGATTTTGACTCCCGCTATAATCTTGAACTTCAAGATTTTGACTATTGCTATAATCTTGAACTTCAAGATTTTGACTCCCGCTATAATCTTGAACTTCAAGATTTTAACTCCCGCTATAATCTTGAACTTCAAGATTTTGACTATTGCTATAATCTTGAACTTCAAGATTTTGACTCCCGCTATAATCTTGAACTTCAAGATTTTGACTATTGCTATAATCTTGAACTTCAAGATTTTGACTCCCGCTATAAGCTTGAACTTCAAGATTTTAACTCCCGCTATAATCTTGAACTTCAAGATTTTGACTTCCGCTATTATCTTGAACTTCAAGATTTTAACTCCCGCTATAATCTTGATCTTCAAGATTTTAACTCCCGTTATAATCTTGAACTTCAAGATTTTGACTGCCGCTATAATCTTGAACTTCAAGATTTTGACTCCCGCTATAATCTTGAACTTCAAGATTTTAACTCCCGCTATAATCTTGAACTTCAAGATTTTAACTCCCGCTATAATCTTGAACTTTAAGATTTTAACTCCCGCTATAATCTTGTACTTCAAGATTTTAACTCCCGTTATAAACTTGAACTTCAAGATTTTGACTCCCGTTATAATCTTGAACTTCAAGATTTTGACTGCCGTTATAATCTTGAACTTCATGATATTTACTCCCGCTATAATCTTGAACTTCAAGATTTTAACTCCCGCTATTATCTTTAACTTCAAGATTTTGACTCCCGCTATTATCTCAGGAATTAAAAAATCTCTGGCCTTTACATATCTGTACACATGATAGTAATGATTGCTTTTTATGGCAAAGTGATAACTTTCATAGCTTTAAAAGCCAACTAACTGACTACAACTCTTGATTTCCGTTGCATATGGTTGTTTGTTCAGCAGCAAATCCGAAAATGCCCGTTTTCTACCTAACAGGACATGCAACAGCAAAAAACACACATCTTTGCTTCCTTTTTTAATGAAAAAAATAATTCTGACTTCAAAAATATACATTTGCAGCAAACTTTAACCCTATTTCTTTCCGTTCACCAAGGAAATCTCCCATCAATCATTCAGCAGACTCAGCAATTACTATTGGATTAGAGCTATGCTTGCAAACCTGTAATTTCCTCATTGGTGACCAAAAGGGATGCCTGGGAAAAACAGTCATGGCGGCGGCATGGAAGTCTACCTACCTCTATTCCATATATTTTTTGTAAGTGTCGAGCCACCCAATCCTGCCGGCAAAATTTTGCACCGATTGCATTCTTTTGAAGTCAGAATTCGTCCAAATTGCCATGGCAGGCCTTGGAATCCACCCACAGAACGGCCAGAGAGACAACTTTACTCATGAACCGCCATCTTTCGATTCGAACATTTTTGGCGTTCCAATCAAGACAAAATCATCTCTCACCTCTGGTTTCTTTCAGACGCTGGCCTCTACCCACCATTCTAGCTTAATGATGCCAGCCTGGGGGCTTCTGCAGTGAAAAATGACTCCAAAAATCACTTAGAAATACAAAACATGCCAAATCAAAGCCCAACAGCTCGCCTATGAAGGAAGCAACTGTCGACTACTGACGTCACAATAGAAATTTGAGCGCTCGGTGTATCGAAACAGCACACATTTTTACTTGAACTTCTTATATGCAATCACGAAGTTCTACAGAATGTCTAAGCCAAGAAAAAACCTTTAACAAGTCACAGAAACTTGGTAGTTAAAGGGTTAAAGCTGCTTTATATAATTTAAATACGAATAAGGCCCCAGCTCCCTTACCATATGACTCTTGACAGTCTTGAATACGTAGGGGATGATAGTATTATTCAGTTTATAAATGAGACTGGCTATGCAATCTGGCTTTTTAGTATGCAATATATTAAAATACCTAGTTTTGGACTGTCTATAAGGTTATTAAATCATTTTAAACTTACCTATTGGTTGCTTTATTTATGTATATGTAAGGATCGAGATCTTGCGTTAAAAATTCCATTTATTTCAGGGAATTAACCGTTGTGTTAAATTGGCAAACTTACTTAGTCTTTGAGCAAATGCCACCAAACTTTCCTAACTAAATCTGACATTCATCTCGAAACAATTTGATATGATATTTGTTTCCCACTTTCAAATTTCAAGACCATTTTAGCATTCTTTATTAGTATTTTTTGTTTTCAGGTGACGTCATCAAAATCCTAAATATTAAAAACGCAAGACCCGAGTTTTTTAGACGACTAAAATATACATCATTTTTTTTTGAGGAGGCAAGCGTGGCCGAGTGGTTTGGGGCGCTGGTGCCGTGTAATCCGAAGGTCCCCGGTTTAAGACCCGCCCTGGCCACTAGCTGGATTTGTTTCTCGGTTGTCCCGAATTCAAATCCTCGACCACGCTTTGTATATAGCCAACTGGTCTGCCTCCTGCCAGTTGGGATTTTATGTTCATTTAAAAATATTTGTTTTCTCTGTTTCAGTGGCATGCCTGTAAACTAGCCATCTCGTAGAGATATGAAGCTAAGTGCATGACCACTATAAACACCATTTATTTATTTTTTATTTTTTGAAGGCTTTCATCGATAGCATCTTTCGTCTTTATAATTAAAGTAAAGCATTTTGTATCTCGGAGTTCGAGAATTGATACCAAATAATATTGTTTTTAAACTGCCTTATTAAAATACCGGAGAAACTCCTGCTCTGTATTAAAGAAACTCCCGCTCTGCGCGTTATTTTTAGTCGGTTCGAGAAATTAAAACATGCAGTCTTAGCTGCCTTATTAAAATGCAACAAACCGATGAGTGGTGCCGGATCTATTGAAGACCTGGATCAGTAACTTAGTTAAAACGAAAAATATAGACGGCAAACTGATTCTGACGGCTACTTTACATCCTCTTGGCATAAACAGACGTGACGAAACACGTCATTGACACTTGTTAATTAGTATAACAAATCATTGTTTAGTACAGTTTATTTCAAATTTTTCTATTTGTATTGATCCTTTTACTTTTCTCACTTTTTTTTCCGCCCAAGGAAGGTTTGTTTTGCAAACCGAAATATAGGGCAACGTTTTTTTCAATATATTCTTTTTTTTTTATCCACTTTGTTTATTTTTGACCGCTTTAGCCGTCAGGATCAGTTTGCCGGCTATATTTTCCTTATTAAAATGCCTGAGAATTCCCGGCTCTGTGGTAATACATTACTTGCGTCGTTTCAATTGGTCGAAAACTCTCTCCTCCGCAGATGCTCCTTCAATGGGGAAGGCGAAAAATACGAAAAATGAAAAATAGCGGGAGCGAAGGGGACGACGGGAAAGGCGAAGCGTCCCAGTGTCCCTCGCGCGCTTTCGTTTCAAATACATACATACATACATACTTTATGGCATAGCTCCCCCTTGGGGGCTCTTCCGCCATACAGAAATTAAAAAGATAAAAGATAAAAATATTTACAATAAAGAAGAAAAAAGAAAAAAAAAAAAAATCAGAAAAAAAGGGGTATAGTTGAGATAAAAAATTCGCAATTAAAATTATATACATTACAGTTAAAGGGGCATTTACAAATTTAAAATATGTTTAAAAATTCTCTTTTTAAAAAGGTTCAGGTCATTTGTCTCTCTAATGTTCTTAGGCAAGTTATTAAAGAGCTTCGCTCCACGGTAGGCAAAAGATCTCTGCCCTGTCTTTAGTCTACACTTCGGCAGCTCAAGATCGTTTTTCTGCCTGGTGTTACGTGTGTGTGTTATTGAACGTCGCTGAAAACGAAGATAGCTTGGAGTGGCATTATTTAAACATTTCCTTACCATTACTAGGTCATTAAAAAGCAATTTATCTTTTACACTAAGCCATTGAAGGGATTTCAGGGTCCCTGAAATGTGATCGTACTTTCTTAAGCCAGCTACGATCCTACAAGCATAGTTTTGAACTGACTGGAGTTTTCCCACATTCGCTTTGGTTGTGTTACTCCAAACCGTCGAACAATAGAACAACTTGCTAAATACAAAGGCATTTATGAGAAAGATCAGGGTTTTCTGGTCCAAAAGGTGCTTTATCCTGTTAACTCTAGTTAGTTTATGAATGCAGTCTGAAACGGTTTTAGTGATATGTTCATTATAATTCAGATGGGAGTCAATATACACTCCTAAATCCTTTGCAACAGTTACTGGCTTGATTTCTGTTCCTAATAATGTCGCGGATGGTAGAGTGGCAGGTAAAGTCCTCATGAGTTGTGGGACTCCCACAAACAGAAGTTTTGTTTTATCAGGATTGATGAGCAGGGAATTTCTACAGCACCAACTTGAAATTTCTTTAAGATCATCGTTAACAGCAGAGATGATTTCGTGCAGTTGGTTGGAGGGGAACCCGAGGAAGAGTTTGGTATCATCCACATAGCCGAGTGCTTTGCAATGTTCAAATCTCCTCAGGCTCCGCGCGCTTACTTTTCACCTCTCTCTATTTCCCAGCGCGTCCGAAAAATAAGAGGCCTCTGGGGAGGAGAGAAGAGTAGAAAAAATTAAAACAGTAACGGTATTTACATATACATGCTGTGCCTATTAAAAAAAAACTCCTGCTCTGCGGTATTGACGTCTGGTCACGCGTCAGACATCAATCCAATCACTGATTCAGTAAAAATTTCATTTTAAGGATAGAGCATTGAAACGAAAAATGAAATCTAATATCCATTCGTGAATTCATTACCTTATTTGTAATTCAACATAGCGATGTTTTCGCCAAATTCAATGTATTTGAATTCTTATTTGAAGGCCGGAAAATATAGCAAACTGAAATACTCTTCCTTCAATTTCGCGTTAATGACGTGCAAGCTGGAGGGCTAAAAACGGTCAGCATTAATCTTAAAAGGAATGTACAGCAAACCAAAAAGGGAAATTTTTAACTTAGGACAGGAAGGTTCAAGACTCATTAAGCAAATGCCTGTATGGAATAATCGGCTGGCGGCGAGTTACGTTCACACAAAACGAACCGCGACTGTTTGTTAAGATACAACTTCGGATTCTCGTGTAACTTTTCGAATATAACATGATTTCGTAGCTTTAAAGGAGCCTCTTGTTTGATCCTCTCTACAAATTCACGCGATATTGCCGTCAAATTTGTTGTGGATCTATCATACTTGCGATGTTTGGGATTGCCAGCTGTGACTGGAGCAAACAGGAGTGCTTGACCGCCAAATTTGACCTCGACAGCGATCATAGTGTCTCTGTTACTTGCATAAATACACCCGTGTTCATATTGCGTCGGATAGGGAAGGACATGTTCCACAGCTTTATGATGAAATGCGTTAAATATGGCATCGAAAAACACAGTAGGAAGAACTAACGATGTTTTGTTTATTCCACAAAAATCTTCCCTTTTTTTAAGCACAGTGTTTGCTCCATGGTGAATGGCGTAGTCCAATACTCCTACCGCTGGCTCGTAATCTAACAACCACTTTTCCACAGCTCGAAACGGCGACATCTTAGTCATGTTGGCGGGTGTAAAGCTGTTGTACTTGAGAATCGTGTCGTCGTTTATAAAAATGTAATAATGGTAACCCGGTCTTCGATCCATTGCAGCAAAAAAGAGCACATTTCGTCCCGATGCAAAGAGGGTATTTGAATCAAACAAATAACTGATGTGTGATCGATTGTTTTCTTGACACTTGACTCGAAAACTCAGCACTATCACATCACAGTTGCAAGTCTCGGGATCGCCAATTTGAGAAGACGTTGCCAAGTTTGGAGGAAGGCATTGCTCGGTTTCCGTGAGATAAATGAATGGCTTTCTTGTTGGCAATTCCGAACTTCTTTCAGCTGTATTATGATAATCGCGAAATTCCGAGTTGTAGGCGTAGAATTCAGCTGCTGAATCAATGTCTATCCCTTTACTAAATTTGACCACCTCTTGAACGGTTTCTTTCATGTAAGCAATCATGCCAAGAATTATAACCGAACTTAAGGCCACCATAAAGAGAAATATACCTCTTAACTTCATTTCACTGAAGTGTTTAGCTAAACACGGGTATTGAGGAAGTGCTTAACATCAGTGAAGCTGCGCCAGGAATAAAATTAATCCGCTACGCAGGCTAACCGCGTGAGTAAGGAATAGGTAAAATCAAATAGTTACCCAGTATCTGCGATTACTTGGAAACAACTATTAGAGCAGTTTTCGACACATCACTCCAGTTTGACACAACGGCAAAAATTCTGACTTGCTTTCCAAAATAACGTGACAATGTTATGCGTCTAAAATAATTGTTCGTTTCAAGATTGAAAAGAACTCAAAAACAAAGACAAAGCTGTAATCTATAGTTTTGCTCTCCCGGAGCAGAAGCATATAACCCCCGAAGGCATGTCAGAATTTTTACACAATCGTGATCGATGACCAAGACGGTGTGGTCATTAAATATTACTGGTGACAAAGGAAACTTCAATTAACATACACTCTTATTTTTCAATTTGAATTTATTTTATAAGAATATCAAGGCTGAAATTTGTGAAATTTTCAGAATATTTTAAGAATAAACCCAAGGCTGAGATTTTGAAAAGAATATAATTTTATGTGTTGAAAATGTGTAAATACAATTATATATTTTTAACTAAACTGTATACATTTCTTCATTTCTCTGTACCATGTAAACGACAAAACGAGCCAATAATTATTTAAAACAATAAAAACCTGCCAATGACAGTTTGATGAATGGTCTTGTAATAAATATGTATGGTATACAGCACAAAAGGAAATGTCATAGTTTACAATCTAAGAATATTAACAAGAATATTTTCAGCCTAACATCGGCAGAAAAATAAGATGTTTAATTGTATTTTGCGCTGCCCTGATCCAATCAGAAACAAGAAAATAACAAAGCCTGCCAATCAAAACTTGAAGTTAACCAACTTTTCGCGTCGTGTTCTTGCTGACCGGCAGCACTTCAAGCGCAATTTCACTCGAGCGCTGCCATCAGGCACTGCAATCTACCGTTGAGTTTTATAACGACAAAATGGCTGAAAACCCTAACGAGGAAGCAAATTCTAAGTCTTCTCAGTTAGATGAAAAGGAATTAAAAAAAGTTGTAGGAGTATAACAATAAAGTTGATGTTATTGGGTATAAATATGTTTTTGGCCCTTTTGTAGCCCTTGCCTGCGGTTTCTGGCCGGCTAAAAACTTATTTTAATACGCTTGCGAACGTCAACTCTATTGTTATATTATATTATGTTCTAAGAGCTTGTTCGACAATCTTTTAATCAAATCGATTAATCGATGTTTGTGTTGAAAGTATGCTTTGATTTTAAATCTTTTATGGAAATAAAGAAAAAAGGAAACAGAAAACAAACAAAAGGAAATGGCCATGGATGTGCAACAATCCGGACCGCTTGAGCGCGTGCAATTAGCCAATCAGATTCAAAGATTGAGGATTCCGGTCCGCTGAGATGCTTGAGAAAAAAAAATAACACCCCTTAATAATAATCTTGAACCCTCCACTACAACATCCGGTTTATAAATGGGTACCGGCGAATTTAATGCTGGGGGGTAACCCAGCGATGGATTAGCATCCTATCCCAGGGGGGGGGGGGGGGGGTAGAAATACTCCTAGTCCCTTCATGCCACGAAAACCGGGATAAGCTCCGGCCTGATGAGCTACTAGGCTCGTATGCAGACTTTACCTACCTACCTACCCCACCACGACGTCCAATACCCATTTATTTCTTTGCTTTTACTCTTTTATTTTTTGTGACAGATTGCTTGATAAATAACTTTACTTGTGTAGAAACTGAATTTCTATCAAAATCTTTGCTTTTTTTTTCTCTATGAACAGACATCCTGCGTATCTTCCCTTAAATGTCTTATATCAATTAATCTCTTATTTATCTTAGAATCGCTGCATATGCGGAAATGAACAAAAATACCTACTACTGTATTCTTACTTATTTTTGAGAAACCTTACATCTGCCATTTAAGTGAACGCGACGATTGAGGCTCGCGAGAAAAAGGAGGTGTTGCGAAATTTTAATATCTATTTCCTGATTAAAACAAATACACAATTCAATTAACCCTTTAACTACCAATCGTACAAATTTGTACGAAAAACACCAGCAGTAGTTGAACTTCAAGATTTTAACTCCCGCTATAATCTTGAACTTCAAGATTTTGACTGCCGCTATTATCTTGAACTTCAAGATTTTGACTGCCGCTATTATCTTGAACTTCAAGATTTTGACTCCCGCTAGCGCTATAATCTTGAATTTCAAAACTTTAACTCCCGCTATAACCTTAAACTTCAACATTTTAACTCCCGCTCTAACCTTGAACTTCAAGACTTAACTCCCCCTATAATCTTGAACTTCAAGATTTTAACTCCCGCTATAATCTTGAACTTCAATACTTTAGCTCCCCCTATAACCTTGAACTTCAAGATTTTAACTCTCGCTCTAACTTTGAACTTCAAGACCTAACTCCCGCTATAATCTTGAACTTCAAGATGTTAACTCCCGCTATTACCTTGAACTTCAAGATTTTGACTCCCGCTATAATCTTGAACTTCAAGATTTTAACTCCCGCTAAAACTTATTTTTAACCTTTAAACGTATTTAAATGTGTTTATTTGGGGGCCAAAACGCCAAAATTGAGTCATGGGAAATATGTCGTTGCATTTTTGCGAAATTAAGCTCCGACAAAACGAATAGACAATGGCGATAAAACTAAGCAACGGGATTAGTTCTGGTTCAAATTTAAATTTGCATGCGAACAATGTCTGAAAAAAGGGGAAAACATGATAGGTTTTGGCCAAACAAGCATTTGTATTTTTTCCACTGTAATTCTTTAAATTTTTCTTACTTAGAAAATCATCAGATTTATACAAGATAACTCTCGTTATATTCTGTTCAAGTTTGAAAAGGTTTCCGGGACGATTTGCTACTCCAAGTAACAAACTTCCGTTTTTCGAGACTTTGTGTAATTTACTAGATGCTAGACGGAAATATGAATTTTGCTCATCGAATACATTTCGCTTTATTGTAGACATTTGTATCTACGTAAGATTTGCGACGGAAAAACTGCAATTTTTCCAATATTAGATAACCTTGTTTACTTCTTCAACTCGATCATTAGAAACTGAAACTTGCGAAATATCTCAGCGATGTGATTGGTTGGATCTCGTTCAACTGAAGAGGATAAATAACCTTCCGTGTTGGTAAAAAATTCACTTTTTGGGGAAACTTGATCATTTATCAAAGACGATTATTAAGGTGAGTGCTTTACTTCTTCCTGTGTATATTTATGTATGTAGGCATCCTTAGGAATATACCAAATTTAATCATTTGATTTGATTTGAACATTTCAATGAAAAACGCCAGACAGCGGTAGAGTTATATGATTTGTTAAAAATAATGCAGGCTTCCAATGTTATTTTAATACATTTTGTGTTGTTTAATATTCCCCGGATGATTTGTGGCAATTTTACTGCGTTTGTACGTTGTTATCCCGTTTTCTTCTGCCCAGTCTGCTCAATGTTTAGAAGGTGTGCAAAAGATCGTGTGTTCGTTTTCCGTGAGGGTCTCAGATTTTTTTCTTCGTCGCACGTTCCAGTGGCAACAGAAAATTTCCTCTTTCTCAAAACCTACATTATTTTACTATTTTTTTGTGTGTGTTTTCTTTAACTTCCTATCAAGAGCCTGGAGCGACCGTAACCAAAAATTTCAAGTTTCTCCAATATAACGTTTTAACCGTGTTTATTTCTGGAAGACTGCACGAGGATTTTCTCCCTCAAAGATTACTAGTTTTATAATAATTATGTAAATGATCTAATAAACGCCCACCCTCAAATAAACGCCCCGTGTCTAATAGACGCCTTCTCCAAGAATCATCTAAAAAAACAAGGAAATGCTCCATATAGTAAAATCACGCAATATAGTTAGTTTCGTGCTTGACAACGCCAACATGGTTGACCACGATAACGATGAAAACGTCGATATCGAACTATGGAAGACATGTCTAGGCTTTGCATAATCGCAGATTAGATTAGTCTCTTACTCACAAACTCTGTTTTGTATCTTACTCTGCGAGCGATCGAACTATGCATCCTATTTGTTTTGTTGACGTCGTTACAGCTAAATTCAAATAAACGCCTCTCTCTAATAAACGCCTCATATCTATTTAACGCCTCCCCTAGGACCCCTAATAATTTTTATTTAATAGACGCCCCGGGAATTTATTAGATCATTTACGGTATGTGATCTTTTGCTTTCTCTCTCTTTTTTCCCTATTTTTTCCTTGAAACATAATCTACTTCATATTTATAGTAAAATGACCTGCCTCAAAATACATTCTGCATATCATGTTTATTGTTCATTTTTTCAGTACTCAAACAGTAGTCAAAACTGCCACACTGCAATCAACAGTAACCACGGCAATACCAAAATGATTCTTCAGCCAATAACAGGTATAATTTCTAATATTTTTCCACATGTATTCGAGAGCCTCTGTAAAACAATGTTTATCCAGGCGTTAGCTTAACCAAGGCCATCCCAATAAAATGTTTCGTTTCCCATCGCCCCGTCTCTTGTGATGGTGGGTAGGTCGGTCGGGAAAAAAAAGAATGAACACTTGAAGGGTTCTGGGTTCCAGCAAAGGCCGGGCTGCTAGGTAAGAATGCCTGATTACAAAGTCAACTCGAAAACGTGGTCTTTTTGTTCGTTATTCCTTATCACATGTCTAAACAGTCTTCAGTAGTATCGGTGTTTATTAAAGACAAAGACATCACATCATACCAATTGTTGTTAATAAAAAACGATCGTGTTCTTTTAAATTGAAGTACTTGCTACTTGGACTAGTGAATCTGGATTTTTTTTTTACTTTTCGAAAAAATGGGTCGGTCGGGCGATGGGAAATGAAACATTTTATTGGGATGGCCCAAGAAAATTTTACTCACGTCATGATTAAGTCATCTTCTCTAAAAATGGCATACCGTGTACCTACCGCCGGCTGCTTGATTGGGTGGCTTTTGAAAATGAAAAGTGTTGAAATGAAACGCTGTAAAACATGGATAAAAATCTAGACGTTTTGGCAATGCTTCCTTCAACAGTGACTGTTTTCTGAAATTAAGTGTCTGAATGAATTGTATCAAGTTTTCAACACGCTCATCTACGCAAATATCAAAATGATTAACTATTAGGTCTACGACAAAGTTATGTGGACTTAGTTTCAAACTGCACCTGCATGTACGCTAGAAAAAAATAATCGATAACCGTTTGATAATCGCTCAACGTTCAATTTGAACTTTGCTACTGAAGAATGGGTTATTCCCGAAACGTTTCGCAAAACGAGACAACATTTCAGCACTTAAAAAACACATTTTATAGTACCTGCATGTATGCCTCGCAATCATTAAAGGGATTTTCATTTCTTTTTACAGGGCTGTACGTTTTGGCAATTGTGCAAGGAGGTAACTCGGTATCGGTTTATGTTATTTATATAAAATATAAATTTTTATGTATCTTGCTCCTTCTTAATTAATGAAAACATACTTACAGCCATGTTGAGATAGTGCTTCAACGAAGGTCGAACTAGTTCCCAGGTTGCCTCACTTTCATGTTAGAAGCAATGATGTAATCCCTCACCGGAAGCTGGGAACTACTGCGTCACAAGCTACATAAAAACATTTATTTTTCCTGCGTGAAATAAATATCCTTTGTAAAAATAATAAAAATACCACAGATGTCGAATTGAGCATATTGAGATGAGTACATAGTAAACATTATCTTTTCATTACATAATCAAGTTTAAACTTACCGTATTTTCTCAATTAAACGCCCCCGGCGTTTATTTCAAACTTGGCGCCGTGGATCCGGCGTTTATTTGAATGGTGCAGTTTATTGGAGCAAAATGTTTATTAAACAAGGGTTTTAAATCATTATTTGTGGCATGAACGTAATTTGCCATCATACCTAAAGCATATTACACCTCAAATAAATGCCTGGAAGGCTTACTTACAACTCTAGCTCGGAGACCCGGCGTTTATTCGGGACCCGGCGTTTAATCGAGAAAATACGGTAATTACCTTTTAGAACCTACGGATTGTTTCTTCTATGTAAATAGCTTTAAAGTTGTGTTCTGTAGGTTAGGATAAACCGTTATCGCTTGCATGGTTACTGATGTTGTGTTGCTGCTGTAGCTGCAGTTTATTTTATTTTTTGTTACATAAAAAAATACCGTTGTCGATTCATGGTCCCAGATACGGTATCCCATAACATAACGTAACGTAACTAACCAGTAAACTAACCAATAATCAAACAAATTCAAACAAAACAAACCCGCCAAGCAACAAACAACAAATTGATTGGTTTTGCAACTTTTTTCAGATTGTCCAGCAGGAACGAAGACAAGTGGCCGCTGTTGCGTTTTTCCTTTCATATATCAAGGGAAGACATTCGCCTCTTGTACAACGTACGTACTTCAAAGAAGATGGTGCTCATTGGACGCTGTCTTCATAGGAAGATTGGCGTATTGTGGTAAGAAAGACTATAGAGTGTGCAAAGAGGTCTGGATGGGGCGAAATTTTAAACTGGTCATCGGCCAAGACTCACAACTAATACTTGGCGAGAAGTTTTAAGTGACCAATCATTTCTCAACGTTTTAACAATTATGCTTATAACTACTGACAAACAGTCAAATGCACTGGAAATTTGTAACACAACTTACACTGATCTGCCATCACAGTTAATTAAATTGTGTATGCTTTAATTATATTTTTTTATTGAACCTGTGTTGCGAAGATTTACCTATCTTGCAATTACATGCACATTAGTTATTTTAGTGGACTTCAGTCCGTAGTTTAAGAATTAGAATTCCGATAGAGAAGTCCGTATCTCGGACAGCATAAGCAAGGCCCTTTAATAACCTTCACCTTAAACACGGTAAATTCCATTCAGGTACAGAATAAAAACAAAGGATTAAAACACTAACTACATAAACTAAGAGAGGCTAAGTACTAGTAAAAACAAACAAGCAAGCAAACAAACAAATAAAAACCAGCCTTACAAGGATGCCGTGTATTCAAAATTCAAACCCAAAATTATCGGAAAGTGTGATTTTTCAATTTGTTCTTAAATTCGTTAAGAGAGCTGGATAGTTTAATTTATTTATTTCTGTAAGCTTTTCCATAACACAGCCCCGCTGTAGCGAAAACTTCGTTTACAATAATTAGTGCGCGGTTGTGGTATGGATAGCTTACCATCAGTATTCTTGATATTGTAAGTAAAGGCTTCATTACGCGGGAAAAGCCGAGAACTCAAATAATATATAATTCGGAGTCTGGTTGTTCACAGCATTATACATCATAATCGATTTACTCACGGCAATTTTGATAATCGAGTTTTTGTAGAAATTACCTTGCATTTGACTATAATTATTGTCTTTCGATTATCTTTTTTTTAAGTTTGCCCGGCAGATAAACTGACAAATGATGCCCACGGCCGATGTTGCGTTTTTCCATTCCATTATAAAGGGATGACGTACAACTCTTGTGCTCCGAACAAAAACAACATATTATGGTGTCCTCTTGATGACGGAGACTATGCTGCTTGTGGTAAGGATGGGAGTAAAAAATGATTTAAGATAGAATATTGTAATGATATCAAAAGGTACGTAACAATGTAATAATGAAATGTAAAGCCTTGTTCACACAAGTGACACAATGACATGAACATAATGGCATAAAGAAAGAAAAAAGCAGGTTTTTCCTCTTAAGTCGTTATGCTCATGTCATTATGTTCCTGCTGTGTGCTGTTGTGTCGTGTTGTTCACGATGGTGACATAAAACAACGCGAGGTGTTTTCGGCTTTTGAGCGACCTTGCCGTTATGTCATTATGTCGCTAGTGCGAGCCAACATATGTTAATGCATTGGTTTTTTCTATAATTCCATCATTCACCCTAATGGTGAGAAGTCAAAAACGTTTTGCTCCACATGAGTGAGTGGAGCCTCCTGTTGAGAGATCATTGTTATTATTATTATTATTATTATTATTATTATTATTTTATTGTACAGCTGATTTACTAACTGTATAAACATTTATAACTTTTTTAATATTTTTAACTTTGACGTTTTTTAATATTTTTAAAATCGACGTTGATCAAAAACAAAGATGGCCCAAATTTCCCGTAAAATGTTTTTGTGCCATATCTGCAATTTTAACGAGCAATTTGACCATGAGGCTGCTCTTTGGGCTAAACAGGAAAGACAATCAATCACGTTTTTTTTGCTCTGAGTTCAAATTGTGGCCTCCGCATGCGGTTTTATGGAGTTTCATCTCGGAACGAAGTTCGTTTTCATTTTATATATATGTTACCAGAATGAGATGTCATTTCAGAACTAAAATTTCATTCCGGAATGGCTTGTACGGAAACGAAATGTTTGTCGCGGTATCATGTAAACAGATCCAAGAGAAATGTATTGGGATGGAATGAACTCGTTCCAGAATGAAAGTTATTCCGCTACCATGCTAAACAGGCCCTTTAATAGTCCTTTAGTGGGAATATAAACTGTTGCTCTGGATTGAAATTTCGGTCTCCAATTCACGACGACTCTACTGTAGTTGTAATCTGTAGCTGTTCTACGCCGTGGAGGGATGGGGTCAGTGTATAATTACAGTCAACTCTCTCTTAACGGACACCTCTATAAGACGGACACATGTTTATGGTCCCTGCCGTTTTTCAGTCATTTTACTATAACAAAACTCTCTGTAAGACGCACACCTCTCTAAGACGGACGACGGACACTTTGAAACCGCTAACGGACACGCACAAGAAGTTATTTTTTAGTGAATAATACTTCAAAACTTGGTATCGAGTCAGCGTCTTTAGAATACCAAACTTACCAAAAAAAATCCGCTATTACGTATTACTTCTCTGCGTATGGGCACCAAAGAGGTAGTTTTCTACTTACAGTATTACCGTTTGTAATGAGCAAATGAGACGAATTTCTGATATTATTTTTGTTCCACTTTTTAGGTTTTGCTAAAGTTAGCGACTTAAAACAGACGTGAATTCGTTGTGTATAGCATTTTAGCTTTATCATCTCAAAATTTTTGGTGTCAGGTTAACTCGACTCTCTATAAGGCGGACACCTCTCTAAGACGGACAGTTGGGACCGGTCCCGACGGTGTCCGTCTTAGAGAGAGTTGACTGTATAATCATTGTAATTGGTGGGACATTTACAGACAAAATTATGTTTACTTTTGCGAGTTCTGCCGAGACTTTTAGATATTTGCCGTACCCTAGTTCGACCAAAATTCCGGCAACAGTAGACATGCAAAGTTTCTGATTGGCGAATTACATGTGGCTACATATCAATGAATCACCGAATTGCTACAGCTCATATAATAATCCATTCATGTACTTCGCTTGCCATTCCATATCTTGCGTACATGGGAAGATGTGAACGTAACTCACAATTGACCCAGTTTCATATGACCCCATAAGCTGAGCATCGCACGCATTCAAATCCCGTCTACTGTAGCTTAAACGTTGATTTTGTAGTCTTCAACTGCAAGGATCATTTCTTTACTCTACACATCTACACAAGTTATTACCTTTTGCTGGCTATTGGCATATATAATATCGCACTTGTATTTAATGAAAAACATTCTACATTTGTTTTGTTCATGTCGATGTTTTTTGTCTAGTGAATGCGTGTATCAGTGACCCATGCAAGAACGAAGGATCCTGCCAAACTACTGGAAATGCCAGTTACACTTGTCAGTGCCCCAGGGGTTTTTATGGACAAAGTTGCGAAAACGGTATGGAGACACTAATTTGATTGTATAGTGAGCACTTGTTATTATGATTTCCATATTCTGATTTCCTTAACTATCATTATGTTTTATGGACTCACGGCAATTAAATCAGGCATGTGCATTTTGCTCATCTCCAGACTGAGGTAACCCACAAGCGTAGCAGTGTACGGCTGTTTCCTCCCTGGGACTCGTTAGCGCTGGCGGATAATGGGATAAAGTTCAAGTTCTTATTTCTCACTTGACTCAGTGATCCAACACTTGTGGTACACAATATGGATCTCTGGAGACGAGCGCACCAGTATTCTTTGACTACTGTTGGGGACGTTGAGGGCAAAGGGTAGTTTAATTAACCGATAAGCGCCTCAAAAATCATGGCCAGAATTGGCGGACGTCCACAATTCGTGGCGAAATTCAGTTCCAATATGTCCATAAAGCTATACAAAGCGTTGTATGGAGATAAATAATTACACGGCAAAAATACTGATTTACTTTTCTTTTTTGATTATTTGCCTGTTTCGTCTGCTCAAAAATATTTTAACTCGCTCTGTTTTTCACGATTAAAATTTTACGTACCAGGTATCCAGTGTTCTTCTGTAATCGGGGCTCCACAAAACCCTATTTTAGTCCTCATCTGAGATTTCAAAGCGTGATAGCTCTCTTCTATGAGCGATATCTGAATTTGCCCAATTAGTCTGTAAGAGTGTACCGACCGGACAGTTTACTCGATAAATTTTGGCTTGAAAGCAATTTTTGTGGCCCTGCTTTTTGCTTTGAAAAATCCCGTAAATCGTCGAAAAGCAAACATCAGGCGGCAGTCCACGTTGAAATCCGAAAAAATCCACTGTCTTTGAACTACGATATTCCATCCGTCTTTCCTCAAATTTTTCTGCAAAAGCCATCATTTGAAAGCTCTTTTGCTCCAGTTTTGTTATCGTGCAATATTTTTGACTAGTGGTTTCCCTACTACACAAAACATTCATCTATGTAGGCCTCATTCTTGCGTATCATCGTCGAGGTATATGAGCCCAAAGTCAGGCTTTCGAATCAGCGGCTATTACCAAGTTTCGTGACAGCTTAATGTACGATGATTTAAAATTCGCCGACTCCAATGTCCGCGATTTCTGGCCATGACGTTGCCCAGACGAGCGAGCATGTTGTTAATGGCGATAATGGATTAAAGAACTAGAGTTTTGAGCGTTTTTTTTTTATTCCAACAGCCAGTACCAGTGGCACCTCTGGCCTCTTGATTGGAATTGTCGTCGGCGCAGTTGCCATGTTAGTTTTTGCTGGCGGCATTTACGGCATCTTTATGTACCAAAGGAAACGAGCCAAGCGGGCACGGCTTCAAGTAGCTGCACATGTCATTTCACTATCACAGGCCAGTGTAGCAATACCTCTCCCAAACCCACCGCCTCAACAAGACCATGCACCGCCTCCCTATACCCAAGAGGCCGCCGCACCCCAACCCAACCCTGGTAAGTTTATTAATGCATATCTTGAACGTTTTCATGAGCGATATTGAAACCCCTCCTCTTCACCTGAACAAGCACTAGCCCCTTTTTTTTTTAAAAAAAAATTCCAATAATCCCCATTCAAATTTCTAATTTCATCCGATTACAAATCCCCCACAGCATGATACTGCATGCTAAAAGGAAATGCAATTAATTTTAACGAAAGTATTACATATTTTATTATTATTTAAGCGGGCACAAGATAGAAAAAAAAAATGAAATTAATTTTCCATTTTACTATACCCAAATTCATCATTAGCCAATCAGAAGCCTTGCATACCTAATGTCGCCGGTTTTCTGGCCGAACTTGGGTACGATAAATACATAATAGTAATTTTGGTACTCTTCAGCGGCATATCAGGCTCCTTAAGTCTCGCCATGGGTAGTTTCGCTAGGATGCGCCTTGCCAAAATGCGAACCATGGCTTGACAAAACTGACTAATATGCCACTGAAGGTTACCAAACATGTATGATGGCGTAATTAATAATTATACCCTTCCTTATAGTTCCACCTGAAGATGCCAAACTCTACCCCTCGTTACCACCACAGATTGTGACACTGCCCTCCGCAGTATCAAGTGATGATGCCGCAATTCTCCCTTCACCACCAACCGGGATTTAGTCCGGCAATATGGTGAAATGATTGTGCGATTTTTGTTAAAAGCACCAAATTTGGCACAGTGATAGTATTCGACGAGCTGATCAATTTCAGATATAGGCCCATTCGCAATTCTGTCAGGGGGGACATCTTTTGGACCCAGGGGGTGGGGGTGGGTGGCATTTGAGCTTTATGGCAAAATCTACTGTATCCTTTGAGTAAGAAGCACCAAATTTGGCACAGTGATAGTATTTGATGAGCTGATCGATTTCGGATATAGGCCCATCCGCAATTCTGTCAGGGGGAACATCTTTTGGACCCGGGGGGTGGGGGTGGGCGACATTTGGGCTTTATGGCAAAACTTACTGCATCCTTTGAGTAAGAAGCACCAAATTTGGCACAGTGATAGTATTTGATGAGCTGATCCATTTCAGATAAAGGCCAATCCACAATTCTGTCAGGGGGGACATCTTTTGGACTTAGGGGGTGGGGTGGGCAACATTTGGGCTTTATGGCAAATTTACTGCAGCCTTTGAGTAAGAAGCACCAAATTTTCCACAGTGATAGAATTTGATAAGCTGATAGATTTCAGATATAGTCCCATCCAGAATTCTGACAGGGGGGGCACCTTTTGGACCCAGGGGGTGGGGGTAGCATTGGAGCTTTATGGCAAAATTAACTGCATCCTTTTAGTATGAAGTACCAAATTTCGCACAGTGATAGCACTCGATAAGCTGATCGATTTCAGCTGAGGGCTCATTCGACATTTTTCCAGAGGGAGACACTTTTTGACCCAGGGAGAGGTAGTTGGTAGCATTTGCACTTTATGGTAGAATTACTGAACCCTTTTGGTTAAAAAAAAATGACACTATTATAGTCCATGATGAGTTGATCAATTTCAGTTCTGAGTTTCCTATATCCAGAATTCTTTCAGAGTTGTCCTTTTTGAACCAAGGGGGAGGTGGTGGTTTCCGTTTGAGTTTTTACACTGTCGGGCCATTTGAGTTCGCACCATTTTTGCCACGATTATAGAATTAGTTGAGATGATCATTATACCTATGGGCCAATCCAAAATGCTTTTTCGGGGTATTTTTTCGGCCTATGGGGATCAATGGTATCCTTTTGAGCTTTATGGTGGAATTGTTGCGCCCTTTGAGTTGACAAATTTGACACAACTATAGTATTTGTTGAGCTTGATTGTTCAATTTCAGCAATGGGCATTTCTGGTATGCTTTCAGGGTTACGTATGTTTTGGTCTGAAAAAAGATTTAAGAAGCTGTCTTTCCTGAAAACCACCCACTCAAATTCGGGTCAAAAAATTACCTTAAACTCTGGCAACTAGTACTGAAAGACTTTACCGAGGCTAGAAATAAAACAGATTTGGTTTGATTGAAAATGATTTTCTGGCCACGTTAGGAGCCAAGAAATATTTTGCCCCTTCGGGCCCGCCGCAACATCTGGAAAATTAGAAAAATAGGCATTTTTCGGGTCACTGTCAAATATTTCGTTCGCATCGAACAGTTGACATTTTTTATATTAATATGTTTATAAACATTTTAGTTTTCTAAGAAAGTAGTAAGTTTTCAATTTCTCTTCAAATGCGAAATCAAGGATATAATGACCATTTCTGATCGGTATCGAATAAAGGTTGAAAAATGACCTTGATTTTGAAGCGAATGATTTCAATTTCGGGACCTAGCCGATAACTCCACTCTACACAGCCGAAAAGTGTAGTCTTTTATCGGCTAAAATATGCAAAATCCCATGTAAGTTTTCAGTATTTCAAAAAATATGACCGTTTGTATCAGCACATGTGTGAGTAAAAACGACGATATTAGCGGAAATGTCGTTATGCTGCGCAGGTAGTGCCTTTGCGCTTCTTCTGGATGCTGAGGTTTACAGCTGGATAATTCAGGGAAGACTCGTGACGTTTCTTTCCCAAGGGTTGTAAGAGTTTTGTGCAATAATATATAGCAAATAACTGTTTTCTTACTCTGAAGGCAATGCCATCCACTGATCTGAAGTATATAAATCAGAGATATTTGAGTCCATTGTTCTAATCACGAACTTGTTAAAGTTTTGGTTGTCATGATCACAGTCCGGTGCATACAGAAGAAGACTGGTGTCTGTCTTTTCATGACAACACAAGAAGTTTCGTACATATGTGGATGTTAACATCCACATATGTAAGAAATTGGCTAAGCACGCTGCACTTGTTTTGCCTCTTGCGGTTCTGTGCAGAAAGAAGAACTCTCGAAGGTTTCCTTTAATAACATATGATAACCTTGCATAGCCCGTGTGAGTTTCTCTTTCGTTTGGATGGAGAGGGTCTCCGCACCTGGGATCAGAAACAGGGTAAGAATTCCCCGAAGGGTTGAACCTGATGTGAGACTACAAAGCAAGTGGGGTAAGATTTTTTGAAAGCAGTCTAACAAGATGGTGAGAGCTGATAGCGGAAACAGTGAATATGGGTGTCGTTGTGTTAGCTTGTGTTTTACATTAATTCCTCCATTTCATTTTTTGAAGAAACGTTGAATACCCGTTGAAGAAACGTTAAATACCCCTTTAACATTGCTGAAATAGTCAAGCTCTTGGATTCCTATTTGATTCTTTTAGCATAACGTGCCCAATCATTTCACCAATTTGCTTAAAAATATTCATCCTTCTTCAGGGATCAAATAGTTCACCCTGGCTGGAAAAAAACCGGAATGGCTCATGAGCAAGGCTAATCTTATCAATGTGGTGCTCGTAACCAAAATTTAAATGCACAATCAATTTACCATTAGTTGAAAACATACCTACCCCTGTATGCTCTCGGAGTTTCCCATAAACTGTTTCAGATGAGCCCATTGATACTGAAATTGGTGATCACATTTAATGCTATAAACGAGCCAAAAATAGTGCTTTGAGCACAAAGCTCAAAACGAGACCGCCCCATCCGCGTGGGTAAAAAAGGCAACCCTGAAAGAAACCCAAATAGATCCAAAGATGAAATCAATCAGCTCGTTAATAACTATAATTCTGCCAAATTTAGTGCTTTAACCAAAATGGTTTAGTTATTTCACCATAAAGCTTACATGTTGCCCGCCCCAACCCCTGGGTTAAAAAGGTGCCCCCTGCCAGAATTTCATAAAGGCCTATAACTGAAATCGATCAGCTCATCGAATGCTATCACTGTACCAAATTTGGTGCTTCTTACTCAAAGGATACAGTAAATTTTGCCATAAAGCCCAAATGTTGCCACCCGGTACCCCCACCCCCTGGGTCCAAAAGGTGCCCCCCCTGACAGAATTGCGGATGGGCCTATATCTGAAATTGATCAGCTCATCAAATACTATCACTGTGCCAAATTTGGTGGTTGTTACTCAAAGGATGCAGTAAATTTTGCCATAAAGCCCAAATGTTGCCACCCGATACCCCCACCCCCTGGATCCAAAAGGTGACCCCCCTGACAGAATTGCGGATGGGCCTATATCTGAAATTGATCAGCTCATCAAATACTATCACTGTGCCAAATTTGGTGGTTGTTACTCAAAGGATGCAGTACATTTTGCCATAAAGCTTAAACGCCACCCACCCCTACCCCCTGGGTCAAAAAGATGTCCCCCCTGACAGAATTGCGGATGGGCCTATATCTGAAATTGATCAGCTCGTCGAATACTATCACTGTGCCAAATTTGGTGCTTTTTACTCAAAGGATGCAGTAAATTTTGCCATAAAGCTTAAATGCCACCCACCCCCACCCCCTGGGTCCAAAAAATGCCCCCCCTGAAAGAATTCCGGATGGGCCTATATCTGAAATTGATCAGCTCATCAAATACTATCACTGTGCCAAATTTGGTGCTTTTAACAAAAATCGCACAATTCACCCAAATTTATGCACCATATTGCCGGACTATTATGACAAACAGTAATGGGCCATGAAGTAAGTGCATTCCTTTTCTGAAGACCTTTTAAACACCAATCGCTGATCAGTACGTTTAAAATATATGCAATATTTGGCAGCAGCTCGAAAAATGCCTATTTTTCTATTTTTTCAGACGTAGCGGCGGGCCAAAAGGGGCAAAATATTTAATGGCTCTTAACGCGGCCAGAATATCATTTTGAATCAAACCAAATCTGTTTTAGTTTTAGCCTCGGTAAAATCTTTCAGTTGTCAGAGTTTCAGGAAAAATTATTTTTTGGACGCGCATTTGAGTGGGTGTTTTTAAGAAAGACGGCCTCTTAAGTCTTTTAAGTGGGCATGGTAGTTATCCAGTATGCTGTTGTGGATGTAATATATCAAACACGAGCAACAGTGTTTCATTGGGATATCGAAACACCGAGAAGAGAGTTGAAAATACAACGTGCAGCGGAGTATTTTTGATTAAATATCTACTAGAGTGTCACTTAATATATATATTCCCAATCGAAAACTACGGAATAAACGGTGAAAAAAGTCGTAAATACCTGGTATCCAAACCTCTTTTACGGTTATGGTTATCCTTGTTTTAACTTGCTACATTTGAAATGAGTTTGAGAAGATGTTTAGATAATTCAGGTGTTGGAGGAGGTATGCCACGATACAGTAACCCAAATAGGGCCCGCGCAAGTAAGTTAGTGTCCACGTGGACATTATTTACACATGTAATGCATGTAACTTGGTACAACAACCAAACTTTAAAAATTTACCTTAAATCTGATAGGAACATTTTTTTCGTTGCAGAATTACGCGTGATCGTTCCGTTGTCTTGGCAACCGTAGAAGAAACGTAAAAAGTACACTCTAAGCTTGCTGCTTAATGAAAATAACAATCGCCAAAGACACTGATATCGTTATTCATGTCGAGCATAGTCATCAAGATAATGCTGTGTTTAATATAATCATTACAGCGAAACATTTACCCTTTTCTTCATTTGCAAAATAACACTTCAAGCAATGTCCTTAGGCTACAGATAAAGTGTATTACAACATATCAAGGCAATAATAAAACGTATGTAAATTTTAAAACACAGCAGTTATTTTCCACCAGTTAATTTTTACGCGCTCTCATTGGACGAAACACATCACGTGGTATAAAATCCGAGGACGAGTATCAGACGATAATACAGTCGAATAAGGTTCAAGATATCGGGAGTTCCAATTATCGAGGGAAAAATTATTAAGACAATGACCTGAAGGGGAATCGAAAAACGTTCGAGTTAGCGGGAGTTCCTGAGGGTTCGAGTTATCGGGATTCAACTGTATACAGGTTCGTTTTGATATCCGTCGCCGATGTTTTTATAGAGAGGCACAAAACAATCAAACAAGGTCACCCTTTTCAGGTCTAACTTTTTAAATTAAACCATAGCGCTAAAAGGTTACGAAAGGGGCAAAGTTTAAGTAGACTGTACGATTTTGCCTACGACAGAGAAACAGAGCGCGCGCGTGTAAATGGTCCTAAGTCATGTCGTAGGCATGTCGAAAGCTTGTATTTCGCTAGCCTGCGAGCAGGCTCACTATTCGGGGGCAACGTGAATATCTCTTCGAGCGCCGAAGGCGCGATCCCGCGAGTGCCGAGGGCTCGCTTCGCTCGCCAAAACTCGAGCCTTCGGCACTCTTGGGATCGCGCTTTTGGCGCTCGAATAGAGAGTCTGCACGCAGGCTAGTCGCATGCGAAAAAGTCGTACCGTGTAAATCAATCAAAAGCCAATCAAATTGTTTTATTTCAACCGCAATTACGCTGTGACTATCACTGCGTTGTAGAAAGTAATCGTAGGATAATGAAGATGAAGAAGGCAGAGATATTCACGTAATCGTAGGATAATGTAAAAGAAATAAACCCTTTTTCGATTGCTGGTGTATTTGGGGATAATGCCCTTGGCTGAAAGATTGTGCTAAACGTTTCGCAGTTGCTCGCGCTCGAAGCTTCGCTTCGCGGCCAACTGTTCATTGTTGGGACAACCTTTTCAGCGTCTGGTATTATCCTCCAATACCACAGCCGCCTGAAGGCGTTTATTCACTAAATATACCCTACGCCCCTTTTGATATTCTTTGTCCGATTTTATAGAGGAGCGAAAAACAACAGAACAAAGTCACCCTTCCACCCTTTAAAATCAAATAATAGCGGTAAAAAGAATTCTTATTTATTTCAACCGCAATTACACCGTAATTATCGCGAATTATAATCGGATAGTAAGGGGAGAAGGTAAGTACATGTACATCTCTTTCCGGCTTGCTGGTATATTGAAGCGTAATGGCCCTTCGCTGAAAGATTGTCCTCAGAAATTCACAGTTGCCCTCAAAGCTCGGGTGAACACACCTTACTACGCAAGCCACATGTAAAATTGATAATATTGGTTCCATACTAAACGCAAGGATGAAAGGAATTAACTTTTCTAACTTTTTACTCAGAAAATGTTTCTTACGAGATACTTCTTTTTGAATATTTTTTTGAAATCGAAGTGGACACGGCTTAATCAAATCTAGATGTAAAAAAAAAATTGACAACAAATTAAAGAAAGTGTGTCACGGATTCAAGCCAAACTTGGGTATGGAAAAAACTATCAAAATCGGTGAAATATAAAAATAACAATATAACAACAGTGAAGGAACATTTCGATTACACAGCAAATACAAAATTAATTATGCCCAAAAGTTAAGAAGATTGAAACGGATTACAGGTTTCAAAGTTAATCTCGTTTTCATGTAACTTTAAGTTATAGCACCCGGGAGGCACAGTTGGTTTTAACGAAGCTATGGTTTTGTCATGCCCCGTTGGCTAAGACTTAAACTTCAATCAGCCGTAGCACAGTCCCTTTTAGTAAAATATAAACATAATCACTTAAAACAGTTCAAAAGCTCTTGAGTAACACAGGCACAGATGGAAAAGATTCGGAAAAATCAAACGGATTGCGATAGACATTTTTTGAAAAACTGTAATGCTAAACAGTTTTCAAAGTCAGGGTATTTTTACTCTGTAACTTATTGCCTGTCTTCTTAAGATATAACAACAACGTTCGTTGTTCCAATCAACATCTATTCTGGACGTTGTCCGGATCTTTTTCGTGAAGCTCCACCAAAAATAAAGTTGTGTTATTTGCTCGTTTGGATCCATTTTTAGTATTGTTTAGTAGAACTTTGGTTATTGTTATCTTTGTTGGTTATGTAACCTTTCCAGGCCATTATCTGGTAGCTTTGCTTGATTCTAGACCAGGCTCGTCTCAGCGTATTGTGATAGAGGTTCCTCGCCAGAATAAGGTGGCGGCGGTTCTTCTCTAGAGGGTGATGATGAAGGTCCCTCTCCAGAGTAGGGTGGTGGAGGTTCCTCTCTAGAGTAGGGTGATGGAGTTTCTTCTACATTGAAGGGTAGTGAAGGTTGTTCTCCAGAGTGAAGAGGCGGAAGTCTTACTGTAAGTGTTTCAAGTGGATTCGCCGTTGTCGGTTGACGCTCTCTCGTATTAGGCAGACACCCTGCCCCGGATACCCGTGCATGCGATGTATTGCATGCTGGGCGTTGGGAAGGGCGTGAATGAATGAATGAATGTCGCCGCCTCCTGTTTTTGCGTCTCTGTCGCTTTAATAGGCAATAGGTGTACAAACAACTGAAAAAAACGATGACAGAACCAACGAGGATCGGAAGTAAAATATACCAAAAAACTGCCAAGAGAGGACCGTTTTCGTTATGACCAGCTAAAAAAAGAAAAAGATAATAACTTGTAATTAATATGACTGACAACTAAAACTGTGTTTCGCACACGTCTAAAGAATTACAACGTCCTGGAAAATATATAAGCTTCAATGATGTACTTATACATTTGTATGTTCACCTCGTCAATCAAAATGATGTCGAAAACGGCAGAATGATTTGTTTCTCGGTTGCGAGGTATAACAAAACACTTCGGGGCAGTAAACGCGACAGTGTGCACTGTTGAGCTGTGGACTCACCCAGCGAAAGTTGCTAAGCACGAAAGAGGCGTAAGAGTAGCTAAGAGTCGCTCACGGGACCATAGCTCAGAGCGATTATAGTTTCTTGAGCACTTGGCAAACGTACCAAGGGCATCCGTGACCTGTGCAGCTTTGGTGTTTACCATATGTTCCATAACTTCAAAGTGTTAACTGTACTACTTCAGTTTCCCTGACACACAACTATGCGTGCTAAGCTTACTCTCTGAATCTACTTAATCAATCCCCAACAAAACTGACCTAAAAAGAGATTAAACTTCAAAGGAAAGTTTAAAATCTTTCAGTTTCTTGGAGAGATGTATTTCTTTCAAGTTTGCTAGTAGGAAAAAGTAAAGACAAAGTTGAAAAAACTCGAGGAAAAGGCTTACTTTTCTTTTCCTCCAAACTAACAGAGACAAATTTTCAGGTCTAACGTTTTAATCAAATCAACGTGACAAAAAAAGGAAGGTGCATTTTTCTCAACCGTACAGGACGATATTGCCCCTGGCTGAAAAAATGTCCTCAAAAATTCATAACTATCTGGTCAAAGCTTCGCTTCTCCGCCAACTGCTCGTTTTTGCGACTTTCTTGCTGCTTCGGGCTGATTATTTTTCAATGTACCAGCCACCTTAAAGGTGTTATTTATATATTTATTTTAATTAAACCCACCGATTTCGTGGTACTAAATCCTAAGAAGCGCATTTAACGGGTTTTTCTTCGAAGACGCGCCAGAGATGAGCTGATACATATAACCAACATATCACCGTGACCTAGTTCCTTCATTGTTATTTTTATAGATATTTTTCTTATTAATATTACAACAAAATACAACTTATTACAGTAAAAAAATACAAGAGCAAATACAAAATAACAGGTGCTGGCTGATTACAATTTACAATTTAGTACAAATTAAAACATGTTAAGCAAATACGTTCCAGAAAAATGGTGGTGTAAAAACGTAAAGAGACGGTAGAAATAGGAGGAAAATAATAGATAAAGAAGGCAAAAGAAATAGTACGGCAATAAAATAAAACAGAAACGAGCTTAAATAAAGTCTTTCCACTTTCTGTTAAAAATGTCAGTACTTTTATTTTTAACTGCAATTTGCTGCAGAGTATCCAATTTGATTTTTAGAAGAGAAGGAAAGCTGTCAAATTGTACATCATTGTGGTCTTGGATATTGCAGAACCTAATAAATAAATAAATAAATAAATAAATAAATAAATAAATAAATAAATAAATAAAATGTCTTTATTGCGCTTATTAAAATACATAACAAACGCTACATGTTAAAATCACTTAAATTATATTGAATTATTAAATAGCCAGATTATACTTAAACCTTAATCTATTAAAAAAAGAACTATTTTTAAAACGTTCTGTATTAATTCTTGGTAATTGACTCGCTTGTGATCTTAGCCTCTTGGATGACTCTTTGACTTCCGGCAAAAGGGCATACAATGGATGGTCAACATTGCTCTGGATCTTGGTGAACAATCTGCGGTCACACTTTTCTAAAAGACCGTAAATATTAATTAACCTGGAGGGAAGGGGGGGGGGGGGGGAGGTTTTTCCCAAATTTTGAAAAAAAAAAACGATTTACTCTACAATGCTGAAACTTTCAGTAGCTGTTCATTTATCCTTTGCGGAAATTTTAATATGTCAACCATGTCTCCATGGTATTTGACGTTGCCATGGCAACGTCATAAATACAGGCACGTCTTGACAAAAATCGTCATTTTTAACTTTTTTCTTGATTTTTTCCAGTTTTTTTAAACAGAAGGTCAAAATTTGTTTATTTTTACATTCCATAAGCATTCTGGCTTGATTTTGCATCAATTTCCGGTTATTTTGTGACCTTCTAAGAAAATGTTGAAATCCAAGATGGCGAATCCAATATGGCGGCTATTATGACGTCATGTGACGTCATATGACGTCACAGCCAATTAAAATTATGTCAACTTGTAGAGTAAGCTAAGGGCTTTCTTCTCAGTGCAAAATATTTTCGCTACGCCTTAATATAACGGAAACTCTGGGGAGGGGTTCCATCCACCCTCCCCCCCCCCCCCCTTGTACGATGGTGGGGGTATGAGTTTGCTAGTACGTCCGAGGGTTAACTCAGAAGTGCAACGTCGCTTATAGCACCTTTTAAGAAAACATTGTATAGTGTTTAAATCAGCCTAGCTGGTTCCGTAGACTGGAAATGCGTACGTAATCTTTGTCAAAACAATAGCCTTAAAGAGATGATCTATCTCTACCTGCGCGTATCCATCTTTTCTTAGTGATCTTAAAATGTACAGACACTTGTTAGTTTCTCCAAGTATTATTAAAAAAAGCAAGCTCTCATCCCAAGGCAGTGCTGATTGCAAAACGTTGCAACTTTAAAAGAAAAAATCGACCAAAAAGAAAAGTATTAAAGGGACTGCCATCAAAATGAAAAAAATATAACTTTATTACAAATACATAATTACGTCTTCCTCAGGTCCGCAGGAAGTAATACAGCTGCAAATTTGAATGTTTCGGATCGACTCTTCAAAGTCGATGAGCGCTGCTGTTCCTGTTCCCTTCAATATATAATAAATTCATTTTATTGTCATTGCGTTTGTACGTTTTTAAACGAGCAAGCTCACGGACAACTTATCTTAAAAAAATTGGCAAATTGCTTCAAACTTATTGCTCATAATTCGTCTCAATCTTCTTCAGTTGAAACAATCCTTGGTTATTTTCAGGGTGTCATTACTCCGTACGTTTGTGTTTTTCCTCCTTAGAAAACTGCTATTTTAAGGTTTTCCTTAATTTAAAAGCAATCAGAAAAATAACTTAAAATACCGTGACATATCCCTTAAGTGAGAGTTGCGAGAACTATAATCTGTCCTAACGTTTGTAAATGCAATCAACTTTATTTTTGGACGTTGTCCCCATGTTTTTGTTTCTGTTGCTACAGCTGAAATGTGTTATTTGCGCATTTCGATCCATTTTCGAAATTGTTAAGTTATGTAACCTTTAAACAGTTATTCTAGTCCATTATTTGAATGATTTTGCTTGATTCTAGACCAGGCTCGTTACAGTGTAAGGCGTTGATGATTCCTCGCCAGAGTAGGCTGGTGAAGGTTCCTCTCTAAAGTAGGGTGGTGGAGGTTCTTCTCCAGAGAGAAGTGGTGGAAGTTCCACTGTAAGTAGTTCAGGTGGATTCGCCGTTGGTACTAAACGCTCTCTCGTAATAGGCAACCACACTGCTCCGTGTGCCTGTGAATGCGATGTGCTTTGTAGGTTAACGATCTGCAACACTTCTGAATTAGATCCTGACTGTCGGGGAGGGACTGAATGATGCTGTTGCACGCACGCTTCAGAGTAACGTGGTAGACGTTCTCTTTCAATTAATTCCCTCGATACCAGTGATGTTTCCGTCGAATTGAATTGAACTGAATTGGATCGTGGCTGTTGGGAAGGGTATGAATGAGACTCTTGTGATCTTTGTTGCTGCTGTCTGATGTTCAATATATGACAGCAGAGCACAAATGAGCCACAACAGAAGAGGAAAATAAACAAGAACGGCAGAATAAAGTAGTAAATGAACAGATTTTCGTCACTTCCAGCTGAAACGGAAAAGGAAAAAAATTTCTAATTGTGCACTCTTTTTAGTTGCCTGGCAACTAAAATGGTGTCTTGTTTCGACAACAACGTATCACTTGACATGTCTCAAAAATTTAAACTCCCTGTAAAATATAACAGATTTAACATTGGACTCGGACATTTGTATATTCCTTTCGTCAATCGAAATGATGTCGAAAGCTAGAACGATTTGTTTTTCAGTTGCGAGGTATAACAAAACTTACAATTTAGGTGGCTCACTTAACAAATGGCACGTGCACTGCTGAGTTGTGGATGCATGCAGGAGGTCGCTAAACACGAAAGAGGCGTAAAAGTTGCTAGACGTGATAGCTTGGAGCGACTCTCGCTTCTTCAGTGCTTAGCAAACAATAATAATAATAATAATAATAGTAATAATAATAATAAATAATTAAATATTTATAGTGCGCAAATTATACATGTAAAAAAAGAGCAAGTGAGCATCACAATTTAAAAAAAATTGCTAAAAACTACGTTAAAAAATACTAAAATACACAATATGTACTCTCAAATCTGTTAAAAAGCTGAAAAAGTATATAAAAATTAAAATATTTAACAAGAAAACAAATATGAAACTAAGGTAAGTAAATATCAAGTCAAACAAAATCTAATTATAAGCTATTCTAAAAAAGTGTGTTTTTAACAATGATTAAAATCGATTAATATTTCTCCGTTACGCAGCTCTTGCGGTTAATTGTTCCATAATTTCGGAGCAGCCGCCGAAACCTTCCAAGTGCATCCATAACCGGAGCAGCTGTAACTACAGTTACTATGTACATGTATTACAACTGCGCGTGCTAAGGTTACTTTGCGAATTTAAACTAACGCATGCAATATTCAAGAAATTCCCTGACAAAAACCTAAAAGCTGATCAAACTTCGGGCGTACAGTTCACAGTCTTTCAGTACTTTGTAGAAATGTATTTTTCCAAAGTTTCTAGTAGAAAAATCGTAGAAACGTGAATAAAAACTCGTGAAGTAGTGCGATGATGATGATGATGGTTTATTTAACAGTTCAACCAGGTTGGTATTCTCCGATAATTAACTATAATAAATCAATATATTAATTATACTTGACAAATAACACAAACTGAAAAAAAATAAATTCATGCACACTTCAAATACTTAGTACCTTCAACTCCTTTGAAAAGAGTCAGCAAAACTGTAAAGAGATATGAAAATCGTACGATTAGTTCTTCGCATCCTCGGAGACCCAGGGCAGTTAATAGAGGCAAAAAAACTGAGAAAAACAAGGACTCTTGAGGGTCATGTAAAATAATATAACCTTGCGAAATCCAAATACATGGCCAAATTACTTATTCCCTCCTCGGTGAAAGCGGTCATGTAACGCGAATGATTGTTGCCCGGTGTTTGTGTCCTTTCGTGCCTTGGACAAAAATAAAACTTAAGAGAAACATTACGGGCGGATTTGGCAAAACGTTTAAAAATT
This sequence comes from Oculina patagonica, assembly GCF_052425735.1. Lineage (NCBI taxonomy): Eukaryota > Metazoa > Cnidaria > Anthozoa > Scleractinia > Oculinidae > Oculina > Oculina patagonica. The sequence goes on from NC_135762.1 coordinate 28,028,244, forward strand.
AAAAAAAAAACTTTACAAAAAAAGCCAATGTGGAAAGACATGCTTCCTTTTTTAACCCATACATCATCAGTTGTCAGGCGAACGTATCTAGCGTGTCAATATTTACAGTCGTGTTTGTGAGACCTAAGAAATTACCTCAACAAAAAAAAATTGAAGAACAGTAGTGCAGTTGGATGAAACTATTATATATTTACTGCACACCGGCCTCCCGCCAACAGGACAGGATATTGCAAGGAACTTGTGTCATTTTTTCTGCTCAATCAGGAATTAGCATTAATTTCTAAAGCCATTTCAGACTGGTGTGATAAGTTTCCGTACACAGAGAGCACACGCTCAAACCTTTCTTCACCGACTTTCCCTCACTCCCATGGCCACTAACTGCCCCTGGCTATGTATAGATGAGCTGATCTTACTCTAAAACTTTAAAGGTCTACAGTTCATAGATTGTTACCCGGTATCACCGCAATACTGCCGCTATCAAAGTCTTTGAGCAAACCGTTACACTGTCACTTGACAGTAGCGAGTTCTTGCAGTGTTTGTTTTGGTGGCAACTGTGCGTTCATCCAGTAAAGCAGATTCAAAGCACGTAGTTTACATATTACATTGATTATAAAGTAGGCAAAAAGTAAACAAACATAGGCTGCAGAAAATAAAATTGATGTTTAACCAGGACAAAGTTAAAAACGCTTATCATCTGTTTAACATGATAGCTATTACTAGTTGACCCATGATTACAGGAAAATGTAAAGGAAAATAAACAAACCATGCTACGATTAACTATAAATTTGGAGCGTGACCGTCTTCTACTCGCTTTCAAGGGAATGAGAGGTCGATCAATGCACAGCAAGTCGTAACATGTTTTGATGCTCAATTTCTTATGATTCATTAGTTTTAGCATCAAGTTAAATGAAAACAATGAAATGTTATTTCTCAACCGGATTGACAGCGAACATCATACGCATTCGAAGGAGTCATTTATAATTACTGCCGGGTAAATATTTAATATTCACGTCCGCGACAAAAAACACTATAAAGCGCTACCTGAAACGTCGTACTCTGTAGTTATGACAGGAACATGTTTTTTTTTTGGCAAGAACAACCCAGTAATTTAAATATGTGGCATATTCACGGTTAACGATCGAACAACCTACTGGAAAGACTTAATGCATGATATCGTGTATGCGTTACTGCGATTGCATACATTAACAGAACACGTCTTCCTTTATTTTTTCCATCATTGTCAATGAATCAACAACAACTCTACTGTAAGCACAGTACTTCAAGGAAATATAATTAAGATAATTTATCCTAGAAGCATGGAGATGCTCATTCTTTCTCGTGGCTATCATTCAATTTATTGCAATATTTTCCCTTCAAGCTAAAATATAAAACCTTAAATCAACAATACAGTAACAAATTGAACTTACCCAAGAAAACAAGGCCAAAACAGCTTTTCTTCATAGTTACACCGCATTTCCCTTGGTAAATGATACGAATCTGAGAAACAGAATTGTCAAAGATTTCTAGTTCGTTCAAGGACGTTACTTTACTTCAGCCATCTTTTCCGAGTATTTTTACATGTACGTCACTGCAATAATTAATTACTCAGTTTCACCCATTTGGCTTTGCGGCCGTTACTTGTTGTTTTGAAACAAACTCGCCATTCAAAACAATATTAATTATCCGTGAAAACCAAATGGGTGAAGCGGGCCGTTGATATGAAAATATGACCTTTTAAACGAGTAATGAACTAACAATCACTCCAGTGTGGTATGTTTGGGAGGTTCGATTTGTTTGTGTTTTGATTTGTGTTGTTTTAGACCCGCAGTTATGACAATACTTCATAACAATTATGTTAAACGATACCAGTCGCATTGTGTCGCGCAATCACCGAGAGCCGTCATGGGATGGCGCCATGTGAGAGCATGGGAGAACATGGGATGGCGCCATGGGCCATGGGAGAGCCGCCATGGGATGGCGTGATATCATGCCACACGGACACGCTCCTCAATTCTGTACTTTGGTCAATATTCAGCCATCTTTTCGATCCGAATATTTTTACACGTGCGTCACTGCAATAATAAAGTATCCAGTTCCACCCATTCGGCTTTGCGGCCGTTGTTGTTTTGAAATAAGCTCGTCATTCAAAACAATGACAATAAGCCGCAAAGCTGAGTGGGTGATAAGTGGGCCTTTGATATGAAAATATTAATTAACTTTTACAGGTGTAATGCACTTTTAAAAAACAATCACCAGAGTGTGGCATGCTTTGGAGATTCCATTTGTTTGCGTTGCTTTAGGCCCAGTTATTGTTATACATCATGGCAGTGTTGTGTTTAACTTTGCTTTATACGATGCCTGTCGCATTTCTCGCGCAATCAGCGTTCCTGATTTTAGAAATGGCCGTCCTTATAGATATTTTAAAATAACTCTCGTCAATCTTTTGAACCGACAGGGCCAACTTTTGGCTCGGTCAACAGGGACAACTTTCTCATATAAACGCTTGGTAAAAGATAGCTCAGGAGAGGGGGTAACTCGGCTCCTACCAGGGACAACTCTACTCCATATAAACAGGCCCCAATGACCGGGCAAAACCAATGGTGGCTCGCTCACTGAGATTTTCCTGCGCTTCGTGCCGCCGGCTACATGCATATGCTTGGTTTACTGGAGTCGTATACCTATTGTGATTTCTTTAGTTTTGGTTTCACGTCACTCAATTAAAAACTGCCTATTGTAGACTTGTTTATTTTGTACTTAATTTCGTTACAAGTGTATGCTTAATTATAAAGACTTGTTCTGTCCTTTTGACGACTTCATCACATATTTAGTGTTTTACATTGTTACTGATGTACAGAAAGTGTTTCTCAACTTTTGGTTAGGTCGGATATGCCACACAGTAAAATATTGCGGACTTCACGCAGTACTACTCTCACCCGAATGAATACACTTTACTATATGTATCAAATGTAAATTATAGCATAGCGCGCGTGCTGGCCCTATCTAATTCCTATTGAGCGATCACGGTGTATTTCTCTATCTGCGCACGACCGTGCGTATATCGGATGACGAGTGTATTTGCATTTAAGCTAAGTCGGGTGTTATAGCTGCGAGTTCCCATCGTTTACTCCGAGTTGGCTATAATCACTCGTATACAATAAGGCTGAATGGAAAAAATTGTTTTATTTTAAAATTCTTCTTTAAGTATAAATCGACTGGACATTTCATTTTAATGTAAACGGAGTGATAATGCGAGGAGGCGGGAAAATTTGTGGCGCGGTGTTCACTTCTTGAGTTAAATGAACCGGCGAGGAAAGCGAACAAGAGAGTTTTCTTTCGAAGACGTCTTCGAACAAGCTCCTGAGTTAAATGAACCCGCGAGGAAAGCGAACAAGATAATTTTCTTTCGAAGATTTCCTCGAACAAGCTCCTGAGTTAAATGAACCCGCGAGGAAAGCGAACAAGAGAATTTTCTTTCGAAGAATTCCTCGAACAAGCTCGTCCAAAGTCGTCTATCATGATACATTCTGGAAAATTGCGACAACAATAAAGTTTTACGGAAAGATCCGAAGCAATATCTTTTTTAAAAATTTTACGCCTTTTGGAGTCGAACGAAGCAAGGGTTTACATTGTACTTGTTAGCGGCTCCACGGCTGCAAGGAAGACTACTATGTTATGCTGAAACTTAAACGAAATTGAGCTCGGAGTGCTGACTCTAACAAGTTAATTGACGTAGTTAAGGACAAGACCAAGATTCAAAGGTACAAACTTTATTGAGAGTGCATGTTGAGCCTAGTTCAAGAAGCTAGAGTTGCTCTCGGCTATCGCCCCGAGCAACCCTTACGCTTCTTTCGTGCTCTCCAAACTTCCCGCTTGCATCCAAAGCATAAACCAATTCTTAAGCACTGACCAATCGGCAACGCAAGTAGACACTTGCGTCCACTTGCGTCTCTGTTTAGCCAGGACTTGCGTTGACTTGCGTTCACTTTCACGGTCGAGATCAATTTTGCACTTAAGTTAAAGCAATTTTCTCACCGTTTGGCCACCCATCGCAACGCATTTTTGCAGTTTACTTCAAATACTGAATTGCACCTCGTAGCATTTTAAATGACTTTTTGCAAATTTGCGTGCACTTGCGACTAAACTTGCGTGTCCGTTTGGCCACCCAACGCAAGTCTGTACGCAAGTTGAGCTTGCGACTACTTGCGTTTACTTCCGTTACCGTTTGGCTAGGGCTTAAAACTAATATTTCTGCATTTAAACTTTGACACTAAACTAGGAATGAAAAAAATTGACTATCTCAAAAAATGTGTCTCGCAGCTAGGGATGAATTTGCTATGTGTAACCTTTTTACAGTTTTGGACACTATTTGGAAGTTTTTGTTTGATTCTACATTGTGGTTGTCACAGCGTATGGTCCAGAGTAGGGTGGTGGAGGTTCCTCTCTAGAGTAGGGTGGAGATGAAGGTTCCTCTCCAGAGTAGGGTGGTGGAGGTTCCTCTCTAGAGTAGGGTGGTGGAGTTTCTTCTACATTGTAGGGTAGTGAACGTTGTTCTCCAGAGTGAAGTGGCGGAAGTCTTACTGTAAGTGTTTGAAGAGGATTCGCCGTTGTCGTTTGACGCTCTCTCGTATTAGGCATACACCCTGCTCTGGATGCCTGTGCATGTGATATATTGTATCCTGGGTGTTGGGAAGGGCGTGAATGTAACTGTTGTGATACCTGATGTCGCTGCCTCCAGTGGTTGCGTCTCTTGCGCTTCAATTTGCAATAGCAGAACAAACAACAGAGAAAAACGATGACGGAACAAACGAGGATTGGAAATAAAATAAACCAAAAAACAAACAGGGTAGGACCGTGATCGTCAGCTAAAAAAGAAAAAGAAAATAACTTGTAATTAATATGACTGGCAACTAAAACGGTGTTTCGCTTAGACAACAGCGTATCTCTTGACATGTCTAAAATAATTACAACTTCATGAAAAATACGTTAGCTTCATCGATGGAATTATACATTTGTATGTTCACCTCGTCAATCAAAATGATCTCAAAAACCAAAATGATTGGTTTCTCAGTTGCGAGGTACAAAGAAATCCTTCGGGGCAGTAAACGCGACAGTTTGCACTCATGAGCTGTGGACGCACCCAGAAAGTTGCTAAACACGAAAGAAACGTAAAAGTAGCTAAAAGTCGCTCACGGGACCATACAGGAGGATATTTCCGTTGGCTGAAAGCATGTCCTCAAGAGTTCATACCTATCCTCTCTCAAAGCTTCGCTTCTCGGCCAACTGTTAATTTTCCGACTGTCTTGCTGCTTCGGGCTTATTATTGTCCAATATACCAGCCACCCTAAAGAGACTATTTATTTATTTTGACCCACCGATTACGTGGTACTAAATCCTAAGACGTGAATTTAACAGGTTTTTCTCGGAGGACGCGCCAGATGAGAGCTGATACATATAACCAACGAGACCATAGAAATAATTGACGATATAATATCAGCGTGTCCTAGTTCCTTCATTTTTATTTTTATAAAATATTTTTCTTATTAATATTACAACAAAATACAACTTATTACAGTAAAAAAAATACAAGAGCAAAAACAAAAGAACGGATGCTGTCTGATTACAATTTACAATGTATCACAATTTACAATCCATTACAAATTAAGGCATGTTATGTAAATACGTTACAGAAAAAGAGTGGTGTAAAAAGGTAAAGGGAAGGTAGGTATACAAGGAAAACAACGAAAAAGGCAAAAAAAGAGTAAAACAATATAATTAAAAAAAGCAGAAACGAGCTAAAATAAAGTTTTTCCACTTTCTGTTAAACATGTCAGTACTTTTATTTTTAACTGCAATTTGCTACAGAGTATCCAATTTGATTTTTAGAAGAGAAGGAAAGCTGTCAAATGGTACATCATTGTGGTCTTGGGTAGTGCAGACCCTAGTTCCTTTATTACTTAAAGAAGCAAGCTCTCATCCTAAGGCACTGCTGATTGCAAAACGTTGCAACCTTAAAAGTAAAAATTCGAACGAAAAGTAAAATATTAAAAGGGCTGCCATCAAAATGAAAAAGAATATAGGTTTATTACAAACACATAATTATGTCTCCCTGGTCCACAGGAAGTATTACAGCTGCAAATTTGTATGTTTCGGATCGATTCTTCAAAGTCCATGAGCGCTGCTGTACATTTTCCTTCCAATATACAATAAATTCATTGTTATTACGTTTGTACATGTATGTTTTTTTTTATTTAAAGGAAGCAAGCTCACGGACAACTCAACTTGAAAAAATTGGCAAATTGCTTCAAGTTTATTGCTCATAATCCGTCTATATCTTCGTCAGTCGAAACAATCCTTGTTTATTTTCAGGTTTTCATTTCTCCGTTTGTGTTTTCCTTCCTTAGTAAACTACTATCTTGAGGTTTTCTTTAAATTAAAAGCAATCCTTTAAGTGAGAGTTGCGAACATTTGAATCTGCCTTAACGTTTAGGGGTATCGAATGGTCTTTGCGAGCATTTGCGAGCATTTGCGAGCATGCGAGCACAGCGTTTTTCTTTGCGAGCACGAGCACTGATAAAAGTTATCGTTGCGAGCAACGAGCACTTGTCAAAAAGCTACCTCCACTAAAAACCGAGCACGCGAGCACTTGTCAAAAAATATGCGACCACGAGCAAACGAGCACACACTAAATATTGCGAGCATTCCGAGCACAAGCCTAATCTTGCGAGCACTGCAAAATTTTGATCATGATGCACCATTCATGACCCCTACGTTTGTTTTTTTTTTTCTGTTTCTTTTTTTTTTAATATTTCTGCTACAGCTGAAATATCAAAATTGTTAAGCTATGTAACCTTTACAAAGTCATTCTAGTCCATTATTTGGATGATTTTGCTTGATTCTAGACCATGCTTGTCACAGCGTAAGGGGTTGGCGATTCTTCTCTAGAGTAAGCCAGTGGAGGTTCCTCTCTAAAGTAGGGTGGTGGAGGTTCTTCGTCAGAATGAAGGGGTGGAAGTGCCACTGTAAGTAGTTCAGGTGGATTTGCCGTTGGTACTGAACGCTCTTTCGTAACAGGCAAACACACTGCTCCAGGTGTCCGTGAATGCGATGTGTTTTGTAGGTTAACGATCTGCAACAGCTGTTCTTAATTGGATCCTGACTGTCGGGGAGGGACTGTACGAAGCTGTCAGTGCTCCTTCAATTAATTCCTTCAATACAAGTGATGTTTCCGTGAGCTCGAGAGTTTTTGAGCATGCAACAGCAGAGAACGAAAGAGCAACCACAAAAGAGGCAAATAAAGAAGATCGGCAGAAAGAAGTAAAAAATAATCTCACCTTCAGCTGAAACGAAAAAGGAGAACAACTTCTATAATTGTGCCCTCTGTTTAGCTACTTGGCAACAAAAATGGTGTTTTGCTTACTGCAACAACGTATCACTCGACATTTTTTAAAGATTTAAACCCCCTGGAAAATATATAACGGCTTCAACATTGGACTCGTACATTTGTTTTTTCCCTCATCAATTAAAATAATGTCGGAAGCCAGAATGATTTATTTTTCAGCTGGGTCACTTCACAAAGGGCAAACGCCACAGCGTGCACTGTTGAGGTGTGGATGCACGCGCGCGGTTGCTAAGCACGAAAGAGGCGTAACAAAGAGGCGCTTGAGGCGATAGCTAAGAGCGACTCTAGCACCCTTTTCTTAATAAACCGTTCAAGTGCACCCATAACCTGTGCAGCTGCTGTGTTTACCATTTGTTCTAGAAAAGTGTTTACTTCAGCTACTCTGTACATGCATGTATTACAACTGCGCGTACTATGGCCACTTTCTGAAACTAAACTAAATGCATGCAATATTCAAGCAATCCCTGACGAAAACGTAATAGGAGATCAATCTTCGGGCGTACAGTTCACAGTCTTTCAGTATTTTTTTTTTTAAAAGTTTCCGGTAGAAAAATCGTAGAAATGTAAATTAAAACTCATGTGGTAGTTGTACTTTATTTTTCTTTTTAACAATGGAGGGGATGATGATGATGATGATGATGATGATGATGGTTTATTTAACAGATCAACCAGGTTGGTATTATCCCAAAAAAATACTATAATAAATCAATACACTAACTGCCAAAAACCTCAATTCATGCACACTTCAAATACTTAGTACCTTCAACTCCTTTGAAGAGAGTCAGCAAAACTGAAAAGAAATATGGAAAATCGTACGTTTAGTTCATCACATCCTCAGAGACCCAGGGCAGTTAGTGGAGGCAGGAAAACTGAGAACAACGAGGACTCTTTAGGGTCGTATAAAATACAAATTTGTGGATTTTCCTTTCGATTTATATGCGAAATTCAAATACATGGCCAAACACTTATTCTCTCCTCGCAAAATAAAACGGTCAGGTCGAGCAAATGATTCTTCCCATCGGTGTCCTTTTGTGCCTTGGACAAAAAAGAAGAGAAATATCACGGGGGAATTTGGCAAAACTTATAAAAATTTAACAAAAAGGCCTTTGAGGAATGCACCCTTTTTTATTAAGTGTAGACCTATAACCAGCCGATATTGCAAGGACATTTTATTCTGCTCCATCAGGAATTAGCATTACACTGTAATTTATAAAGCCGTTTGGGACAGGTGCGGTAAGGCTTAGTCTATACACAGGGGCCACTCGCTTTCTCTCTAACCTTTCTTCACTGACTTTTTTCTCACGGTTTCGACTAAAATCCCTCGCCCCAACTAATTGTCCCTGGCTATCCAAAGATAAGCTGATCTTACTTTAAAACTTTAAAGATCTACCGTTCATAGATTGTTACCTAATCTCTCAGCCATACTGCCGTGATCAGAGACTTCAAGCAAACCGTTACACTATCACTTGACAGTTGCGAGTGTTGGCAGTGTTTGTACGTTTTGGTGGCAACTGCGCATTCATCCAGTAAAGCAGATTCAAAGCACGTAGTTTACATTTAAGATTGATTATAAAGTAGGTAAAGTAAAATTTATAGGCTGCCGAAAAAAACAAATTGATGTTTAACCAGGACAAAGTTAAAAAAAAAAAACACTTATCCGTTTAACATGACAGCTATTACTAGTTGACCATGGATTGCAAGGAAATTCTGAAGGAAATTAAACTAACATTGCCTACGATTAACTATAAATTTGGAGCGTGACCGTCTTCTACTCGCTTTCAAGGGAATGAGAGGTGATCATGCACAGCAAGTCGTAACATGTTTTGTGCTCAATTCTTATGATTCATTATTTTACATCAAGTTAAATGAAAACAATGAAATGGTATTTCTCAGCCGGATTGACAGCGAACATCATACGCAGTCGAAGGAGTCATTTATAATTACTGGTAAATATTTAATATTCACGTCTGCGACAAGAACCACTAAGCGCTACCTGAAACGTCGTACTCTGTAGGTATGACAGGAACATGTTTTGTTTGGTAAGCAAAACCCAGTAATTTAAATATTTGGCATATTCACGGTTAACGATCGAAAACCTACTGGAAAGACTTAATGCATGATATGGTGCATGCGTTACTGCGATTGCATACATTAACAGAACACGTCTTCATTCCTTTTGCCCATCATTGTCAATGAAGCAACGACAACTTTACTGTAAGCACAGTACTTCAAGGAAATATAAGTAAGATAATTTATCCTAGAAGCATGGAGATGCTCATTCTTTCTCCTGGCTATCATTCAATTTATTGCAATATTTTCCCTCAATTAGCTAAAAAAAAAACTTCAATCAACAATACAGTAACAAATTGAACTTACCCAAGAAAACAAGGCTAAAACAGCTTTTCTTCATAGTTACACCGCATTTCCCTTGGTAAATGATACGAATCTGAGAAACAGAATTGTCAAAGATTTCTAATTCGTTCAAGGACGTTACTTTACTTCAGCCATCTTTTTCGAGTATTATTACATGTGCGTCACTGCAATAATTAATTACTCAGTTTCACCCATTTAGCTTTGCGGCCGTTACTTGTTGTTTTGAAACAAACTCGCCATTCAAAACAATATTAATTACCCGTGAAAACCAAATGGGTGAAGCGGGCCGTTGATATGAAAATATGACCTTTTAAACGAGTAATGAACTAACAATCACTCCAGTGTGGTATGTTTGGGAGGTTCGATTTGTTTGTGTTTTGATTTGTGTTGTTTTAGACCCAGTTACGACAATACTTCATAACAATTATGTTAAACGATACCAGTCGCATTGTGTCGCGCAATCACCGAGAGCCGTCATGGGATGGCGCCATGCGAGAGCATGGGAGAGCATGGGATGGCGCCATGGGCCATGGGAGAGCCGCCATGGGATGGCGTGATATCATGCCACACGGACACGCTCCTCAATTCTGTACTTTGGTCAATATTCAGCCATCTTTTCGATCCGAATATTCTTACACGTGCGTCACTGCAATAATAAAGTATCCAGTTCCACCCATTCGGCTTTGCGGCCGTTGTTGTTTTGAAATAAGCTCGTCATTCAAAACAATGACAATAAGCCGCAAAGCTGAGGGGGTGATAAGTGGGCCTTTGATATGAAAATATTAATTAACTTTTACAGGTGTAATGCACTTTTAAAAAAAATCACCAGAGTGTGGCATGCTTTGGAGATTCCATTTGTTTGCGTTGTTTTAGGCCCAGTTATTGTTATACATCATGGCAGTGTTGTGTTTTACTTTGCTTTATACGATGCCTGTCGCATTTCTCGCGCAATCAGCGTTCCTGATTTTAGAATCTGCCGTCATTATATATATTTTAAAATAACTCTCGTCAATCTTTCGAACCGACAGGGCCAACTTTTGGCTCGGTCAACAGGGACAACTTTCTCATATAAACGCTTGGTAAAAGATAGCTCAGGAGAGGGGGTAACTCGGCTCCTACCAGGGACAACTCTACTCCATATAAACAGGCCCCAATGACCGGGCAAAACCAATGGTGGCTCGCTCACTGAGATTTTCCTGCGCTTCGTGCCGCCGGCTACATGCATATGCTTGGTTTACTGGGGTCGTATACCTATTGTGATTTCTTTAGTTTTGGTTTCACGTCACTCAATTAAAAACTGCCTATTGTAGACTTGTTTATTTTGTACTTAATTTCGTTACAAGTGTATGCTTAATTATAAAGACTTGTTCTGTTCTTTTGACGACTTCATCACATATTTAGTGTTTTACATTGTTACTGATGTACAGAAAGTGTTTCTCAACTTTTGGTTGGGTCGGATATGCCACACAGTAAAATATTGCGGACTTCACGCAGTACTACTCTCACCCGAATGAATACACTTTACTATATGTATCAAATGTAAATTATAGCATAGCGCGCGTGCTGGCCCTATCTAATTCCTATTGAGCGATCACGGTGTATTTCTCTATCTGCGCACGACCGTGCGTATATCGCATGACGAGTGTATTTGCATTTAAGCTAAGTCGAGTGTTATAGCTGCGAGTTCCCATCGTTTACTCCGAGTTGGCTATAATCACTCGTATACATTAAGGGTGAATGGAAAAATTGTTTGATTTTAAAATTCTTCTTTAAGTATAAATCGACTGAACATTTAATTCTGATGTAAACGGAGTGATAATGCGAGGAGGCGGGAAAATTTGTGGCGCGGTGTTCACTTCTTGAGTTAAATGAACCCGCGAGGAAAGCGAACAACAGAGTTTTCTTTCGAAGATTTCCTCGAACAAGCTCCTCCAAAGTCGTCTATACATTCTGGAAAATTGCGACAACAATAAAGTTTTACGGAAAGATCCAAAGCAATAGCTTTTCTGAAAATTATACGCCTTGTGTGAGTCGAACGAAGCAAGGGTTTACATTGTACTTGTTAGCGCATGGACGGCGGAGCATTTTTCCAACTGGGGGGGGGGCTGACTAGTGACTTTAAGTGGGGGGGGGGCTTAAGAGACTCTTCTCTTAATTGACGTAGTAAAGGACATTATTTAATTGACGTAGTAAAGGACAAGACCAAGATTCAAAGGTACAAACTTTATTGAGAGTGCATGTTGAGACTAATTCAAGAAGCTCTTTAAACTTCCCGCGTGCATCCAAAACTCGATATACGCGCCCAAAACATAACTGAACCAATTCTTAAGCCCTGACCAAACGGCAACGCAAGTAGATACTTGCGTCCACTTGCGTCCACTTGCGTCCACTTGCGTCCACTTGCGTCTCCGTTTGGCCAGGACTTGCGTTGACTTGCGTTCACTTTCACGGTCGAGATCAAATTTGCACTTAAGTTAAAGCAATTTTTTCACCGTTTGGCCACCCAACGCAAGTCAACGCATTTTTGCAGTTTACTTCAAATACTGAATTGCACCTCGTTGCATTTTAAATGACTTTTTGCAAATTTGCGTGCACTTGCGACTAAACTTGCGTGTCCGTTTGGCCACCCAACGCAAGTCTGTACGCAAGTTGAGCTTGCGACTACTTGCGTTTACTTCCGTTACCGTTTGGCTAGGGCTTAAAACTAATATTTCTGCATTCAAACTTTGACACTAAACTAGGAATGAAAAAAATTGACTATCTCAAAAAATGTGTCTCGCAGCTAGGGATGAATTTGCTATGTGTAACCTTTTTACAGTTTTGGACACTATTTGGAAGTTTTTGTTTGATTCTACATTGTGGTTGTCACAGCGTATGGTCCAGAGTAGGGTGGTGGAGGTTCCTCTCTAGAGTAGGGTGGAGATGAAGGTTCCTCTCCAGAGTAGGGTGGTGGAGGTTCCTCTCTAGAGTAGGGTGGTGGAGTTTCTTCTACATTGTAGGGTAGTGAACGTTGTTCTCCAGAGTGAAGTGGCGGAAGTCTTACTGTAAGTGTTTGAAGAGGATTCGCCGTTGTCGTTTGACGCTCTCTCGTATTAGGCATACACCCTGCTCTGGATGCCTGTGCATGTGATATATTGTATCCTGGGTGTTGGGAAGGGCGTGAATGTAACTGTTGTGATACCTGATGTCGCTGCCTCCAGTCGTTGCGTCTCTTGCGCTTCAATTTGCAATAGCAGAACAAACAACAGAGAAAAACGATGACGGAACAAACGAGGATTGGAAATAAAATAAACCAAAAAACAAACAGGGTAGGACCGTGATCGTCAGCTAAAAAAGAAAAAGAAAATAACTTGTAATTAATATGACTGGCAACTAAAACGGTGTTTCGCTTAGACAACAGCGTATCTCTTGACATGTCTAAAATAATTACAACTTCATGAAAAATACGTTAGCTTCATCGATGGAATTATACATTTGTATGTTCACCTCGTCAATCAAAATGATCTCAAAAACCAAAATGATTGGTTTCTCAGTTGCGAGGTACAAAGAAATCCTTCGGGGCAGTAAACGCGACAGTTTGCACTCATGAGCTGTGGACGCACCCAGAAAGTTGCTAAACACGAAAGAAACGTAAAAGTAGCTAAAAGTCGCTCACGGGACCATACAGGAGGATATTTCCGTTGGCTGAAAGCATGTCCTCAAAAGTTCATACCTATCCTCTCTCAAAGCTTCGCTTCTCGGCCAACTGTTAATTTTCCGACTGCCTTGCTGCTTCGGGCTGATTATTGTCCAATATACCAGCCACCCTAAAGAGACTATTTATTTATTTTGACCCACCGATTACGTGGTACTAAATCCTAAGACGTGAATTTAACAGGTTTTTCTCGGAGGACGCGCCAGATGAGAGCTGATACATATAACCAACGAGACCATAGAAATAATTGACGATATAATATCAGCGTGTCCTAGTTCCTTCATTTTTATTTTTATAAAATATTTTTCTTATTAATATTACAACAAAATACAACTTATTACAGTAAAAAAAATACAAGAGCAAAAACAAAAAAACGGATGCTGTCTGATTACAATTTACAATGTATCACAATTTACAATCCATTACAAATTAAGGCATGTTATGTAAATACATTACAGAAAAAGAGTGGTGTAAAAAGGTAAAGGGAAGGTAGGTATACAAGGAAAACAACGAAAAAGGCAAAAAAAGAGTAAAACAATATTTAAAAAAAGCCGAAACGAGCTAAAATAAAGTTTTTCCACTTTCTGTTAAACATGTCAGTACTTTTATTTTTAACTGCAATTTGCTGCAGAGTATCCAATTTGATTTCTTGAAGAGAAGGAAAGCTGTCAAATGGTACATCATTGTGGTCTTGGGTAGTGCAGACCCTAGTTCCTTTATTACTTAAAGAAGCAAGCTCTCATCCTAAGGCACTGCTGATTGCAAAACGATGCAACTTTAAAAGAAAAATGCGAACGAAAAGTAAAATATTAAAAGGGCTGCCATCAAAATGAAAAAGAATATAGCTTTATCACAAACACATAATTATGTCTCCCTGGACCACAGGAAGTAATACAGCTGCAAATTTGTATGTTTCGGATCGATTCTTCAAAGTCCATGAGCGCTGCTGTACATTTTCCTTCCAATATACAATAAATTCATTGTTATTGCCATTACGTTTGTAGGTGTTTTTAAAGGAAGCAAGCTCACGGACAACTCAACTTGAAAAAATTGGCAAATTGCTTCAAGCTTATTGCTCATAATCCGTCTATATCTTCGTCAGTCGAAACAATCCTTGGTTATTTTCAGGTTTTCATTTCTCCGTTTGTGTTTTCCTTCCTTAGTAAACTACTATCTTGAGGGTTTCTTTAAATTAAAAGCAATCCTTTAAGTGAGAGTTGCGAACATTTGAATCTGCCTTAACGTTTAGGGGTATCGAATGGTCTTTGCGAGCATTTGCGAGCATTTGCGAGCATGCGAGCACAGCGTTTTTCTTTGCGAGCACGAGCACTGATAAAAGTTATCGTTGCGAGCAACGAGCACTTGTCAAAAAGCTACCTCCACTAAAAACCGAGCACGCGAGCACTTGTCAAAAAATATGCGACCACGAGCAAACGAGCACACACTAAATATTGCTAGCATTCCGAGCACAAGCCTAATTTTGCGAGCACTGCAAAATTTTGATCATGATGCACCATTCATGACCCCTACGTTTGTTTTTTTTTTCTGTTTCTTTTTTTTAATATTTCTGCTACAGCTGAAATATCAAAATTGTTAAGCTATGTAACCTTTACAAAGTCATTCTAGTCCATTATTTGGATGATTTTGCTTGATTCTAGACCGTGCTTGTCACAGCGTAAGGGGTTGGTGATTCCTCTCTAGAGTAAGCCAGTGGAGGTTACTCTCTAAAGTAGGGTGGTGGAGGTTCCTCGTCAGAATAAAGGGGTGGAAGTGCCACTGTTAGTAGTTCAGGTGGATTCGCCGTTGGTACTGAACGCTCTTTCGTAACAGGCAAACACACTGCTCCAGGTGTCCGTGGATGCGATGTGTTTTGTAGGTTAATGATCTGCAACAGCTGTTCTTAATTGGATCCTGACTGTCGGGGAGGGACTGTACGAAGCTGTCAGTGCTCCTTCAATTAATTCCTTCAATACAAGTGATGTTTCCGCGAGCTCGAGAGTTTTTGAGCATGCAACAGCAGAGAACGAAAGAGCAACCACAAAAGAGGCAAATAAAGAAGATCGGCAGAAAGAAGTAAAAAATAATCTCACCTTCAGCTGAAACGAAAAAGGAGAACAACTTCTATAATTGTGCCCTCTGTTTAGCTACTTGGCAACAAAAATGGTGTTTTGCTTACTGCAACAACGTATCACTCGACAATTTTTAAAAATTTAAACCCCCTGGAAAATATATAACAGCTTCAACATTGGACTCGTACATTTGTTTTTTCCCTCATCAATTAAAATAATGTCGGAAGCCAGAATGATTTATTTTTCAGTTGGGTCACTTCACAAAGGGCAAACGCCACAGCGTGCACTGTTGAGGTGTGGATGCACGCGCGAGGTTGCTAAGCACGAAAGAGGCGTAACAAAGAGGTGCTTGAGGCGATAGCTAAGAGCGACTCTAGCTTTTCTTAATAAACCGTTCAAGTGCATCCATAACCTGTGCAGCTGCTGTGTTTACCATTTGTTCTAGAAAAGTGTTTACTTCAGCTACTCTGTACATGCATGTATTACAACTGCGCGTACTATGGCCACTTTCTGAAACTAAACTAATGCATGCAATATTCAAGCAATCCCTGACGAAAACGTAATAGGAGATCAATCTTCGGGCGTACAGTTCACAGTCTTTCAGTATTTTTTTAAAAGTTTCCGGTAGAAATCGTAGAAATGTAAATTAAAACTCATGTGGTAGTTGTACTTTATTTTTCTTTTTAACAATGGAATGATGATGATGATGATGATGATGGTTTATTTAACAGATCAACCAGGTTGGTATTCTCCAAAAAAATACTATAATAAATCAATACACTAACTGCCAAAAACCTCAATTCATGTACACTTCAATACTTAGTACCTTCAACTCCTTTGAAGAGAGTCAGCAAAACTGAAAAGAAATATGGAAAATCGTACGTTTAGTTCATCACATCCTCAGAGACCCAGGGCAGTTAGTGGAGGCAGGAAAACTGAGAACAACGAGGACTCTTTAGGGTCGTATAAAATACAAATTTGTGGATTTTCCTTTCGATTTATATGCGAAATTCAAATACATGGCCAAACACTTATTCTCTCCTCGCTAAATAAAACGGTCAGGTCGAGCAAATGATTCTTCCCATTGGTGTTCTTTTGTGCCTTGGACAAAAAAGAAGAGAAATATCACGGGGGAATTTGGCAAAACTTTTAAAAATTTAACAAAAAGGCCTTTGCGGAATGCACCCTTTATATTTAGTGTAGACCTATAACCAGCCGATATTGCAAGGACATTTTATTCTGCTCCATCAGGAATTAGCATTACACTGTAATTTATAAAGCCGTTTGGGACAGGTGCGGTAAGGCTTAGTCTATACACAGGGGCCACTCGCTTTCTCTCTAACCTTTCTTCACTGACTTTTTTCTCACGGTTTCGACTAAAATCCCTCGTCCCAACTAATTGTCCCTGGCTATCCAAAGATAAGCTGATCTTACTTTAAAACTTTAAAGATCTACCGTTCATAGATTTTTACCTAATCTCTCAGCCATACTGCCGTGATCAGAGACTTCAAGCAAACCGTTACACTATCACTTGACAGTTGCGAGTGTTGGCAGTGTTTGTTTTGGTGGCAACTGCGCATTCATCCAGTAAAGCAGATTCAAAGCACGTAGTTTACATTAAAGATTGATTATAAAGTAGGTAAAAAGTAAAATTTATAGGCTGCCGAAAAAAACAAATTGATGTTTAACCAGGACAAAGTTAAAAAAAAAAAACACTTATCCGTTTAACATGACAGCTATTACTAGTTGACCATGGATTGCAAGGAAATTCTGAAGGAAATTAAACTAACATTGCCTACGATTAACTAAAGATTTGGAGCGTGACTGTCTTCTACTCGCTTTCAAGGGAATGAGAGGTGATCATGCACAGCAAGTCGTAACATGTTTTGTGCTCAATTCTTATGATTCATTATTTTACATCAAGTTAAATGAAAACAATGAAATGGTATTTCTCAGCCGGATTGACAGCGAACATCATACGCAGTCGAAGGAGTCATTTATAATTACTGGTAAATATTTAATATTCACGTCTGCGACAAGAACCACTAAGCGCTACCTGAAACGTCGTACTCTGTAGGTATGACAGGAACATGTTTTTTTTGGTAAGCAAAACCCAGTAATTTAAATATTTGGCATATTCACGGTTAACGATCGAAATCCTACTGGAAAGACTTAATGCATGATATCGTGCATGCGTTACTGCGATTGCATACATTAACAGAACACGTCTTCATTCCTTTTGCCCATCATTGTCAATGAAGCAACGACAACTTTACTGTAAGCACAGTACTTCAAGGAAATATAAGTAAGATAATTTATCCTAGAAGCATGGAGATGCTCATTCTTTCTCCTGGCTATCATTCAATTTATTGCAATATTTTCCCTCAATTAGCTAAAAAAAACTTCAATCAACAATACAGTAACAAATTGAACTTACCCAAGAAAACAAGGCTAAAACAGCTTGTCTTCATAGTTACACCGCATTTCCCTTGGTAAATGATACGAATCTGAGAAACAGAATTGTCAAAGATTTCTAATTCGTTCAAGGACGTTACTTTACTTCAGCCATCTTTTCCGAGTATTATTACATGTGCGTCACTGCAATAATTAATTACTCAGTTTCACCCATTTGGCTTTGCGGCCGTTACTTGTTGTTTTGAAACAAACTCGCCATTCAAAACAATATTAATTACCCGTGAAAACCAAATGGGTGAAGCGGGCCGTTGATATGAAAATATGACCTTTTAAACGAGTAATGAACTAACAATCACTCCAGTGTGGTATGTTTGGGAGGTTCGATTTGTTTGTGTTTTGATTTGTGTTGTTTTAGACCCAGTTACGACAATACTTCATAACAATTATGTTAAACGATACCAGTCGCATTGTGTCGCGCAATCACCGAGAGCCGTCATGGGATGGCGCCATGTGAGAGCATGGGAGAACATGGGATGGCGCCATGGGCCATGGGAGAGCCGCCATGGGATGGCGTGATATCATGCCACACGGACACGCTCCTCAATTCTGTACTTTGTTCAATATTCAGCCATCTTTTCGATCCGAATATTCTTACACGTGCGTCACTGCAATAATAAAGTATCCAGTTCCACCCATTCGGCTTTGCGGCCGTTGTTGTTTTGAAATAAGCTCGTCATTCAAAGCAATGACAATAAGCCGCAAAGCTGAGGGGGTGATAAGTGGGCCTTTGATATGAAAATATTAATTAACTTTTACAGGTGTAATGCACTTTTAAAAAAAATCACCAGAGTGTGGCATGCTTTGGAGATTCCATTTGTTTGCGTTGTTTTAGGCCCAGTTATTGTTATACATCATGGCAGTGTTGTGTTTTACTTTGCTTTATACGATGCCTGTCGCATTTCTCGCGCAATCAGCGTTCCTGATTTTAGAAATTGCCGTCATTATAGATATTTTAAAATAACTCTCGTCAATCTTTCGAACCGACAGGGCCAACTTTTGGCTCGGTCAACAGGGACAACTTTCTCATATAAACGCTTGGTAAAAGATAGCTCAGGAGAGGCGGTAACTCGGCTCCTACCAGGGACAACTCTACTCCATATAAACAGGCCCCAATGACCGGGCAAAACCAATGGTGGCTCGCTCACTGAGATTTTCCTGCGCTTCGTGCCGCCGGCTACATGCATATGCTTGGTTTACTGGGGTCGTATACCTATTGTGATTTCTTTAGTTTTGGTTTCACGTCACTCAATTAAAAACTGCCTATTGTAGACTTGTTTATTTTGTACTTAATTTCGTTACAAGTGTATGCTTAATTATAAAGACTTGTTCTGTCCTTTGACGACTTCATCACATATTTAGTGTTTTACATTGTTACTGATGTACAGAAAGTGTTTCTCAACTTTTGGTTGGGTCGGATATGCCACACAGTAAAATATTGCGGACTTCACGCAGTACTACTCTCACCCGAATGAATACACTTTACTATATGTATCAAATGTAAATTATAGCATAGCGCGCGTGCTGGCCCTATCTAATTAATCGGGCGTGGCCGATTTATAGTTTACCCTTTGGTCGTCCTAGAGCATAGTCTCCTGTCGGCCAAAAAGACGGGGATAGCTTTGGGTTACTACAAAACCGCTACGGGTGACGCATACCGCAATGGTTTTCATTTTAGTTTTGACAGGAAATCGTTGCAGGCACACTTGGTCGACTTTTGGGTTAATGTGTAATCAGGTTGTGTTTTTTTGCTTCGGCGGAAGGACAGAGAAAAAAGCTTACGGGGCAAAGTACAGTATGGGGCCCAGTTCTCGGCCACTTTTGACGTAAACTTGTATTTCTTACCTCAGAAGAACCGCAGGAACTTGAAATTTCTCCCAGAGCTAGCTACATTATTCAGCTTTTTGGTGTAAAGCTATCGACCGGTCAAAAATTAATTTGCCCGAGCAATAATAAAAATAAAAGCTCCATTTGTGGGCCCAGTTCTCGGCCACCTTGGCCCAGTTCTCGGCCACTAAAAAGCTTGTGCGTAATTATCTGTAAAAAAAATGCTCAATTAATTTTCACAGTCATAAAATCACGCTGTAAACCTATTTATGTTATATCGATCCCAAATTATTTTTATGAGGCTTTGTTTTACTTTAGAAAAGAAGGATTTAAACGCGCCTAGTTGTCTATGTGCAGGTTCTGGCAAAACCGCATTGTGTGACCCGTGCATTTAGATGGTTTATTTTGCAGTGAAAAGGTCTTGAAAGATTTAGGTGTTGTAGAAATAATAGACAAGACAAGAGTCAGCTCAAAACTTAGAAATAAGATTGAACTTTATTTTCAAAACATTTATTTCTTTCATTCTGGCAGCAGCAGATGAAATTATATTAAAAACCAAGCGCTAAGCTGTGATAGCGAGCAGGGTGGCCGAGAACTGGCAAATACGCAAACGTCGCAAGAAAAAATTTCGAAGTAAATTAAGACCAAAAAATACAACGGTTCAACGAAAAGTTAACTAAAGCAGAAAGCTGAATTATTCTACGTTTCACATGCCAAAAATTAGCTCGTATGGTGGGGGCTTTTGGATAAAATACGAATTTAACTACATCCATGAATTTTATGGAGCCGTAAACAAACAAATTTTTCGGGAATGCAAATTCACCTACCTCCGCGTAAACTCGACGTGTGAGCTTTCTATATCAAATTGAACGATCAAACTCAAGATACTTAAAGCACATGAATCAGTCTATCGTTTGAAGGAAATAACGCGTTAAACACAAAGTGGCCGAGAACTGGACCCGGCCGAGAACTGGGCCCCATACTGTACTGATATTCACCATTGTGAAATTGCACTTACTTTGACAAGTTAAAGTTATTTTTGTAAATGAAAAAGGTAACGTCATTGATGTCACGCAGTGTTTTTTTTAGCAAACTAGATGGTTTGCTGGTTTCTGACTATGAATGGGGGTGTGATCTTGCGGTATATTTTTTGAGCCTGACTCCGCCGTAAAACTTTTTTTTTATTTAGCAAGAACTGTGTCGATTTTCATTTCTGAACAATTTGTCGTCAAGTCGTTTGTCACAAAGAGTAGAATGTTTGCACAGCATGTTTTGGAATTATTTTAGATTTGGTTAGTAAGACGCTTCTGAAGACCCGAGCAAAACATTGGGAATGTACAGTATTAATAGGAACTTGAATGGAATTTTTCACAAGTTGGATAAAGGTATCAACTGAAAAAAATGGACTTCAAAATGAGAACTTGGATTTTGTTGTAATTAAATTTTATCGCGGATTGGATGCATAATATCACGGCTTTGAAAGTCTTCAAATAATTAGAAAGGTTCCTTTCTTCCTTTTGATCTTATTGTTATTTTCATGTATTGATTATTCGAAAGTGGTTTTCGTTGATACGAAAAAAAAACGGGTTTTCACTGAATTGCTTGAAGTATTTTTAGACGTGATAATATTGGCTTAATCAAATTACATTGTGCACGAAATATTTGTTATTCTTTTGTCTTGAAACTTTGAGGAAATTGAAATTTTTGTTTGCCAGTAGTGCATGAAAGGCATTTTGTAGAACTGAATAAAAAATAAGAAACATTGATAAAGGTTTGCAAAGATTTATTTTGCCTGATTTTGAAGGGTTTCAGGAGTTTTAAAGAGTGCTGGTAAACGGCTGTATGTTGTTTGTGATTACAGATCTTATTTAGTTTCGAACGCTCTAATTTTTGAAAGGTTAAAACAGGTTAAAACCGGGCGGTTTCATGAGTTTTTTGGGTAGAAAGGTACGGTGGTGGTCAAAAAAAATGTTTAGAAAGGAATGACTGTAGTAGCACGTAAGTCGGAGGTTTGCGTGAGTCACGGGGTATAGTATGCGTGAGCTGGATTTCCGGCGTCATAACGGCATGTTTTGTTTACTGAAAGATACACTCGACGTTTAGTTAGCTTAGTCGGCATGGGAAACTATTTTAAAAATGAATGTTGTAATAGTTAATTAATAGTAATCTAGAATTAACCCACTCTCGATTGGAGTCTGTTCTGGATTCGCGCTACCTTTTAGCCGCGAAGGAATTTTGTAAAATTTCGCTAGTGGAAAGAGGTACTGTAAGAACAGTATCAATAACTCAAAAGGAGGAACTTCTTTGTAGCTCTGAATTAAGACGTATGATAAAATTTTAGAATAAGAAACTTTCGATATATGGCTTTCATATTGTTTTTATCAATTTCCTTTTGTGGCAGATTTTTTGAGAATCAGCTTTTCTTTCGTGTGATGACAGACACAGGACAGAACGAGAGGTGGATGAGAAAGATGCTAAGATGAATAGGCACCGAAAAACGACAAGAACCGTCAAGGACTTATCTTTAGAGGGCGGGGAGTTTTGGCATACTGTATTTCGAGGACTGGACTGGACTAGTAAAACGCGGACTAGTAAAACGCGGACTTGTAAAACGCGGACTTGTAAAACGAGGGCTTGTTAAGCACGGACTTGTAGAACGCGGACTTGTAAAACAAGCGCTTGTAAATCGGATAAAACTAAACGGTTTAGCGAGCGAAACAATTTGTGTTTGAAGCTCTTGTGTGTTTCTTCGACGGCATATTTCTAGCTTTTTTGAGCACTCTATGGTCTGTTTTAGCGTGGAGATGTTTTTGCAGTATAGCACATGTTCGTTCTGCAAACCCCTACTAAAACAACGGGATTGATGCTATGAGTTGTGTGCATATGTTTCTTTCTTTCCACTACTTGACGTTTGTTGAGTGCAGTCGTTTGTATTGCTCGCACGAGGTAGAACGGGGCCCGTCCAGATATCAACAGTCAATGGTAAATAAAGGTGACGGGCCTACACGACTCCTACGTTCGTGACATTAGAACATTTGCCGTTATATGTTCAAATTTGGTCTTTCGACCTTATTTGCTTCTGACTTCTTTCTGAGGTTACTGTTTTTTTGAGACATTATGTATTGAAGAGAGCCGTAAGATGATTGTGGCCAAGGAAGTGTCTAGAGGCGTTTTACAAGTCCGCGTTTTACTAGTCCGCGTTTTACTAGTCCGCGTTTTACTAGTCCAGTCCAGTACACAAGTTAAAGACACATCAAGACCACCCCACTGTGAATTGCCATAGCACAGACAAAATTATAGTCAATATCTTATATGTTTTTAAGAGAATTACATAAGAACCAAGGCATGTCTTGTCTTGCCTTACATTGACATGCAATAATTTGGAAATACTAAGCTCGTAACAGTTTAAGACAGAATCCATCAGGAATTTGAGTAACATTAATTTTAGTTACGCAAAAATTGAGCACCAGAATAATTTCAATCCTTGTGTTCTTTCATACCTTGTTAAAGGCTTGACATGTGATAACACCAACATAACACCAACAACAGTTCTTTATCAGTGGGGATTGAAGAAAAAAATGGAAACATCATCACACAGTTGACCCCCATGCAAAAACACTCCAGGATGTCACGGGACTGTTTGGTGTCCGTCTGCCAATTTCTAACTTCAAATTCCAATGTTAAATTCACATTAAATTTTCAATATTTCTTAGTTGTCTAAATTTTACTAATTCTTTTAAGAAAACTATCACCTGCCAAACATCCCCAAAAATCACTCAAAAAATTACAAAATACCGCAATACATAGATACATGGGATAAGTGAAGTTTCCTTGGATTCCTTGAAACACCAACAAGATATTTCCGTTTAAGGTGGCTGATAATGGGTTTCAGTATTTCCCAGTCCTTAGTTCAGGACTAAAAGCCTTCATCAATTGCTATTACAGTAATGGTATGAAACAAATGTTCAATCATTCATCAACAAGTTGTGATCATTTTCTTGACATTAGTAGTTCCCCGGTAAACAGTTGTAGTACTGTCCCATCAAAGTGCAATGCCTGGAAAATACCGAAAAGCACACGACCTTCAGGTGAAACTGCACCTTACAGTATTACCAATACACTGCACTTTGCTAAGTCTTAAAACTTTACATTTTCTAGTCGTCTACTTCAATCGTTTATTTGTATTGTGTGAAATACATTTATAAATTGAAACCATCATGTCATTAAGTAATAATGCAATCTCGACAACGTTCTAGATATTATATTATGCACACTAATACAGCTCATGCAAGCCCTGTGACTTACACAAACACAGTCGGACTGAGTGCTACTTAAGTAACTGCTTCGTGGTTTCTGCTGTACTGAACCCTGCCTTTCAAGGCAAAGCGCCCGATTTTAAGCTTCTCAAGCTTCTCAATGTTCTTGTTCCTATTGAGCGATCACGGTGTATTTCTCTATCTGCGCACGACCGTGCGTATATCGCATGACGAGTGTATTTGCATTTAAGCTAAGTCGAGTGTTATAGCTGCGAGTTCCCATCGTTTACTCCGAGTTGGCTATAATCACTCGTATACAATAAGGGTGAATGGAAAAATTGTTTTATTTTAAAATTCTTCTTTAAGTATAAATCGACTGGACATTTCATTTTAATGTAAACGGAGTGATAATGCGAGGAGGCGGGAAAATTTGTGGCGCGGTGTTCACTTCTTGAGTTAAATGAACCGGCGAGGAAAGCGAACAAGAGAGTTTTCTTTCGAAGACGTCCTCGAACTAGCTCCTGAGTTAAATGAACCCGCGAGGAAAGCGAACAAGATAATTTTCTTTCGAAGATTTCCTCGAACAAGCTCCTGAGTTAAATGAACCCGCGAGGAAAGCGAACAAGAGAATTTTCTTTCGAAGATTTCCTCGAACAAGCTCCTGGATTAAATGAACCCGCGAGGAAAGCGAACAAGAGAGTTTTCTTTCGAAGAATTCCTCGAACAAGCTCCTCCAAAGTCGTCTATACATTCTGGAAAATTGCGACAACAATAAAGTTTTACGGAAAGATCCGAAGCAATAGCTTTTCTGATAATTATTCGCCTCGTGTGAGTCGAACGAAGCAAGGGTTTACATTGTACTTGTTAGCGCATGGACGGCGGAGCATTTTTCCAACTGGGGGGGGGCTGACTAGTGACTTTAAGTGGGGGGGGGGCTTAAGAGACTCTTCTCTTAATTGACGTAGTAAAGGACATTATTTAATTGACGTAGTAAAGGACAAGACCAAGATTCAAAGGTACAAACTTTATTGAGAGTGCATGTTGAGACTAATTCAAGAAGCTCTTTAAACTTCCCGCGTGCATCCAAAACTCGATATACGAACCCAAAGCATAACTGAACCAATTCTTAAGCCCTGACCAAACGGCAACGCAAGTAGATACTTGCGTCCACTTGCGTCCACTTGCGTCTCCGTTTGGCCAGGACTTGCGTTGACTTGCGTTCACTTTCACGGTCGAGATCAAATTTGCACTTAAGTTAATGCAATTTTTTCACCGTTTGGCCACCCAACGCAAGTCAACGCATTTTTGCAGTTTACTTCAAATACTGAATTGCACCTCGTAGCATTTAAATGACTTTTTGCAAATTTGCGTGCACTTGCGACTAAACTTGCTTGTCCGTTTGGCCACCCAACGCAAGTCTGTACACAAGTTGAACTTGCGACTACTTGCGTTTACTTCCGTTACCGTTTGGCTAGGGCGTAAAACTAATATTTCTGCATTCAAACTTTGACACTAAACTAGGAATGAAAAAAATGTGTCTCGCAGCTAGGGATGAATTTGCTATGTGTAACCTTTTTACAGTTTTGGACACTATTTGGAAGTTTTTGTTTGATTCTACATTGTGGTTGTCACAGCGTATGGTCCAGAGTAGGGTGGTGGAGGTTCCTCTCTAGAGTAGGGTGGAGATGAAGGTTCCTCTCCAGAGTAGGGTGGTGAAGGTTCCTCTCTAGAGTAGGGTGGTGGAGTTTCCTGTACATTGTAGGGCAGTGAACGTTGTTCTCCAGAGTGAAGTGGCGGAAATCTTACTGTAAGTGTTTCAAGTGGATTCGCCGTTGTCGGTTGACGCTCTCTCGTGTTAGGCACACAGCCTGCTCCGGATGCCACTGAATGCGATGTATTGAATCCTGGGTGTTGAGAAGGGCGAAAATTGGGCAAAAATTTCCCCCAAATTAAGTAGAGCAGTTTTCAATTGAGTGTCATAAAACCAAAACCAATCAAGTAACTACTCTGGCCAATCACAAAGGCCACAGACAATCCAGTGAACCAATCAAAACTCGAAGCAAATACATGTAGCTGGCACGAAGCGCGGAAAAACGTGCGCGAGCTAGTCACGATTGGTTTTGGTTTTACTCCTGATTGGCCGAGAAAGTGGCGCGAGATTTTTAAGCCAATCACTAAGCATGGTAATGCAAAACCAAAGCAAACGCAATTTACTTTCGACACTCAAGTGAAAACCGCTCTAAAATATAAAAATAATCACTTAAAACAGTTCTGAAATATTTGAGTAACACAGCAAATACAAAAGAAGGTACGGATGGATAAAAATTCGGAAGATTAAAACAGATTGCAATATATATTTTTAAAAAACTGTAATGCTTAACAGTTTTCAAAGTTAATCTCTTTAAGGATCTAAGTCAGCGTATTTCTACTCCATCAATTATTGTCTGTCTTAATTCTTAAGACATAATAACATTCGTTGTTCCAATCAACATCATTTCTGGAAGTTATCAAGATCTTTTTCGTGAAGCTCCACCAAAAATAAAGTTGTGTTATTTGCTCGTTTGGGTCCATTTTGAGTATTGTTTAGTGGAACTTTGGTTATTGTTATCTTTGTGGGTTATGTAACCTTTGCAGGCCATTGTCTGGTAGCTTTTGCTTGATTCTAGACCAGGCTCGTCACAGCGTATGGTGATGGAGGTTCCTCGCCAGAGTAAGATGGCGGCGGTTCTCCTCTAGAGGGTAGTGATGAATGTTCCTCTCCAGAGTAGGGTGGCGGAGGTTCCTCTCCAAAGTAAGGTGGTGGAATTCCTTCTACATTGAAGGGTAGTGAAGGTTGTTCTCCAGAGTGAAGAGGCGGAAGTCTTACTGTAAGTGTTTCAATTGGATTCGCCGTTGCTCGTTGACGCTCTCTCGTATTAGGCACACACCCTGCTCCGGATGCCTCTGCATGCGATGAATTGTATCCTGGGTGTTGAGAAGGGCGTGAATGAATGAATGAATGTCGCCACCTCCTGTCTTTGCGTCTATTTTGCTTTGATTGACAATAGCAGCACAAACAACAGAAAAAAACGATGACGGAAATAACGAGGATTGGAATAACCAGGGTTAGAATAACCGCCAAAAAAACAACCAGGGAAGAAGGACCGCTCTCGTCATCATCAGCTAAAAAAAAAAAAAAAAGAAAATAACTTGTAATTAATATGACTGGCAACTAAAACGGGGTGTTTCGCTTGGACAACAACGTATCTCTTGACACGTCTAAAAAATTACAACTTCCTGAAAAATACGTTACCTTCAAAGATGCATGGACTTATACATTTGTATGTTCACCTCGTCAATCAAAATGATCTCGAAAAACAGAATGACTTGTTTCTCAGTTGCGAGGTATAACAAAACCCTTCGGGGCAGTAAACGCGACAACGTGCACTTATGAGTTGTGGGCGCACCCTGGAAGTTGCTAAGCACGAAAGAAGCGTAAGAGTAGCTAAGAGTTGCTCACAGGACCATAGCCCAGAGCGACTACAGTTCCTTGAACACTTGTGGTGGTTAGCATTTCTTCTGTGTTTACTACAGCTACTCTATACATGTATGACAACTGCTCCTGCTAAGATTACTGTCTGAATCTAATGCATGCATGCAATATTCAAGCAATCCCTGACAACAACCTAAAAGGAGATCAATCTTTGGGCGTACAGTTCACAGTCTTTCAGTATTTTTTTTTTTTTTCAAAGTTTCTAGGAGAAAAATCATAAAAACGTAAATTGAAACTCGTGAAATAGTTGCGCTTTATTTTTGTTTTGAACATTGGAGAGGTAATGATGATGATGATGATGATGATGATTACGATGATGATGATGAAGGTTTATTTATTTAAAAGATTAAACAGGTTGATATTCTCCCGATAATTTACTATAATTAATTAATATATTAATATAATAGGTGACAAATTACTCCTTAATTTTGGCGCGAAATTTTAACGTTAATTTCTAATTTCACATGTGAAATTATAAAATTGCCATGGCAACGTAGTTAGCGGCAAGTTAAAGCTTAAACTTTGTACATTTTCGCTTGAATTTCATCTTAGCCAGCTAGCCTTGGCCATGTAATAAAACTTTTGATGATATTTTATATTTCAAAACGTCCAAACGACTTCTAGACTTAAGCCAATCTACATGAATGGCATCGAGCGGATTTTTGAGCGTTTTACACGGGCACTGTTTTCAGTTCATTCAAGACGAACTACGGTCATAATGTGAGAAATAATTGACAGTTGATTCACCTTTGAAACTTTCTGTCAACAGCAAAAAGGAATCTCAAGAAGATTTTCTTCAAAGACTAAAAAAACCTTGCGAACTTGAGCAAAATGTATGCTTTCAACTTTTCAAAGCTCGGAGTTCGTGATGCAATATACCAGTCAAAAACCTATGATTGCAAGCGTAATTTGTCACCTTTGATATTAAAATGTAATCAAATGGTATACTCGTGAAATTAGGAAATAATTTCACTTGCATTTTGTCAAAATGCTAATAATTTCCCTCGCCTAAAGGCTCGGGAAATTATAAGCGTTTTGACAAAATGCGCGTAAAATTATTTCCTAATTTCACTCGTCACCATTTGATTACCAATACTAATTATACATGACAAATAATTACGACACTTACTGAAAAAAAAACTCAATTCATGCACACTTCAAACATTAGTACCTTCAACTCCTTTGAAGAGAGTCAGCAAAACTGTAAAATAATATGAAAATCGTACGATTAGTTCTTCGTATCCTCGAAAACCCATGGCAGTTTGCAGAAGAAGAAAAACTGAGAAAAACAAGGGCTCTTGAGGGTCATGTAAAATAATATAACCTTGCGAAATCCAAATACATGGCCAAATCACTTATTCCCTCCTCGGTGAAAGCGGTCATGTAACGCGAATGATTGTTGCCCGGTGTTTGTGTCCTTTCGTGCCTTGGACAAAAATAAAATTTAAGAGAAACATTACGGGCGGATTTGGCAAAACGTTCAAAAATTAAAAACAAAATTTTACATGCTCCCTTTTGTAACCCATACATCATCAGTTGTCAGGCGAACGTATCTAGCTTGTCAATATTTACAGTCGTGTTTGTGAGACCTAAGAAATAAGAAATTGAAGAACAATATTGCAGTTGGATGAAACTACTATAAAATTTTTATTTACTGCACACCGGCCTCCCGCCAACAGGACAGGATATTGCAAGGAACATTGTTTTCTGCTCAATCAGGAATTAGCATTAATTTATTTAGCCATTTGGGACTGGTGTGATAAGTTTCCGTACACAGAGAGCACACGCTCAAACCTTTCTTCACCGACTTTCCCTCACTCCCATGGCCACTTACTGTCCCTGGCTATCTATAGATGAGCTGATCTTACTAAATTTTTAAAGGTCTACAGTTCATAGATTGTTACCCGGTATCAACGCAATACTGCCGCTATCAAAGTCTTTGAGCAAACCGTTACACTGTCACTTGACAGTAGCGAGTTCTTGATGTGTTTGTTTTGGTGGCAACTGTGCGTTCATCCAGTAAAGCAGATTCAAAGCACGTAGTTTACATATTACATTGATTATAAAGTAGGCAAAAAGTAAACAAACATAGGCTGCAGAAAATAAAAATTGATGTTTAATCAGGACAAAGCTAAAAAACACTTATCATCTGTTTAACATGATAGCTATTACTAGTTGACCCATGATTACAGGAAAATTTAAAGGAAAATAAACAAACCATGCTACGATTAACTATAAATTTGGAGCGTGACCGTCTTCTACTCGCTTTCAAGGGAATGAGAGGTGATCATGCACAACAAGTCGTAACATGTTTTGTGCTCAATTCTTATGATTCATTATTTTACATGAAGTTAAATGAAAACAATGAAATGATATTTCTCAACCGGATTGACAGCGAACATCATACGCATTCGAAGGAGTCATTTATAATTACTGCCGGGTAAATATTTAATATTCACGTCCGCGACAAAAACCACTATAAAGCGCTACCTGAAACGTCGTACTCTGTAGTTATGACAGGAACATGTTTTTTTTTTGGCAAGCACAACCCAGTAATTTAAATATGTGGCATATTCACGGTTAACGATCGAACAACCTACTGGAAAGACTTAATGCATGATATCGTGTATGCGTTACTGCGATTGCATACATTAACAGAACACGTCTTCCTTTATTTTTCCCATCATTGTCAATGAATCAACGACAACTCTATTGTAAGCACAGTACTGTAAGGAAATATAATTAAGATAATTTATCCTAGAAGCATAGAGATGCTTATTCTTTCTCGTGGCTATCATTCAATTTATTGCAATATTTTCCCTTCAAGCTAAAATATAAAACCTTAAATCAACAATACAGTAACAAATTAAACTTACCCCAGAAAACGAGGCTAAAACAACTTTTCTTCATAGTTACACCGCATTTCCCTTGGTAAATGATACGAATCTGAGAAACAGAATTGTCAAAGATTTCTAGTTCGTTCCAAGGACGTTACTTTACTTCAGCCATCTTTTCCGAGTATTTTTACATGTGCGTCACTACAATAATTAATTACTCAGTTTCACCCATTTGGCTTTGCGGCCGTTACTTGTTGTTTTGAAACAAGCTCGCCGTTCAAAACAATGGCAATTAACCGCAAAACCAAAAGGGTGAAGCGGGCCGTTGATATGAAAATATGACCTTTTTAACGAGTAATGCACTAACAATCACCGCTCTTGACCGAGAGCCGTCGATACAGACATGGAATGACGTCACATCATGCCACACGGACATGCTTCTCAATTTTGTACTTTGGTCGATGCCGCTGTTTGTTTACACGAAGTCTTTAGTTTAATGTTAATGTGTTTTGCATTTACGGAAAAGATGTGATTAGACTAAGCAGCACTGGATTAATTATTAGTTCTTGCAGTCAGCATTCGATACATTACAAACTGTTCTCTTCCAGGCAAAAAATAACCCTTAAATTTTGAATAAATTAACAAAGGAAAATTCAAAATAAAGTTTAAGCTGCTTCTGCTGATTATTGTTTGGTTACTCAAATGAGCCGCGAAACAATATCATGCCAACTTCAAACAGAAAAGGGCTTAGTTCTGTGTGGAACTTGAAAGATATAACGGTAGTGCATTTAACATTTTACTCGTTGACTTTGATCCGTTCTACTCTTACTCGGATGAGCACACTTTTAAACTGAGCGTACCACACATAAAACTGAAACTACTGGGTTTAAACTTCCATACTAAACACAGGAATGAAAGGAATTAACTATTCTAACTTTTTACCCAGGAAATTTTTCTCGGTGGCTATAGACGAGCCTATGTTCCGAATACATTGTTGAAATCGAAGGGGGCACGGTCTTAGCCAAATCTAGATGAAGAAAATTCCCTCCAAATTAACAGAAATATTAAATATTTACTTAAAAGAGTTCTGAAACATTTGAGTAACACAGGAAATACCAAAGAAAGTACGGATGGATATAAATTCGGAAGACTAAAACAAATTGCCTATAAAATTATATTTTTGAAAAACTGTAATGCTAAACAGTTTTCAATGTTAATCCCTTAAAGGAACTTTTAAAATCAGGGTATTTTTACTCCGTGTTAAGACATAATAACATTTTTTTGTTCCAATCAACATTAATTCTGGACGTTGTTAGGATCTTTTTGGTGAAGCTCCACCAAGTTGTGTTATTTGCTCATTTCAATCTAGTTTTAATATTGTTTAGTTGAACTTTTGTCATCTTTATCTGCGTGTGTTATGTAACCTTTCAAGGCCATTATCCAGAAGCTTTTTCTTGATTCTAGACCAGGCTCGTCTCAGCGTATGGTGATAAAGGTTCCTTGCCAGAGTAAGGTGGCGGTGGTTCTTCTCTTGAGTATGGTGATAAAGGCTCCTCTCCAGAGTAGGGTGGTGGAGGTTCCTCTCTAGAGTAGGGTGGTGGAATTTCTTCTACATTGGCCTCGTACATTTCTTTATTTCCGTCGTCAACTGAATGAATGTCGAAAGAAAGAATGATTTGTTTTTCAGTTGCGAGGTATAACATAATTAAACTTAAATTTTAGGTGGGTCACTTAACAAAGGGAAAACGCCACAGCATGCACTGATGAGGTGTGGATGCACGCGCGAGGTTGCTAAGCACGAAAGAGACCGAGTCGATACAGTAAAAACCCGCGAGACCAACCTTATTTTTCCAGGTTAGCCTACACAGGTTCTTACAAAAATGACAGTGAAAACAAATTTGAACTATTTAGGTTCTCAATAGGTTCTTATTTTCTGAAGAAAATTTGCATTGTTACTAACAGAATTTGTAGTCATATTCGGCCTAATTCTTGTATAAAATTTGCATACCATATAAGTGGTTATGTACAAATGAAGCACCAATCATTTAAAAAAATAACATATTCATGCACAGTACTGCCTTGTATCAATGTTTAAAAGTAAGATTCTGTTTCCAAATTTTAAGCTAATTAGGTTCGTATAACTGAAAAGGGAGTCTGATTTGCAAATTTCAGCCTAATAGGTTCTTAAATGTTCAATTCTTACTAGCGGGTTTTAACTGTAGCTTAAAGCGAGTGTAGCTGCCTGGGTGCTAAGTAAACCTTTTGAAGTGCATCCATGTCATGTCATCCATAACCTGTGCGGCTGTGGTGTTGACCATTTGTTCTAATAAAGTGTTTACTACAGCTACTCTGTACATGTATAACAAAGCGAATGGAAATCGAACATACGCAAACATGTACTGAACGTTACTCAGCAGTGGCACACAAAATGTCTGTCAACCCCAACAAGTACATCATAACTCTCTGTTATTTGACCAATACTTACGAACACGGGTAATTTCAACATACAGACAAAACAGTCAAACACGAGACTGACAACATGACAATAGCTGCACTTCAAGTACTCAGTACCTTCAACTCCTTTGAAGAGAGTCAGCAAAACTGTAAACAAATATGGAAATCATACGATAGTTAAAAACTTGATTTTCGTTCAATCGGAAACTTGTTACACGGTCTTTTCAGAAGTGCTGCCTTTTATAACGTAGGCAAAAGTAAATTAACATAAGCTGTTGAAAAAAATTAACATTTAAAGCGAAACAAAATGGCGAGAATAGCGACCTAGACATCTATTAAGTTGATTACACGAAAGCGTGTGCTAGTAGGCTCTTGTTTGCAAGAAAATTCAAGGAAATTAAAGAGGATTGAATTGAAACAAAACAGGCCCATGGTCATGAATGCCTGTTCATTGCGCGTAGGTGATTAAACAGCATGCAATGCACGCAGAGGCGGACGTTTCCCAAGAGGGTCAAAAATAATTTTCAGAAAATATGTCAAAAAATTAACCTACACTAAATAAAAAAAAAGCTGATAACTTCTGTGTTAAATGATCATGATCGCTCGGCAGTAATAGCGTGATAGCGTAATAGCGTGATTTCCGATATACAATACTTCTCGCGTGTGACATGCGAAGGTCAATAGCTGTCCGGCGTAATTAAATTGTTGACACAGACCGACCACACAGGCCCAATACGACTCAACGAATACATCAGTAATTTGTTTCTTTCGTTTAGACTTTGTATATTAGTCCTCTCTAACATTCTAGGAGTATTTTGCTTCGTGTTTTTTCGGCGATTTCGCGTAACAGTAGCAAGTTTCTCGGTAGTATCGTCGTGTACCGTGTACCGTGTACGATGATACTACCAGTTCCTCAGTCCCGGCTTACGGTTCTTTTCATCGGTCGATCGCAACAGAATGCAGTACAGGTCGACGTGTCCCACCGACGCCCCCTTATGAGATAAGGCGATGTCATCGGAGTAAAGATTTGTTATTTTCACGATAAAAGACCGAATAGCCAATGATGTCGTTGGGAAACGACATTGGCGTGACGTCATGCATGCACGCGATCGCATGTATTAAAAAATAAACGCGAGAGTAACAATCGACATCACTTACCCTGAAAAACGAGGATAGAGCACCTTGTCTTCATAGTTATACCGCATGTCTTTTGGTAAATCAAACGAAGGATAAAAACAAAATTATCGTGGCAATCGTGAACGGACGTAGTGCTAGTTCTGTCATCTTCGCCAAATATGGCCTCCGTCACGTCAACTACAGTGAGATCCTGTTTCATGTGTACTACATGAAATACGACGTCACGTATCTGAAGATTAACCGGAACCAACTATAGTTGACGGCGGTGATGTCACGCCACGGCCAATATTTTCGAAAGATGGCCGAACCGGCTAGCACTACTTCCGTTCATGGTTGCCACGATAATTCTGTTCCTGAGCTTTGTTTGATTTACAAAACGAAATGCGGTATAACCATGATGAAAAGCTATTCTAGCCTCGTTTTCTTGGGTAAGTGATGTTAATTGTTACTTTCGCGTTGATATTTATGCACCTTTAAATGGTTTGTCCCAAGATGGGAGGGGGGGGGGGGGGGGCAACCCATGGGAATTTGACAACGTGAAGCTCTCCCAGGGTAGGGATTTTGAAATCTAAAATGGTCTGCTGGGCTCGAAATGTAAGAGGAGATATGTGAAATTTGACATTCACTAGGTGCCCATGGGTGGGGAATTTGACTCTGGCTTCCAAAAAATTCAAATTCCCCTGGGGTTGCTCGCTCCCCCCTCCCATCCTGGGGCAAACCATTGATAGGAGCATGAAATACATGCGATTGTGTCCATGCATGATGTCACGCCAATGTCGTTTCCCAAGGACATCGCTGACTATTCGATTGTTTATCATGAAAATACCACATTTTTAAACTGATTTCTTGCTTTTCTGAATAAAAAAGGGTCTCTGTAACTAGCCACATTTTTTTTTATCGTATGTTAGAGTGATTTTATTTAACCCGTGAAACAACATCTAACAATTAGTGCTAAATAGTGAAAACTAAACAAAAGAAAGCAATGGAATAAGTGTCTAACAGTATCTATTTGAGTAGCAACTATTTCACGGTTGAAGTAAAATCACTCTAGTATTTTTTTTATAATTAGCACAGTTTTGAATATTATGGCTGGAGTGTTTAAAAAAAAAAAAACACTCCATCCATACGCAGCCAATGCAAACAAAAGAAAAGACTGCTAGCTTTCCATACGTCCCTTACCAATCAACGGCATATGTTGATTTTCCTCAGTCAACTTGTCGTATAATTGAGCACAAAATATCTTACAGCCCGCTGTACATTATATTTCCTTGAAAGCGACTAAAGCCTGGTTTTCACTGGCGACGCAAGCATAAGTGCTAGCACAAGCGCAAGGATAACAGCTTTTATTTCTTCGTGAAAACGGTTTTGAATCAAGCAAAAACACAAGCGCATTGCATTTTAAGGCTTTCTCTAGTGCTTGCCCATTTTGCGTGATCACGCTTGCGCTTGCGCTTGTCCTTGCGTCGCTAGTGAAAACCAGGCTTAACAAGATGGTCACGCATCATTCGTGGCCATGATCTGGTTTGTTTCGAACCCCTTCAATTTCTTTGAATTCTCTCACAATCAAGAGTCACAGGCTATCATATAAACCGAAAATTGACGGCTAGCTAGTATTTTCACCACTTTGTTTAGCGTAATGTTTCTTCAGCAGTCTATTTTTTTTTGCGTACTTTGAAATCGATCTAAAATGTAAACTACGTGCTTTGAATATGCTTAACTTGGTCAACACGTGGTTGCTACCAAAACAAACACAACCGACACTTGCTACTGTCATGTGACAATGTAACGTTTTGCTCAAAGACTCAGACTGACCGCAGCGTTGCTGAAAGACCTGGTAACAAACACTGATGTAACGCAAATCAAGTTTTGAACATAACGTATAGCTACGTATGACTTCTACATTTTTTTTACAGTTTTGCTGACTCTCTTCAAAGGAGTTAAAGGTACTGAGTATTTGAGATGCAGCTATAGTTGCATGTGATATAATTAATGCTCAGCACATTCCCAAGTATTGATAAAATTACAGAGATTTTATTGAACGCCCTGTTCTGACCAATACTTGGGAATGTACTGGGAAGTTACTGGCATGTGTGTGATAGTATTAGTTATAAGGACGGGAAAAAATGCAATCTAAGTAGGCCATATTTGCTATAAAGGCTCTTGTGAATACTTTATTCTTTATTTATTCTTTATTGTGAAGTGAATTACTCTCGGATTGTATAGATTAGCTTTCAACATAGATAAATCTCCGAGGCAATTTCAACACTACTACGGTACAACGGGCAAAGACAAGACCTCAACACTGGCAACTTCGTGCCCTAAACTTTACGATAAGTGTGTGGTTTCTTTAGCGTCCATTGCTAAACCATAACAGTACACTAAAGATGCAGGAGATGGGGCCTTCGATTTATCGTCCTTATCCGAGAAGGACTGGAATATGTAACTAATTGCAGGTGTCATTATGGGTCTTTTGCATTTCCTACAGATGGAGTGAATGGTCGGAATGTTCTAAACCTTGCGGAGGAGGAAAGCGGCAGCGGTCACGAACTTGCAGCAACCCTAAACCAGAGGGTAACGGAACAACCTGTGAGGAACAGGGACTTGGGCTTGCCATGTGGTCGCAGCAGTGTAATACTGACAGTTGCAGTAAGTTGTCGTTTTTCCTCATTTATTTAAGGAACGTTTTCGCGTGAGAGGTCACATATGTCCCACAGTTTACTGATTGCGGACTTCACGCAGTACTACTCTCACTTTAATACACGTAACAAATGTAAAACTTTTATTTCTGGGTCCAGACTTTGACACTAAACGTGGGAAAGAGAAATATAATTTCCGGCATTTTATCTCAAAAATGTGTCTAAGGACGAAATGCTGCTTTACAAAGGTTACACTTTTCGGCCGATTTCGCTTTTTGTTCATTTAGTTCATTTTACGCTTCGTGGCGGGTCTAATCTTTTTACAGTTTTGGGCCATTTTTTTATTGTTTGGTTCTAAAACGTTGTTGCCCCAGTGTATGGTGGTAGTGATTCTTCTTCAGAGTAAGGTGGTAGAGGTTCTTCGCTATATTCGGGTGGCAAATGTTCCTCTCTAGAGTAGGGTGGTAGAGGTTCTTCTCTATAGTTGGGTGGCGAAGGTTCCTCTCCAGGGTAGGGTGGTGGAGGCTCCTCTCCCGGGTGAAGTGGTGGAAGTTCTACTATAAATACCTCAGGTGTATTCG
This sequence comes from Oculina patagonica, assembly GCF_052425735.1. Taxonomy (NCBI): domain Eukaryota; kingdom Metazoa; phylum Cnidaria; class Anthozoa; order Scleractinia; family Oculinidae; genus Oculina; species Oculina patagonica. The sequence goes on from NC_135762.1 coordinate 28,065,511, forward strand.
CCGTTCGCACTGAGCGCTCTCTCACATTAGGCAACCACACTGCTCCGTGTGCCTGTGGATGCGATATGCTTTGTGGGTTTACGATCTGCAACAATTGTGGCTGGCCAGAAGGGGATGAATGAATATGTTGTGATGTTTGAGACAGCTGTCTGCTGTCTGTCTGTCTTTTGTTTATTTGATATCCGCACCAGCAGAGCAGAGCTAAGCAAGCAACGGCAACGATGACGCCAAGAACAATGAGCGTAATAAAAACAGAATAAATAATATCATCGACATGGTCAAGGTCAGCTAAAAAGAAAAAAAGAAAACAACTTATCATTGTTTTTCCTGGTCACAAAAACAGTGTTTTTTTCTTGGACTACCACTTGATACGCCGGGGGGGGGGGGGGGGGGGTACTCCCATAAATTTCGGATAGGGGTGTGCCGCCAAGGTTTTTAAACCCTGACCCTATTTAAGGATAAAGAAAGCGAAAATTGATACCCTTTTTAAGGCCCAAAACCGAAAAATGACACCCTATTTAAGGGGAAGAGAAACGTTCCGTGACGACCCAAATAACGGCAAACCGCGCACGGCAAGACACAAATCTTTATAAAATCGCTTTTCTAATACCTGAACTGAAAATTCAGTTTTCAGATATCTTTTTCTCGTTCAGCTGGGCGTTTATTTTAGCTAATAGAATTTAGGTATCCTATCTAAGGATCACAGCGGGAACACATTGCCAAAAGTAGCAAAAATGATACCCTATTTAAGGACCGAGAACTTCAAAAACCATACCCTATCGGGCGGCACATACCTATATAGGCCACATATGGGAGTACCCCCCCCCCCCCCCCGGGGTTGATACGTATCACAAATAACATTTCCCTGGAATATACAAGTGCACCGCAACACTTAACTCGTACATTTGTATTTTCGACTCATCAATCGAAAAGATGTCGAAAACCAGAATGGTTTATATGTCAGTTGCAAGAAAAAACAAAAGACTTTAGGTCAATATCAATGCCACAGCATGCACTGTTGAGTTGTGGATACATGGGGAATTTGCTTGTAGCACGAAAGAGGCGTAAAAGTTGCTAGAGGCGATAGCTTAGAGCAACTCTAGCTTCTTGGGTGTCTAGAAAGACCTTCCAAGTGCACTTATAACCTATTCACCTTTGTTGTGGCCATTTGGTCAATAGTATAAAGTGTTAACTACAGTTTCTCTAAGGCATGACTGCGCGTGCTAACGTTTTCATTCTAAACTTTGAGGTAACATGTGCAGTACCACACAATCCCTAACAAAAATCTCAAAGTAGATTAAACTTCTTGCGTACAGTGCTCAATATTTCATTACTTCCGAGGGATATATTTCCTTCACATACAGTTTTAAGTTTTTATTCAGGCACACTTTATTGAGTCTAATGCTTGCGTGCGCTTTGCGCATGCGCATTAGACTCTTTGTTATATGAAAAAAGCTGTTAGCAATCCCAAGGGAATGGTTCGGGATCGATAATCGTTCGCTGTAATGTAGAAAACAATGATCAGCTGCAAGAACGGACTCCGTACGGACACGCACGATTAGTTTCAATTTAAAACAGCCAATCAGCGACACGTGTTCCCACGCATAATTAAAAGTTCTTTCTCAAGTCACGATTATTCAACACTTGAACAGGACGTAATAATTTTCCAGTTAAGACATTTGTAAGCTTTTTGTGAAAATAAATCTTCGTTTTCAGTTCAGTTAAGCACTTGTGTTTTCGTCTTGCTTAAAAAGCAAGACGTCTTTGAGAAAAAATATTTCGGCGGCGACTCGCGTTTATTTACACAATGCGACCAAATATTTATTTTGTTTTAAAAAATAGAAAACTTTACCTCGTATTTTGTATTTAAGTCATTCGAATTTTGACCATTTTTTTTCTTTACAGTGCAAACAAAAACCTTCAAAAATAAAAGATGTACATGGATAAATGTAAATCAAGTTACGCGACTAAATCAAAATGCGTTTGTTTGGCCGCTTTGCAGTATTACACTGTCCCGGCCTTTGACATACACTGAAATCGAATTTCATGCTTTTACGACTCTCAGATATCTTAAGTTCTTCTTACAGCTAGAAAAATCATAAAATGGTTACATTGATATGGAAGTGATGATTCGCGAAATTTGTACATCATGATAAACAGTCTTCGCTCCTGTGTATGGTAGCTCGATAATAATTGCCTAGTTTCCAGCGTTCAAAAGGTCATCATTATATTGACGTGAGCATTTACACCCGTTTTTAGGAAAATCTGTCACAAAGTGCTTACAGTACAATGGAGTAACAGTCACTATTTCAAGTGCTTTTATTGCAAAATCTGTTTCAAGAGTCATCATCAAAATGGTGAAAAATCTGAAAGAAAACGATGTGAAGTTCTTCAACCCTTGTTGTAATGAACATGCTTTTTGTAAATCGTCACGCAATCTTGTCCAAATGTTTAATCGTTTCTGCTTTTACGGACAATACGGAAGAAGTAACATCAACTCCTGTTCATACTTTAAATTTTGTGAAGCATATAACATTTATGACTGTTTCGTTTTCATCCATAATCATCCACGATGCCCCTAGCTTGCTATAAGCATTTTAAATTAAACTCCCGAACACAAACCTCTAACCAATTTTAACCGGCTTACGAAAACCGCGCAATCTGTATCACTATGCCATACGGCATTAGACTCATGTCACCCTTGGTGACCTATTTTATATTTTTACTAAGTACCTTCAACTCCTTTGAACAAAGTCAGGAAAACTGCAAATAAATAAGAAAATCGTACGTTTAGTTGATTGCACCCTCGAAATTCCAAGATCAGTTATTAGTGAAGTGAAAAACTGAGAAAAGCAAGATGGCTTTATGGCCGAAACATATTTCCGGCACGCATTTAATCAAGTAACCAAGTGGATTTCTTTCCACCAAATTCTAATAAATACCCAAATCCCTGTTCCCTCTGCTCACTATAATAGACAAATAAAAACAGTCGTATGGAGCAAGTGATTGTTGCCGCTTTTGCTTTTTCGTGTCCGTCTCGGAGGAAAATTTGGAATGAGAAAAAAGGCCTGTGATCAAAGCATTAAAGGCACCTTTAAAACGAACAGTTCAGTCGTCAAGTAAACTTCACTTGAAAACAAAAAGTACGTATCCAAACGAAAAAGGAGTCAGTGACTACCAGTGCGTGAAAATTCGCAAGGCTGTGTGGACTGTGTGTAAAAATAAATTTATTCGCGTCTGCTATATTTTTCTAACTATATTTTTGAAGCGTGACCGTCTTCGATTCGCTTCGCTTTCAAGGGAATGTGATGTAATCATCTATAGATTGTCGTAACAAGTTTTTGCTCAATTCCAATAATTTAAAATTTTACTTCAAGTTAAACGAAAACAGTCACGCACGTTATGTCAAAGGAATACTTAAATTTATAATTACTTGTAATATATTTAACATGATATTTGCATATGCGACAAGAACTAATCAACGCTACCTGAAACGTCCTACTAGAGTGTTATGAAAGAAAATGTTTTTTTGTAAGCAAAACCCAGTATGAATTAAAAAGGGTGGTATTTTTAAGGTTAACGATCGAACAACCAACTGCAAAGACTAATGCATGATATCGTGCATGCGTTACTGCGATTGCATACATTAACAGAACACGTCTTCCTTCTTTTTCCCATCATTATCAATGATTGGGGAAGCGACGACATCTCTACTGTAAGCTAAATACTTCTAGTAAATATAATAAAGATAATTACTCCTAGAAGCATGGAGTTGATTATTCTTACTGGTAGCCATTATTCAATTTCATGCAATGTTCAGTTCCCTTCAAGTTAAAATAGCCCCTAAGTCTACAATACATTGACCAATTGAACTCGGCTTACCCAAGAAAACGAGGCTAGAACAACTTTTCTTCATAGTTTTACCACATTCTCTTTGGTAAATGAAACAAAGTTGAGAAACAGAATTGTCAAAGATTTCGTGCAAGAAAGTTACTTTAGTTCAACCATCGTATTTTCCAAATATTTTTTCACGTGCGTCACTGCAATAATTAAGGATCCAGTTCCACCCAATTGACTTTGCGGCCGTTGTTGTTTTAAAACAAACTCGCCATTCAAAACAATAACAATTAATTAACCGCAAAGCCAAGTGAGTGAAGTGGGCCTTTGATATGAAAGTATGAACGTTCACAAATGTAATGCACTTTTACAATCACCGGAGTGTGTCATGTTTAGGTGGTTCGATTTGTTCTCGTTGTTTTAGGCCCAGTTATTGTTATACATCATGACAATGATGTGTTTTACTTTGCTTTATACGGTAGCTGTCGCATTTTTTCGCGCAGTCAACTTTTGGTCGAAAGCTGTCAAAAGTGAAGCGCGCGAGTGACGTCATCATAACTTAGACAAGACTCAGACAAACAGACCGGAGTGGCGAACGTTTTTCTTAAAACACTTTCTAACACAGCCGGTGTTCCTAAAACACTTTTATGGAACAAAAACTTCGCCAAGATTCTCTCTATTTTGCTCTGAACACGCTAATGTTGCCTGGGAATCGTAGGGGATATAATCATTTGGATTCTATTTTTAAGCATCGCGCGCTTCGCTATTCAGACATGAAATAACGTCACAACACGCCACACAAATGCGTGCATCAACTTTGTACTTTGGTTGATATGACCGCTGATAAGTTAATGCGAAAATTTTAATTTTAAGATCCCTGAGTGTTGTGCATTTACGGAAAAATGCGATGAGTCGCAGATTACTAGACCAAGCAGCATTAGACTAATTATTACTTCTTGTCAAGCTCGTCATTCAAAACTAAGACAATTAGCCGGTAAGCCAAATTGGTGAAGCGGGCCTTTGATATAAAAAAACATGCCCCTACACTGTTTCAATACACTTTTAAAGCAATCACCGGAGTGTGGCATGCTAAGGTGGTTGCACTTGTTTGCGTTGTTTTAGGCCCAATTATGTAATTTGTCATGACAGTGACGTGTTTTACTTGGCATCATGTGATACCTGTCGCATTTCTCGCACAATCAGCTCCTGGCGGAGAGCCATGAAACCGACGTCTCATCACGCCACACAAACGCGCGCGTCAAATTTGTAGTTTGCTCGATATATTTGCCGCTGTTTTGTTAAACGAAATGGTCACCAAGTGTTATGCATTTACAGGTAATTAAGATGCAATGAGCTACAGATGACTAAGCAGCAATGTGTTATTTATTACTTCTTGTAATCATTATTCGACACATCACAAACTGTTCTCTTCCGAGCACAAATTAACCTTTACATTTAGAATGAATAAATTAACAAACGAAACGTCGATAAATTAAAGCTGTTTTGTTTTATACTTCAAGTGTTTTTATAATTTCTCACTCGGATGAACATACTTTACTACACAAGCCAAATGTAAAATTGATACTACTGGGTTCTAACTAAGACTTCAAAACCAGGAATGAAAGGAAAAAACATTTCCGCAGTTTCACTCAGAAAATATTTCTTGCAGCGACAGATGGGAAACTGCTTTCCAAATACATTGTTGAAAGAGACGACATCACGGTTTTAGCCACTTTTAGACATCAGAAGATTGATTGTCATCAAATTGAGTGAAATAAAAAAATTAATTTGATGAGAAACGTTTCAGTAACACCGAATTCAAAACGATACAAATTTGGAAAAAATTGAAAAATAATTTGATAGCGATGTGTTTTTTAGAAAAAAAAAAAAAAAAGTTAGGCTGAATAGTTTTTAAAGTTAACTCGTATAGGAACTATATTACATTTATTTTATTGCGTCAATTATTTCCTGTCTTCTTAAAGCACAATAACATTTGTTGATGCAATCAAAATTAATTTTTGGACGCTATAACACGATCTCTTTTATGTCACCCTACCAGAAATTAGGTAATTGTGTTATTTGTTCATTTCATTTCAATTTTCAATCATGTTTAATGGGTCTTTGGTTCTGTAATCTTTTTGTAGTTCTGGGCAATTTTCTTGAAGTTGTTGCTTGATTCTAGACGAGAGTCGTCACAGCGTATGGTGATACTGAAAGGTTCCTCTTTAGGGTAGGGTGGTGGAGGTTCTCCTTTAGGGTATGATGGAGGAGGCTCTTCTCCAGAGAGAAGTGGCGGAAGTCTCACTGTAAGTACATCAGGCGAATTTGCCGTTAGTACTGAACGCTCTCTCGCATCAGGATGCACTATGCTTTGTGGGTTAACGATCTGCAACACATCTGAATTGGATCCTGACTGTTGGGGCAGGACTGAATGATGCTGTTGCACGCATGCATATGCTTCGGAGTAACTTGGTAGATGTTCTCCTTCAATTAGTTCCCTCAATGCCAGTGATGCAGATCTAGGGGATTGTGACGTTTGAGGCTGCTGCATGTTGTCTTCGGAACTTTTGCTTAATCGATATACTCTGCAGCAGAACAGAACGAAGGAAACAACGGCAATGGTGCCGCCAATAACAGAGAACGGAAGAATAAAAACTTTAAAAACAAACTCGTCATGTTCAGCTGAAAAAGAAAACGAAAACAACTTATCATTGTTTTTCCTGGCAACTAAAACAACGTTTTGCTTAGACTACCACTTGACACGTCTCACAAATTACATCTCCCTGGACCGGATATACAAGTGTTTTAAAACTAAACTCGCACATTTGTATGTTCGCCTTGTCGAAGCCAAAATGATTTATATGTACAGTTCCAAGATAAAAACACTTCATTACTTTTGCGTTGTGGATGCACGCGGGAATTTGCTTAGCACGAAAGAGGTGTAAGAGTCGCACGAGGCGATTAGAGCCGGATCTAGCTTCTTGTGTGCCTAGCAAACCTTTCAAGTGCATCCAAAACCCGTGCAGCTGTGGTGCTTACCATTTTGTTCTATAGCATAACTATACATTGTTTACTATAGTTTCTCTAAGACATGACGGCGTGCTAACGTTTCCATTCTGAACTTTGAAGTAACACGTGCAGTACTCACGCAATTTCTGACGAAAACCCTGAAGGATATCAAACGGCCGGCGTACATTGCCAGTATTTCATTACTTCAGAGGGATATATTTTCTTCAACTACTTTTAAAAAATCGTAGAAAAGCAATTTTGAATTTGAAGTAGTTGCACTTTCATTTTTTACGTTGATTGCTTGAGTCATGTTGCATCCAATCGTCAGCGTTCACGAATATGCTAAATTGGCCAATCAGATCGCGCGCTATATTTAAGTTATGCTATAAAAAACTTCAGACTTTCCCCGTCATTGACAACGGAAAGGCTTTCCCTTGTGGATCAGTCATTATGTTTTTTGTCCAGGCACACTTCGTATATGTTTCACTCAGGCCTTCAACTCCTTTGAAGAGAGTCAGGAAAACTGCAAAGAAATATGAAAATCGTACGTTTAGTCGATTGCATCCTCAAAATTCTAAGGTCAGTGTGTGGAGGCAGGAAAAGGTCAGCCTGAGAAAAGAAAGATATCTTTGCGTGTTAAATATAAACTAATGGATTTACTTCCACGAAATCGGCCTAATAAATACCCAAATTGCGATTCTCTCTCATCACCATGTATCAAATATGCCCGTGTGTGACCACTTGTTTCTCAGACGAAAAACATAAAACCATTACAGGCGAATTGGGCAAAGCTTTTAAAAATGGTTTCGGTGGATGTTTGACAATGAGGAAGCTTGAAATTGAAAAAAAAGGCCTGTGATGAAAGCATATAAGGCTCCTTTGAAACGCAAAGGTCAGTCGTCAAGTAAACATCACGAGCAAACAGAATGTATGGAACCGAAAGAAAAAGGGGCAATCGATCAACAACCCATGCGTGAACATGTTCAGGACGCCCAAGGGCAGTGAAGCATAGCTGGCCGGCCGCTCGGCATACCTGTCCGGTAAGTCTGTAAAAAATGTGTATATTTTTCTGCGACCTTTGATAACAGAAAAGCAGATAAGTTTTCATCAAAGAACCAGAATGCCAACATCGGAAAGGGGGATACCCTTGCATATATTTTTAAAGCACGCTAGCTTTGCGATGACCTACTATCGATAATCTGTGACCGAAGCTTCCCTTTCGGAGCAACATCTTGACGAATAACCAAGAAATCAGTAGCTTTTGTGTATATCTCGTATAAGAGCACAGGAAACGGACTTTAATTTTATAGACCTGCAGTCCAGGGTATGACAATGTAAAGGATATTCCCTGCTAAATCAGGAAGCAGCATCCGTGGGGGGAGGGGGTACTCTCTATAATGGCCTATGCGGGGAGGCTCCGCCCGAAAGGGGTACCTTTTTTAGGCTTCAGGTATATAAAAGGGTAGAGATTTCACAAGTCTAGGTATACGAAAGGGTATGGAAATCTTTCATTTAGGTTTTTCAAAGGGCCTTTACTTAAGATATGTCGAACAGATGCAATTTATGGCTGTATTATTTCAATTTATTAAACGCTACATGAAAATGACAAGAAAACGTCATGTTCTAAGTCTATACCATGTCTTTCAGGTATATGAAAGGGGAACCTTTTCTCATTGAAAAGTATACAAAAGGGGTTCAATATCTGGCAAAATGATATATAAAAGGGTAAGGGTTAAGAGCTCGGGGCGGAGCCTCCCCGTACAAAACTTTTTTGAGTACCCCCCCCCCACCCCCACCCCGGAGCAGCATTTATAGAGCATTTGGAACAATTGCTGCAAGGTCACATGCCCAGATGCTCCTCGCTTTCATTCCTACTTTAATTTCAACACCCCTTTATTCTTCGACTTTCTTTACCCTAACTTACTGCTTCTGTGTACCCGAGTATAAGCTGATTTCACTTTACAACTTTTTATGTCTACAATACGTAGATTGAATTGTTATACCCGGTCTTTCGGTGATCACATTCAAAAGTTATATTATCACAGTGACTTGACAGTAGCGACGTCCGTTGGCCGTTTGTTTTGATAGCAACTGTACGCGCATTCACCCAGAAAAGCAGATTCAAAGCACGTTTGTAAATAAATAAATAAATAAATAATAAAAAATCCGTCATTTCCAGGATAAACAATAGAATAGACTGCAATGTCGTTGGGAATTTTCTTTGGCGTGATACGGCATACATGCATCTACAAGATCACATGTATTGATAGATACGTCTAACCAGGTATAAGACAATCTACAGCGTGCGTAGCAGGCGCCGTAGTTTCGAGCGCGCGGAAAACGCGAAAGGCGCGAGGATGAGCACACGAGTAAAAAGTGGAAAAGACGCCTTTTCCTCGCACGGCCTTCTCGCAATCGCGCACTCTTTTATACGTCTTAAAAAAAGCATACAGACGCCTAGTCAATCTAAGGCATTGGTCATGTATAGTGTAGGGCATTTATGGGAAAGTAAAATGAGGTACAGGCAAAATAAGAATAAAAACAATAGTATTATAAAACTTCTCATTGTCATTATTGTTCATGTCATCACAACTTTTCTCGACAAGCAAAATAACTCCTAAATCTACGCTCATCAAACAAACAATACTTACCCAAGAAAACCAGGCTAGAACGGCTTTTCTTCATAGCTATACCACATGTCTTCTTTGGTAAATAAAGCGGAGCTTAGAAGCACGATTATCGTGGTAAACGTGAACGGAAGTATTTCTTGTTCTGCCATATATTGCCCGAATATATTGTTGCATGTATATAACAAACACTTCAACCGGGTCATGGTTACCCATTTGGCTTTGCGGTAGTTTGTTATTGTTTGTCATTAGGCCCAGTTTATGCAATGCAACATGTAAGAAGAGTGTTGTACTTTGCTTTATACAATAACTTTAAACAAGTTTTGCACTCTCATTCGTCGAGATCCGTCTATTCAGACGTCAAATCAGAAATTGTTACCCGGTCTTTCAATAGTGATGCCGTGATCGATCAGATGTCTTTGAGCAACACGTAACATTGTCACTTGACAGTAACGAGGGCTTGCAGAAAAAGCAGATTCAAAGCACTTAGTTTACATATTAGATGGATTATAAAGTAGGCAAAAAGTACATAATCAAAGCATTAGCTAGGCTGCTGGTTAAAACAATTTAAAACTAAACAGAATGGTACAAAATTATAGACAGCCCTTCCATTTATGTGATTATATGTTAGCTTTTGCTAGTTGACCCTTAATTACAAAGAAATTAAAACAAGCAAAACCATAACGCGATTGACTATTCATGGAGCGTGACCATCTTTTTCAGTCGCTTTCAAAGGAATGAGAAGTGATCATGTTCAGCTAGTTATGAGATATTTTGGGCTGAATTATACAGCAACTTGAACGAGAAAAATTAAAATATCTCTTTGATTGGCAACGAGCATATGGAAAGGTTAGCCGTAGGCAGTTGACTAAGCCAATATATATTTTTATTATACATTAGAATTACTTTGAAACATGTGATTGGTCGAGAGCATTCAGTCAATATACAGTAGCATGTGAACTCGACATGATAACCCAATATCTACAGCAGATATTGGGTTATAATGTCGAGTTCAAAGTCTGCCTAGTTTCCAAGCCGCTCGTCCGTGTAGTGCTGTCAAACTTTAAAAAATATGGCGGAGCGATTCGCCTCCGTTTCCGAAGAGGAATTGAACGTTTTGTTCGAGAATATAGATTCTAAAAACACCAACAAAACAACAAAAACAAGTGTAAAAATTCTGAATGATTATTTGAGGGAGATGAACCTGGAGGAACCACAAGATAAAACCGGTTTGGCCAATGTTTTCACGAAGTTTTACGCCGGCGCTAAAGGAAGTTATGGCAAATTGTTTGAAAACGTATAATAAAACAATTATTGAATTCGGTTTTCACATGATATCGTGAATTATCAAAACCTCATGTCTGTGTTATCCGCCTCAGACTTCGGCTTCGGCAGATAACACAGACCTCGGTTTTGATAATTCACGATATCATGCTCAACCTCATCCAATAATTGCTTAACATCTGCCCTATTTATATCCGATACTTTAAATATTGCTTCAGTCCTAACCCGAAAGCGCCGTACTCTGTAGTTCTAGTCGCAAAACACTTTTTTTTTTAATATAAGTGAGTAACCTATTTGAAAATGCAGATAATTGATCGAATTCACATTGATGTCGTTGGGAATCGACTTTTACGTGGACGTATGCATGCACACGATCGCATACTTTAGTTGAGAAACTTTTTTTTACTTATCTTTATCAATAAAGTGTTATGCACTTATGGGAAGGATATACTGAGTGACAAAGAGCATAAAGATGTTTGTAATTTTTTTCCTTGTCATGTCTTAATATTCATTTCAATACAACCTTTTAAGGCTTTCCTTGCCAATTAAGCATAAAGTAAAGCTGAAATCTATGCTAAATGACAAACAACACTTACCAAAGTAAACAAGGCTAGAACAGCTTTTCTTCATAGTTTTACTGCATTTCGCTTGGTGAGTTAGACACAGAATTATCGTGGTAATCATAGCGAAAGAAGTACTAGTTCTGTCAGCTTATCCAAAATAGTGTTACATGTATACAATAAAACGCTTCAACTGTTTACCCATTTGGCTTTGCGATCGTTTGTTATTGTCTTAAAGGTCGGCTCACACTAGGGGACTAGTCGCAGGGAACAGTCGCAGGGACTTATCCCTTAGTGTGTACACTCTAAAAATTGACCGATTTGTGGAATTATTGGTCCCTGCGACTAGTCCAAGAAATTTAAAACCAGCTTAATTCGTGGGACTAGTCGCAGGGACGTGGACTAAAAATGTGCTCCCTGCGACTAGAATTTCAATACAAAATACGAGTACACACTAGGGGACTGGTCCCCGAAGCAAGTCCCTGCGATTAGTCCCCTTGTGTGTGCCTACCTTAAAACAACCTCGTCATTCAAAACAATAACCAACAACCGCAAAGGTAAGTGATCAACATGGGCCTCTTGTGTCATGTTCTTCGTTGTTTTAGGCGCGCCTAGTTTATATTTGGGGGAAGAGGCGTATAACTTGAGCAAAATAAACAAAATGTTTCGTATTGAGCTACAGCAACGTTCATCGAAATACGTTTTTATTGCTGGTTCTTCGTAAATCTTCAAAACGTTTTAATAAATTGGATTGAGTCCATTGTAATTGTCAGAGTGATTGCTTTGGTTTTGGATTTACTTCACTCAGTGAAAAATCGCCATACTGCATATATTGCATCTCATTACATATTTTGTGGTCCAAGTTGTGTTATTTGCTCATGTAGTTCATTATTAACTTAGGCTTTGGTAGATTGTGCTCGTAAAAGTGGCATATTATGCTACTAGCAGTGCTCAAAATTTTGCCAAAATATGCAAAAATTATGCCAGAATTCCCAAATTATGCTTCTGATTTCCGAAATTATGCTCACAAAATGACGTAGATTCTGTACATAGAGGTGCGCAATAACGACACCAAATTATGATGTTTTTCAAATAAACTGTTCTTGTAAATTTATTTGTGTTTTATGGCAGTTTGTCACGGCCGTCAGCTGTCCAAATTAGCTGATCGCATCTCTGAACCGTTAGTAAAATGCCTCCAACGACTTAACAATCACAATTGTATAGCTAAAACACGCATTGCAAGAACAAACTACCTAAATTTCATTTATTTCTGTAGAAAAAGTGTCAAAAAGTGCTAAAAATTGCTAATTATGCCGTGGCAGTGCTCGTTTCACAAATTATGCTTTTTAGCTCCAATTATGCCAAAAATTATGCTAGCACAATCTACCAAAGCCTATATTAACTTCGTAGTATATGTAACCTTTCAAAACGTTTAGTACATTATTTTCAAGGTTTTGTTTGATTCTAGACCAGACTCGTCACAGCGTATGGTGCATGCGTATGTTCCCCTCCAGAGTAGGATGGTGGAAGTTCCTCTCCGGAGTAGGGTGGTGGAAGTTCCTCTCTAGAGTAGGGTGGTGAAGTTTCGTCTGAAGAGTAGGGTGGTGGAGGTACTTCTTGAGGGTTAAGTGGCGGAAGTGTTACTGTCAGTAGTTCAGGTGGATTCGCCGTTGATACTGAACGCTCTCTCGTATTAGGCAAACACTCGGCTCCGAGTGCCTGTGAATGCGATGTGCTTTGTAGGTTAACGATCTGCAACACTTCTGAATTGGATCTTGACTGTCGGGGAGGGACTGAATGAAGCTGTTGCAAATGTGTCTCAGAGTAACTTGGTAGATGTTCTCTTTCAGTTTGTTCCCTTGATACCAGTGATGTTGCTGCGGTTTGTCTTGGTTTTTTCTTCTTGCAATAAGTACAACAGCAGACCAAAACAAATAGGCCAATTATAATTATCGGAACCGTGACATAATTCCTTTGAAATATCACTAATACGTGAAAGATGAAGCTATCGTTATCTGAAAAAAATAGTAGCAGCATCTTTTATTATGACTGGTAACTAAAATAATTTCGAAAACCAGAATAATTTGTTTTTCAGTTGCGGGATAAGACAAAACACTTATAGCATAGCAATTTTGCCAAATTAACTTAAATAAACGTAGCTATTAACTTTTGCGTAAAATGACTATTATCCAACTGCAGCTTACATTTTTTGACATAAAGCGCAATGTTAGTGAATGCATAAATTGGCTTTGACTTTGCGAGGATTCATATCAATGTGATACGGTAGATATGGAGTCACAAAGATGCAGATAAAATGACGTCTTTATAGATTTGCTCAGTTAAACAACAAGTACTATTTAATTTGATTTTATATATTTTATTTATTTTTTAACTTCCCGTTGTTGCAAAGGCTGCGTAATATTGTAGCGTGACATCCGATAAACCACATACGATACACGCGAGCAAGCTTGAGGCAGGGGAACATTCCAATTTGAGTCAAATTTTGAGAGGTACAGAGAAGGAATAAAAGAAAGAAATTCTTTATATATATTTTTGGAACTCCAACAGACAGTTGATTCCCACGCAAGGCACCCCATGTTATCAGAGGGGCTGTTCAATGTCTTTTTACTAATTTTTAACTAATTTTAACATCACTTTAAATCTTTAATACTTCATATTTCTCCAAATTTACCTAACCCTTTGAGAAAAAAATATCTCCACCCAAATATCCCCAAGAACCACCTAAAAATTTACAAAATACCCGCAAAACATAGATTTGTGTAATGAGGAGAGAGTTTTTGAATTGCTCAAAAGGCGAACGTATCCTTCTAATCGTTCGAACTAACGAAGCAGATATTGTCCATTCGCACAACGACATTAGGCTATACGTCATCGCCTAAAAAAATAAATGACAAGGTTATCCATAATGGTAAAAACTCTGGATTAATAAAAAAGGTCCCCGAGTAAACAAGGGTTTTAAATAAAATCGAATCTCGAAGGCCAAGTTTTAAGAAACTCCTCCGCCGTACGTTCAACCAAAAACAAACGATACACATGCCCACTTACACAAGATAAAAAAAAAAATGAACCCAACAGATGAAGCAACTTTATGACTTTTTAATGAAAAAATTGTCTCATAAGCGACGGCAAACGACAACTTACCACATTCTTGAAGGTAACAGCCTGCTTTCTGCTTGGTAGGGCCAAGTCCCTGTTCCTCACAAGTTTTTCCATTTCCCTCTCAGGTTTCGGGTTGGTGCAAGTTCGTGACTGCTGCTGCACACCATGTCCGCACGTTTTAGAACAATGCGACCATTCACTCCATTCAGAATACCCTTCATCAATACCAGCTGTAGGAAACGCAAAAGACCTATTAGAATCTTAATAGAAATAGCCGGAATTGTTTTACTTAGGTTACAGTTCCCCGTGTCAATATAACTAATACTAACACATATGCCAGTCAATTTCCACCCTTTTCTTTCCATTCCTTCCGTTCAAAACGCAAATGACAAAATAATTAACTGTCGGCAACAGAGCCTGAACTTGCAACGTAGAACAGTCAGACACGGCCTATTTTCAATTCTCCAAATGAAAATTTACCGGTATGGCAAGGATTATGATAGAGATTGTACAGAACAAAATTTGACTTGCATAAGTAAACAAGAATAGAGTGATAAAGAAACTGAAAGGTAACCCTTTTTAAAAGTAAAAAAAAAAAACAGTTCTCACTCAGCTGCATTTTTTCGACTACGAAGCTTCCGAAGCTAAAAATAAAATCTTACTGCAACTATTTTTGTTTTTGGATGATATATGATATACTTGGCGACAACACTGAGAACATTATAAGGTATCGGTAAACTGGTCCAAGCAAGACATCATAAAATCATTGTAAATACACAAGAGGTGCATCATAAAATCTTTGTAAATTGACCGAAGCAAGGCATCATTAATAACTCTATATATGTGTACATTGGTATGGAATGAGTGGAATCCTGGAGAATTCTAGGGCCAGGAAATGAAAGAAGTGTACGGCTTTGCGGCCATAAAAGCGCCTGAAGCTAAGAACCCGCCTGTAATGGACTTGAAAGTGGAATGCTCGAAGAAAGTATATTTTATGTTGGTGAGAGCGCGAAACAGTCTGACGTGTTGTTCGGGTCGATATCAAAATTATTACCCGGTAAACATCAGGATCGATTAACCCTGCGGTAGAAATGGAGCTTGGGCAAACATGTACTCATGCAGGTGTTTGTAAACTGTAAGCCCAAACAAGTGCATGTAAACCTCTTTAAACTAATCTAAAACAAGACATCCGATAAAAACACTGTAATTTGACCAACACTTGGGAATATGCTGGGAAATTAAACTTACAAAAACAAAAAACAAACAGCAAACAGTCAACCTACTCAGTACCTCCAAGTCCTTTAAAGAGAGTCAGCAAAACTGTAAACAAATATGGAAATCATGCCTTTAGTTTAAAACTTGATTTGCGTCAAATCGGAAATTGTTACTCGTCTTTCAGCAGTGAAGCCTGATCAGATGATTTTGAGCAAACCGTTACATTGTCACTTGACAGTAGCGAGTGCTTACAGTGTTTGTTTTGGAAGCAACTGCGCGTTCATCCAGTAAAGCAGATTCAAAGCACGTAGTTTACATATAAGATCGATTATAAAGTAGGAAAAAGTAAATAAACAAAGCATTAGGCTGCTGAAAAACATTAATAGCTTAACAAAATGGCAAAAATTTTAGCTTGCCATCCATTGATGTAATTATGGATGATATCTTTTGCTAGTGGACCCTTCACTTGATTGCAAGGAAATTGGAACAAGCGAAGTCAAACCGCGATTTGACTTTTCATGGAGCGTGACCATCTATTAGTCGCTTTCAAGGGAATGAGGTCATCATGTTCAGCTAGATATGAGATATATTGGGCTAGATTATACAGCAACTTGAACGAGAGAAATCAAAATGTTCATTTGATTAACAACGAGCATCTGGAAAGGTAGCAGTCTTTAAACACGCCAGCCATACGCAGTTCAAGTTACTCAGTCGATTAATATTCACATCTGCCCTATTTATATCCGATACTTTAAATATTGCCTCAGCGCTAACCGAGACGCCGTTCTCTGTAGTTGTAGTCACAAAAAGAACTTTATTAAGAGAAGCGAGTAGCCAAATCAAAATAAGGTATTCTTAGGATAATTGATCGAATTGTCAGTGATGTTGTTGGGTTGGCGTGACATCATGCATGCACGCGATCCCATACGTTAGTAGAGAGTCTTCTTTTGTTTTTCCCATTATTGTCAATCTAGTGTTGTGCACTTCTGGAAAAGACGTACTGAGGAACAAAGAGTATAGATTGTAAACTTCTCCTAGTCCGTTCTTAAACACGGCAGCCAAGTCTCCATACGCAGTCTATTCAGTCAATAAATATTCACATCTGCCGTATTTGTATCCGATACTTTAAATATTTCCTCAGCGCTAACCGAGACGCCGTACTCTGTAGGTATAGTCACAGAAAAACGTGTCTTTTTTATTTTTATTAAGATAAATGAGCAACCAGTTTTAAGATGTGGTATTTTCAGATGAATCGATCGAATTGTCAGTGACGTCGTTGGGAATCAGCTTTGGCGTGACATCATGCACGCACGCGCTCGAAAGAGTCTTCCTTCGTTTTACCCATCAATCTAGTGTTGTGCACTTCTGGGAAAGATGTACTGAGGGACAAAGAGTGTAGAGATGTTCTTATTTTTCTCCTTGTCATTTCTTATTATACTTTCATTACAACCATTTCTGTATTTTCTTGTCAAGCCTAAACAAAAGCTTAAATCAACGCTGCAAATAACAAACAACACTTACCCAAGTAGACGAGGCTACAACAACTTTTCTTCATAGTTACACCTCATGTCGCTTGGTAAATCAAGCGGAGCTTAGAAACAGAATTATCTTGCCAATCGAAACGAAAGAAGTACTATTGACCCACTATTTCTGTCATCTTTTCCAAAATATTGTGGCATGTATATAATAAAACACTTCAATTATTGCGAGCCAAAGCTTACCCATTTGGCTTTGCGGTCGTTTGTTATTTTTATTTAAACAACCTGGTCATTCAAAACAATAACCAATATCCGCAAAGCTAAGTGGGCAAAACTGGCCTTTTGTGCCATGCTAGGGGGATTATATTTTTTGCGTTGTTTTAGGCCCTTTTAGGCCCAATTTCTGTAATAAATCTCGGTAGTAGCTTGTTCTACTTTGCTTTATACAATAACTGTAGAATTTTGAATTCTCGCGCGCTCATTGGTCGAGATCCGTCTATTCAGGCGTTGAAAGGCGTCACATCACGCCACAGCTTTCATCCAATTTGTACTTTGGACAATATAAACCGCTGTTTTTTACGCGAAAATCGACTTTTGGACATTTTTTTTAACATTATTTTAAGGCCGCTTTTAGATTGTGCACTTATGGGAAAGATGTGATTAGCCGTAGATGAATAAACCAAGCAGTTGTTTATTACTTATCGTTGTATTATTCGATATGTTACAAACGTTTTCTCCCAAGCACAACAATTCCCTTAAATCTCTTGAATAAGCAAGAATAAAGCATTTGCTTCTGTACAGGTGAAACTGAAATCAATGCTTCACTACAGCCTCTTTCCAAATGTCTGCTGTTGTTATACTTATTCAAGTTGTAATGTAATGCCATGGGTTTAATTCTTTCTTCACTTAGGTTTCTGACTTTGATATATCAATTTCGCTTATCTCCACGAATTACGCATTGTTAGAGTCCCTTAGAGTCATTCTTGCTCGGGTGCACAGCTAGGGAGCAGAGGAGACTAATTCGACCTTTGTAAATATTAAAATGTTCGATCTATTTCGTAGCGCTTGTCAGACGTTATCTGATCTTTTTGTTTGCGCGACGGTTAAACCTGGGTTAAAACTCCTGAACCTGCGGCTCTCGGGAATCCTGTTGAGCTTGGCGTAGCCGCAGGCTCAATGACCTTGGACGCCACAAGATCGTTACCCGCTGCGATTACGCAACAGATTATTGAAAGAGTTTCCCGCTGGCTTAACCGTCCCGTAAACAAAAAGATGGGATAACGTATGACATGCGCTACGAAATACATCGAACATTTTGTAGATCAGATTAAAATATTTACAAAGGTCGAATGTGGCTCCTCAGCTTCCTGTGTAGGGTGTCGAAAATTATCTCCGTTTGATTTGGTTTTCATTTGCTTTGCTTAGTTTGATTGACCAATAAGAAGGAAAACCAAACCAAAACCAATCGTGTTTCGCTTGCGCACGTTTTTTCGCGCTTCATTCCGACTACGTTGCCAGTTAAATGAATTTGCGTCGAGTTTTGATTTGCTTACTGGATTGCAATTGTGTGTCCATTGCAATTATAATTGGTTAAAGTGATTACTTACGTCACGCAATCGAAAATCGCCTTATTGTATAGACTTGTTTTATACTAACTGCCTTTACAAGTATATGCTTAAAAAGAGGTTCATTTAAAATAGGCCCTTTTTTCTTCTCGTCAACGAAAAAGTAATTCCAAGATATGTTAGTCACCAAAATTTCAGCTTTCAAAGAGTATGAAACTTCTCCATCTTTTTCTATCTCTTGGAGCTCAGTTTGTGCAAAGTGATGCTGCAGAAACATGCATTTCGAAAAGCAATAAACAAGGAGTGACAAGTATTTAAACAATGTATACACTTTCTGCCAAACTTCAGGTTGAGCTCTTTGACTTCACACCGTGTACATCGCAAGACTGGTAAGTTACTCTTAGATGGCGGCGGCGGGTTTTCGATTTTCGGACTACTTCAAACAAGGATTTCATAGTGTTTGAATTCTCTTTGGAAGCTGAAATTGTGGTGACTGACATATCTTGGTATTACATTTTCGTTGGCGTGAAGAAAAAAAAGGTGCAATTTTGGAATGAACTTCCCCTTTAAAACTTGTGTTACACATTTGATAACCTTATTATATATTTTGTGTTCCAAATTGTTATGTTAGTTGTGTCAGATTTTCCCAGTATATGCCACATTTATTCCATTGCGGACTTCAAGCCGTACGAATCACACCCTGATGAACACACTTTACTACACATATGAAATGTTTAACCCTCGGACGTACAAGGAGGGGGGGGTGTGTGGATGCCACCCCCCCCCCCCATTTGACGTTGCCACGGCAGCGTGATAAATACAAGCAGGTCTTGCCAAAAATCGTCATTTTTACCATTTTTCTTAATTGTTTCCAGTTTTTTTAAAACACAGGTGCAAGATGTGTTTATTTTTACATTCGGTCAGCATTCTGGCTTGATTTCGCATCAATTTCCATTATTTTCTGACTTTCTAAGAAAATGTTGAAATCCAAGATGGCGGATCCAAGATGGCGGCTCTAATGACGTCACGTGACGTCATATGATGTCACAGCCAATTAAAACTATTTCATCTTGTAGAGTAAGCTAAGGGCTTTCTTATCAGTCCAAAATAATTTCGCTACGCCTTAATATAACGAAAACTCCGAGGAGGGGTTCCATCCACCCCCCCCCTCCCCCCCTTGTACGATGGTGGGGGTGTGAGTTTGCTTGTACGTCCGAGGGTTAATTTTAATTGACACTGCTGGGTTAAATCTTAGACACTTAACTCAGAAATAAAAGCAATTCGTATTTAGAATCCTCCTCAGTCATATCAAATAAATGGAATTAAATCCTGGCCACTGGTGGCCACTGACTTTTTTTAGTGACCAATGTTTACGGTACATCATTTTATTCCTAGAAAAAAAAAATTAATGTGTCTTGCGGCAATAAACGAGTCAGCTGCTTTTCGAAAGTTTATATTTCCTTATCTTTTTTAAAATTTCGGCCGATTTCAAGTTGTGTTATTTGTTCACTTAAGGTGGATTTCCACTGTCGCGTTTTTGTTTACGCACGTTAACGCGCGTAAAAATTATAAACGTACGTAAAATGAAATTTTACGCGCGCGATTACGTGCGTCGAGTTTACGTTGTCCAATTTCCAATGCCACGTTTTTTTTCAGGTATTTGCGCACGTGACGCGCACGTTTACGCACGTAGCGATTTTGGGGGTTTTGAAAAAAGTTGAACCGAGTTCAACTTTTTTCGCGGCTGTCTGCGGTTACGCAACGATTTACCCAATCATACTTTTGGATTTCGTCACATGACACCACTTACCATGTGGAAAACCATTTTGTTTTAAAACGCCCATCGATTTACTTGGGAAAACATTCAGATGTAGAAACACTTCTCATCGAGAAAGTCTTAACATTTCAAGAAATAATCTATAGAACTGGCTACAGAACCAAATTACACGAACGCAGTAGTGAAAGAAAACGCCTGGCGTCAGGTCACGTAGGCTTTGAACCGGGAATCCGGGAAGGTCGCCTCAAATCTTCTTTTACTTGATGGTGTGTTTCGAAAGTATTTATAAAATGCCTCTTGGTCATATTCACGCATTTCTCTTTCTAGCGTGTGGTACAAAGTGTTTTCATGGCAGCCATGTTGGAAGAGTCAAACAACAAGATATTTGCATAAAAATGTTAATGATTTTTTCCCAAAGGAAAAACAATTTATTGTTTCACTCCTCCAATATGGCCGACAATCACGCACTCTATTCACCAACTTGATAATTTAGTATGGTGGGCATTTACGCACGTTCAACGCGCGTAAAAAGGAAACGCTCTTTATTACTTTTTTCGCGACAGTGGAAATTTGCCTACGTATCTTTTTTTACGCACGTTTTACGTACGTAAAAATTTACGCGTCAGTGGAAATCCACCTTTAGTCCAATTTTTAAAGACCTTTTTACAAGTGTAGGTCATTATTACGTAGTTTTTGCTTGATTCTAGACCAGGCTCGTCATAGCGTATGGTGATAGAGGTTCGGAGTAGGCTGGAGGAGGTTCTTCTCTAGAGTGGGGTGGTAAAGGTTCTCCTGCAGAGTAGGGTGGTGGAGGTTCTTCTTCAGAGTGACGTGGCGGAAGTGCCACGGTAAGTAGTTCAGGTGGACTCGCCGTTGGTACTGAACGCTCTCTCGTAATAGGCAAACGCACTCCCGTGTGTGCTTGTGAATGCGATGTGCTTTGGAGATTAACGATCTGCAACACTTCTGAATCGGATCCTGACTGTTGGGGTGGGACTGAATGAAGCTGTTGCACGCGTGCTTCGGAGTAACTTGGTAGATGCCTTCCTTCAGTTACTTCTCTCGTTATCAACGATGTTGCTGTGGATTGTCTTGGTCTTTGCTTTTTATAAAAGGTGCAATAGCAGACCGACACCAACACGCAAAGCAAGATGCAGGGTAAACCGAATGTCACAAGAAACAAAGGCCAAGTAAAAAATACAAAGATGCTGACTGAAAAAGAAAAAAAAGGAAGCTTCCTTTGTCATCTCTGGCAATGCAAATGTTTTAGTGTATCATAAACGAAAAAAAATACAACAACAAATTACAGGAATTTTCCTGGTAACAGTTTGTCGTCCACTCGGCATTCCCAAGTCCCTGTTCTTCACAGGTTTTTCCATCTCCTTCTGGTTTCGGGTTGGTGCATGTTCGTGACCTGTGTTTCAAACTAGTTTCGTAACCGGATCCAGAACATTCCGACCATTCACTCCATTCAGAATACCCTCCGTCAGTACCATCTGTAAGAACGCGAAAGACCTATAAGTTTATAAGCGAATTTAAATTCAAGTTGAATATGTCACTAGTTGAGAAAAGTACGTTTTTCAACCGAACAAAACTGAATATTAAAAAAACGTCCATTTTGACAAGCTCTCCAAAATTAATATTAATTTTGTAGTTTTGAAGCAATGGTGACTGACAAAATAAGTTCTAGTTGCATTAATTTGTGGCTATGTATGAAGCATTCTTATAATTCCCCACTCCCCCCCCCCCCCCCCCCCTGCCTTATTACATTTGTGACCTTATTACATTAGTGACTAAATATTGTTTCCGGTTATAACAACTGATTCTTTTAGTTGTTTTTCAGTGTTAAGCAACTTTTAAACAAAGCAGCGTGTTAAGAACATCTTATATTAGTGTTACCTTATTTTCTCCATCAAACGTCGGTTCCCGGTTAAACGGTTCAGATAAACGGCAGATCTAACTACCACAATTTTTCCAAATTATCAGCATTTATTTAAATCCGACTCTGCATTAATGATTCCCATCACTAAATGAATACACTGGTCATTCGACTTTTATGTGGAGCTGCCAACAGACGTACATGTATCTTTATGAAACTAAACAATATTAACCTGCCGTGCATTGCACTCTTCGTACACCATAGTGACATTGTCAAAGTCTGCCCAAAATGGTAAAATGAGACCCTACTTTTATATGGATGGGCCTCGACTAACTAATGGTATTAAATAAAAATCGAGTCTCGAAGGTCGAGTATTAAATTAAATTCTCCACCGTTCAACCTAACAAAAAAGTGGTAACTGACATGTTAACTTTGACTAAAAACAATATTGAAACTTACAGATGGAACAGCTTTGCGAGGTTTTAATTGTTATTTTTTTTTTCATAGACAACAAAAAACGACAGCTTTAAGCCTTGACGTAACATTTTTATTTTTGCATTTAATGAATACTTTATTTACAACAAAGGCACTACATAAATACAATTAACAAATAACAAATAAGAAAAGAAAAATAAATGTCAGTGCGCTCCCTCTACAGAAAATTGAAATGAACTAATATAATTCCTCGAGTTACAATGCATTACTTAAATGAACTTATTTATTAATTACTTTACTTAAATGAAGCCAAAATAAAGAAATGTTACAATTACAATGGTGTGGGCAGGGAAGGGGAAGAGAATAAGGTAATAAGCGAAATAATTCATTACATTAATTTCTCTATTTTGTATTTATAGATAATTTTATCAATAAAGTCCGGAAGTAACAATGAATCATTCTGGAGTTTTTTTTGTAAATGTAATAACGCAGAAACATGATAGTATAGCTTATTTTTTTACGAAGTGTAGTGGATGTGGTTGGAATACCAAACAGAAATTTCTCAGTGGTAAGACTGAACGTAGAATTGTGAGTTGTGTTAAACCAATGCAATACCTTCTGATAGAAGGACCGAGTGAACTGGCAATTTATAAAGCTGTGATCAATAGAGTCTGCTTCACCACAATAAATACAATTACCATCATCTTTGATATTAAATCGGTATAGTTCTTTTCTAGTTACGATGATTCTGTGAATAAATTTGAAATTAAATTCTCGTAGTTTATTTTCTTTACATGACCTCCGACCTGACAAAAATATCTCTTTCCACGTCGAGTTAATGGGATTTATTGACTTAGTCCAACGTGTAGGACCAGCCGGCAAATTAGTGTACATTTTATTAGTTAAGAGCCAATAAAATTGTTTTGATTTTATCTTAAAAAGATCTATACTCGTATTATCGTCAAGCGAAAAATTGGCTAAGTCAAAATTTAAATTCGCGTGATCTCCAAAAGAGAGTTTCGTATTCTTTGCTTTTGCTAGTAAATGATTGGATATGGCACTGGTTACTTGATAGAAATGAAGAAAGTTAGTCTTTTTCAAAGAATACTTAGATTTAAAATCCTCAAATGAAAGAAAATCGCCATTAATATCTAAAAGATGCATTATAGTTCTGATTCCTTTATTAAGCCATTCTTTGAACAAGAAAGGTTTCCCACCAATCAGTATGTCTTTGTTATTGAAGATAATCATATCACTGAAGTTGTTATAGTTTTAAAGGACCTTGAGTTCATTGAAGTAAAGATGTAACATTTTTTTTTTAATTGCTTGGTGCTTGGCAATCTCAAGTGAACGTGAGGTATTTCATTACAAAAAAAAATTGGCTGTCGTTTAACAAAATGAAGATTGGTCGTGAATGAGTTAGGGTGTTAAATAAACCTTCACCATGAAAAATAGTGAAATCAGTTAACAGATGAAGGAGCTTTATGAGTGTTTGACATTTAAAGACGTTTTTAACGTGAAACGACTAAAAACGGCAACTTACTGCAATTTCCAAAGAAGCATTCTATTGACCGCTTGTCAGGCCCAAGTCCCTGTTCCGCACAGGTTTTTCCATTTCTCTCTGGTTTAGGGTTGGTGCAAGTTCGTGACCGCTGCCGCACACCAATTCCACAAGTTTTAGAACATTCCGACCATTCACTCCATTCAGAATACCCTCCATCAATACCAGCTGTATATGTAGGAAACGCAAAATCCTATAAGTATCTTAATACTAATGGTAGGAGTTTTTCCACCTCGATTGCATTTCCTTTGTCCATACTACTACTAACACACAATTTCCAATTTATTTCATATTTTCACAACAGCAATTTCCACTCTTCCCTTTCCTTCCTCCCGTTCAAAACGCAAATGACCAAATGATTAACTATTAGCGAGAGAAGCTTGTGAAAGTGTACAGAACAAGGTCCGCCACGCACAAGTAAACAAGGAAGCAAGCAAGCAAGCAAGCAAGTAAAATTGTTATGAGGGTAACAATTGATAGTAAAAAAAAAAACAATGAACTCGTGGCCCTCAGAAAAGTATTAAAAAAAAAACAAAGAAAATAAAAAATAACTGAAATATAATAATGTTAAAAATGTAAAAATAGAATAAAATAAAAATATGTACAACATTAAATATTAAAAACATGAAATCAATTAATTTAGAATTTGAATTTGATTATTTAAAATCTGTTTAAAAAGAGAACGCTTAAAAAATTTAACACTTGAGCTCCATTCTAGGTCCACGCTTAGCGAGTTCCACTCTTTTTAAAATTGTCCTTACACTAAACGAAATTAAACAGTACTTTGGAATATGCTGGGAATCTAACTATAAAAACAAAAAACAAACAAACAACAATCAGACGATATAATATAAGCTGCACTTTAACTACCAGTACCTTCATCTCCCTTGAAGAGGTTCAGCAAAACTGTAAACAAATAATAATAGAAATCATACGTTTAGTTCAATGCTTGTCTTCCGTCAAATCGGAAATTATATTGTTGCCGGTCTTTCAGCCAATACTGCCACGCTCAGAATTTTTGACTTAAAAGTAGCATTATCATTGTAGCGAGTTCTTGCAGTGTTTGTTTTGGTAGTAACTGCGCGTTCATCCAGTAAAGCAGATTCAAAGCACG
This sequence comes from Oculina patagonica, assembly GCF_052425735.1. Taxonomy (NCBI): domain Eukaryota; kingdom Metazoa; phylum Cnidaria; class Anthozoa; order Scleractinia; family Oculinidae; genus Oculina; species Oculina patagonica. The sequence continues at coordinate 28,090,972 of NC_135762.1, forward strand.
TAGTTTGCATTTTAGATTTAGTATAAAGTAGGCAAAAGTAAAATTTAAAGTTAAACAAACTGGTAAGAAGTTTATCTAGCCATCCTTAAATTATGTGATTTAAATATATGATGGCTTATGCTTGTGGACTCTTGATTGCAAGGAATTGAAACAAACCAGGCTTTGCATAGCCACGATGGACTATTCATAGAGTGCGTGACCATGTTTTAAACGCTTTCAAGGGAATATAACGAGAAATAATGATTTACAGCTACTAAATGTAAGATATTCTGTGCTCAATTGCGCAACAAGTTTAACGAGAACAATCAAAATATTCTAACGATTGACAATGATCATATGGAAAGCTTCCAGTCCGTAATTAGACACGCCAGCCATACGGACTGGAAGCTTTCCATATGATCATTGTCAATAAATATTCACATCTGCCCCAGTTACATCCGATGCTTTCAATATTCCAACAGCGCTACCCGAAATGTCGTCACTGTAGTTTTAGTCACAGACAAACATGTTGTTTTTCGGTTGTTTTTAAAGATAAGCGAGTAACCAGTTTGAAAATTCTCAGGATAAAGTAGTAACGTCGATGGGAATCGACGTGACATCATGCATGCACGCGTTAGTAGAGTCTTTATACCCATTATTGTGAATAAAGTGTTGTGCACTTATGGTAAAAATGTACTGAGGTACAAAGAGCGTAGAGATAATTGTAAACTTCTCCTTGTCACGTCTTATTCATTTCATTACAACCTTTTTATGTCTTTTCTTGACAAACATAAAAGCTTAAATTTACTCTAAAGTAACAAACAACACTTACCCAATAAAACGAGTCTAGAACACCTTTTCTTCATAGCTGTACCACATTACGTTCGGTAAATCAAGCGGAGCTTACAAACAGGATTATAATGCGGCAATGTGCATGGAAGTAGTTGTTCCTCCATCTTTCCCGAGGGTTGTTACATGTATAAACTCTAATAATTGTCCCAGTTTCGCCCAATTGACTTTGCGGCCGTTTGTTATTGTTTTGAGCTCGTCATTCAAGACATTACACAACAACAAATGGGTGCAATGCCAAGGTGAAACAGAAATATGACCCCACGTGTGTAATTCTGTGATGCACTTAAATAACAATCACTGGAGTGTGTCATGCTAGGGCGGTTTTCGATTGAGTGTCGAAAAACCAAAACCAAAAATAATCACTCTAACCAATCATAGACAATCCAGTGAGCCAACCAAAACTCGAATCAAATACTTGTAGCTGGCACGAAGCGCGGGAAAACGTGCGTGAGCGAGTCGCGATTGGTTTTAGTTTAAGTTTTGATTGGCTGAAAAAGTGGTGCGAGTTTTTGAAACCAATCACTAAGCGTAGTAGTCGCAAAATCATAGCAAATGTGAATTACTTTCGACACTCAAGTGAAAACTGCTCTAGGAAGGTTTAATTTCATTGCTTTGGTTTAGGCCAGTTTTCAACGCATCATGGCAGTAACGTGTTTTACTTTGCTTCATGCAGTAGCTATCACATGATCATTGGTCGAGCGCAATCTAGTCAGACATGAAATGACGTCACATCACGCCACACTACTAGAGTTCACATCAAATTTGTGCTTTGATCGATATTCACTGCTGTTTTGTTTACGGAAAAATCGCCCATTTGACATTTTGATTTTGAAGCCGATTCTATAGTTGTGCATTCATGGCAAAGATTTGATGTGCTGCAGATGACTTAACCAAGCAGTGTTATTACTTCTCGTTGCCATCATTTGACAAATCACAAACTGTTCTGTTCCAAACACAAAATAACCCTTAAATCTCGAAGAAACAAAAAAAATTAAGCAAACAAACTTCAAAAGCTGAAAAGGTTTTTTAAACATATACTTTTTCCTGAATATCCTTCAGTAAATTAGATGAGCCCAGAAAAAAATGACTCCCCGGATTGTAAACAAAAGTTTGTTTACTTATTGATCCAATTCGATTATTTTTATGATACTGTACCCACCTGCCTTTTGGAAGAGCGGTGGGTCCTGTCTGAGTACAATAGTTTTGATCATTTCCCTTAACAGTTGGTAATATAATCCCCAATATCGAATATGCGAGGAATGAACTACTTGCTTTTATAGTACAGAAGGAAATGATGTCAACATTCTACTATGTTTACTGCAACCGCTTTCCAAAAGTTTGCTGTACTAACAAGTTGCAATATAATGCCATGGCCTCAATTATTTCTAAATTTAGCGTTTATGACTTTCGGTATCCACGAATTCAATATTCGCTTGTTGTAATTAAACCTTTATGGGCATAGTCCCTTAGGTCCGTTTTCGCTAGCGCGTCAAAAGCAATTCGCGTTTGCTTTGGTTTTCCTTTGCTTCGCTGAGTGACTGGTTAGTTCTTTATTATATTCGTACTATATATAATCTTTCTACATGTTTAAGTCTTTATTTGGAAGTTTTTGCTTGATTCTAGACCAGGGTCGTCACAGCGTATGGTGATAGAGGTTCCTCTCCAGAGTAGGGTGGTGGAAGTTCCTCTCTAGAGTAGGGTAGTGAAGTTTCATCTGTTGAGTAGGATGGTGGAGAAGTTTCTTCTCCAGAGTAGGGTAGTGGAGTTTCTTCTGTAGAGTAGGGTGGTGAAGTTTCTTCTGTAGAGTAGGGTGGTGGAGATTCTTCTTCAGAGTAAGATGGCGGAAGTGCCACTGTAAGTAGTTCAGGTGGACTCGCCGTTGGAACTGAACGCTCTCTCGTAATAATAGGCAAACGCACCCACCTGTGTGCTTGTGAATGCGATGTTCTTTGTGGGTTAACGACCTGCAACGTTTCTGAAATGGATCCTGACTGTTGTGGCGTGGCTGAATGAAGTTGTTGCACTAGTGCTTCGGAGTAACTTGGTAGATGCCTTCCTTCAGTTGATTCCCTCGATACCAATGATGTTGCTGCAGTTTGTCTTGGATTTTGCTTTTTGCGACATATGCAACACCAAAGCAGCCCCAAAGGCGGCGTCACAAGCATGGCGAGTATAAGGCATGTCATTACCAGGAGGCCTACTGAAAAAGAAAATAAAAGCAGCTTCTATTTGTTATGACTGGTAATATAATTATATTGGACTTGCGTGTGGACGTCTTGTCAACTGAAATGCTGTCAAAAGCCAGAGTGATTTGTTTCTTAGTTGCAAGGTATAACAATATCGGCCAGGCCCGTGGAGAGGGGGGATGAGGCGGGTGCGTCCATACCCCCTCCTCAATCACGAGCCTTGTATGTCCGCTCATTGTAAAAAAATATCAAAATAAATAAATTGAAATGGTATTTCTGGTCCTTTGGACTGAAGGTCCACCATTTGTAGATTCGAACAAAACGAGAAAAAGAGAAAGGCGGCAAACAGATCAAGTAACTTTGTCTGTAAAATGCCACGCATTTCGCTCTGAGCGAAGAACTTCCGGCGACCGAATATGCTTCTCAGCAAATCCCAGATTGAAATGAAAACATCTGAGGTAAGCTTAAATAAATTTCGATAAAACTTATGTTTATTTAAGACTTTCTATCAATGTTAAATCTTGGTGTAAATGAATACGTAAGGTAAATCTAGCTCGTCCCGCTCGAAACCTCGAGGCTTTTCGACTTGCAGATGTAATACTGTACTGCCGTCTTGAACTGCCGTAATTGTTAGCTAAATAAATTGTAAATCACGTTACAAGGTTCTGTTTCTAAAAAACGTTTTAAATTTAAAAATGTACCAGAATTATTGTCGTTGCTATCTTCACTTTTACCTGCCTTGTTTCCTAACAAACTATCTTCACAACGCACGAAATGCTGTCTCAGATAACCATTTTTCCCCAATTTCCTGGAGGAGGACAACAGCCACTCCCTTACGTTCTCGCGCCTGCGGCGTTTGAGATTTCGCGCCGGATGCGCTCATGCGCACCCCAATGCAAAATCCTGGATACGGGCCTGTAATCCTTAAGAAAGTCATTTACCTACATCTGTGAGATAAAGGAAGGAAAAACATGACTACCCTCATATATAGTTCACGATACTCTATACTGAGTACATTAATTCACCGAAGCTAGTGGACCAGAACATTATTTTTGGTAACCAAAGCGACAACGGAAGCCACGTTTTTACCTTCAGCTGCTTGAAGGTGAATAGTACTTTGCTAATTACCTCAAAATAAACCAATCAGAGCGCACAAAAAGCACTATAGGTGTTTTTCACTGTCACGCCGCGAAAATAAATCCAAAACTATTCAAACAAATTGTAGACAATTACTAGATTATCTATATGTACAAGTCTCAAGTCTGTACGGTTCTCTGTACTCTAGTCATCCGTCGAAATGTTCCGCACAAATTTAGAGAGCACAGTATGAAGAAGCCAGTTGGTGTCCAAGCCATTGGGCACCAACATGGCCGCGTGAAATCAATGAAAACATCTGGAATTCACACCTGCTTTAAAACTCTGTTAGTTTAGCCTAATAAACAAAAAAGCATTCACGTAAATACTTTTCGCCAAACCTCAACTGTTCAGATTGTTGAAAATTACAGGATGAGGGTATTTTTTTCAAGCATACGTGACAGCCTTCTGGCGGCAATCTTGATGTCCTGTGGGGCGGAACTCCAAATTCCGAATGCTCTATGGGAAAGACGGCGGGTGCTATCGAGCTAAAAACCTTCAACAATATATGTAATAAGGATGTCTAACAGCCAGTAAAGGATAAAAACTCAAAGGTCTTGCGATTTCTGATTTTAGAATTTCGATGACGTCACTTGAAAACCACGCATTCGCTTGTGTGGTGTATACTAAATATGGTGAACCTGTTTTGACTATTCAAATCTCTTTCTATTTTCTAGAAATTTGTAACTAGCTGCAACTGCCTGCAAACGAAAACATTTGTGGCTATTCTAAAGAGGTTTTAACGGATTTTTAAGCTGAGGAAAACAGTAATCAGAGGAAGGGTGCTAGTCAAAAACAAGATGAAAAGATGTTTTCAAGGGTAGATACTATCCTGCGTGGCCGGCGTTCATGTGCCATGACGCTATTGTTTTTATCGTTTTTTCGACGTTTTTGCTTGTTTACAAGCTAAAATGGTAGAATAGGGGTTATGTGGACAAGATTTGGAACCACATATTTGTAAACTCTCAAGGGACTTTTTTAATTTTTCAAGGGACTGTTTTAATTTCTCAAGGGATTACTTTCCGCTGTGGGTGATCACTTGCGATCTCGTGGAAAAAACGCGACTTGTCACATTTACAAACGTTATATAACAATTTTAAAAGTGACATGTCAGCTTTCTTATCTCAACGCACGTGTGTCTGAAAGGCGATCTATAAAAAGCGTCGCACAAACAATGGATTGCGTAACTAAAACACGAATAAATAATCACTAGCACTTACATCGTTTAAAAATTACAAACGTCAAAAATAAACCATACCAAAATACTCGCTCTTTTCAAAGATATTATTGAAGTTAAAACAAATGCAAGAGATGGGGGCTTCTTTTAGCTTAGGAGCGGTTAAAAATTAGGCCAAATTTGGTCGCTACATGCATCATCAGCCTAGGTCGTTAGGGACGAGACCTCGCGTTGAGCCGTTGACAGAAATGTTGCATGAATCGGCTTTACAACATGCGATCGTATCTACGCAGTTCGAGTGGAATTTCAGTCAAAGACAGCAAAATTCTTTCGTATTTCATCTTCAAATATAATTCGAAAGCATTCACTGTATATATGGCTTTTGTTTAATCCTGGGTCTTGATATCCGACCCTCGCAGAGCCTAGACAAAACGCAGCTTGAGTGTAACGACTTGTTTACGCCGCAATTATATGCGCAATGTTTTCTCCGACAGTAGTCGGAAATATCCGTATTTTTTTTCGTGCTTTTTCGTGGAGCAATCGTAACGATACGGCCTTGAACACATTGAACAGCGGTCTACCTATAACAATTCAAATATGGCGTCGCAAAAACAAAGCGTCGAACGCATATTTTGCTGTTTCATTTGCTAATTTCGCTGCCGTAATCGACTGCCTCGAAAGGTCCTTGGAATTTTAAAGTATAGAATTGTCAGATCTCGGTGAAATTTGCACTGTTTATTTGTGTAATGTTAAGGAATATGTGTATAAATACCCGGCGCGGACGAGCCATTTTTGACAAAATTAAATGGCTGCATTTCCTCCGCGAAGATAGGAAATTGTTAAACTAAACTACAAAGAAACTGTAATGATAAGTTCGAAGAACAATGCACAGGATAAACCTTCGACTCATACTTCACGCAGAAACGTCGATATCTCGAAGAGACTTTGATTTACGTCCAGATTCTGGACGCAAAAATCGTGATTGGTCAGAATTTATAGAATGTGTGAATTGATTGTTCTGATCGGTCAGATGTATGTCATTCAATCAATTAATTTGATTGCTGTGGTCTGTTCTCAACTTTCATTCAATGCAGATGAATCCAGTGACGAATGTTTTGAGGGATTTCTCTGAGAAGCGGTTGAATCTTTGAAAGAAATCGGCCGTTGTAAGATTTGGTATCAAACTACTGAATTTGCAAAGAATAACAAGTTATAGCAGCCGGTAAGCACTACACGCTGTGAGTTATAAAGTTGTTTGGGTCACGGCCGGTTGCAATCCGACGCCATAAACTCGAACACCGGAAACGCTGCTTGATTGAAATAAACGTTCTCTCAGTCTCAGAACGGCAACTTTTCGTAACAAATCCGCAGTTGAAAGGGTGCAAGGAAGATATATCTGACCTGATCTACCATGAAAAGGTTTTGTTTTGTCATATTTCTGACAAGAAGACAAGAAGAAAGGAAATTAGATAGGCAATTCAAGCGGCGAAGGGTTTTATTCCCCGCGAAAATCGGCACAGATCGGATTGAATAAGTTTGACAGCCAGACGTAACACAGAGGGCAAGCAGATGTCACGTACTTTTGGGGCGGTATAAAAAACAATAGCGTTATGGCAGGCCTTCCCCTCCCCCCTCCCCCTTCTCCGATTGCGCTTCGCGCTCTCTCCTCGCACTTCGCGCATCACGCTCGAACTCCCCTCCTCCTTCCCCTTTGAACGCCGGCCACGCAGGCTAGGTAGATACTGGCATTTCCAAACAACTAAAATATGTATTGTATTGATGTATAATATGATATTAATTTTCGAGTGTTTAAATTTCGCGCAGTGTTTTCTTCGCGCGTATTAAATTTTGCGATTAATTTAAAATCGCGAAAATTAGTACAATAGGGCATAATGGAAATCCAGGGGAAATTGATTTTGGTTCGAGTAAATGCGAGATTCGAGTTTAGTGAGGGTTCGAGTTATCAGGAGTCGACTGTAGTTGCATGAAAAGTAAATAATGTTGACCTATCGTGCATTGCACTCCACTTATGTATCAATTAATTCCAAGACCGCCCATCCCCCCCGGGCATACCCGGGCATTTGACTTGACGTTTACACCGTATAGTGGGGCATTATCATTACAACACTCAAAGGCGAATGAAGTGAGATTGTTACATTATTGGATGTTTATTTGGAAAAAAGATTGCAAAGGATGGTACTTCATCGAATTTCCATGAGGTTGCTGGAAGAGCTTTGATTTTAAATAAACACCCTCCCCGTTCATGGGGGCGTTCAACCAAAAAAATTATCAGTAAACATGTTTACTTTGACGATAAAAAAAATCAATTAAACCAACCGATAAGGCAGCTCTATGAGTTTTTAGGTTAAGGAAAAAATCCCACAAATGATGAGAAACGCTTACAGCAAATGCAACCTCTTGACTGCTTAGCAGGCCCAAGTCCCTTTTCCTCACAGGTTGTTCCATTTCCTTCTGGTTTCAGGTTGGTGCAAGTTCGTGACTGCTGCTGCACACTAGTTGCGCAAGAACATTCCGACCACTCACTCCATTCAGAATATCCTCCATCAATACCAGCTGTAGGGAATGCAAAAGAGTAATGTAGATTTAGCCAAACCTAAACGAGGAGCTCCATATTTGCATTTTTTGCTGGTTCTATACAGTTTGTGAAAATATTCCTATCGAAAATACTGTCATCGAAGAAATTAACCCTCCGATGTACAAGGTTGGGGGGGGGGGTAGGCTCTTACCGAAAGTACTCGTAAAAAAGCATTTAATGCTTAAAGCAGTGCTCGTTTTTTGCCAAAAAAGTGCTAAAATAATGCTAATTTTTTTAAAAAGTGTTCGTGGTTTACATAAAAATGCTCACTTTTTTCCGATTTTTTTAAGCAGAGTATTACATTTTTCAGATTTTCAGTAGCATTTTATCAGTAGCATCGAAAATCCAAAATAATGCTAGCAGTGCTTTTTGGGACAAAATGTAGAAAAAAATGCTTGCGAAGCAAAAAAATGCCAAAAAAGTGCTAGCACTTTCGGTAAGATCCTGGGGGAGGGGAGGGGGGTGGATGCCACCCCCATGAGGTTTTTTCGAAATTTGGAAAAGAAGATTTACTCTACAATGCTGAAACTTTCAGTAGTCCACGATATTTGACCAAAAAACGCCATTTTTAACATTTTTTTTTCTTTATTTGTGACCCTCCACGGGAAAACAGTGAAAAAGGTGAACGCACGGGCACGCCAAAATGGCACGCTAAACAATAGGCAGTGTGCAAAATGACACGCCGGCTTCCGAGCAGCGTGTCAGAAGGCACGCCTAATTAAAAAAATTTCTTTTGTTAGTATCGCACGATAAAAACAAAGGCACGTGTCTTATCGAACAATGTTCCGTGTCGAGCACTGTACTGTGCGAAATGGCACGCCAGCGTGTCAAATAGCACGCAATTCAAATGTGCAAAATGACACGCTAGCCGTGTCCAAGAGAAACGTTATACTTACCGTTCTCTCGTCTTGTAAAACTATCACACGTACAAGCTTTGCAAGGTCGGTTCTCAATAAGCGTAGTTGTAGCGGCAGCCGTATAAGCCGACTTTCGAAACAATCAAACATTGAATCGCAGATTTTCGACGAACCGCGGCCTTTTAATTGAGTATCAATTCAAAGTAAACGACAGAAAATCGGAGATAAAACCAGCTAAAGCTTACGTTAGAAACTAAAGCCAAATTTATTGTCACAAACGTTGTCGCTACGTTTCATCCGCCGACTGACCCGCCATGTTGACAAAATAGTCCTTGGTCCCAGTGTTTCGCGGCCGTGCATGGGCTGGTCAGGAAACGGGAAAATGACTACTCTTCCCGCCCAAGGCAGATAATCGGGACAGGATTATTAGACTGCGAGCATTCTCTCTTTTTCTTTTAAATCCGTGGAACGAACGCAAAAAAAGGGAGCGATCGAGCGTGTAGTTCGGGCGGCGAGCTTCTAGAAATAGCTAGCGATCGAGCGCGAAGTTTGAGCAGCGAGCTTCGCGATCGATTGTTCTTTAATTTTGCGTTCGTTTCAAAGATTAAAATTGATATTATAACGTTTCACATTTACCTTTTTCGCTCGCGGATTCTTTTTCCCCCGTCCACTAGCCCCAGAGTTTCCTAGATGAATATATTTTTCAACCGTCACATTTCGTAACTAATTTGAACGATTTCGGTCAAAGTTCCGTTTGAAAATAGGGTCAGTTCCATGAGCAAATTAGGATTTATAAAAAAGGAAAACAGGTTTCAAATCTTTCACCCTTTCAAAATCGACACGTGTTTATTGCGTCCCCACTTTGAGTCCCCCCAGTCAAGCAGCAACTATACATGCTTACATTTCAACACTATTTTATTTTCGCCTTATGCATAAGCCTCGTACGATCTGAAATTAGCTAACTGTTATGCCATTCATCGGGAAAGTACGTAAGTTATTCGAGCTTGTTTGTCTAAGTATGATAACAAAAAATTGAAAAGCATTTTTTTTTCTGTCTAGCATGTTTTCCTTTAGATAGCTTCGACCCGTCCGCGCCATAAGAAGTTAAGCGGATGTAAAAGTTACAAACGAAGGCTGGTTTGGGAAGCCTGTCTTATCGCACGCGTGCGTGCCATATCGCACGCGTGTCCTTTCGCACGCGTGTCATATCGCTCGTTAAGCGTGCCAAATAGCACACTTCTCTTAGATAAAAGATTTAGCGTGCGAAACAATATCAACCGTGCCATTCTTTGTTTTACTTATTAAATATGCGCATATCCGTGCGATGTGTGACACGCGTAGCGTGCCGTGCCATGACACGCGTGCCCGTGCGTTCACCTTTTTCACTGTTTTCCCGTGGAGGGTCACATTTTTTCAATGTTTTTGAAACAAAATCGTACAATTTGTTTATAGTTACATCTCATAAGCATTCTGGCTTGATTTTGCATCAACTTTCGTTATTTTCTGACTTTCTAAGAAAATGGTGAAATCCAAGATGGCGGATCCAAGATGGCGGCACTAATGACGTCATATAACGTCATATGACATCACAGCCAGCAAAAAGTATGTCTTCTTGTAGAGTAAGCTACGGGCTTTCTACACAGTGCAAAATAATTTCGCTGTGCCTTATACTGAACGAAAACCCTAGGGAGTAGGGCTTTCCACAAGTTGCTCGGCAACTTTTTTCATGATTCGAGCAACTTTTTCCCCTACAAGCAACTTTTTTCCTCTCGAGCAACTTTTTGCATTTTGAGCAATTTTGAGACCGAAGATCTCCGAAGATTATCCGAGTGTTGTTCAAAGGCAATACGAACGTTTCCGAAGATTTACGAAGTTTGCCGAAGACTTTCGAGGAACATCTGAAGACATTTCAACTTTCGGCTCATTTTGCATCAAAACATTACAAAACTCGTCAGCAAACATGACGTCATTGATATCTTCACGATTTTTCTCAGTTAAAGAAATCTTTGTTATTTAACAAATTTTCCCCTTAATATGTTATTTAGATACTTCTTTTGCTGTAAAATTACATAAAACTGCTTAGAAATCTCAATCTCAAAGGGAAATTAGCATATATTTAGAGAAATTCTCGTGATTAGAAGAATCGTTTTGGATTTTTTGGAGCAACTTTCGAGCAACTTTTATTGTCAGAAGCAACTTTTTTGGATTTTTGGAGCAACTTTTCAGCAACTTTTTGAGAAATTACGGGCAACTTTTTAGGAAATCTCGAGCAACTTGTGGAAAGCCCTACTAGGGAGGGGTTCCATCCACGGTGGGGGTATGAATTTGCTTGTACGTCCGAGGGTTAAACGCAACTACTCAAAAAAGGTCTACTAGCCGAAATAAATCGTCAACTCGAGTCGCAACAAGCAGCTATTTCAAAAAGAAATAGTGTTTCGTTTCCAGATTGCGGAAGGGTGAGAATAATGTAACACTAAGGAGAGATGGGTTTGTGGTTTACTTTAATTTGGAGAAGGTCCTAGTGTATGTTGAATTTGCCGAATTTATGCACGAGTGAAGAATGAAAAGAAGAACTTCTCATTTTACACCTACTGTCCATTTTATGTAAAGGAGACATAAACTACGTCCTGATGCAGTTTGGCTTTCAAGAGTTCAAGTAACACACAAATATTTCTCTTTATAGAAATAGCATGTGTCTTTCTCTCCAAATTAAGTTAAGTGAAAGAAGCTTGTCTTTATCGTTTTTACTCATCCAGTGAAAATTAAAATGATTGTTTTTATTTCTGCAGAACACTTTTTACTTAAAAATGGCACCTGATAGCATAACTTTGAATGTTACATGAATGGAAAAATAACTTACAGAAAATATTTAAATATATTCCTATCAATGTCGGGAATGGTTTATTTTTTAAAACAAACAATCCTAAAACAAATCAGTCCCATAAATAAAGTGTTTTGTGACTACTGATCTCTGATAAAATGCAAAACAACACTTTAATCGTAGATTAAATTATTACCTTTTGACAAAAAGCTTGAGGTATATACTTCTCTGAGTTGATCACATGCTCAAATCAAATAAATGCCAAATTCAAGACAAACCATAACCCCGGTCGACAACAACAGAGATAAGCACACTGTTTCGAAGCCATTTCTTCAAAATCAAATGCCTGTTGTCACTTTACAAAGACACGTAAACAACAAGGGCAAATTAATGTAAAAAAGCTACCATACACAGATTTTTAACCGGGATTTTTAATTAAGCAAAATTCAAGTTTAAAGAAAGTTTATGTTATATGTTATATATAGTCATACCAGGATTGTATTTTGGTCGATCCGCGCTGCACGCTCTCCCGGCAAATATAAAATTATCTCCACAGAATAAGAGCTAATAAGACACAGCCAAGTTGCTTCTGTTGTCAGTGTAACACTGATAATAACGATTTGCATTTTTGGCGATACTGTGGAGTTTCGATCAGACCGCGATGGCTTTGAATAATCCAAATAATGTTTATATCAATAATTTAATCTCAGAAATCTGCTCCAGCAGTTGCAACGGTAGTTAATGTTGAGCGTTACATCAACTAAGGAGACGAATTTAGTTCGACACGGCAGTTGCACACCTTGCTATACGATACTGTCCATACAAAATTTAAACTTTGAACAGAACTTGACTGTCTTCTTTTTCGTTCTCAACTTTCCGTGCAGACTCGAATGTTTTTGCGACGCACGTGACACTGATCACGCAATTCCGGGTACATCCACGCGAGAACCCACGCAATTTTGCGTGTATTCGCGCTGTTTGTGACGTCGACGATGCCGTGAATTTTCTTGTACAAATAGAATAGGGCAATTTCCCACATTTATACATTCCTCTGTTACATGAAGTGAAATTAACTTTGTAACTCGCCTGTAAATATGCACTTGCTCTTTGTAGTGCACTTAAGCTCTACCGTGCGAGCAAACTCGAGTCATCCCGTTTTTCTTTGCGCTTGCAAACACTGGTTGGTGGAAATTTACTTCCGTTTCAGAATAATATTAAACGCTACGAGAGCTTTCTCTAGTTTTCTTACAATACATCGCTTTAATCAAACTTAAAACAATTTCAGTCGTTAGATGTTTCTGTTTGGAACGAATCTCAATATTTTTGGTCATGCTGAGGAATAATATTATATTTCCGATATTTAAAGAACATGTTTTTACGAAATTAATTGCCATCGGTCATACGTATTTACTTTGTGGTTACGACCGTTCTTGTGATTGGATAGCAGCCACCCGTGCGAGCAAACACGACAAGTCATCCCGTTTTTGTTTGCGCTTTCAAACACTGATTGGTGGAAATTTACTTCCGTTTCAGAAAATCGCTAGAATGTTTACTTAACAATTAAACGCTACGAGAGCTTTCTCTAGTTTTCTTACAATACATCGCTTTTATCAAACTTAAAACCATTGCAGTCGCCAGATATTTCTGTTTGCAACGAATCTCAATATTTTTTTATCATGCTGAGGAATATCTTTCCGATATTTGAAGAACATGTTTTTACGAAATTAATTGCCATCGGTCAAACGTATTTACTTTGTGGTTACGACCGTTCTTCTGATTGGATAGTAGCCCCCACTGTGTAAATAGTTCACATCGAAGCCAAAATAATACCGTATCGTTTCTGAGGAAACGAAACAAAAACTCCGCTGCTAAAATCCTGTCATTACCCTAGACAGAAAAAGTATAGAATTTGAGCCTGCGATCCAATGAAAAATATTAGCTGGTCAGCGGTTGAATAAAAAGACATGTTATCTCGTTGAGCTCTAAACCTAAGCGCGCGATATGGTTATGTGAAACTGGTCAGCGGATATCTTGTTTTGACACCTGTCAATTGACCATAACATGGATGTCCAATATCAAATATGAAAGTGATGTGAGCTTCTGTTAACGTTAACGTTAACGTCCGGAGGGAAAAGAAGAGATGACATTTACCCCCCTCCCATTTAGGTTACCTTTGGATTCACGCCCCCCCTCCCTCTGAGTCTGTACGGGCTGGTGGGCTGGCATACGCTTACTTCATAAACATACTATTTTGTCAGTCAGTCACGGGGCAAGGATTATGCTGGTGCGTGTACAGAAAAAAATTGCTTTGCACATTTAAACAAGAATATAGCAATAAAGCGATTTAAATGGAGCTTTTTAAAACTTTATAAAAAATAATTCTTTCTCAGCTGTAGTTTTTAGTATATGAAGCCAAAGATAAAATCTCATGGCAACTTTTTTTTTTCGGATGATTTACGATTTCACCTTGGCAACCACACTGAGAACATAAAATAACTGTAAACTGTTTCAAGCAAGACATAATACAATCTATGCAACTTTACACAAGAAATGCATCATTAAATCTTAACATTAGGATCGATCACCCTTGAAAGCGATCGATGGAAATAGAACTTATATTCAGCAGACATGGCAAACATGTATTCAGCAGTAGAAGTGTAGAACACAAAATGTCTCTAAACTGTTCACCCAACAAATACATCATAAACTTTCTGTAATAGACATTTTTTCGCTTGGGCGGTTTGTTTTCCATTACAGACCACGTGATGTTCTCTAGAGAATTTTCCTTTTGTCCACATAAAATTTATTCATTCATTTACACGCGACTATTTAAAAATTTGAAAGCAAGAATTCTTAAGAGTATCATCACTTGGTCTGTAATGGGGCAAAAAAACGCCCAAGCGAAAAAGGTCTATTTGACCAATACAAAGACAAAACAAACAAGCAAACAAACACGAGACAACATTAGCTGCACTTGAATTACTCAGTACCTTCAACTCCTTTGAAGAGAGTCAGCAAAACTGAAAACAAATATGGAAATCATGCGTTTAGTTTTAAACTTGATTTGCCTTAAATCGGAGATTTTTACCCGGTCTTTCGAGCAATGATGCCGTGATCAGTTTTTGAGCAATAAGCGTTACACTGTCGCTTGACAGCAAAAAGTGTTAGTCGTGTTTGTTTCCGGGTAGCAACTGCGTGTTCAGTAAAGCAGATTCAAAGCACGTAGCTTACATATTAGATCGATTATAAAGTAGGCAAAAAGTAAATAAACATAGGCTGCTGAAAAAAATACACTTACTAATACGCCATCGCTTAAAAAAAAAACATTTAAAGCTAGACAAACTGAGAGAAAGATACCTAGCCATCTGTTTATGTGATTGTAATGATAGCTTGTGCTAGTGGACTCTTAATTGCAAAAAAATTCAAGGAACATAGAGGGGATTGAAACAAACGAGGCCATAGCCATGATTGGCTAGCGACGAGTGCGTGACCATCTTTTAGTCGCCTTCAAGGGAACTGAATGAGAAATAGTAATGTAGAGCTAGTTGTAAGATATTTTGTGCTAAATTATACGACAAGTTGACTGAGAAAAATCAAAATATTCCGTTGATTGGTAACGAGCATATGGAAAGCTAGCAGTCTTAAAACACGCCAACCATACGCAGCCAATCCAATCAATAATATTCAGAACTGTGCTAATTATAACATTCGCTCGTCGATACCTGATGAAATGCCGTACTTTGTGGCTAACTAGTCAACAGAAACCCTTTTTTATTCAGACGAGCAAGAAATCAATTTAAAAATGTGGTATTTTCATAATAAACGATCGAATAGTCAGCGATGTCCTTGACAAACGACATTGGCGTGACATCATGCATGCATGCACGCGATCGCATGTATTAAATCAACGCGAAAGTAGCAAACATCACCTACCTAAGAAAACGAGGCTAGAACAGCTTTTTGTCATAGTTGTACCGCATTTCGTTTGGTGAATCAAACAGAGCTGAGAAACAGAACACAGAATTATCGTGGCAATCGTGAGCGGAAGTAGTTCTAGTTCTGTCACGTACCTTTGCTAAGTATTTTCTCTCTGTCACATCTTTAGTACATGACGTCATACTTAGTGGTCGCGGTCGACTTTGCGGTCACTAGCCTTTCGATGACATAAGACTTGAAAAAAGTTTGTGACAGCCCTAAAATGTAAACATAGCTGATCCGAGGAAGCTTTGTCTGGTTATTGTTTATTACTTTATACATTCGTGTAGGAAACCGTGGTAGAAATTTCGAATTAAGAACAGGATGCTGGACGGCAGAATGAAAAGGATGCAAAGATTGCTGTTTACTTTTTGTTTTTTAACTCCCCCCCCCCCCCCCCCTTCCATACATTCTATTAAATGAAATCTGAGCGAAGTGAAGTGAATACTTTATTTACCCTCGGATTGTAGAGTAGCTTTTAACATAGCTAATATCTCCGAGCATTTCAACAGTACGGAGGCACAATGGGCAAAGATCAGACCACAACACCGGGAACTCCATGCCCTACTCTTTACGATAAGTGTGTGGGTTCTTTTACGTCCCCTGCTGACCATAACACTCAAGATGCAGGAGACGGGGCCTACGGTTTATCGTCCTTATCCGAGAAGACTAGAATATCTAACCATTTGCAGTTGTTATTGCAAAGACAGCATATTCTCCTCAGTTATTTTAAGACCCTGAGCGATGTTCTCACATTTTGCAAAGCAATTATCGGAGTGGTAGTCAGCGGATACCTCTAAGGCGCATGACCAGTTTCTTTCATTCTGAACTTGTCAAAACAATTTCAGCAATTCGCTGTTTTCACCGTTTCCATAATACATCTTGTTTACCCCCAAAATTTTTGCATAAGCATTGTTTTCAATTTCTCTTGGGATTTACAGTGACGTGCAATCGTCCCCAGAGAAATTGAAAACAATGCTTATGCAAACATTTTGGGGGGTTATTTAAATAAAACAAGATGTATTATGGGATCGTGAAAAAAACGAATAACAGCAACATGGCGGCTAGTGGGACAGTTTGGTCCTTTTCTTTAGCATTTAAAGAGGTTTTCTCAGTTGCGTCTCTAAAGCGAGAAATAGGTCTCCGGAAAAGTTCAAGTTGTCAACATGTCGTGTTTGTTGTAAAACCAATTCACGACAGAAATGGTAATGAAAACGTAGCGACCGAAATTTACTCGTTGTTCTATTGTTTTGAGGTTGTTTGTTTACTTGGTCGTTCTTCGTTTTACGTCATTGGTGAGCCTCACGTGCGTGAAAAATCGTGGTATATTTATTTGCATTTCAACGCTAAAACGTAACGCGAAATCACAAAATTTTGCGTTTTCATAACTACGTGACGACGAAGAAATTTTAGGATTAAAACAATGCGTTTACATTTTTAGTGAAGATAGTTCTGCCTCCTGCGTACAGCATTAGTTATTTTAAATTGTTTTGAATCATCGAGGCGTAAAACCTAACTATAGTCACATGGCTGAAATAGCAAACTAAAGTTATCCCTGCCTTCATTGATATTTAAATCTTTCTGAGAAAACAAAACTTTGGTTTGACGTCTTTCTCAGCAACGGCTTGATTGACTCGCACCGTTTCCAGGAACTGCTATGTCTTCAAAGAAAACTAACTGTGCCGACTTTCTTCTACTTCTAACAAACAAAACTTTAAAAGTGCAAACTTCATAGTTGTACTGAATATTTTTTTTAGTAAATCAAAGAAGCCTCGAAACGTAGATCGTGCCGATCGTACACGGAAGTTAGTTTACTTATTGATCTTGCTCGATAGTTTTACAACTTTGTAATTATTTAGAAAATTACTCTCATGAGCGCACATTGAACATCTAGTAAAAAAAAATACCTAGGCGGGGATCACCGAGTTGGTTATAATAATATGGGCGGCAGTAAAATAATAGCTATACTAAATACTTTACTCCAGGCCAACCGCTTCGTCCTAAAGTATGATATAGTTGACCAAGTTATATATATCGCGCTAGGATAATTTCTTTTCTAAGTCTTACTGCGTTTTGATCATTCAGTTCTTGTTTATATCCTTTTATAATATAGATAGGAGTCTACGCGCGCTCTGATTGGCTAAAAACCTATGTTTTATCAGAGTATAAAACATAGAAAAATCATGTTTTATTGTTTTTCGTCAGCTTTCCTCGAGTGCTTCGCGCGTCGTTGACTGTTCGTTGGCTATAACCACTCGTATCCAACAAGGGCGAATGGAATAATTGTTTTATTAAATTCCTTTTTAAGTATAAATCCACTGGACATTTCATTTTGATGTAAACGAAGTGAGGCGGGAAAAATTGTGGCGCGGTGTCCACTGCTTGAGTTGAATGAAACTTGAAAGGAAAGCGAGCGAGAGAGTTTTCTTTCAAAGATTTTCTTCGACAATCTCCTCTTAAATCGTCTATTCATGCTGGAACTTGATTGTGACAACAATTAAGGTTTACGGGAATATCTGAAGCAATAGCTTTTCTGGAAATTATACGCCTTGTTCAAGTCGAACGAAGCAAGGGACGGATGTCATCGAGACTACTAAGCTTATATTATGCTGAGACGAAATTGCACTCGGTGCAGTCGGTGAAGTTTATCGAAGTTCAAAAAGACAAGATCAAGATTAAAAGGTAACAAACTTACCTGAAATGCTTAGCCTTATTTTACGTCGAATACTGAATGAAATTGTGTCAGTTTTCTGGTCTTCCCGTAAACTATTTTCTGCTTTTCATCTTTGTTTACTCGCTCTTGTTGTACATATTTTTAATTAAACTTTTCACTCGCGGTGTCTAAAATCTATATCATAAAGCAAAGAAAGAAGCCTAAGCCATGTTTTATACTGTCATAAAACACTCCGGGCATTTGAGAACACTCGAGAAATGTAGAAAACATTCGCCTGCGGCTCATGTTTTCTACATTTCCCTCGTGTTCTCAAATGCCCGTCGTGTTTTATGACAGTATAAAACATGGCTTAGGCTTCTTTATTTGTTAAATAAACGAATGAAATGTTCATAAAGTGAATATTTCATTGAATCTGGTTTGTCTCTCTTCCAAAAAGTTCAATCCGTTTTCAGTCGTTAGCTTGACTTGTTCAGTTTCGACCGTCAACCTACGCTCCTTATTGGCTCCATAATATGTATATTTTTTTTACATTTCAACATAGATCTGACAAGTAAGGTCACCTCGAAATCGCCTAAAACAGCGTGAACATGGCCCCTTAAAATACACCACGCCATTTCAATGCTACTTAATGGAGTAAGGTGGCGGAGGCTCTTCTGCGGAGTATGGTGGTGGAAGATCTATTACAGGGTATTGTGGTGGCGGCTCTGCGGCAAGTGGAGGCGCTGTTGGTGATGGGCGTTCTCTGGTACTGGGCATGCATACTGCTTGAAATGGTGCCTGCGGATGCGATGTACTCTGAAGGCAAACGGTCAGCAGATCGTCTGGGTTGGCAGCTCCTGACTGTTGAGGGCAGACTACATGAACCGCTTGCACGGTCGCAAGTGTGTTTGTTGTTGTCGTTCCTGTGTGGCTTCGCGTCATCTCACTGATGCATGCACAGCATCCCCCGAAGAGGCACGCTATGACGCAGGCGCAGGCGCCCAAAATAACGAGTGCCAGGATGATATAGCCAATAATAACACCGACGAAGGAAGCTGAAAAGAAACAGAAGGCAAAGTTCTATTTGTTTCACATGATTGACATTTATTAAACATCGTTTTTTTATAAGACAACGTATTACTTAACATGCCTCCAAATATGTAACATTATATAACAACACCCCGCAGGTCGTCGCAACAGGATTGATGTGGAAGGAATTTTGGAAAACAAAATGATTCTTTCGCGCGCAGTTATAGTAGCTCGATACTGCATCTATACTACAGCCAAGGAAGGTGAAGCTTACTGCATAAAGAAGCGGCCGAACGTTTTGAAACGTGGGGGGGGCCATCGTACTCCAAGCGAAGCGCATACCACCCCCCCCCCCGGGGGGGGGCATTCCCCTACTCAAATTTCCCAAAATGTCTTTAACAGTATCTGGTGTGTCCGTAATCGTTTTGTGACAATGCATAACTAGGCAGTTCAGACGATCCTGCTTCATAGTGCTTTTTGGGTTGTTCTTAAAACGTCGGAAGGCAAAAAGTGTACGCTCTGAAGTCGCCGATGCCACAGCTAATGTCAAATACAATCTTAACAGATTGCGGACCTCTCCAAGTAGCGCTTTGGGGAAACGAGTTTCGTTGGAAGTCCTACGCCATATTACCCCGCCAAGCACGATCCTGATAAAACGATTTGTGTCTTGACAAACCAATTTTATGCTACGCTAGCGATGCTTTTGGCACTGTGGGGATGCTGAGCCCCCCAGATGTTTGTTTGTGGGGGGGGGGGCTACAGCCCCCTGCCCCCCGACCCGGCTCGGCTGCTCCGCCTCCTATGGCATGCAAACGTTCAAAATCTTGCTTAAAAGCAAATTATATGCAGAGTCATCTAGCGTTCGAGCATCCGTTAGCCTTTAGATGCTTAGAACTTAACAGAGCCATACCGTATTAACTCGATTACGCGCCGCGGCGCTTATCAAATTTTTCGCGCCTCAAGTGCGGCGCTTATTCGAGGGCGGCGCTTATTTTAAAATTTGGACCCACAAAGAATCTTATCTTTTACTGTAATTATACCTAATCGTACCTTTTTGGTACGCTTGGCGGCATATCAGGCGAGTTTGGTCGAGCCATGGTTCGTATTTTGGCGAGACGCAGTCGAGCCAAAATACCCATGGCGAGACCAAACGAGCCTGATATGCAGCCGAAGTGTACCAAAAAGGTACGATTAGGTATTTACCGTACCCAAATTCAGCCAAAAATCCGATTATATTTATCGCTCTGTTGAAGACATGCTTGCCAGGTACGTAAGACAAATTGTGTTGACCTGCTTGTATTAATACGTTTTTGGTCTTCAACACTTTAAACAAGTTCCTCTTCTTCCTTTGTGCCCACTTGTTTGTTTGGAGTTTCATTCTCTAAATTTCCAAATCCAAATTTAGCGAAAAATGTGAAAATTCCGACTCCGTTGTTTGAGTCTGAATGTCTCAGTACTCGTCAGCAAACATCGCGCAATTGGCGAGCGCGCTCAAGTTTAGTTTTGGCGGGAAAGTTTTTCTCCTTTTACGACCACTAAACACCAGCTAAATTTAAAATACGAGGTTCCGTTTTATTGGTAAAATCTTTTTTCAATTCATCGTACGGTAACACTACTTTACTTCAAAGTGACTGTGATATGGTGGCATATCAGGTCAGTGACTTGATATCGTAGGATATCAGGACAGTAGATCGCGCTTCTGATTGGCTACTTGCGAATTTGGGTACGGTAATTGAAAATAGCGTCTTTTGATTGTTAGTATTCGCCTCTTGCTCAAGAGAGAAGCGAGGCTTAATGGGCGAGCGGTACAACAATCACTTGGAACTGTAAAACATCGCTTTTGATGGAAAGAAATGTCCAAGTTTGTTTTAGAGTTGCTTTATAAGTGCTGTTATTGGTTAAACGGAATTTCTGGAATAAGCGCCGCATCGGGACTGCGGCGCTTATTCGGGCGGCGCTTATTAAGTTTTTTGTCCTAAATGCGGCGCTTATTCGAGGGCAGCGCTTTTTCGGGGGGGGGGGGCAAAGCATCCTTGTTTCCTCCAGTATTGCCCTTTTTGCTAACAATAGTTTGACCAATGTTTACAGACGGGGGGGGGGGGGGGCTTAATCGAGTACATACGGTAACTGAGTTTAAAATAATGACTGATAAATGAATAAAAAGCCGGGAATATAAATAGAAGACATCCAGCAGTGAAACATAATGTGGAATATTAAAAAAAACACAAATCAACAAACGGTACCTTCAACTCTTTGAAAAAGGGTCAGCAAAACTGTAAAGAGATATAAACCACATCCAAGTTAAATTCAAAATTAAAGTAGGTGTGCGTTAATTCGATCGGTTATTGGGCGTTTGCTGACAGATTGACAAAAGCGAGCGTTACCCCGCGGTTTCAGTTGACCTGCAACACTTTAAAAGTTCTATTTTTATTCGTTCTTGTTACCCTACACCTAGGCTTTTATAGATTGTGCTAGCATAATTTTTGGCATAATTGGAGCTAAAAAGCATAATTTGTGAAACGAGCACTGCCACGGCATAATTAGCAATTTTTAGCACTTTTTGGAGCATAAATTCATAAAATGTAGTAAATATGGTGTACTTTCTACAGAAATAAATGAAATTTAGGTAGTTTGTTCTTGCAATGCGTGTTTTAGCTATACAATTGTGATTGTTAAGTCGTTGGAGGCATTTTACAAACGGTTTAGAGATGCGAGCAGCTAATTTGGACAGCTGACGGCCGTAAACTGCCATAAACACAAATAATTTGGTGTCGTTATTGCGCACCTCTATGTATAGAATCTACGTCATTTTGTGAGCATAATTTCGGAAATCAGAAGCATAATTTGGGAATTCTGGCATAATTTTTGCATAATTTGGCAAAATTTTGAGCACTGCTAGTAGCATAATATGCCACTTTTAGGAGCACAATCTATAAAAGCCTACCTGCACCACTACTGTTATAAGGGCTAGGGGCATTGTTTTGTTCTTTGTCTAGTGTTATATTTGGTAAACTGAAGAGCCTTGCAAATGGTACAGGTCAACCCGCCGGTTTTGCGTCAGGGAGTGATCAGTTCGGCTATGGTTAAACCACGTTTCCTCCCTCTCTTTAAAAGAAAAACGCTTATCACCGATTTAGAGTCGACCCTTTAGACTACGCTTTTGCAGTGCAGGCGCTTTTGGTGGGCAAGCTTTTGTGTTCGAAAAACGCTAGTGAAAAAGTGCAAAAACGCTCATCTTCACTTTTTTGCCTGACTCCCGCTCTCATGTCCGTTTTTTCACCCGCTCTAGCCATCTTAACACGATGGAATGTTCATTGCTTGCTCATCCGAACTACCCCTGCCTGCAGGCTATTACGCATCCACCCGGTAAAACAGATTCACAGCTATGGGCCGGTTGTTTACATGTTTGATCGGATCCGCCGCGGCGGGAAAGTATTTAATTAGCAGATAGGCAATAAGGATGTAGGCGGCTAGAATAAACACATTAAAGGCTGCACAAATTGTTTCTGAGTTAAAAGGTCTGTGATTTCTTAACTACAAAAAAAATAGGAGAAGAAATAAGAACAAACGAGACCAAGATACAAAATGATCATGATGGGCGATTCACTTTTAAGGAACTGAAAAAAGTCAGAGATCGATTTGGCACGCCTACGACAAGTTTAACGAAGACAATCCATTATCCCTCGATATTCCAGCGTTTTCAAGCGATTCGAAAACGAATATATGGAAAACAAGCAGCCTCTTGAAAAATAAGCCCTAGAATATCATGCTAGCCGAGGCATATTCCTTAGGTCTAAATACGCAGTTCCTTTCAGCCCATTTAACTCAGCTCCGCGTCTACGCGATCCATGCAGTCAGCGTTATCTGAAACGCCTTGCTTTGTACAAAACCCAGAAACACGTATCAGATTAGCAATAACCCAGTTGAGACCTGGCCGTATTCCCAGGACAAACGATCGAATAGTCAACGATCGCGTTGGGAAAGAATTACGCGCGATAGCATGCGATTGCATAGTTGATCCGTTTACTCATCTATCTTTACCCATAACATTTGTACATGATTGAGGTAATCGCTACTTGCAGTGTTTTCCACTTATGGAAAATTTGTGATGAGGTGCAGATTACTTAATTAACCAGCAAAAAGTAAACGTTTGCCTCTCGTAGTCATCATACAGTTCATTATCTAGATCTGTTTGGTCAGTGCCAAGTACAAAATAGCTCTTAAATCTAGAGTGAATAACAAACAAAACTTACCCAGCAAAACGAAGTTCAAAGTGTTTTTGTTCATAGTTATAATGAATGTTCTTCGGTAAATCAAATGAGCAGGGAAGCAGAATTATCGCGACTGTCGTACAAGGAAGTTACTGGGTTAAGTTCTGTGCTAGCTAGTTGTGATCAGTTTGAATATTATATTGTTTTGAGACTTTTACCACCAAATCACCAGGGCGTGGCATACTCGGGAAGTTCTAATTAGGCCAAATTTAGATACCGCATTTTAAGTGGGTCGCATGTAATCCATGCCGCAGAGACGTCGCTGATATCACTGACTTGATTCGACTACATTTCAATACATCATGGATGTAACTTGTACTCCTTTGCTTTATTAAACTGTAACTGCAAATTTTAAGTTCCCGTTCCATATCATATATAAAGTTGGAATATATGTTGCTTCTTTTATTAATTTGTTTATATATTTTTAATTTTCATAAATGAAATACTTCTTACTTTCTTTTGTCGTCGACAAAAAGTTGCTTGCTTGCTTGATTGCTTGCTTGTCTAATGGTCTAACAAACTACACTACGTATACGACCGAGCTTACCTTTAACCATCTAGCTTGTATTTATTGTTGAACGGTTACATTAGTCTCTTCAGTTTTGCATTTTCTTAATAAACGACCTCTCTTTCACCAGGTTTAAGCTTAACCTCGTTCCCGATCATCGACTTTCATCGATTGGTTTCGCCCTGATAATATAAATTAGTATCACCCAACTAGTATGCTAATGCAAATCCTGCATTTTGATTGGTTACCGTAATAATTCGATTTAACGCCCTCCTTCCAATAAGCGCCCCCTTCCGAATAAGCGCCCCCCTTCGAATGTGTTTTTGTTAATAAGCGCCCCTATTCCAATAAGCGCCCCCATTCTAATAAGCGTCCCACTCTTATAAGCGCCCCTATTCTAATAAACGTCCCTATCGTGGATAACTTTCCCTACTGAAGTCATTGACGTCGAATAGATAAACTCATGAATACTTACTCTACCGTACAGGTATATATTTAATGAAAATGAATTTTTTAACAATGACACGAGCATAGGACAAAGAAAAATTCTGAGTCCCCAATGGGAATCGAACCCATGGCCTACCAGATACCGGTACTGCTAAAATGAACAATTCTTCTAAAAGTAACTGAACTTTCAACATTTGTTACTGTTACAGTATCTGTTATTGTTAGTTATTTTAATATTTGTTAAGTTTTGTTTTGAACATTTGGTTGTTTCTCAAAAAATAATAAAGCGCCCTGTCCCGAATAAGCGCCCTGTCTCGAATAAGCGCCCTCCCTTGAGGTGCCAAAAGTAAATAAGCGCCTCGGGCGGTAATTAAAATCGAATCATTACGGTACGCCACAAGAGGACTATTAGGGCCTGTTTATATGGAGGAGAGTTGTCCCTGGTAGGAGGTTAACCCTTTCCCCCGAGCTATCTTTTACCGAGCGTTTATATGAGAAAGTTGTCTCTGTTTACCGAGCCAAAACTTGGCCCTCTCGGTTCAAAAGACTGGCGAAAGTTATTTTGAAATATCTATTAAGGCTGCCTTTTTTAAAATCAGGAACGCTGAACATCGACGAACATCGACGAAGACCATTTTAGACAAATTTTCCGCCGACTTCGATGTTGTTTTGGCCGATTCTAGCATTTGCGCATGCTCCGTATGTGTCAACTTGTCCCTGGTAGGCGAGGCAAAAATAACCAAACTGTTTATATGGAAAAAAGTTGGCTCGCTCCCCAGGGTCACCCTACCATCAAAGCGAGTGACCCTCCACCCAGGGTCACCCTGCCCCCCGAGCCAACTTTGCAATTTCTCATATAAACAGTTCGCAGCTATTTATAAAAAAACGTATGAAAAGCTTTCTCGCCTGGGGTGGCTCGGTATGGAGGG
The DNA here is from genome assembly GCF_052425735.1 of Oculina patagonica. NCBI lineage: Eukaryota > Metazoa > Cnidaria > Anthozoa > Scleractinia > Oculinidae > Oculina > Oculina patagonica. The sequence goes on from NC_135762.1 coordinate 28,116,386, forward strand.
TAACCCTCCTACCATAAGGGCCTGTTTATATGGAAGAGAGTTGTCCCTGGTAGTAATAGTCATCGAGTAGCGAAATTCGACGGTTCTGAAAACCTACCAAAACAATGGCGACCGCTTTGCGTTTTGTGAAAAATTTTTAAAGGAGTTTTTAGATGTCTTTTTTATGAACAGTTTGGTTGGATTTTTTACCAACTTAACATCTGAATGAACGAATTTTCACAAGCTACGCATTTCGATAATGCTTAAAAACGTGACAGTTATGTGAATTTATGCAAATTTGGCGCAATAGAGCGTGACGCTTTCTTTCGTTTAGTTCCCAAATAAATCTTTTTTCAACTTGCATTTTCTAACTTTATTATTGCTTTTTCTGTCCGACTATAGCTAGTTGGGTGATACTAAAACAATAAGACCCTTCGCCCTAAAGGGCCACGGATCAATAGCCAATTCGGCTTCGCCTCATCGGCTATTGGCCGGGTCTAATTGTCAACTAGTAGTTGTCACAAGCGTTTGAGATTGCGTGTGCCTCTTATGGCTTCGAAATAATCTGATTATATTTTGGGTAAGACAAACCAGCAGTTTAACACATTCGATTAACAACACAACATTGTAGCAAAAATCCGTTTAGAAAACAATCCGGCGCTGTTTTGCCTTCCGTTCTCCTTAAATGTGCAAAATTCTTTTCAGGAGGGGCTCACGTTGCAGAGACGTGTTGCTATAGCGACATAATCATGATCTGTTAACCTAAGGGAACATGTTAAAGGGACAGTCGCAGGGACAACTTGTGTTGCACAAGTTAAAAAAAAAAAAATTGCCAGCACACACGGGGTCACGTGACATGACATGCAAGTCTATTACGGTTTACCAGAATCGGGGTCCGAAATTGGCACATTCTGCGTTTCCATGGGCACACCCGCTAAAGTGCATTCAACTGAAAGATACTTGTAATTTCACTGACGTAGTATTCAACTGTTAAGGTGTGTTGTGTTCTTATTAGGCAAGACCTTTCACTCTCGCAGTGCCTCTCTTAACCCAGGTATATATAAATTGGTACATGCAAATTTAATACTGGGGTTTGGCATAGCATCCCATCCAGGTAGGAGAAGAAGTACAGTAGAAACCCGGTAACTCGAACTTTGAAGGGAAACGAAAAACAGTTCGAGTTAGTGGGGTTTCGAGTTATCGGGGTCGATTGAATATTTAATTTGCCAAGTTAATAACTGATAGTTTACTGATTTTCAGCACTTCAGTATACTGAGTCAAGTGCAAATTGAACTTATCTTGTCAGGTACTCTAACAGGATATCATACATTCTTCTACGTGATCTGTTCGTTGCTCTATTCAATGGGCAATTGTGGCTAGTTGCAAGAACCGGGATTCGAGTTATCGGGGTAAATTTGACCCAAATTTTGTTCAAGGAAAATCAAATTTAGTTCAAGTTAGCAGGGTTTTCGAGTTATCCGAGTTCGAGTAGACCGAGTAAAGATGACTGAAAAGAGGGGTCAATTCCAAGGAAACTGGAAGTTAGTTCCAGTTAGCGGGGGTGTTCGGGTTATCCGAGTTCGAGTTACCGGGGTTCTACTGTACTTGTAGTCGCTTAACGTAAGCTCTGGCCTGAATGGCCACTTGGCCCAAACGGAAACTTACCTTACCTAAGTAAATTAAATTACATCTACTCTTTGATGAGTGTTGAAATGGACTCAAACCCTTTTTTTAAGGGAAACAGTATCCCCCGCCCCACCACTACGAAAAAAACCTCCGGTAATTAGTTAATGTATTCGCACCACAGTGGAATCCAACCTTTTGCCACATTATACAAGTTTTTTTAGCAAATAGGGAATTTGTGTGGCGTATGGTTTAATGTGGCTTTACACGAAGTGTGTTTTACTCTAGTCAATGGTAGTCTCCTTTGCAGCCGTTGTTTGGGCTCGTCACGCAACGCTGCCTGGGGACAAGCCTTGCGTGACGACCAAAATAACGGCTGCGAAGGAGACTAATCAATGGCAAGTGTCAATCTCTGATCTCAAATGTTGTTACCGTGAATTGAAATTTGTTTTTTTTTTGGCATCAAAAAGGATAACCGCTTTTACATGGGAATTCAGTTTCCCCCCTACTGTTATCCTCCCACTATTTTTTTATTATATATTAATTTTTTTCTTTTTTTTTAGTTGTAAATATTTGTTTTAAAAATCTTAATAAAAAATAACAAAATAAATAAATAAAATAATAAAAAAATAAGCAACGATAAACTCGCCAGAGAGATAAGAAAGGAGACGCATAATAAACAAACCTTCAATCCGGGCGAACCGGTGTCCTAGCAGATTTTGTCCCACCTGTCCAAATCCATTCTGGCTATCGAGCAACACCCGGACATCTTTGCAAATTTTAGGTCTAGCTAGAAGTCACAAAAAGTTGCTCGAAAATTGCTCGAAAGATGAAAAGTTGCCGAAAAGTTGCCGATTATCTTTGGGAGAAAGGCTTGCAATTGGAAAAATTTACTGAACGTGACGGAAACAAAGCTTAAAAAAAGTTTGATGGGGCGGGGCGGGGGGGGGGGGGGGAGGGGAGGCAGATCCGCAGATCAGAACTCTTCATGATGTTATCCGTCTCAAATTTTTCCAATCTTATACTGTCCCTTCTTCTCTACCTGCAGTTATGACCATCCAGACACTGTTTCTATCTACTTTAGCTGATATTTTTTTAATGGTTCTAATATCTTAGCTTGTCGTTACTATGATCTACGAACGGCACGTTACTACAGGGTATTTATTTACGCATTTCAATGCTAAAGACCCTACTGATTGGCTGGTAACGTTACCTGACTTTTCAAGATCTTTGTAAAGTGTATAATCGATGTGGATCTTTTTATCATTGTTTGTCTGGCTAAGGACTTAACTAAATAAAAATTTAAATGTTATTTTCAGAAACCCATAAGGGTTGAAACGTGTAACTCCCTATGATTCGCATTGTACAAAGCGTTTGCACATTCGTTTACACTTAGTACCATATTTGGAAAATCACGAGAAACATTTAACCAATCAAAATTACTATATTTGGATTGAATTCACAGCGCGCGCTAGCTCGCGCTCGATGGCGTAATCTTGTTTTTGAACAAGTTTGGTTGAATACAGTTAAATTTGGTTAAATTCTCCTGTTTCATCATCTTGAAGTAGTCTTGAAAACTTCGCTTCGATACACTTAATGTATTTCTTTAGTTTCTTTAAGAAATTTACGGCGTTTAGGTCGAAATTCAAGCAACTTACCGCAAAACCAAAAATTATGTTGCGTATGTCATTACGTGCATAAAGCATTCGCGCACAAATTCTTCGTGTTTTCAAATATGGTACTTAGCAAAATGAATATTCAAACGCTGTGCGTGCGCGTTACACGTTTCAACCCTTGTGGGTTTCTGTTATTTTCTAACAGTGACCCAGGGACGGGGGAGGGGGGGGGGGGAAGAAAGTCGGCACTTTTCTTTGAATACATAGCAGTGCTTGGAAACGGTGCGAGTCTATATCAATCAAGCCGTTGCTAAGAAAGACGTCAAACCAAAGTTTTGTTTTCTCAGAAAGATTTAAATATCAATGACTGTGTGCGTGTGAAATGCGAATAGTCGCGGTGTTTGCGTTTGATGTTTGACGCCGCTGAAATGTTTTTGGCATTTTCAGCCAGATTTCTCACCTAATGTCTCACGTCACTGACAATGTTTTGGCGGCGTGGAATAACAAGCGAAAAATTTGTCACGGTTGAAATTTAACAACCAAAAAATGGGAAACAATTGTTAGAACCATTGGAGTTATTTTTAATTAGTATAATTCACAAGCCTTACTTTTGCCAGACTGGTCACCGTTATCACTGTTTGTTGTTTTGATGTCCGGAAGACTTCAAAGGAGCAATCAAAATGCAAATAGCTATTGTGTTTTGTGCACGGTCAAGAACAAATCATGCGAACTAAACAATGAACTTTGTCAAGCTAATCAGTAAGCCCTTAGCAACCATTGGATAGCTACTGCGTAGTCTCGGTTGCCCGGTACCGCTATGATTACTTTTTGAGTCGTGTAACAAAGGAAGTTTCTCCCCCCCCCCCCCCCCCCCTGCAGTGACCGCATCTTTCCACCAATACTTTATGGACTCTCAGGGGGAGCGGACGGTTCGACTGGACCCTCGGTGGGTGCGGAGGATTCAGCTGGAGCACTGCTACTGGTCTGTTGCCATGGATACGATTGTCCTGGTGGTGGGTATTGTGGAGCTGACTCATCTCCAGGGTAGTGTGGTGGTGATTCTAATGGATACGGGTACGCTGGGGGTGGTACTTCTGGGTTCGTTGGGACTGGAGCATAACCCACTGGAGGGAGTGGGTTGAGGTTTAACGCCGGGGCAGAAGGTGCCTGACGGGAGGGGCGAGGGGAATGTTGAACCTCTCCAGGCCGGGTGGTACGAGATGCTGAAGTCGTGGCTGTCGTCATTGGAATTGCAACATCAGCATCGCTGTTTAACTTCTTCTTCCGCTTTACGACACACACGACACAGCAAACCAGTGAAATTACAAATGCCAAAGTAACAACGACTATAATTACAGTGTGAGAGCTCGAGCCTGAAAACAAATTAGAACGGACAAGCAAGTGAGCAGGATAACTTACTAGAAGTAGTCTCCTTTTCAGGTATTATTTCCTTCTTTAGACGGTGCTACTTTCCACTCGAAAACTTGTGAGACGACAATAGTAACAACTATATCCGCCTCACAATAAATTGGGATACTTCACTCCATCTTTCAGGAGGCGCGCTGGCCTAATTAGTTAGTTAGTGTACTGGGCTCTGAAAGGAGTCCTGGAAAGTTAAGAATTAACTCTTATAAAATTTTAAGTGCTGGAAAAAACCCAGAATTTCCTTCTGAGTGTTAGCCCAAGAAAGGAAATTAGGGTCCACACGAACTACCACCTTAATAACGAATTAACTATTCACGACCTGCTCCCGTCTGGCCAGTAGCTCAGTCGGCAGAGCAACGGTTATCTAATCCGGAGGTCGTGGGTTCAAATCCTACCGAGGAAAAAGAATTGTTCCCTGCTTTGTGTGGTTCCGGGTTAGTTTCCGTATAATGAGGCGAGTATAGCCGGCCCAATGAACCATGGGGCTCTGGACAACGCAAAAGGGTGCAACAACCACTAAAACCTTGTAAATTATCGTAAATCAATTCTTGCCTTAAGCATACCGTATTTATTGTTAAATTTTTCGCGATTCCAGTGCGGCGTTTATTCGAGGGCGGCGTTTATTTAAAATTCGATTTATTTCTTGCAAACAACAGCATGGTAACTGAACATTTGAACTTTGAAAACAGGAACATGTTGTAGTACTGGCCTCAAAAGTCATTTTTTCAATATCTTAAATCATTGTTACCATCAAGGAAAATAATTATTTTAGGCTTGCTCAAACTTGATATTTCACTGCATTTCCTTTTTGAGTCTATAATACGAATAAACGCCGCATCCTGATGCGGCGTTTATTAATATTTCCGCTCTTAAATGCGGCGTTTATTCGAGGGCGGCGTTTAATCGAATAAATACGGTATTACTTACAATCATTTCTTCGTGAATTACTAAACTAAGTACAGTAATGTATGTGCAAGTTTGCTCAAACTTGATATTTCACTGCGTTTGCTTTTTGAGTCTATAATACGAATAAACGCCGCATTGTGATGCGGCGTTTATTCGAGGGCGGCGTTTATTAATATTTCCGCTCTAAAATGCGGCGTTTATTCGAGGGCGGCGTTTAATCGAATAAATACGGTATGACTTACAATCATTTCTTCGTGAATTATTGAACTAACTACAGTAATGCATATACGTAGTCTATTGCTTCACGGTTAACATTTCTCACTTACTGGGTTTTTCCTCTGCTGTGAATGTTGCCTTGAACCCCCCGTAATTTGAATAATCCGAGTCTGACCTGAAGGCCACCAACATGTACCGACGGTTTGAGCGGATGTCATCTGGAGCTGTCAAGCCACAGAATCGTCCTTTACTTTCACTATTTAAGCCATTCCCATCTCTAACTTCCACATAATCCTTTGTACATCATTCACTCCACTGCAAGGCAAATCTGTCAAAGGTGAGTTTTACAATCTCCCCCTCTGGTACAGTGATAAGCCAATCACAGCTCGAGTCTGGCGGATACGTGGAGTCCTCCTTTGGACTTTGTAGAGTTCCCTGTGAGCCAGTTAACTTTAGGTCAGTTATTGTTGATGTTCCCTGCGAAACACACCTCCTTTGAACTGGCAGGTACCCCTACAGCTATATAGGGACAAATACATACTTGTCAATTCATGCAAAATAGTCAAACTGTTATGCACATGGTTCCCATGTTTTGCTGTGGTTTTTATTCTGGTTTATTAGCTATGACACAAGTCTGAATTGCGAAAGCGAAACGTGAGCAAATTATCGCCAGGTAGAGAGAAAAAAAGTTTTATGTGCATGATTTACTGTACGCGGTTTTCCTAATAAAAAGTTAAAAAAAACTTACTATATTTAAAGAGGAAGCCTCAGCAACTATTGCTGGTTTTCAGGCGGATTCTCAAAACAGGTCGAATTTGTAATTGAAAATGTTGGTTTTTCAGGAGGGAGGGAAACCGGAGAACCCGCTAGAACCAACAACAAAGTCAATCCACATAAGACGCCGGGTCTGGGAATCAAACCCGGGCCACATTGGTGGGAGGAGGGGGCAATCACCACTGCATCATCCCTGCTCCCCAACACGTGTAACAATGTCTCGTGTAAACATGATAGCTGTTATCCAATGGGGTAAACATTTCTGATGAGACACTCCGTAATACTTATATATTTTGTACCTGGAATTCTATTTCCGGACATTTACGATATCATGCATCATTTAATAACAAACATTTCTAGCTTACTAGTACTGGGTTTATCCTCCGCTATGAATGAAGCCTTAAATCCACTGTAAATGAAGTCTGTCTCAGTTGAGTCTGATCTGAAACGCAACTGCATGTACCGACCACTAGAAGTAATGTCATCTGGACGGTGAGCACAGAATTTCCCTTTACTCTCACTATAATTGTACTTCCCATCTAGAATCTCCACATAATCTGCTGTACATACACCCGACCAGGAGCTCCGTTGCAAATCAAATCTATCAAAGCTGAGTTTCACCGTCTTCCCCTCTGGTACAGTGATGAGCCAATCACAGCTCAGATCTGGAGGATAGACGGCGCCTCTTAGTGGACTTTGTAGAGTTCCATGTGAAGCAGTGATTTTCAGATTGTTATTGTTGACGTTCCCCGAGAAACATAACTGGTCGGAAGTGGCACCTATGGACACAAAAACAACATCATTACATTTCTTAAAAAAAAGCATTTATTAGCCAAATTTCTTGAGGGGGTGTTATCTTGTAAAGCTTTAATCCGCTAAATTTTGAACATCGATTCCGCTAAAATAATGCGATTTTGTGTCCAAGTTTTCAGCTAAAAGTAGACCAAACTGAATGACGATATATGACCTAGCGATAAATCATATCCTCCTTTGTGTTATAACAGAAACGAAACTCTCCTTTTCAAAAACTGCTGAAAGTTATTTGCTTCTAAGAAATAAAAATGTGAAATCCAAACTTCAAACCAATATGCTATCAGAACATCTTCTTTTTGAAAAGGGAATTTCAAAATTCGCTTCTGTCATAACACAAAAGACTACACAAAGTTAATGGCCATCGCGAATCAACGTCTGAAATTCTAAATTGGCGAAGAAAACTTGGACACAAAGTTGCAGGTTTTTCTGCCCAATTAGAGGCAGTATTCAGAGAGCTGCTTGGAACTGGCCATGTCAGACTCTTTCCCCAGGGGCACCTTTCAATCGCTCCAACTTTTCTATGCCGTTTTTTTCTCGAAGTCTCGAGTTTCCCTCGTCCCCACTCATTACCCCTGGGTTTCCGAGGATAGTGAGAATGACTTCATAAAACTTTCAACCTTGAATTTTAATTTTAATTTTTTTTTTAAACAGTCAAAAAGTGTACAAAATTAATGTCCAACTTTTTTCTAAGAACGATGATACATTTCTTTATTGTTGGTAAGAATCAAATAGCTACAAATACTGAAAACTCAGTGAAAAAGCCTACAGATATTGGGAGAACTGAGCATCTGAATAAATTCTCATGACAACATCTTAGCGGGGTAATTTGAAGGGAAAGTCACAACACTTGCTCATAACTGTATCAAATCAAAGATCTCTTCGAGATATCGACTTTTTTTGCATGAAGTTAGTATGAGTAAAAGGTTTATCCTGGGCATTGCTGTTCGAACATATCATGGAAGAATTCAAACCTCTTTCAGTTCAAGCATTTTTTTCATTTTCGCGGAGGAAATGCTGTATTTGTCAGTCGCGACGGCTGGGTGCTTTGCGACTCATATACTTTGGCTTGGTTAAAAATGGTAAACTTTGACGTTTGCCTTTAATCGAAATAGTTGTTTCCTTTCGAGTTAGAAAGATTTCTACTCGGCTTAATAAAGGTTACGCACGACAGAGTTACCTTTTGTCTCGTCACGCAATCTTAACCCCACATTGAGAAGTAAATTTTCGTTTGGATATTACCAAAAGCCGCTTCTCCTCGCGTTATTCTTTACCTTACGGATACACATGCCATTTCTAACGACTACATTTCCAGTAAAACAGTTGCTGTTTATTTTTCTAATGGCGATGCATTAACTTCTGAACAGAAGCAAAAAGGTTTAGCGTTTACTGCTTCCACCGGAAGTAATTTCGCAACAGGCTACAAAAACACTTGTAAATATCACTTAACACATTTAATGATGTTGCAATTCTACATTGTGCAATTCAGCAGAAATAATCAATTGTCACGAAATGAGTTCCCTTTGGTTAACTATTAGCAACGTTTTAGTGTGTGAAAGACTTGTACCAGTACAAATTTGCGTTGTTAATCGTTTTAGGTTAAATTAATATTAACGCCTAAAGACTTGTACCAGTACAAATTGCGTTCTTAATCGTTTTAAACTTCGCTGCCTTCGAACGCTGAACCCTTTACATTCTTAATTGGTTATGTGACGTAAGATTTGGGCTACTCACGTTTTTGATTGTTATATAACTTTTGTAAATTTTGACAAGTCACGTTTTTTCTACAAGAACGGAAGTGCTGAAGCACAACTATAGAGTGACACTTTACAAGTCATGCGCTTTGATCACCCACAGCGGAAAGTATTCCCTTGAGAAATTAAAACAGTCCCTTGAGAGTTATCAAGAATGTGGTTCCTTCCGGTTCCAGATTACCCCAAATAACTGCTATTCTCCTTCTTTTTGCTTGTAAACAAGCAAAAAAAGTCGAAAAAAAGACCAACCAACCAACCAACTAACCAAACAAACAAACAACAAAAACATTTAAGTGTGATTTCAGAGGCGGTATTCAGAGAGCTGCTTGGGAATGGCCCTGTAAGACGGTTTCCCCAGGGGCACCTTTCAATGGCAACAACTTTTCTATGCCGAGTCTCGAGTTTCCCTCGCCCCCACTAATTGCCACTGGGTTTCCGAGGATGGTGGGAATGACTTCATAGAACTTCAAAAATAATAAGCCACCTTGAATTGTAATTTTTTTAAACAGTCAAAAAGTGTGCAAAAATTTGTTATCCAACTTTTTTTCCATGATACATTCTTTGTTGTTGGTAAGGATCAAATAACTACAATACTGTAGCAAAATTTTTCTTCTTAAAACCGAAAACTCGGCGAAAAAGCTGCAGATATTGGACGAACTGAGCATCTGAATAAATTCTCACGACAACATCTTAGCTGGGTAATTTGAAGGGAAAGTCACAACACTTGCTCATAACTGTACCACAAAAGACCAATCAACCAACCAAACAAACAAACAACAAAAACATTTAAGTGTGATTTGTTTAAAGCTTTGACGTTTGATTGGTTAAGGGACCACTATGGCACTGCAAATAACTACTTCTACAAATAACGAACGAAGTGTCCTGAGTATCCAACTTTGCGAAGACAGAGTAGTCTGTTGTGGAGGCATCACGCTCTCCACCACATTACCAAATGAACAAAAAATGTGATCAGTGACTAATACTTACTTTCGGGATCTACAGCTTCAAAACGTGCCTTGAATCCTCTATTCTCTAGTTGACCGTCTGAGATGGATTGAAAAATAACCGTCATGTACCTTCCGGTAGAATAAACATCTGATGGGCCCATTGATAGGAAGTTTCCACAATAAAGGGCAAGCTCTTTGCTTTCCGGGACCTGTCCATCGTGTATCTGCACATAATCTTTACTCGTTTTTGTACTACGTTTACAATCTTCAGGGTCTAGGTTAAGTTCAAAGTTTTCAAACCTCAGTTTAACTACGTTGCCTGCAGGAACAGAGATTGTCCAAATGCACCTGACATCATCTGGGTAATAATAGGGGAAATTAGGGCTTAAGAATGTACCAGAAGAACCACTGAGCCTACGGACCTTATTTCTCCCATCCGATGAACGACATATTCCAGAGGCTTCCTCTGTAAAGAACAAATATTAAACATCACATAGTGAAGCTACCAGCCCATGTGCGCGTGTCAGTTGCAACAACATGCTGGGAAAAAAGAATCTGAGGCTTCAAGGCAGTGCAAAGGGTACCCCCGCCCTCCCCTCCCTAAGACGATTCCATTAATAAAATTAAGAAAAATATACCACCCTTGCCCCAACAACCCTCCATTTCCAACCTCATAAAATAATAATTATTAAATTTCGGAATTCAACTCTCACTTATTCGGGACCATACTAGCAAAATGGGGATTATCACTTGGAGAATATCAAATGTTATTAAAAACTAGCAATGGTATATTGCAATTTCTGAGTTTTGATTGGTTAACAGGCAATGGTATATGAGCTCATATACCATTGACGACAAATTTGGCGGCCGATACGCGTCAACGAAAATATCTGGGAGCTCAAATATTGCAATTCTTTGGGCGTTTTTAACAAAACAATTCTTCCACTTGCGCTTGTTGGATATGGGATCGTTATAGCCAACTTGGCGCTACGCGCCTTTTGGCTATCTACCATCTCATATCCAATGCGCGCTCGTGGAATAATTGTTAAATATTCCTCGGTTTTCTTGAGCCAAGGGTATTATCCTCCAATATACCAGCAAGCAAGCAAGGGGTTCATTTATTTTATTACCTTCTGATTTTTTTTTCTACAACGCGCTTTATGGCAGTAAAGAGGAAAAAGAAAACTACAGTGATAATTACGGTGTGGGCTGCGGTTGAAATAAATGCAAGTTGATTGGTTAATTTGTCTTTTAAGAACTTTCGGCGGATATCAAATTGGGTGCGGTGCATTATCTGATACCTGTCGTCCAGCTTTGTATCACTTGATATGTTTTATGCAACGAAAGCGCAAGGAAATTAAACGGTGGGTTACAACAAATGATATTTCTCGGTTTTGGCTGGGTCTCATAACATGTTCAGACCAATTGCGCGAGAAATGATGGATTATAACTGGCAATATTCTCCTAGTTTGGTGATTACACCTGATAAATAACGGGTATTAGTAGAAACTCAACCGTGTTCTAATGAAAATCCGCGAATCTGATTGGTTTTCCCACTGTTTTCTATTTAACAATTAGACTACGAGCCCGAGTTTTCTATTTTAACAATAGAGTGTTTCTGTCGAGGAACTATCGGCTGATAGTTGCCCCGCGGAAATTTGATGTTCTTAAAACAAATATTCGCTTCGAGGGCAAATATGCTAGTTTTAAGAACATCAAATTTCCAAGGGGCAACTATCAGACCGATAGTTCCGAGACAGAAACACTCTATTGTCTTTATTGTTCACCACTAAATTTTCTTCCGGCCGCGCGCACATACAAAAACAAGCATCGTGAATTACTTTTACTTTTGAGGATAAAAAACTCAATTGAAAGCTGAAATTTAACAAACGAAACAAAACCAGACGAGAAACCCACTAAATGCAGTGAATTTGGTTGGGTTTTTTTGTCTGCAGGCAGCTTGTTTACAAAAAACAGTCACGGGCGGGCACTATCGATCCGGGCATTTTTCACGGGAGGGCACTATGGGCTGATAGTGCCCTCCGGCGGACGGGCACTATTGCGTCACGTGTTCAATTTAAACCAATCAGAATCAGAGAAAATTTAGTGGTGAACTATAACGGCGAATAGAAAACAGTGGGAGAACCAATCAGATTCACGAATTTCCAATAGAACACAGCTGAGTTTCTACTAATCGCTGAAAGAAAATGATCGCGCGCTCGTTGCTCATTTAAAGATTAGTTTTTCTTCATTTTTGGCTTATAAGAACCTAAAATTGTAGGTTTTTGGACTGCAGTCCTGTAAGAGTTAAATTTCTACTAAAACAATTAGACTATTCGCCCTCGTTTTCTATGAGCTAGCGATAGTCAACTCGCTCATAGAAAACTCCGGGCTCGTAGTCTAATTGTTAAATAACAGAAATAGCAGCTGGGGTGTATAATCTATTACAGCACTGTACCTTCTTTAACGGCTGAAAAGCTCAAGCTAAACCCTTTGTAAGTATAATAGTCGTCTGTACGAAAGTTGACATATAGGTACCGGCCAGTGGAATAAATAACTTCTGGAGTTGTTGAACCACAGTATGATCCAAGAAGGCTTGACCCCGTGCTGTTACCATCATAAAACCTAAGCTCATCATCACATTCCACCGCAAAGTCACTGAATGTCACCTTCACGTACTACATGTTTGTAGCCACCAGATAAAAGGCCATTGTCAACTTCAAGCAGCCAGTTGCAATTCAAGCCATTGTCAGGATTTGAGGGATAGTAGGGGCTGGTAAGAGTTTTTTCGTAGGATGCAGCATTAACCACCAATCTGTTATACGGACAAACTAAAAGGTAATTAAAAATGTGTAAAAAAAGTTAATTATCGACATTAAACAATACTGAAAACAGCAAACTAACAAAAAACACCTGGGAAAAAGGGGTGGATCTCTTTCCTTGGACAGGACATTCAGTTTTGTAAAAAATTACTGTCAGTTTTAGTGATTTAAAACGTAATACAATCGGTAACGTAAAGTCAGTTAACTTGAAAAAGTCAGGCTGAACGACTTTTTTTAAGTTCTGAACTTGTGGCCTGTAAAAAGAGCTGATATAAACAATAACAGTTCCCCCTTTTCTGCAACAGCAATTACAACAACAACGTACTAATTATACTTACATATTTAAAATATTACAAAAACTTAAGACGCAGTACTATCACTAACTATGCTTACAATATGTACGAAATTTATGTTTTAACAGACTACTACAGCTACGATTTCCAATTTACTTCATATCTTCACCTGAGTTAATGTTTTAGGTGCATACGGCCAGTGAATGAGCCGGAGTGCTTCGCCAAGTTTTAATGCTTTTTACTGAAAAGCAGAAAAATCCCTGTAACAGTACGTCTTCATTTTATTTTATTTAATGGCCGTTGATTGTAAAAGAACATTTGTCACTTACTTGCTTCATTTTCAGCTGTGAATGTAGCTTTAAATCCCTCGCTAGATCCACCCAAAAAATAGACTGATTTAAAACGCACCAACATGTATTGACCACTTGAGCGAACTGGGTGCTTTGGAGTATCGTCGAAGTAAAACCCACAAAATTTTCCTATACTCTTACTGTAAGTGTTATTTCCATCAAAAACCTCCACATATTCTGCGATACAGTGTGACGGCAGAACAAATCTGTCAAAGGTTAGTTTTACAATGTTTCCCTCTGGAACAGTGATCAGCCAATTACATAGCAAACTATGGTACGAATAGTCACTCTGTGGACTTTGGAAAGTTCTATTTAACCCAGTTAATCTCAGGTTGTTATTGTTGATGTTTCCTGGGAGACACAACTCTTTGGTTCTGCCAGCTGTAAATAAATACACGTGTTATAAATTAGACCTTTTAATTCCATTGTTATTCTGTAGATGTTGTAGTACTGTTGGCCTGTTCCTCCCCGTTCAGTTAGCTGGGGAGCTGCCTTGTCCAAACCCCTTTGCAAACCAAATGCCTGGAATAGGCTGTACTGTGTGGAACTTAATGGATATAAAAAACTGACAAAAGATTGACAAAATTTGCAAGGCTACTTATCTTGAGATCATTAATGACTAAATTTAAATCTTTATCAGAAGTTGTTAAACAGTTTTAAAAAAAATAAGTTAACTCTCGGATGTACAAGGGGGGGGGGGGGGGGGGTTCCCCATAAGGTTTTTGGAAATTTTGAAAAGAGGATTTACTCTACAATGCTGAAACTTTCAGTAGCTGTTAATCCATATCCCTTGCGGAAATTTTGATATGTCAATCATGGGCCATGATATTTTAAACAGAATTGTACGATTTGATTATTTTCACATTGGCTGAAATGGAATATAGTGGGGTAAATTCTGAAGATCAAACAGATATAGCAGAAATGCTAAACTCCTTTTTCACAGAAGTTGGGCCAAGCCTTAGTGGAGACGTAACAGAAGTTGATAAATCCTTCGACGAATTTCTTACCGCAACTGATAAAAATTTTGTTTTTGAAAAAACGACACCTACACGTGTTTTTGCACTACTATCAAAGCTTTGTAGGTCAAAGGCAACAGGATTAGATAATATTTCAGCGAAACTTCTAAGGGAATGTCCTGATTTACTGGCGGAATCTCTCACTCATATATTTAATCAATCCCTAAAGACGGGTATCTTTCCCGATGAGTGGAAATCTACCAGAGTCACTCCATTGTATAAAAATTCTGGGAAGCGTTCTGATCCGACGAATTATCGGCCAATATCAGTAATTCCAGTTGTGGCCAAAGTCTTTGAACGGATAATTTACGATCAACTTTATCATTATTTAACGAAAAACAACTTTCTCTCGTGCCATCAATCTGGTTTTCGATCTCTGCATTCCACGCTCACCGCACTTATCGAAGCTACAGATAGCTGGGCCTTGGATATAGACCGTGGTCTTGTTAATGCCGTAGTCTTTTTAGATCTCAAAAAGGCATTTGATACAGTAGATCACGATATTTTGTTGCGAAAATTGCAATACTATGGGATTTGTTGGACCAGTCATCAATGGTTTGCTTCTTATTTAGATAATCAAACACAGATTTGTCATATTAATTCTTGTAAGTCAACTCCGAAATGTCTAAGATGTGGTGTTCCCCAGGGAACAATTTTGGGACCTCTTCTGTTTTTGATATATATTAATGACTTACCACACTGTCTGACATATTCGGAACCCAGAATGTACGCAGATGATACTAGCCTAACACTTGCTAGCACTGACATTGAGCATATAAATTATCGCCTTAATCACGACCTGAGAAATGTGTACGAATGGCTGTCTGCTAACAAGCTTACTCTAAATATGACGAAAACTGAGTTTATGCTTATTGCATCAAGGCAAAAGTTATCACAATTTACGGAAAGTCCCTCTCTTACTATAAATGAGAACGCAATAGAACAAGTAACCTCCGCTAAATCCCTCGGAGTTTATGTTGATCAAAATATAAACTGGGAGTGTCATATTGAAAACATTTCTAAGAAGATAGCTTGTGCCATTGGTGCAATTAAACGAATTCGGCATCTCACTCCATTTAATATTTTAATCAAAGTTTATAATAGCCTTATTTAACCACAATTTGATTATTGCAACGCAGTGTGGGGAAGCTGTAACAAGGGCCTTGCTGAAAAACTGCAAAGGCTTCAAAACCGCGCAGCTCGTACCCTAATGTCTGCGAGCTATGATAGTAATTTAGATGATTTGTTCCGGACACTGGGGTGGCGAAGACTCTATTATCAAAGATTGGAACAGAAGTCTATCCTAATGTATAAAACATTACATGGTATGACTCCTGATTATCTGAGATCAAGATTCGTGTATCGTGACGATGTTAATGCTTATCGTTTAAGGAATACCGAAAACAAATTAGTTCTTCCACAACCTCGAACTGACTATCTCAAGAAAAGTTTTTCGTACAGCGGAGCTCAGTTGTGGAACAACTTACCTGTAGACCTAAGACAAGCATCTTCACTGGCCGATTTCAAATCTAAATTAAGTCGGCACAGTTTAAAGTAATATCTAAATTTTAAGTAAATTTTAGACACGGCCTCCATGAAAAGCAGACTTTTCTTTTGTTATTTTGAATTTGTTGTTATTAAATTTTTGTAGTTAGTTAGATAGGTAGATAGTCCAGTAACTTAATTGACTGATGGAAAAACCGTGTATAAATAAAGTTATCTTATCTTATCTTATGTTATCACATTGGCGCGATCCATAAGCATTCTGGCTTGATCTTGCATCAGTTTCTGTTATTTTCTGACTTTCTAAGAAAATGGTGAAATCCAGGATGGCGTATCCAAGATATCGATGTCACAACTAACAAAAATTATGTCATCTTGTAGAGTATGCTACGGGATTTCTACTTAGTGCAAAATAATTTTGCTGTGCCTTAAAAGAACATGTGAAGCATTCCATCCACCCCCACCCCCCCCCCCCCTCCGCTCCCTTGTACAATGGTGGGGGTATGTATTCGCTTGTACATCCGAGGGTTAAGGTTAAGGTTACATCCGTCAGGCTAACCAAAGTGCTTAGGCTAACCGGAGAGCGTTTCAGGCTTTACTACCAATTTAAGTGCATCTTAATGCACTCTGGTTGCCCTGAATATATAGCACTCTAGTTAGCCTGTTCGCAGTTAGCTCTCATTAATTGCAATGGGTTTTGCTTGTTTTGGTAGTTTGTTTTGTTTTGCTTGTTTCAGCCATTTTGTTATTTTTCCTAGCCTCCAGGTGGCTCGGGAAAATACTATGCAACTCACAAGATATTTGCGCATATAAGATGTTAAACCATCAAATAAGGCCCCGTATATATCCAGAGGTCTAAAATATAATAAAATGTCAAAATTGACCAGAATAAGCAATTTATGCCCTAAACTTCCCAGCTTGAATACTGTTTTATTCTGTAGCAATTAAAGCTTTGCACAAATAATCAGATAGATTGAATATAACCTCTGGACCTTTATATGCCAAGAAACTTGACAACCACTAATTTATCACCACAAAAAAGGTAGGCTGCGAGATAATAAAAGATATACATGTATTTGTTATATTCATACCAATTCAACTTACTAATGTTCTGTGCAAAACTATTTCTTGGTACCCAGGAAACCAATATTAGACCTTTAAGATAAGAAACAAATAAATGTAAAGTAATTTGTCAGCATGAATTATAATTCATTAACAAGATTGCAATTTAACATAATAAAAATTAGTAACTCTACTCACTAAAAATCAAATGGATCTAAATGTAACATTCCACAAACTGATAATAAAAAGAATTAAAAATGAAAAGTAATATTTTTACAGAAATTACTGAGTTCACTTTGTTTTTATACATTATCAAAACAACACGTGTGACAGCTAATCCCTGTGGTGTAAACACAATCTTGTCCTGGCGAGGTTTGTATTACAATGGCGTCTTTTGTTCATAGTCAATAGACAGAGCAGAATATTGAACTTGATTGTCTCTGCTCTGATAATGTTTTTATTTCTTCACAGTACGTTAATTACAACACTTTTCAGGGTTGTGTTTTTTTGTAAGAGATTAGGTTTAAAATATAAGATATTGATGATATTGAAACCGTGCATGAGACAGGCCAACTAATTATAATTGCAATTAAGAAATCTTAAATTGAGACAAGAGGCCAATAGCATTAAATTTATTAGCGTCCAAAATGGCATTTACAATATTATAATTAAAAGTTAAAGCCGCTAAGTTAACAGTTTTGATTTTTTTTTTCACTGTTCCGGGAAAGCACAGCTACGCAACATAAAATAAAACTAACTTAAATCTACCTTCCAAACTAATTCAAGCTTTAACACTTCAATTTCAACAAGAGCTCTTAGAGCTTACAACTGCGCTGGTCTCGTGAGCACTTTAGGGGAGCCATGTGGGGGGAACAAAAAATGCACCCCCCCCCTGCCCTTATCCCCTTTACCTGCGTCGAACAATGTTGCGACTGACAAACAAGATGGTAAGAAAACACCTTGCGTGACATTTCATGGTTGACTAGTTCCATCCGAAATTAAACATTTTTCTTTTATGCTAATGGTGGCCAAATTTAATTCCCACGATCCTGATCCGTGAAACAAAAAAATCTTTTAAATCAGCATCCAGTGTTGTCTTGAATTTCCGTTTAAAGATTGAATAACTCACTCCGAAAATGGAATATTTTACTAGTGAAGTAAGCCTTACATGTTTGTCTCAGTGGGTTTCCTTCAGATTTCAGAAATCTTCTAGATGACACAGCTTCAAAAATACATAACGCTAAAAAGTCGAATATTTCACACTTAACATGCTAGTTTAAGACCAAAGGATTTGTTTGGTTTCCATTTGTAGCAGATTTAAAGCTTTCAAAACATTGCGTGATTCTTGCCTATCGTCATCAAAGCCTTGTGAAAATGAAACTTGCCAACGCCAGCACATTCCAGGACACAAACGTAATGTAAATAAATGTAAATTCTTGCCCGCTAACTCGTATTTTTCTTTCAAAGCATGAAATTTTAGTATTTTCTTTGATTCAAACACTTCAAAATACTTCACGCTGAATTTTTGAAGTAAAGACCAAAGGATTCGCAAAGATTTGAAAGGTAGCTGATAATAGCTTTGAAAAATTACGTGACGCGAGGTCTAGCCGATCGAAAGTGAAACTTGTCATGTCAGCACATTCTTTTAAACCAACGTAATTGTATTTATTCACAGATTCTGTCCCGCTGAATTATAATTCTCTTTGAAAGCGTCGAAGTTAATCATTTTCCATGAGTCAAACGCTTCAAAATCGAATATTTCACACTTAACATTTTTTGTAAAGACAACAAGAAGCTACTTAGTAGCTCGAAACCGGGTGGTTAATGTTTAACCACTCTTTTAGCTAACAAGAAAGCCTAAGGCTTTTAGACGTATACCCAGTAGCGTTTTATTTCCTTTTGTTGCTGTTCAACAAGAAGTGCGTTATGTTGAAGCGTGACATGCGATATACGATACTCAGCCGTCAGTGTACACCTTATTATTTATTAAAGGTCAAAGGCACTTTGGTCGCTTTTGAAGACTTTGAAGGTAGAGATATCAGAGTTGTTTTCGTTCTACTTTTAAAACGCATAATATATAACTTGACTCTTTCAATTATATGTCGTACTGGTCATTTCTAACTGAGCAGCAATTCTATTTTGCTTTGTGGTCTAAGCGATGATTTATTGTTGAGTTAAACACACGAAAAACGCGTATAACGCACGTAATTTTAATCCCTCAAGTGGCAAGTAATTTAAAACATTTCCTCCGTCCCATTCTCCTTCCTCCACTGAGGCAATTTCAAGTGGGTGATAAAAGATGACCTGTTTTAAGCCAATCAACATGCGTGACCTTCAATGCCCTACCGACAAAAAAAAAAAAACAAGAAGCTACTGAGTAGCTCGAAACCGGGTGGTTAATGTTTAACCACTCTTTTGGCTAACAAGAAAGCCTAAGGCTTTTAGACGTACCCAGTATCGTTTATATTTCCTTTGTTGCTGTTCAACAAGAAGTGCGTTATGTTGAAGCGTGACATGCGATATACGATACTCTGTGGTCAGTAAATAAGGTCAAAGGCACGTTAAACGCTTTTGAAGACTTTGAAGGTAGAGATATCAGAGTTGTTTTCGTTCTACTTTTAAAAGTCATAAAAATATAATGTGACTCTTTCATTTAAATCTCGTACTGGTCATTTCTAACTGAGCAGCAATTTTATTTTGCACTGTGGTCTAAGCGATGATTTATTGTTGAGTTAAACACATGGAACACGCGTATAACGCACGTAATTTTAATCCCTCAAGTGGCAAGTTATTTTTAACATTTCCTCCGTCCCATTCCCCTTCCCCCATTGAGGCATACTGAGGCAATTTCAAGTGGGTGATGAAAGGTGACCTGTTTTAAGCCAATCAACATGCGTGACCTTCAATGCCCTACCGACAAAAAAACTAAAAAAAAAAAAAACCGAAGGTAGATTATGAACCGGGGGGCACCAGACCCCCACCCGGTTAAAAATCGAAGGTAGATTATGAACCGGGGGGCACCAGACCCCCACCCGGTTAAAAAAAGAGAACACGTTTCCATTTGTTACTGATTTGTAGCTTCTAAACATCGCGTGACTTCAATCTCGACCGAGTGGAGGTCTGCGTCTGGTCACTGACAAAACTAATAAACCCCGTGCAGAGCAAGAACTGCGCAGCGCAGTTAAAAAGTTCCGCATTGCGGAGGTTATGGAGCGTGTATCACGAAGTCAATTTGTGGCCCCAATAATTATGTTTGTATCACTTGGCACATTTATATTAGAAGAAAAAGACAATCTTACCTAATACCATACAACCTACGATGTGATCCATGAGAAAATGTCACAATTTCAAGGGAAATAGAAAGCTTTTCACCGACGGAAGCTCCCGGAAGCACCGATTGTTTTTGTTTTTGTGCCTAGGCCTCCCCGGTTAAAAGAGAAGATAGGCTCTGGGGATGAGAGTGTCGGATTGGTTCCCAGACCTACCTCCCTTGGGAAAGCCTGGCGGAACAAGCGGAAATTCCATTCTAAAAACAATCCTATCGCTTCCGGAGTGTTTTCACTCTCGGCTAGAATTGTACTGACACATTAAAAGTTGATGAAAGTTGTTGAAAGGATTTGTTGTAATTTCGACGCCCCATCTTAAAAGTTCATCTTATTATGGCTGAAGGAAATCGTAAGAAAGAAATCTGTGGTGGTTCGCCTTCTCGTGAAACCTGATCGAATGTTTTGATCTGTAACAGCAATTTGTGAAAAAAAAAACCCAATGTTTTCCTGGGCCATCATAGAGCCGAAATCTTAAGCAATTATTGGATGAGGTTGAGCATGACACAGCTCAGCGGACGCACAGGTCCGCGGCGTCAAGCTCTGCGGCGGTAACAAGCAAAGAAAGCGGCAGGAGATGCGTTTAATTTTCCAACTTGGCACCTGCCAACCGCGCGGCCTCAACTTAGATTTCCGTTTCTATTGAGGTTCTCGCGCGCGCGCGTGCTAGAGACATGAAATAAATACCCTCGTGGCGTATTTTTAACGGTAGTTTTAGTTACGACCAATTTACCACTGATGAAGGGCTAAGCCCGAAACGTCTGGTTTATTATGAACTTTTTGGCACTTACAATATACTTTTTTTGCAATATTCACAATAAGAAGTCCATGTTGGTTCGCCTTCACAACAAAACTGATCGACTTAATCAACGTGGGGCAATTTGCGTAAAATTGATGTCTTTTGGGGCCTCTGTAGAGCAGAAATCATAGAAGTGAGCTTCAGAATTTATGACAATCAGTGAGTAAGTTCAGTAAGACTGGGCATGCTAATCATGGTGTTTTTTTTTTTTTTTTTTTTTTTTTATATACACAAACATGACATGCAAAGACACCCAGCAGTCTATGACGGTTTACCACAATCGTGGTCCGAAATTGGCACATTCTGCGTTAGTCCATGGGCACACCCGCTAAGGTGCATTCCACTGGAAGATACTCACTGACGTAGTATTCAACTGTTAAGGTGTGTTGTGTTCTTGAGCAAGACCTCTCACTCTCACAGTGCATCTCTTCAGCCAGGCGTATAAATTGGTACATGCAAATTTAATGGTTTGGGCTAGCATTCCATCCAGGTAGGAGTAGAAATACTTTTACGGAAACCTGTAATTCCGAAAACCAAGATAATGCACACGAAATGATGCAATATTTTCGCGGCAAAAAACGTCAGCTAGAATCGATTTCCTGCAAGTGATACAAGTCGCTCGTTCCGGGCCATTCCTCGGCAAGGGTCATCTCTTTTCCTGGCGTGCGCGTTCACAGAAATGAATCCCGCGCGATCTCTCGCGCGCGATTTTAAAAGGCGATTTTACTCAAGTGGTCTTTCGCGCTTGATTTCAAAGCGATTTTATTTAAGTAACTATAGATGCAAAGAAAAAACGAGCGACTTGGGGCAAGTCTAGTGTTTCCACTGACATGTTTTAAAAGAATTTTAAAACGTACCTTTTTAAACAGGCTTTTTAATTATTTTATTTTTTAGATACATTTAAACTTATATTTGTAAATATCCGTTTTTAAATGTTTAGAGTTTTTAACTTTTTACATCATTTAATTATTTTTTTATTGTAAAGCGCCATGGGCAATTAGTGGATTTTGGCGCTATATAAATACTTTAATTATTTTATTATTATTATTAATTATTATTAAAGTCAGATGGTAATCCGACTGAGTCAGTGCAGTCCATTTCGGTTAGTAATCATACGAGTGTCTATCAAAATCGGACGGTCGCGTAGTATGATTACAGACAGAATTAGACGACAAATATTGTAAATAGAACAGAAACTTGTTGAAAATCCAACCTGGCGGGAGGCTGACCAGTTGGCTATATACAAAACTTTGTGGTTCAATTTTACCATTGGTACAATTTGGTATTTCCTTTTTCATACGTATATACATGCCGGAATCAGTTTTTTTTTAAATCTCGGATTTTACATAGAAGCTTTGGCAGCAAATATCTCCGAAAAAGACAAAAAAATAAAAAAAGATGTAAACTTTTTTGTTCTGAGCTATCGTAATATGTGATAATGGCAATAAAACAAAGGAAAATACCAGATTGTCTCAAGGGTAAAATTGAACCACAACATACTAAACGTACAGGGTGCTCGGAACGAGGTTGCAGCAAACATCGCACGTTCTAAAAAAAAATGCCCAAAGAAAGTTATGTTTCTAACTTCTGATCTACCAAAGACTCTTTTCACGTCAGGAAAACGAGAGGAAACGAAAATAAATAAATAAATAAATAAATAAATAAATAAATAAATAAATAAATAAATAAACAGACAAAGAAATCATTATGATGTTATCGTTTTTCAAAATTCCTAATCTTATACCGTCCGTTCTCTACGTGATGACTACCCAGCAATTTTCTCTATCTTCTTTAGCTGATATTTTCTAGCAGACGAACTAAGCCCTGGTATATACCGAGGTTTTGTGACACGTCCGGCTGCGACGCAGGCTTTTATTTTCAGGTTTCCTATAAATAGTTCTAATATCATTTCGTAACATAACTATCCACGTACGGCACTTACCACAGGGCCTTTATTTGCGCACTTCAGTGCTTTAGACCCTACTGACTGGCAGGTAATGGTATTTAACTAATTAAGATCTTTGTAATGCGTGTAATCGATGTGGAATATTTTTATCTTTCCGTGTGAGTGAGCAGAAACAATATTTTTCTGGCTAAGGACTTCACTAGATAAAAAAAATGAAATGTTATTTTCAAACATTGACTGCAGCTGTCCACCAACACCTTATGGATTCTCAGGGGGAGCAGACGGTTCGGTTGGACCCTCGGTGGGTGCAGACGGTTCGGCTGGAGCACTGCTATTGGTCTGTTGCCATGGATACGATTGTCCTGGTGGTGGGTATTGTGGAGCTGACTCATCTCCAGGGTAGGGTGGTGGTGATTCTAATGGATACGGGTACGCTGGGGGAGGTACTTTTGGGTTCGTTGGGACTGGAGCATAACCAACTGGAGGGAGTGGATTGAGGTTTAACGCCGGTACAGAAGGTGCCTGACGGGAGGGGTGAGGGGAATGTTCAGCCACACCTGGCCGGGTGGTACGAGATGCTGAAGTCGTTGATGTCGTCATTGGAATTGCAACATCGGCATCGTTGTTTGGCTTCTTCTTCCGCATTGCGCCACACACGACACAGCAAACCAGTGCAAAGAAGAGTACTACAGAAACAATGACTATTATTATAGTCGTAGAGCTCGAGCCTGAAAAAAGATACAGAACGGAAAAGCAAATGAGCAGGCGAAATGACTTAGAGAGCTTGAGAGAAGTATTCTCCTTCTCAAATATAATTTTCTTTGTCAGACGTAGCACTCGAGAAACAGGGTGAAACTACAATAGGAACAGTTAGTCCCCGATTAGTAAGCTTAAGGCTAGCTAGAAGACCAGACACTTAAATAAAGTTATTATTATTATTATTATTATTATTATTATTATTATTATTATTATTATTATTACAAGTGAAACCGGTAAAAACAATATATAATTATATATTCCATAGAAAACAGGAAAATGTGAAAAGGTTAAAAAAATAGATTAGTGTGTATTAATCTGCAGCTTACATTCATAAGTAAATGCCTGCATTGTGCGGTTCCAGAAAATTCCATACTCACCCCAAGGATGGTCAATGGAAATTCCGAAGGGGAGGGAGGGCGCAATAGCCCAAATTTTTAAAAGAAAGTATGAAGCTAAACTGAAAGTTCCAGGGGGTCGGAAGGGTCCATCCTTGGGATAGGTATGGATATTTTTGGAACCACACATTATAATTAAACTGCCATAAAGGTTGGGACACACTAGGCGACACGTCGCTGCAACACATCGCGGTGACAGTCGCCTCGTGTGACATGCGACAAACTATGTCACTGCAACAGAATTTTGTCGCTGCGATGTGTCGCACGAATTCAAACTGGATTGAATTTGTGCGACATGTCGCAGCGACAAAATGAGCGATAGCAGCGTTGTTGCAGCGTGTGTACACGTCTGCGACAAATCGCTGCGACAAAATATGAATTAACCAATGAGAGCGCGTCATGTATTTTCGCCATATTGAATATGGAAAACTAGTTTGCATTCCCACTCTTCCAAATTCGCTGCTTGTGCACCAAACAAACACCTTGTTGCAGCGACTTAGTTGTAAGCAGTACACATGGAGCGACTTGTCGCCGCGACCTGTCACTGCGACTTGTCGCATAGTTTGTCCCGACCTTTACACTATTGAAGACACTTTAGCCTGTGCTAGAGTAAATTTATGGTCTGCGATAATAATTTCGTAAATTCTCTGTAATTTCATTATTTTTATTGAAACAAAGGAGCAATTGTAGAATACCCCGTCATTATTCGTCTGCTCCCGTGGTCCACAGTCCGCAGTGAAATTTTGTTGTTAAGTTATATTTCACTCATAACGCAGTCCGCAGTCCATTGATCAAAATTGGATTTAATTGTTATAATCGCCTGCCACAGCGGTCCACAGTCCCGTAGTGTTTTATTTGAAAATAATACAAAGTCTGCTAATCGCCTGCCACCAGGGCCCGTAGTCCCGTAGTCGATTCTAAGAAATGCTAGTAAATGTTATAATCGCCTGTCACCGCGGTCCGCAGTCCCGTAGTGTTTTATTTGAAAATAATACAAAGTCTGCTAATCGCCTGCCACCAGGGCCCGTAGTCCCGTAGTCGATTCTAAGAAATGCTAGTAAATGTTCTAATCGCTTGCCACCGCGGTCCGCAGTCCCGTAGTGGATTTAAGAACAGTAGATATCCTGAACACAATATAAAGGCTAACCGCAAGCAACCTAATCGCAGTCCGTAGTGTACCCAGAATTCTACATGTTAACAATATATAGTGTTGCCCTTACAAATATAGATAGCTAACCGTGAACAGGCTAACCAAAGTGCATATTAGGCTAACCAAAATGAATAAGTAGGCCTCTCTAAACACAAAACATTCTGTCCCATGTGTTCACTATGGGACTGCAGACCACGGTGGCAGACAAGAAATGCGTGACTATGACAGCGGTGGCAGGCAATCTAAACACCAAACTTTTTGTGTCGGACCGTGGACCGTGGACTGCGGTGACATTAAAATCAGTTCAGCATGAAATTTTGATATTTGTATGGTGACTGCGGACTGCGGTGGCAGTCATTTCAGTTATGCAAAAAAAGTGCCGGGGTATTCTACAATCATGCCAAAACAAAATAGTTTTGTCATGAACCCAGAATGGTTTCAAAACTTACATGTAATAAAGTGTCAGTATTCACATGTTGCCTTATTGGGTTCTGGGATGTTCATATTACATAAATAGCTATAAATGTCACTAAAGTATATTCAGGTTTAAACTGGCAACATGTGGGAATCAATCATGTGACAATTTTATTACATTAACACAATGTGTATTTTTGAGTTCATTTTGACTAAAAGGAATGTCATTGCACTCTTCAAGTCACCTGTAAATAGAAACAAAACAAACAAAACTGTTTATTTTGATGAAATTGCTATTTTTCCAGCATGCAGACTGTATATTGAATGGCCTTTTTCAGTGTGTGAAAAAAAAAAAACTGACTGCTTTCATGTTGGGCTAGTGGATTCAATAATTTTTTCCACATATTTATGGATTTTTATTTTTTTGTTGTTGATCTTTTCAGAGAAACATGGGACTTTGGGTAAGCATATAAATGGTTTCACCTTGCACAGTCTACCTGGGTCAGGCCAGGAAGAAATCAATTTTCTTTGCACCCTTCCTTTTATTAATCATAATTTTGCAGAAAAAAATGTCAGTCTTCATTTGAATTTTTTACATTGCTAGCTGTAGTTTAAAATGCTACTGAAGGCCATCCAACAACTGAAAATACATGCCTTAAAAAAATGTCAAACAGCTTTTTTATAAAGTAGGCAAATGTCTGGTCAAAAAGTAGATCTTTTAAAAATGTCTCAGGTAGTGAGTGTGTGTAGAGAGGAGGATGGGAATTGCTGAGATTGGCTGAAGAGATCAATAACTACCTGAACTTGTTATAATCCATAGTTTAACTCACCAGTAATTCAGAAAGTCCTCAGTTCTGAATTCTGTAAATCCTGTTTACAAATTAGACATTCTATTAATCCCACAAATTACCTGTATACAAAAATGCAAAAGAAACGTAAATCTATGTCTGGCAATACAATACATGTACACATCATGGAAAGATAGAAATTTAAACTTCAGAAATGGTCTCATTTATTTCTTTGCGGCCGGAAATGACCACATGGTCAATATTTTGACAAACATTTCCTCACGTATAAATAATGAAAGGATGCGATTCTTATTAAATTGAAGTAGCTGAACATTCAGATGACAAATATAAATAACAATTACATGCCTCGACGAACTGAGTGACATTACTATGACACTATCGCCTCAAAATCTACAAGATCTATTTTTTTATCGCCGAGCTCGGCTTTAATTCCAGTGAGCTAAGTTTTAGTACGATTCTATCTTTAGCACTTTTATAAATCTTCACATAAACGCCGAAGACATAAGCTTAAGCCAGTCTTCAAAATGAAATTATAGTACAATGAGAAACGCTTACCTCAAGTGACCTCAGGTCACCGTAAGTTTCTGTTAGAAATGTTTGCGAAAAGCTTCCACCGTTTCTCCTCATTCCATATTCTTCTCCAGTATCGGGAATACAAATAAAGGATATCGAATACCCTTTGTTTCGGGACTCGTGATCGCGTCAAGAAGAAAGAACTTTGACCAAACTATCCTATAGAACTCGAAATTGCAAAATCACTCGTACTAGATCGATCGACGCTATTTTGAAAATGCGCCCGCAATACGGACCACGGGGAATCCGCAAGCAGGGGGGGCACAGCTTAAGACGGAATCCACTAGGAAGTCGAGTAATATTTATTAAAGTTGGACAAAAATCAAGTACCAGAATAATTTAATAATAATAATAATAATAATAATAATAATAATAATAACAGTTCTTAGCACGCACTTTACAAACGTCTCAGTGCGTTTACATTTGAAATTTAAAAGTAAAAATATAAAAACCCGATTTAAATTACAATCAGATAAAAATACAATCAGATTTAAATCCTATTGCGTTGTTTCCTACCCTTTATAAAAGGTAAAGATGTAAGTAATTATCCCTGATAACACCAACAACAATTTCTTATCAGAGTCTGAGAAATTAATTTTAAAGTTCACAAGGTAAAGGCAAAATCTCACGTGTAGCCATTTTGTAAATTCGTCTTAAGCGATTCAGTGGAATTCAGCGGAACTTCGAAATTTGTTTTCGATGTTTGGTGTTGTTAGAAAAGATTTCTTTTGATAAGATATTTGAAGCAGTAACAAAAAAGTTTGCAATAAGGTGGAAATAGTTCTGGTACAACAATTTCTTATCAGAGTCTGAGAAAATGATATTCAAAGTTCACAAGCTATGGGCAAAAGCTCACATCTTTTAAGCGATTCATGGGAATTCAGTGGAACTTCGAACTTTGTTTTCGATGTTTGGTGTTGTTAGAAAAGATTTCTTTCGATAAGATATTTGAAGCAGTAACACAAAAGCTTGCAATCAGGTGTAAATAGTTTTGGTACATAATTTTGTCCAATAACTACTCGAATTCCCGGCGAATTTCCTCTTAAACTCTCCCCAAGCGCCACTCCTTTGTCCGAAAGAAATTACATCCAATCTCGCGAAAAGCAATTAAAATGAAAAGAAACTGACAACGCTATAATAAAGAGCATACACTCAAGCCTTTGGCAAAATTTTCTTTTATTTCAAATGCAAATGGTCGTTGAGTAGGAAGCCAACAAACTTTTCAATTGTATTTTTTACTGCCGTACTTTTTCACGAAAAAGTAATAATGGCCATTTTTAAAAACACTATTTAACAAACTACAACTTTGCTCAAAAAGATCCCAAGAGAGAGGTTCTAGTAAAGTTTTCAAGCGAATTTAAAAATGTGATCCGTTCTGGTCACGTGACCGATGACGTCATAACAATGGGATTAATTAAAAACTACTTCACATATAAGTATCTACCAACATGTAATTTCTTGTTACCTCGCATTTAATGCAATGCCAGATACGCACTTGTACCCAGACTCCCATTTTTTGAAAATTGTGCATTGCTCCCTTAATTTTGATATTTTGTTCGGTACCTGGGCAGTCCGAAATGTCTCACACCAATGTGCTTCAAACTGCAATGACTGCTTTTTTAGTAATAAACTATTTTCGTCACAGTGAGCAAAAACGAACTTCTGAGCAAAGTCACGTGACTAATGACGTCATCAACCTACGACTTATACAAGAAGTAGTTTATGGTAAGAGTTATTTCTATACGACGTACTACTCCTGCTGACTTCAAACTGACCAAGTTATTTGGCATTGACGATTTTTCAGTTGCAAAGGATTTTGGGAAGGTTTTTATTATAATTATATATTGTTTTTATAATTATTATTATTATTATTATTATTATTATTATTATTATATAAGATTAGCTATAATCCTCCTCACAATTAATTGGCACAAGTCACTTCAAGTGACACTCCAGACTGTGAAGAGAGGAACTGTGAAAGTAAAGTGCCGTCCCAAAAACACAATGGCCTCAGCCAGGGTTCGACCATGACTGCTAGATCCGGAGTCTGGCGCACTATCCATTACGCCTCCGTGCCCCCACCCTGGCAAGTAGAAAATCAACTCTAGTAACCCAGGATTTTTCTTCTGAGCATTATGTTGGGACCACACGAGTTATCACCTTAATTACCCACGACCTGCTTCTGTCGGGCCATGCAGCTTAGTCAGCAGAGCAACGGTAATCCGGAGGTTGTGAGTTCGTATCCCATCAAGGACAAGTAATGTTTCCTTGCCTAGTGTGGCCCCCAATTTCCTTTCTAGGGCTCACAAAGAAATCCTGGGTTGTTTTTCATCACTTAAAATTTCATTTGAGTAATTCTCTACTCTCCAGCTTCTAGTTTAATTACTGGGAGGCGCAACATTATATTTCGCAATTGTACTCTTAATATCTGGAATGAGTGGTCGGGCTTCGAGCCCTGGCCGGGGTTATTGTTGTGCTCTTCAGATGGCGAAACACTTTACTCTAACACAGTGATTCCAGCAAATTAAATACTGGGGATAACCCTGAAATGGACGAGTATACAACAACAACAACAATCTTTTATTTCGTGCCCAGAAGAGTTTAACAATAAGTAAATACATGTAAAGAGAAAAATTAACAATAAAAAAGAGCACAGTCACTTAGAAATAGCTAAGGCTAATCGAGCTAAGTGGCTGGGCAAGTATCCCATCCACAAGGTAGTAATAAATAAATACTCCTATCTCTTGACTCTAGTTTCCGTAGAATGAAGAGAGCAAAGTTGGCCATATGGGCCACTGGGCTCGAACGTAAATTATCGTAAAACACTTCTTGCCTATA
Source organism: Oculina patagonica (assembly GCF_052425735.1). NCBI lineage: Eukaryota > Metazoa > Cnidaria > Anthozoa > Scleractinia > Oculinidae > Oculina > Oculina patagonica. The sequence continues at coordinate 28,146,448 of NC_135762.1, forward strand.
GCATACGACTATAGCATCATTTCTTTGTGAATTATAGAACCGATAAACTACAGTAATGCGTATACGTAGTTTATTGCTTGGACTGTTCACAGCTCCCTATTTTCCCGATAAGTTGTAGAAATCGATCGTTGAGTTAGACGTGCCGCCATCTTGGTTCCTGAACGCCAGCAAAACTGTGGCGAGTATAAACAGCCTGCACCCTGGCTACCCCGCGCTTTTTGTACTCTACCCAGTTTTTGCTCCAATTAGGAACCAAAATAGCGGCCCGTCGAACTCCACAATCGATCTCCATAGCGGACTGTGAACAGTCTGTTTATTGCTTCACGGTTAACATTTCTCACTTACTTGGTTTATCCTCTGCTGTGAATGTGGCCTTGAACCCCCCGTAATATGAATACTCCGAGTCTGACCTGAAGGCCACCCCCATGTATCGACCGCTTGCGCGGATGTCATCTGGAGCTGTCAAGCCACAGAATCTTCCTTTACTTTCACTATTTAAGCCATTCCCATCCCTAACTTCCACATAATCCTCTGTACATCCTTCACTCCACTCCAAGTCAAATCTGTCAAAGCTGAGTTTTACAATCTTCCCCTCTGGTACAGTGATAAGCCAATCACAGCTCGAGTCTGGCGGATACGTGGAGTCCTCCTGTGGACTTTGTAGAGTCCCATGTGAGCCAGTTAACTTCAGGTCGTAATTGTTGATATTCCCTGGGAAACACACCTCCTTTGAACTGGCAGGTACCCCTACAGCTATATATGGACAGATACATATACTTGTCAATTCCATGCAAAAATGGTCAAAATCTTATTCACATGGTTCCCATGTTTTGTTGTGGTCTTATTTTAGTTTATAAGTTATGTCATAAGTCTGATTTTCGAAAGCAAAACGTGCAGCAAATTATCGCCAGGTAGAAAAAGTCTAACGTGCAAGATTTACTGTTCGCGATTTTCTTTCTGCAAAATGTTAGCATAGACATTTTTTGCAGACGGACTACTGCTAAACTAGGTCGCTTTTCTCGCTTTTCGAGCGGCGCACAATGCATCAAGGAAAGGGTGAAGGAAAAGCGCTCTCTCCTTCCCATCCACCTGTTCGAGCGTAGCGAAAAAACAAGTAACGACTGGGTACTCTGTATTCGATGGCAACCAAAAAAACTGAACGAGAGCAAATAATTAATGCGCAGTATACCAGGTATACTTTATTACCACAAGAAAAGAGAGCCGTCTTTGAATTCAGGTATTTCGGAAAACGTCAACCACGTGTTTGTTCTGTCACGTTTCTGTACATGGCATTGTAATTCTGATAATGTTGATGTCCACAATGCCCCCTTTGGCTAACATTTCATGCAACAGAGACTACATGAGCAAAAGTTTGCACCTGATCTCGTTAAAACATGATAGATATAAACAGAACCCATAAGGGTTGAAACGTGTAACTCCCTATGATTGTACAAAACGTTTGTACATTCGTTTACACTAAGTACCATATTTGGAAAACAACGAGAAACATTTAACTAATCAAAATTACTATATTTTGATTAAATGCACAGCGCGCGCTAGCTCGCGCTCGATGGCGTAATCTTGTTTTTGAACAAGCTTGGTTGATCGATACACTTAATGTATTTCTTTAGTTTCTGTAAGAAATTTATGGCGTTTAGGTCGAAATTCAAGCAACTTACCGCAAAACCAAAAATTATGTTGCGTGTGTCATTACGTGTATAAAGCATGCGCGTGCAAATTCTTCGTATTTCCAAATATGGTACTTAGCAAAATGAATATTCAAACGCTGTGCGCGCGCGTTACACCTTTCAACCCTTATGGGTTTCTGATACAAACCGTAATGTATATTTTGTATCTGGATCTATTTTTGAAAGGTAGAGGCCTTTCGGACATTTACGGTATCATTAATCGTTATAAACATTTCTGGCTTACTGGGTTTATCCTCCGCTATGAATGAAGCATTGAATCCACTGTAGGCGTAGTATGCAGAGTCTGATCTGAAACGCACCCACATGTACCGACCACTAGAGGTAATGTCCTCTGGACGATGATCACAGAATTTCCCTTTTCTCTCACTATAATTGTACTTCCCATCTAGAATCTCCACATAATCTGCTGTACATCTACCTGACCAAGAGCTCGGTTCCAAATCAAATCTTTCAAAGCTGAGTTTCACCGTCTTTCCCTCTGGTACAGTGATGAGCCAATCACAGCTCAGATCTGGGGGGTAGACGGAGTCTCTAAGTGAACTGTGTAGAGTTCTCAGTGGACTTTGTAGAGTTCCATGTGAAGCAGTTATTTTCAGATTGTTATTGTTGACGTTCCCCGAGAAACACAAATGATCGGAAGTGGCACCTATGAACAAAATACCAATTTTAAAAAACACCACCATTCGATTTCTTAATAAAGAGCGGTTAAATTTTCATATCCAAGACCTTTAAGCCCCGGCTAAACGATCAACCATTTCCGTCCAACAAATTACTATATTTTGATTAAATGCACAGCGCGCGCTAGCTCGCGCTCGATGGCGTAATCTTGTTTTTGAACAAGCTTGGTTGATCGATACACTTAATGTATTTCTTTAGTTTCTGTAAGAAATTTATGGTGTTTAGGTCGAAATTCAAGCAACTTACCGCAAAACCAAAAATTATGTTGCGTGTGTCATTACGTGTATAAAGCATGCGCGTGCAAATTCTTGTGTTTCTCCTGCCCATCGCACACAACTTGAGGCGGCTTAACGAGCAAACAATGTTCGATCAAACACCGAACAAAGCGAGCCCAAATAACGCTTTGGACGCTGAAACGTCACATGGATTCGGTTCCTGGTTGCTTTTTCCCACTTGGGCTTGCTTTGTTTGCAGCAGTGGCTAAACGATCAAACATTTGCTCGTGAAGCAAAATAATGGATAAACATAGAAAACCATAATGTTGAAAGAGGCAGCTAAACAGTCAAACATGCTCTGCCAACATGATGTTGGACGAAAATGTTTGATCGGTTAGCTGGGGCTTTAAGCATAAAAATTTCTCTGTTTTTTTTTTCCTCATTGACCATATTCCTCCTTGCACTACAAGTAGTCTCTTACTTCAGTCGAATAGGAAAGCACGAGAGCGCGCACGAACGAAAAGTGTTGCGTCTCCTTTTCGCACATGTATGCTTGGCTACTCGACTGACCCTGTGAAACATGAGAGACTACTCGTTGTCTTATTCTGCATGTTCCCACTGGTAATAATACGAGTGTGTGAAACATCTGACTGTCACGTGACTGTCACGTTTCAATTATGAAGTGATATCGCGCCAAAATGACGTCATAGCTTCAAAAATATCAGCCGTCTTGGATTTTTTTAGAGTTTTTTTCTCTAATCTGCCACATTGTTTTCCAGAACTAATTTTCTGTCTCCAAGGCAAGGTAAGAAAAACGAATCGTAAATACAAAGAATGAGACATTCTTAAGTTTTGATTACGCTGAAAAACTGTAAAGATAATGAAAAAAAATCAAAGGCGGATAATTAAAAGAGAGGAAATTACTCACTACTGCGCCAAAAAACACCAACAAGGCACAACAACAACAACAACAACAACAAAACTTTTATCGTGCGATTTAATTAACAGTGTTCTTTTGATTGGTTAAGGGGACAATACACATGTAAGTCACTTGCAAATAACTGCGAACAAATAATACTCAACTCATAAAATACCGTAAAATTCCGGTTATGAGCCCCCCCGCTTATAACCCCCCCCCCCCCCGGTTATAGGCCCATCTACCTGGAAACAAAATAATACATCCGGTTATAAGCCCCTCTCTGCTGAATGACAGTACTGAACAGAGCTAAATGTTGCTTTATTATGTGTTTTAAACCTAAAAACGTAATTCGATCAACACTCCCGTGGCTCGTTTCGAAACGTTTTTATTATTCCGCTTATAAGCCCTCCCGGATATAAGCCCCTCCGCTTATAAGCCCACCCAAAACCCCTTACGAAGTTGTATGAGCCCAGGGCTTATAACCTGAATTTTACGGTATGTACCGTGCTGGCTAGTTGTTACAAATTTTAGTCTGCTTGCACAAAATAGTATCAAATTCTATGAAATTTGATAGACGAAAAGAAAGACAGACGAAAAGAAAGTATCTCGCTCTCAATAAATTAAAGAGTTATACTTACTTTGGGGGTCTACAGCTTCAAAACTTGCATTAAAACCTTTCGAGCTTTGTTTACCATCGGAGATGGATTGAAAGATAACCGTCATGTGGCTTCCGGTAGAATAAACATCTGATGGACCCATAAACTCGTAGTATCCGCAATAAAGGGCAAGCTCTTTGCTTTCAAGGACCTGTCCATCGCGTATCTGCACATGATCTTTGTCTTTTGTACTACGTTTGCAATCTTCAGAGTCTAGGTAAAAGTTTTCAAACCTCAGCTTAATAACTTTGCCAGCAGGAACGGAGATTGTCCAAACACACCTAACATCATCTGGGTAATGATATGGGTAATCAGGGCTAAAGAATGTACCAGAAGAACCACTGAGCCTACGGACCTTATTTTCCCCATCTGATTGGCGACATATTCCTGAGGCTTCCCCTGTAAGGAAAATAATAATAATAATAATAATAATAATAAAAAAACATCATAACATCATCTGGCAAGCCGTTTCAGAGAAAGTGTGCCGCAACAAAAAAAGTTGTGTTGTTTTTCAATTTAAAACAAAAAACAAAAAACAAAAAACTTAGGTACACAAATAGAAAAGTTACATGCGGTAATCTTAGCTTACGCACTGGTCGATATCTTAAAAAAGTTCGGTCAATCTTATCTGAAACGATTGAATAAGGAAGTCAAACAGTACTGAGATAGCGAACCTCTTGCTAGGGTTTCATTTTTATATCGAAATTTGAAAAGTTAATTATGACTTTCAAAAAAGGAAAAAAAAAAGCTATATAATAAACTTCGCATCAACTCTCACTTGCTCGGGACCATTTCACCTTTGTTCTCTACCAGAAGCCTGGGGCGATCACCCTCGCTCTGCGTATAAACAACAACCTCCATTTGAAGCGAAATGTACACTGATATTTGCCCGCAGAAATAATCTGTTCCCAAAACAGTGAACAGTTTTCGGAGAACGAAGCTCGAGAAAAAGTGTGATCGCCGAAGAACAGATAATGTCCAAGGACAAATATTACTGCATATTTTTGAAGCTTACTAGAGGCTATTGTCGAATGAGTATATTATCTTTCAAATATTTTTGCCAGGGTTGCTCATTCTGGGGAACTTTTTTCCTAGCGTAATGTGAAAGTTAATTTTTACGTGGCATCCAAAAAAAAACGTTGCTAGTTCGTTCAAAATGTTCTATTTAATTTAATAACTTACATGTATGCGTTGACAACTAACGAGCGAACGTAAAACAGATTAAACTTTGGAAAAAGCGGAATATCACTTGCGGGATATCAAGTGTTGTAACCCGATGATTAATTTTCGCACGCGGTCATTGGACAAATTAACGCATCACGTGGTACAAAATCGGACGACAGGTATCAGTCAACATACCCCCTCCAATTTGATATCCGTCGCCCGATTTATGGACAAGTACAAATCAAACGAACAAAGTCACCTTTTCAAGTCCATTTTTTCACGACCTACAAATTACAGTGTTAAAAAATTTACGTAAACCAATCAACTTGCATTTATTTCAACTGCATTTACGCCACGAATTTCACTGTAGGTTTTCCTATTCACCTGCGATAAAGCGCGTTGTAGAAGTTAATCGGAGGGTTAGAAATTAAATAAAGCTCCTTTCTGGCTTGCGGGTTTATTGGAGGATAATGCCCTTAGTTGAAAGATTGTCCTCAAAATTTCACAGTTGCCCTCAAAGCTTCGCTTTCCGGCCAACTGTTTATTTTTTGGACAATCTTTTATCTTCGGGCGTTATTCTTTAATATACCAGCCGCCTGAAGGGGTTTATTCATTAAATAATTTTCAATTTTGGCTGCGTCACGTGACGTGTTTAGACCAATCACACGCGAGAAAAAATATCTGATGGAATATAACAGGCGATATTCACCGGCCATTGCACCGAGAAATATCTGTAAGAGGGAAATAACAGAAACAGCAGCTGGGGAGTAATGATAATCTATTACAACACTGCACCTTCTTTAACGGCTGAAAAGCTCAAGCTAAACCCTTTGTAAGTATAATAGTCGTCTGTACGGAAGTTGACATATAGGTACCGGCCAGTGGAATAAATAACTTCTGGAGTTGCTGAACCACAGTATGATCCAAGAAGTCTTGAGCTAGTGCTGTTACCATCATAAAACCTAAGCTCATCATCACATTCCACCGCAAAGTCACTGAATGTCACCTTCACTATGTAACCACCAGATGAAAGGCCATTGTCAACTTCAAGCAGCCAGTTGCAGTTCAAACCACTGTCAGTATTTGAGGGATAGTTTGGGCTGGTAAGAGTTTTTTCGTAGGATGCAGCACTAACCACCAATCTGGTATATGGACAAACTTCAAAGTAATTAAAAATGTGTAAAAAAGTTAATTATCGACATTAAACATGAGAACAGCAAACTAAAAAACACCTGGGGAAAAATGGGCGGATCTTTCTCCTTGGACAGGACATTAAAAGAACACTGTCACAAGCTTTGCTTCAAAAATTCAAGAGCCTGAAAACATATTGAAATCTACAAATAAAGGTTCAGTTTTGTAAAAAAATTACTATGTCAGTTTTAGTGAAGCTATAAACAAGTGATATTATTGTGATGTCATCGGTAACTTAAAATCTCAACTTGAAAAAGTCAGCCGACTTTTTCTGTAAGTTCTGAACTTGTGGCCTGGAAAAAGAGCTAATAACTTGTAACAGCTCCCCCTTAATTTCTTCAACAGCAATTTACTTTATATCTTCACCATAATGTTCTAGCTGCATACGGTCAGTGAATGAGTCAGAGTACTTTGCCAATTTTAGTGCTTTTTACTGAAAAGCAGAAAAATCCCTGTAACAGTACAGTGATCCTTTTATTTAATTTAATGGCCGTTATAAAAGAACAGTTGTCACTTACTTGCTTCATTTTCCGCTGTGAATGTAGCCTTAAATCCCCTGCTATAATCACCAAAAAACCAGTCTGATCTAAAACGGACCAACATGTATTGACCACTTGAGCGAACTGGGTGCTTTGGAGTATCGTCGAAGTGAAAACCACAAAATGTTCGTATAATCTTACTGTTAGTGTAATTTCCATCAACAACCTGCACATAATCCTCGTAACAGCTTGACACAAGAAAAAAATTGTCAAAGCTGAGTTTTACAATGTTTCCCTCTGGAACAGTGATCAGCCAATTACATTGCAAAGGGTGCGAATAGCCCATCTGTGGACTTTGGAATGTTCCATTTGACCCAGTTAATGTCAGGTTGTTATTGTTGATGTTTCCTGGGAGACACAACTCTTTGGAACTGCCAGCTGTAAAGAAATACAAATTTTATAAATCAGACCTTTTAATTCCATAGTCATTCTGTTAAGATGTTGTAGTACTGAACATTGGCCTGTTCCTCCCCGTTCAGTTAGCTGGGGATCTGGAGCTGCCTTGCCAAAAACCCCTTTGCAAACCAAATGTGCCTGGAACAGGTTTAACTATGTAAATGATTTTGTTAATCATAAAAAATGGCTGTGGAACTAAATGGAGACGAAAAACGGAGCAAAGATTGACAAAATTTGAAAGCTAGGCTACTAATCTTGAGATCATTAATGACTAAATTTAATTTTTTATCAGAAGTGGTTTAACAGTTTAAAAAAATTTACTTAACCCTCGGACATACAGGGAGGGTGGATGCATGCCAATCCCCCCCCCCCCCTTGAGCTTTTTTCGAAATTTGGAAAAGAGGATTTACTCTTCAATGCTGAAACTTTCAGTAGCTGTTCATTCATCGCTTCAAGGAAATTTTTATGTTGCCATGACAATGTCATAATTGCAAGCCGGTCTTGCCAAATATCATCAGTTTTTTAAACAGTTTTCTTTATTTTTCCAGTGTTTGAGACAGAACTGCACGATTTGATTATCTTCACATTCCATAAGCATTCTGGCTTGATTTTGCATCAATTTCCGTTATTTTCTGACTTTCTAAGAAAATGGCGAAATCCAAGATCATGGCAGATCCAAGATGGCGGCCATAATGACGTCACATGATGTCATATGACATCACAACCAACAAAAGTTATGTCATCTTGTAGAGAATGCTATGGGCTTTCTACTCAGTGCAAAATAATTTCGCTGTGCCTTAATAGAAAGAAACCTCTGGGGAGGGGTTCCTCCCCCCTCTTGTACGATGGTGGGGGGTATGAATTTGCTTGTACGTCTGAGGGTAAGAATGATTTGTGCAAAAAAAGGCTGGATGGCAAGTGCAGCATACAAATTCATTAATTATTTAAAAAAAAAACATAAAATCCTGGCAGTAAAAATTTTACCGCGATCGCGCCGCGAATGTCGCGATCGCGCCGCGACTGACGCGATCGCGCCGCGATTTGTTGTCATCGCGACGCGATCGTGCGTGACGCGATTGTAAATGAACGGGAACGCGCCGCGATAGTTGCGATCGGATGCTACTAAAAGTGGTAACGGGGAACCAGGAACGACCGGGAACCGGGAACCGGGAACGAGTGTACAGCGGTAATCCGTATAAGAGTTCAAAATGGCGGACGAAAAACACAGAAACGGAGTAAAATGTAGCTTACTGATGAAGGTAAATGCTTAGTGTTACCAGTCCAGATTATCCCAATATATTAGGACAGGGCCATCTGGCCTTTCAGCCAATGGGAAGGTCCGAAGCCGCCTTTTGGTTCACCGATCGTGGCGGACGAACGCAGACATTTGCAAACTTGTGGACGTGCCGATCGCTATAAGAAGAATTCGAATGTTTATTTCTTTTTAGAAGGAATCTTTCAACAAGGCCAGTGTTCGAATCCACGTTTACACACAACGCAACGCAAAGGACGGCTGTGGGAGCAAGGAGCTTGCACGCTGATCAATAGCTTCGAAATACCTCATTTCGAAAATCAAATTATGTTTTATTGAAATGCAGTCGAATAGTAGCTGATAGTAGGGTAAGTCATAATATGCTGTATTTTCCACTACAGTTGCGGGATTGGTTTCATTTGACAGGATGGAACCTATGTGTTGCGTAACATTAGTAGATATATATTGGCTTGGTTTGTTATCCGATCGATCATACCTGCGTAAATTGTTGCGTGCTAGTCACATTTATGTATTGTCCCACTCTCGTTAACAAAGTTCCCAAGTACATCTATCTCTTGACTTAAAAAACAACTTTTTTCTGGCATTTGTAGGTTGTTAGATAGTAATATGAATGGTGACTTTTATTTTGCTTTTGAACCAAACAATTTTTGTAGGCAACACTGAATATTTGTAGCATTTCCAAAATGCTATTCAGTATAACACAGTGTACATCATTGTCCCTGAAAATCACTTTTTCTTCGTAATCATGGTATTGCATAAAAGGAAAAATTAAATTTAACATGTGCTGTTAATGCTGTACTGTAAATTATAATTGTAGTTTTCCAGGGGTGTATAATTACACTGATTTACCTTTTTGCAACATCCACCGAGTGTTAGGATGGACATTGAAATAAAGACAACCTTGTAATGTTGTGAATATTAATTTTCTGTATATGTCATTCCCCAACTGCATGCATTCATTCTGAATTCATATCATTGCGAAAAAAATAAAACTGGTTGCATGCCAAAAATAACAAACTGCTCACAAATGATGTGTTGTGCTGTCCTACTGATAATTTGTACAAACACATAGTGTTTGGAATTCATTTACAGATTCACCAAAACAAACTATGACACAGAAATATACCGTAATGCAACACACTGAGCTTTGCAGGAGGCTGTCAAGAGTTGTGGGCTGGAAAGAACATCCCCCAGTCACTTGTACAAAACACAAAATGATCAGCAGACAGAATGAGAAGAAAAGAATTTCAAATTTATTTTCATTTTACAGTAGGTTAACACTAGTCTCTATTTGTTGTCTGTCCTTTAGTCAACTGCAAGAGCCAGATCTGCAAAAATGAAATACAGCTATGATCAGTGTGCTGAAATATAACAGCATACAATAAACTGGTGAACAGCGATCACCAAATAGTTATTTTCTTTTCATAAATGGAACAAATCTTCATGCAAAGTCCAAGATACTATGCCATGTTTGAAAACCAATGATGAAGCATGCAAAAGACACAATCTGTTGTGAGACGTACATGTGTATCGTGATTGCAATAGGGGTTACAGAATCACAGCTGTTGGTTAAGTCTGAGTGTGAGCCCAGTGGTCCATCAAGCCTGAGCTTACCTTGGTTTCCATAATCAATTATAGCATTAGCGACTGGTGGTTTGGGGAGGGGTGTTACAAAAATTTTTAGAAATTAATGCATGGACTCATTTGGAGATTGTCTTTTCTATTACTGGCCACAAGGTAAAAATTGACATTGTAAAAGTATTTCAACAAGCAAATTGGTGATTTCCAAGTGAGGAATTGTGCTTGAACTTTGTGTTAACTAAGCATTCTTTAAGATTCAATGTGGTTCACAATTGCACTTGCCATAGTATAAATTGCCAAACTGTCTAAAGAATTTCTTATTCACAGTTGCATGTCCTGCTGACATGAGGTTTGCAACCTTGTGACAGAAGTTCTCTATTTCCTTTATCATGAAATAAATACTCAAAAAAATTTCCTGCAATTTTCATAATTATTGTTGCTTAATAACAGCAGCTGATATCAGCATGCATTTTAGATGCACGGCGGATGGAAGTTCGGTTAATCCACCAGAATGGAACATCCCACATTCGATTATTTTCGTAATGAAAGTTGGTCTTCAGCCTTCGGCATTTCGTTGGCGCAAATTATACTCAGTGCGCCACGATGTATCACATGAACATAGCTTAGCCCAGGAAAAAAAAAAGATTGCCTATAAAGAAATTTTGGTTGTTCGTGGAACAGTTGATTTGGTACGCGTAGTATTGCTGCGTCATGATCATCGAACTTTTAAAAAAGTCTACCAAAAATCCAGGTTGTCTACCTTGCCCAGATTGCACACGATGAAAATTTATGGATGTAACAATCGGGGAAAAATATTTACAACTCCAGGAAAATATCAATGATTCTTCACCTACCTTGCAACTCGTCCCAAAATTCTGCCTAAACAGCACCTTCGTGAGTCCTTTATAGCGAACAAAAGCACACGAAAAGTCGATTTGCTCCGACAATCGAATTCGAACACTAGTTCCCAGTCCCTTTTCTGTGTTTTCGTCCGCCATTTTGAATTATTTTACGGATTACCGCTGTACACTCGTTCCCAGACTCCGGTTCCCGGTTCCCGGTCGTTCCCGGTTCCCCGCTCCCCGTTACCACTTTTAGTAGCATCCGTTGCGATCGCGCCGCGAATGTCGCGATCGCGCCGCGATTGCCGCGATAGTCGCGATCGCGGCGTGATGAGTGGGATCGCGGCGCGATTGATTACCACCGCACCGCGATTTGGGGGGCTGCAATAAATCTCGGGAAGTGTTCCCGGCGAGAACTCACTTCTCGATCACCGGGAGAAAGTCAATATGCTTTGAAACTCTCACAAATCATGCTGTGGTCGTAACGCAAATCATGACTTGTATTGATGAATTAAACTTTAAGTACTAATCAAAGTAGTTATAAAACTAGTTTGATTTAAAATGTCGAAAAACATTTTATTACGTGACGGTGAGCCGTGAGGACGTGATTCCCACGAGAAAAGTTTTATTTAGTTTTAGTCTAGACGAACTGGCGCGACAAAGCGGCGCGTGATAATGAGTAAAGATAAATTAAAAGATAAGAATTTTTATTTCTTAACAGTCCGTTTTTTAATCTTTTCAAACACTTTGTTTCTTTCTTTTCTTATCTTTGAGGAGCCTTAATACCTTTGAGCAATCCAATGACAAATTTCTGTCGGCCATTTTCTTCAAATGCAAATACAATCAGGAATTCGCTGCAATTGCGTTTTTTGCATTGAAAAATCCTCTATATGGCATTTAATTTAATTGTGGCTCCGAAGAGGCTGTCAGAATGAGCTTTTTTTAGAGCTTTATATTTACCTTCCCGTAGACCACGATCGTAGACCACACACATCGAAGTCCTTTCCCGCCTTTTGCCGCAAGGTGTCGTGAACTGAGCGTTACGATTGGCTGAGTTAGGTCACGTAGTGCATAGTACACGCAATCGCTACGCCATCCCAAGCAGAAAAGAAATTTTATTTCGAGAAAGTTGGTATGTTTTCTCTTCACAATCAGGACTGGAAAAATGTGTTCTTTTTTAGCTGCTTCTGTTAATAACAAGAGTTTAGAAGCGACCTAACTTGAGGGAATAGCGTCTCTGTGAAAACTGCTAGAATTTGTTTTGTTAATTCGAGCGACTGCTTTTTTATAATTTCAACAGCTAGCGCTTCGTCGCTTCGTCATGGACTTTGTTGACTGAACTACAGCTAAACTGTGAATATAAAAAAAATGCAAAACTCGAACAGTGGAAAGAGGAAAACATTTTGACGGTAAGGACCATTCAATGCATAGTTGTACCTGTTGATGCTTGGGATGTTGTATTATTTAAAAAAGCTTCGGGGAAAAGAAAGCGCATCTTCGACGGTTCGGCTACTTCGCAGATGCAAGAGATAGTTCGCTCGTTTGGTAGATCACATCATTGCATCTTCTTTCGCTTGAGCACGAGTAAAAGGTTAGTTGCCGTTATGTATGTGTTGTTCACATTTTACAGAAGAACTGTTCACCTATTTGCTTGTACACTAAAGACTCAATCACGCTCTCCGGCTTTGCGAAATTTAATTGTGCTCGGCAGCGAAACTGGCCGTCTTTTTCTGTAAGCTTCTGTAAATAAATGATGTTGTTTCGATACAGTCTGTGTGTTTGTTTTGTCGATATGCAAAACGCCAAGATAATTGTTTTTAAATTTATAGATTTAGGCGCGATCGCGGCGCGATTCAAGCCAAATCGCGGCGCGATTCCCGATCCATCGCGCCGCGATGCGAGAATCGCGGCGGCCAAAAACGCGGCGCGATCCAAGCCGATCGCGGCGCGATCCAAGCTCAATCGCGGCGCGATCGCGCCAATCGCGGCGGCCAAAATCGCGGCGCGATCCAAGCCGATCGCGGCGCGAATCGCGGCGCGATCGCGCCAATCGCGGCGGCCAAAAACGCGCCGCGATCGCGGTAAAATTTTTACAAGGGTATAAACACTTGTGCTTTCAAAATTAGCAGTCTCGCAAATTTCATCACGCTGTCTTAATTTCTTGCATCTATTTTGTTTCAGGACCATTTCCTATCAGTGATGAGGTCACATGACAGGGTGTTCTATTACACACACACACACTCCTTGCATAGTCAACACAAAAAGCATGTAAAATGTACTAAAATCCAAAATAGCACAACAAAACCACCTGAATGAAACTGCTGAAACAACCGAAATGGCCGAAACAAGCAAAAGAAAACAAACTCACCAAAACAAGCAAAAAAAAAAAAAAAGGGAAGCCTCGAGCCAAGCGGCCCATACTGCCGGAGCTTATCCCGGTTTCTGTAGCATTAAACGGCTAGGAATATTTCTTTTCCCCCCTGAATGGGATGCTAGTCCATCGCAGCGTACCCCCCCCCCCCCACCCCCAGCATTATGTTGCCGGTACCCATTTATACACCTGGGTGGAGAGAGGCACTATGAGAGTAAAGTGTCTTGCCCAAGAACACAACACAATGACCTCGGCCAGGGCTCGAACCCGGACCGTTGAGTCTCGATCCGGAGGCCAGCGCACTAACCATTACGTCATTGCGCCTCCCACAATACAAGCAAAACCCATTACAATTTATTGAGAACTAACCATAAACAGGCTAAGCCGAAGTGCTTTTCAGGCTTTATTACCAAAGTGCACCTTTATGCACTCTGGTTCCATATATATGGCACTCTAGTTAGCCTGTTCACAGTAGCTCTAAATTGCAATGGGTTTTGGTTGTTTTGGTGATTTGTTTTGTTTTACCTTTTCAGCCATTTTGGTATTTTTCCAAGCCCCTACGTGGCTCGGAAAAATACTTCGCAACTCACAAGATATCTGCGCATATTTGATGTTAAACCAATCGAATAAGGCAGGTATAATTATATCCAGAGGTCTAAAAACAATAAAACAAATAAAATTGACCAGAATAAGTATTTTATGCCCTAAACCACACAGCTTGAATAGCCGGGGGGGGGGGGGGGGCACTCAAAAAAGTTTTAAACGGGGAGGCTCCGCCCCAAGCTCTTACCCCTTAACCTTTTATATACCATTTTCACAGAAATTGTACCCCTTTTGTATACCTTTTACTGAAAAAAGGTACCACTTAATTCATATACCTAAAAGACATGGCATAGACTTAGAACAGGACGCTTTCTTGTCATTTTCATGTTGCGCTTTATAAATTAAAATAATATAGCCATAAAGTGCGTCTGTTCGAAATATTTTAATTCAAGGCCCTTTTAAAAACCTAAATGACGGATTTACATACCCTTTCATATACCTAAACTTGTAAACTTGTGAAATCCCTACCCTTTTATATACCTTAAACCTGAAAAAGGTACCCCTTTCGGGTGGAGCCTCCCCGTATAGGCCACTATATGGAGTACCCCTCCCCCCCCCCCCCCCGGGGCTTGAACACTGTTTTATCCTGTAGTAATAAAAGCTCTGCACAAATAATCAGATATAGATTGAATATAACCTCTACCTATATGCCAAGACACTTGACAACCATTAATTTATCACCTCAAAAAGAGGTATATAATAAAAGACATTAATCAATAACAATTCAACTTACTAATGTTTTGTGCAAAAGTATTCCTTGGTACCCAGGAAACCAATATTAGACCTTTAAGATAAGAAACAAATAAATGAAAAGTAATTTGTCAGCATATATCATAATTAATTAACAAGATTGATAGATTAACAATTTAACATAAAAAAATCAATTGTACATTAGATGAGATAAGATAAGATAACTTTATTTATACACAGTTTTTCCATCAGTCAATTAAGTTACTGGACTATCTACCTATCTAACTAACTACAAAAATTTAATAACAACAAATTCAAATATTAACAAAAAAAAAGAAAAAGAAAAGTCTGCTTTTCGTGGAGGCCGTGTCTAAAATTTACTTCAAAAATTTAGATATTACTTTAAACTGTGCCGACTTAATTTAGATTTGAAATCGGCCTGCTTGTCTTAGGTAAGTTGTTCCACAACTGAGCTCCGCTGTACGAAA
The DNA here is from genome assembly GCF_052425735.1 of Oculina patagonica. Taxonomy (NCBI): domain Eukaryota; kingdom Metazoa; phylum Cnidaria; class Anthozoa; order Scleractinia; family Oculinidae; genus Oculina; species Oculina patagonica. The sequence continues at coordinate 28,161,763 of NC_135762.1, forward strand.
AACTTTCCTTGAGATAATCAGTTCGAGGTTGTGGAAGAACTAATTTGTTTTTGGTATTCCTTAAACGATAAGCACTAACATCGTCACGATATAGGAATCTTGATCTCAGATAATCAGGAGTCATACCATGTAATGTTTTATACATTAGGACAGACTTCTGTTCCAATCTTTGATAATAGAGTCTTCCCCACCCTAGTGTCCGGAACAAATCATCTAAATTACTATCATAGCTCGCAGACATTAGGGTACGAGCTGCGCGGTTCTGAAGCCTTAGCAGTTTTTCAGAAAGACCCTTGTTACAGCTTCCCCACACTATGTTGCAATAATCAAATTGTGGTTGAATAAGGCTACTATAAACTTTAATTAAAATATTAAATGGAGTGAGATGCCGAACTCGTTTAATTGAACCTATGGCACAAGCTATCTTCTTAGAAATTATTAGTAAATTAGTTCATTAACATTTCACGAATTGATTTTAAATAGTTCAAGAATGAAAAGTAATATTTTCACAAACAAACAACATGTGTGACAGCTAAGTTTAAACCCTGTGGTGAAAACACAATTTCAGTTGTCCAGAGGTTTGAATTACAATGGCGTCTTTTGTTCATAGTCAATAAACAGAGCAGGAAATGCAATTTAAATTGTACTTGATTGTTTCTGCTCTGATAAAAATATGGAAGATCTGTACATTAAAGTTCGGGACTTTTGCATTCAGGCTTTATTTAATAAAATATGCAAAGAACTGTGATTTCTTCACAGTTCTTTGCAACACCTTTCAGGGTTGTGCTGTTTGTAAGACATTAGATTTGAAACATAAGATATTGATGATAAGTAATTAAAACCTTGTATAAGACAGGCCAACCATTTGCAATAAAATAAAAAAAAATTGAGACAAGATACCAGAAGTTAGTTACCATCTAAGGTTTACTGTAGGCATGTTAACCTAGACGGGGCAGGGGGAGGCTGGGCATAGACGGGGCATAAACGGAGGATTTGAACTTAGCTGAGATTTTCTGTTCAAAATATGTCCCAGAATTAGTCCATAAAACAGACAAAAGTCCCCAATACGAGCAGATGATTGCTGCCAGATCCAACCCTAAAATAAAGTTATCTGATCTCTTATCTTATTTCTGCCTTTGTGCCCGTTTCCTACCCTTCCCCCCCCCCCGACTTAACATTGATACACCCGTAGGTCCAAAATGCGTCCAAAATGCCATTTACATTTATTAAAAGTTAAAGCTGCTAAATTAACAGTTCTGATTTTCTTCACTCTTCCGAGAAAAGCACAGTTACTCAACATAAAATTAAACTAACTTAAAATCTACCTTCCAAGCTAGATTAAGCTTACTTCAATTTCAAAAAGTTTCGCATTTCGGGTTGTGGCGGAGGTTTTTAATATGATTATGAGCGTGTGTCACGAAGTCAGTCTGTGGCCCTGGCAATAATAATGTTTGTATCATTTGCCACATTTATATTTGAAGAAAAAGACAATCTTACCTAATATCATACAGGCTACGATGTGATCCATGAAAAAATGTCACAATTTTAAGGGAAATCGAAAGCTTTATAGCCGCCCATGTTGTCAGACTTTACCGATTGTTTTTGTGCTTAGCCCTTCCCGGCTGAAAGAGAAGATGGGGTCTGGGGATTAGAGTGTGTCGGATTGGTTCCCAGACTTAACTCCATTGGGGACGCCTGGCGGAACAAGCGGAAATTCCAATTCTGAAAACAATCCTATTGCTTCCGGAAGGATTTGTTTTAATTTCGACGCCCCATCTCAAATGTTCATCTTATGGCTGAAGAAAATCGTAAGAAAGAAGTCCGTGGTTGTTAGCCCTCTCGTGAAACCTGATCGAATGTTTTGATCTGTAGCAATTTGCGTAAAAACGATGTTTTTCTGGGCCGCCATAGAGCAGAAGTCTTTGAGATTAGCTCCTGGATTTATGACAATAGGTGAGTAATAAGATGTCTAAGATGTCTATGCTGATGTTATCATCATGTCTTGTTATCAACATGACCTTTATTTGTGTATTATCCGGTCCTTGGTTCGGATGGAATAATTACTTCCAGGCGCGTTCGCGCATTATATTGGCATGTGAAATGTTTTCTATAAATTCGCTTATTATGTCGTAGTAACATCTGGCAACATGCGTGCATGCAAATCATTTGAGACAAAATTGTGGAAACACCATTATACTCAAAGTGGAATGCACCCTGGCATACATGTATATGTATGAGAGCTTGACACAGCAATGCAAGTAGCTTAATCTAAACCAAAACAAATGACCGTAAAAGGCAGCTAAATTTGAACCTTGTTTGATGTAAGAGCTTGAATTTCCTTTTTTAAGAAAGTTAAAACTCTGACATCTGACAAAGTTACAAAGTACACTCCTGGTACTTAACTTCTTGATGTCATTATCAGCCCGTGAGTAGATAGCTATGAAATCATTATCGGAGTGATGATGTAAGTCTGATGATGAGTAAGGTAAGGTAAGTAGGAAAAGTCTGTGTTTGAGCTACTTGTAGTGTCTGTCTGTCTTTTTGCCTATCTGTCTACATGTATCTGTGTGTCTGTCTGTTTGTCTGTCTTTCTATCATACGACTATGCTAGTCCACTGCACGGTTATCCCAGCATTCAATTCACAGGTACCAAAACTGTACGCCAGTCCTTGGTTTGGATAGAATATTTACTTCCAGGCCTGTTCACGCATAATATTAAAATGTGAAATAATTTCTATAAATTCCCTTGTAATATAGTAATATACATCTTGCAACATGCGTGCACTGCATGCAAATCATTTGAACCAAATTAATAGAAAAGCCATCTCTTTTAAAGGGGCAAGATTGCTTAATTTACTGTACTTAGATTTAAGATAGTAGAATCCTTTTTTTTTTTTTAAGATAGTAGAATCCTAGTTTCTTGAACCCTCAATTCCACTCAAAGGGGCAAGATGGCTTATTAAAAATGACATTCTCCTCAGATGAAGACAGAAGGACGCCACCCCAGGCCGCCGACACCGACAGCGAACCGAAGGACGGGAGAGCACAGATGCAGAGAGAGAAGAGAACAAGAACATCGAGCCAAGGCGAGGGCCTGGGCTCCCCGCGCACTGACCACCACCCCCAGCGCACACCCCCCCCCCCCACCGAGCGCCGAACCGCCCCCGCAGCCCACACGACCACGGGGCCCCCGACCCCGCCCCCCCCCCCCCCCCGCCCGCGCGCGCGGCCCAGAGCAAAAGCGCCCGGGAGCCCATATGCACTTACAGTGTATATTTTTAAATAAAAAAATATGGCGATGTCCTGATTTCTTGAACCCTCAATTTCTCGAGCCTCCTGATAACTTGAACCAAAAGCTGGTTTCCTTTCTATCAGTCAATACACGGCATTTTACCTCGGATTTCTCAAACCAAATTTTGTTTCCTTAGGAGGTTTTAAAAACCGGGATTCCACTTGGCTTCTGACTAGGTTAACAAATGTCTCAGAATTTTTAAGGAAGGCATACATGCCAGGCTGCATTCTATGTACACGTAGGTTACGCCAAAGATCTTTGGTGTGGATTTCAAAATTGCCTGGTGTGCTGGCGTGCAATCCGGTTGGTACCTTTTAACTGGCACACAGATGACTTATTTTAGGTATGAATAATAAAGGACATTGGCATAGACCTATAAAAAAAACTTGGCATATCTTCGGCATGGTGTGTACATGGAATGCACCCTGGCATATAATTACACAATATATATGTATTTTGACAAAACATTATGCAAGCGGATTAAGCTGAACCAAAAGAAATGACCCGAGAAAAGGTGGCTAAATTTGAACCTTGTTTGATGTAAGAGCTTGAACTTCTTTTTCAAAAAGTTAAAATAAAAGCTTTGACATCTGACAAAGTTATACAAAGTATACTTTTTGATGTCATTACATGTATATACCGGTAAGTAGAAGGTTAAGAGTGTTGATTTACATGTAAGTCTGATAATGAGTAAGGTAATGTAGGTGGCCATTAATCTTGTTTTTTTGTTTCTGTTTGTTTGTCTATCTATTCTAGCTAGTCCATTGCAAGCTAAAGGTAACCCCAGCTAGCATTAAATTTGCTGGTACCCAAAATATTGTACACCGGTCCTTAGTTTGGATGGAATAATTTCTTCCAGGCACATGCATTCACCCATTATTTAAAAATGTGAATATAAGTATGGGAGTTTGACACAGCAATGTAGTTGACCGATAAGTTGTGGCTGAATGTGAACCTTGTTTGATGTAAGAGCTTTAACTTCTTTTTAAAAATAGTTATAGCTCTGACATGTGACAAAGTTCCCAAAGTATACTTATTGAGTATTAAGTAAAGACAACTCAAAAATTTGCATGCAGGTCCATTGTGACCCCCCCCCCCCCCACCCTACACTAAAATTGCACTAATACCATTTGTCAGCGAAACCACAATTATAACATACAAAGTGCCAAGGGACTGAAAAATATGTTTATTATAACAGTATTTTTTCATACCAGTGCTTCGTTCCAATATACACCTAACTGTCACTCAATATCTATTTACTTTGGTTTGGCTGACTCAGAATATATTTTGGCATAAACTTTTTATTTATGAAAGGGACAATGTCACGGTGATTTTAATGCTTTTCAGTAACAGGTACCAAAATTGGCAAATACATGTAGGTCTTCTCGTATATGAAATGCACCTAGTACATCAACTGAAGATAAAGATATAAAATGAATTGTTGTTGAAGGAAGAAGGTAGCCATAATAATTTTTAGGCAGTTCACAAGCTTAAGGACAAAACTTGAAAAAATCAGCCTGATTTTTTTTCAAGTTGAGATCTAAAGTTCCTGATGGCATCACAATAATATCACTTGATGGTGATTTTTAACTGATTGGACTACTCTTTGTAGTTTCCAAATGTCTTTACCGGCTCTTGAGGTTTTGAAGTAAAACTGGTGACAATGTCCCTTTAATAGGGCTTCATTATATTAATTAGGGTTCCAGTGTGAGTTATATATGCCTGCAGTGGGTGGCAATGTGAGAGAAGAACTTACAAAATGATCTCAGCCAGGGCTGACAAACCTGAGATCACTTGGTCTGGAGTCTGGGGGCCTGTTTCTTGAAAGCCCTGCAAACTTTTTGGGCCTCCAAAGCCATTGTTGCGGTTATTTTTTGTATGAAGGAAAGCTCTGTTTTTATTAAAAACATGAGAATAAAACAGCTGTATTATCATAGCGCTTGAGATTTTGCTATGGCTTTTTGGGTTAAAACAATTTTTTTGGACCTTCAAAACCACAAGCCATAAAATATTTTAACCAGTGCCTCATGTGCATGTATTCAGATTAGTGATGATGTAGTCAATTAAATATAAGGTATGAAAGTAAATGCTATTAAGATTCAATAAATGTATGCTTATATTTCAGGACTGTTTTTAGTAGCCTGGATGGAATCATCTGGTGTTCAGAGTCATTGTAAGTTAGCTGTTGTGTCTTCTTCTGTCGGTATTCTAAACAGTTTACTAGTCTATTTGATAACATAGTTTCCTGTATTATGAAAATGTTTTATTTTTTCATTGTAATATGTGTGGGTTCCAGCGTCTAGCCTAGTATAGGGTTGCAAATTCAGCTGAACATGGTCTGGTATAGGGTAAGGGCTTTAGAGTCCCAGCGGCACACTCCCACCTAAAATATACAGAGTGCCCCGCCCCCATTGCCCTTAATATAAAGCGTTTTTTAACACTAATTTTAGTTTCAGTCACATTGGTGTTTGTAAGAATACATGTAGATGCTTACCAAATTTCTGTCCAGGCACTTATTTCGAAACCCGTTCAAAGAGTTGATGGGTGGGGAAGTCGTTTGAGTCGACTGGGGCACTTATGTAAAGAGGGCGCTAAATCGAATCTTTACAGTAAAAGTGGTTGCTCTGGATTCTTTCTTTACAGCTTGTTCGAGTCTGGGTCAAACTCTCGTAGCAGAATCCTCTTCCGTTAAAACTCTAACAAGTCCTAACTACCCTTCTGATTACGACAGCAACACGGATTGCTCATGGACTATCGAAACAAGCCAGCACAATGGTTATATTGTAGAGGTGACGTTTGATGATTTTAGATTAGAATCCGATAACGTGCAAAGCTGTGGTAACCATGACTACCTGGTGGTCTATGACGGCTTACCACAATCAGGGTCCAAAATTGGCACATTCTGCGGTTTCATGGATACGCCCGCTAAGGTGTATTCAACAGGAAGATACCTGTCGCTGAGATTTGCTACTGATGTAGGATTCAATTATAAAGGATTCAAACTGAGCTACTTCGCTGTTCCGGCAGGTAAGGAAAGATAAGTTCTTTGTACATGTATATGTGGATAATTGTGTAGTTAGCAAAACTGAAACTCACCTTTACTGAATAATTCAGAGGGGGACATTGGGTTTTGCGGTATTGCCCAGTGCCGTAATGCCATCGCAATAAAATGTTTCATTTCCCATCGCCCGACCGACCCAATTTTTTCGAAAAGTAAAAAAAAAAAAAATTCCAGATTCACTAATCAAAGAGGCAAGTACTTCATTTTACAAGCACACGATCTTCTTTTATTAACAACAATTGGTATGATGTGATGTCTTTGTCTTTAATAAACATCGATACTACGTTATTTAAAGACTGTTAAGGAATAACGAACGAAAAGACCACGTTTTCGAGTTGACTTTGTAATCAGGCTTTCTTACTTAGCATCCCGGCCTTTTCTGGAACCCAGAACCCTTCAAGTGTTCATTCTTTTTTTTTTTTTGCCCGACCGACCCACCCACCATCACAAGAGACGGGGCGATGGGAAACGAAACATTTCAATTGGGATGACATAACCAGACGTTTGCCATAGACGAGGCTAGGAGCTTCTGGGGCCGGGGGTATGCCTTCCAAAAAATGTCGAAATCTAGAAGCTCTGAAACTCGTTCTTCGACATTTTTCATAGGGAATTTGAGAAAAATCAATCTTGTTCAACTTGGAATTATTTTCCCAACAAAACATTTTTTTTTTTTTTTCAATTTTCAGCTAAAATCTAGACGAAGCAATTGCCTCGTCTTGCCTCTTGCTGGCTACGGCCCTGGTTGCCCTTTTTAGCCAATTTTTCATGCGGTATTTCGGTATACATAACTTCACTCTTGAATTGCGGTATTCTCCAAACCTGTGGGATACCTTATCTTAGCGTTTTCGCCGGCGATAGTCAGTATAAAAAACGTATTCTTCTCTTTCTCCCGACCATTTTTTAGTAATTTCTGGTCGTTTCGGAAGCAACCTGTAACAGCTCTATTTTGTCACACATTTTAATCTACACGGTTTGACTGTTTTAACAACCAGTCATTAAAGCCGTCATTGTTTCCACGGTCCCGCCGCTTGTGTTTTGTCTCTTTTTTGCCCTCGTGTCAACGAATCCGCTAGCTTTACAGGCTTACTATGAAATTGCGGTATTCTGCGAACTTTTTTCAGCATTGCGGTGTTTTTCGAACTTTTTTGCGGTAATGCGGTGTTCAGCAACCCCCAATGTCCCCCTCTAATTCATTTGTGGATGAGATGTAATTAAGTGACGTTTTTTTGTTGTTGCAAATCTTGCATTTTAGTTGTCCTGTAAGACCTTTATATGGACGTGAAATAAAGTAATAATGTTCAGGCCAATGTTAAAGTTGTTAACGGTGGCCGTTTTTATGTATATTAATTAGTTGCTAATGTTCCCATGCCTGCCTTTACTTAAGTCAGTGACAAAAAGAAGTGTTTCCTTGGCAACATCGACAACAGCAATCTGGAGCTGGAAGGCTCGTCAGGGACGTTTCAAAGTCCACGCTACCCACTGAAGTACCCCAAATTTATAAACTGTGTTTGGGTTATAACCGTCCCGGAAGGAAAGCAGGTCAAACTCAACTTCGAAAAATTTGATGTCGAGTGGTCTGCAAACTGCGATGAAGACTATGTAAAAGTGTTTGACGGACAGCATTCCTCTAGCACGGTGAAAAAGACGTTATGTGGTTCGTCAATACCAGACGATGTGTTCTCTACTGGTCGCCACATGAGGGTTCAATTCAGTTCTGACAGTAACAATTATAGCAATTATGGGTTCAAGGCGCAGTTTGAAGAAGTCAATCCCAGTAAGCTTACTACTTTAGTTTCGTATAACTTGAGTAAACAACTACGAACTACTTTATCATCGACATTTTTTTCTCAAACTCCGTGACAATGGTTTGGATATTTAATACTGAATAACAACTTAATTTATCCACAGTAAAAAGTTTAAAACTAAGCTGGTGGGGGTCGTGTACAGTTTTAAATGTGATCTTAATTAGTAGGGCTCTTAACGATTTATTTATTCGTTTTCTCCTTTGTTTCAGTTTAGATAAGGAAGATATATCAAACACCCGAGAGAGTGTTTTATCACATTTCCAACCACCTTGAAGTTCGTCATTGAAAATACTTCTCTGCTCGTCGTATTTTCAACTTTCCTCTTGGTGTTTGGAAATGCTATGAAATACTCTCTCTTGTGTTTGATATATTACTTAAAAGACGACCTGGGAATGTGCCACTCAGCTAGGAAAGGAGATATTACTGGATACTTATCTCTTGTACATCTCGCTTGAAGCCGCCCAGAATTAGTCGATCCCAAATTAAAGCTGCCATATCCCTTGGCCACTCCAGATATTTTGCAATTTTCATCGTGCATGAACTTTCTTTTTGCTTTGCATTGAGAAACAGAAGAATGCGCATTTCTGCATTGACAGTTTATTGGTGTAGCCAGACGAAAATTCTTACCGAGGCAATATCAGAAAAAAACCTTTCATATTTGATATATTTATTTTTTAATTCATAACCTCTTACGGCATCTTTCAGGAACCTGAAAAGATAAATAATTTGAAACTTTTTTACCGAGCCAAGTGCCTCGGTTCGCCTGTTACTTAAGCTACGGCCCTGCCTTCATACAGATCTAAAATAAACAAGCATATACGTCATAGGCGACATCGACGTTTGCCAGTAACATAGTCTAATTTATATCTTTCATTGTATTTTCTTTAAGATGTAAAGATCATTGGCTATGTTATCGGTGCGTCTGTGGTACTTCTGCTTTGCTTTCTTATCGCCTGTGTAATTCTACGATGCAGGAACGCAAAGAGAACTGCGGATTTGTCAACCGCCTTGACGTCTGTTCAAGAGCCCTCCCCCCTCCCCCGCAAGCGCAATTCCAGTCTAACAGCGTCAACTCATACATGCCCATTGGAACATACCCACCCACCGCAGCGGATTATCCTTCACAGCCACCACCACCGTACTCTTATCCGGCAGAGTCTCCTCCACCCTACCCTGGAGAGGAGAGTGCCCCACAGTATCCACCGCTCGGAAATATGTATCCATGGCAACAACAGAACGAAGAAAATAACCAGTCCCGTGTCTCGGCGTAACCCACGAGTCTGTAAAAAGCTACAGTACTGACACGATATGATAATAACAAAACAATGTATTTTATAACGAATGGTTTTCGCGAGAGAAAAGGAAAACAAATAGTAGTCCATACGCGATATATATATTTTTGCTTTGCAATAAGTTTTGCTAACAGAAACCGAACCAAAATGGCAGTATTTTGTGGAGTGCCCACTTTGACTCAGGTACAATTATATCAAGTCTGAAATTGCTTATCGTAGAATTCCCATAATTAATGATCCTCCCGAATCTAAGGCTATGGACTTCTGTAGAGGTTTTATTTTATTATTTGATGTTGTTGCAGTATGTTCAGAGACTTTTTTAATTTTCATATCTTTATATTTTTGGAGTGTTTTTAATTCCATGCACAGTTGCCTATGTACACTTTGCACCTTTTAGACGAAAAGAACTACCTAACAAAAAGAAACTGATGTACATAGGAACAAGTGACGGTGATATGTAGGACATGTAGTAGGGACAAAACCACAACATGAACACATCGTGTGAGTAGGTTGTGATTCTGTCTCTGATATATGTCACCGCGTCATGTCCCTGGGACCTTTTTGTGTCGGCACAATTTCAAGCGTAACGCAAAATATTTTCCAATAAGAGGCCCTGTCTCCTTTCCCTTTCCCGTCCCTTTTTAGCCCCCCCCCCCCGGAAATATGTCCAACAAAAAGTATCTATATTTTACTTTGTTTTAGTATGAGCCAGATTAAAGCTCATATCTGGCATACCGAAAGGAATTGTAAATAAAGAATATTATGTTTATACTAGGTTTGCTCAGTGTGTCGCCCAATGTATGATAGAATAAAATGACTATATCAACAATATAAACACACATGTAGAGAAGTGGGTTAGGTTAATGAATCTATGAATAAATTACCTTAAGGTTACTATTTTTAGCGACTACTAATTTTAGCGATTTTTTCTGAGCAAGATTTAGCGACTATTAAATTAAGCGATTTTCCGAAAATTAAAAAAAATAATCTATAGCTATTTAGAGAGAAAGAAATGTTCAGTAATAGAACAAAGTCACTTAAAACTGAACGAACATTATCATTGTCAGAAAGAACAAAGTAGGTCCTCGTCGGGGAAATCAGTCATATTCTCCATGATGCCGGCGATCCCAGCTCTCTCCTAACCCTTCTTAATTGTTGCCCTACCTTCTGACGTTGTCATATAGTTGAACAGGGCCACTATATTTAATTTTGTATTCCTCTGGCGGGCGGGGGTATTACTTTAACCCGTGTTAAATTTGACCGAGACAAATTTTAGCGAGTACTAAATTTAGCGATTTTGGCCAACTCGCTAAAATCGCTAAAATTAGCCGCTAACAATAGTAACCTTAAGGTAACAGGATTTTTTTAGATAGGTTATTTTAAAAAACCAGATGCATCGACGTATAAAATGTATAAACATATTGTTAGATAATGAAAAGCTGTCTCGACTTACAAAGAACTTCAAACGGTTTTAAATGAGTGTCGAAAATCACGTTTGCTTTGTTTTCCATTCAGGCTACTAAAGGACTGGTGTAATTTGGGCCACTGTCCATTCTTATGTAATCAGAAATAAATTCAAAACGAATCGCGAGTCGCTTGAACACGTTTTCCGCTCGTTTCGTTGGCACACTTAAAGAACGAAGAATATACACACTGCGTTTAGCGTGTTTGGGCCATGAATGAATGAATATTTATTTCCCATAAAGTATAATACAAGTAGATTTTAGAATGTATATTAATATAATAACTTGGGAGGAGGACTATAGAAACCCTCACGGGCTTTTACAAAGTAGTCCCCCTTTTGTAATAACTACAATAATACATTATATTTGAATCAGGAAGGTGGTAAGGTTACAGTAGCCATCACGCCGTTCAGAACGAGGGATATACATTCGTTGGAGTTGCGTTTAGCGTGTTTCTCCAGTCGAAAACCTATCGCAAGGCCCTTGCTTAACAACATGATGGAAAATTAAGTGTATGTCCATAATAAGATGCATTTCTCCACTCGACAAGTACGTTTCTCCAGTCGACAATTACGTTGTCCACTCGTACGACTCGACAACCCATCGCAGGGCCCTTGCTCGACAATATGATGGATAATTTCTATTAGGGCCTTTTTACATGAGAGCCGAGATGAGTTTCGTCCCGGGATGAATTTCGTCCCGGGATGAAAAAAATTTCATTTTCACATGAGCGTGTTCATCCCGGAATAAGTCGTCCCGCCCGAGTTGAGTTCATCTCGCCCGTGCTTACATAACATTACATTTCATCCCGGGAAGCACTGTTTACATGGGTTTTTTCGTCACGTTTCATCCCGGTGTTTCATTCCGGGATGAAATCGTCCCGGGATGACTTTCCCGGGATGACTTTCCCGGGACGAAATCATGTATCATCATGTAAACAGCAACAAGAAAATGACCAGACACCGAGATCAATTCATCCCGGTGTCCTAGCCGATTTTGTCCCCCCTGGATTTTGTCCCCCCAGTCAAAATCCGCTAGCGGATAATGGCCCCCCGGTCAAAATCCGCTAGCAGATATGGACCCCCGGGAGTCAATATTTGCTAGCGGATTTTGTCCCCCCTTCGCGAATTTTGACCCCCGTCAAAAGTGATCATACTTCGCTATCGTACTCCTGGAGTCGTAAACGAATAAAAGAAAAGACGATTAAATGTTAATACGAATATTTCATGAACATTGAAAAGACGAAATAGACAAGGTAAATCTCGGTGTTTACCAAACACAGCATGCATGCGCATTAGAAAATCTGTTATTCTCTACACGGCCCGAAGCAACGTTTTCCAATCGAAAATCAAATGTCATTTTTGTTGATCCTAGGCTAAAGTGCAGAACCAAATTTACAATTGCTTTTTTTGTTAGTTTGTGTTGCCATTCGAGGGAACGTTGAAAAAAAGTTTGCAAATGGAAAGTTTACTGAGTAAGAGGGAAACAAAGCTTAAATAACAATTGTTGAGGGGGGGGGGGGGGACAAATTCGGCGAAGGGGGAGGGGGGGGTCAATTTCCGCTAGCGGATTTCGTCCGGGGGAAAAAATCGGCGGGGGACAAAATCCGCTGTGACACCGGGACGAAAGTCATTCCAGGACGAAAACTCTCATGTAAAGAGGCCCTAAATCCCAAATGGCCCAGGAAAACATCATTTTTACGCAAATTGCTACAGATCAAACATTCGATCAGGTTTCACGAGACAGCAAACCACCACGGACTTCTTTCTTATGATTTCCTTCAGCCATAAGATGAACTTTTGAGATGGGGCATCGAAATTACAACAAATCCGGATTGTTTTTAGAATGTAATTTCCCCCAGGGGTTCCCAAGGGAGCTAGGTCTGGGAACCAATCCGACACTTTCACCGAGGGTCCCCAGAGCCCATCTTCTCTTTCAGCCGGGAAGGCCGAAGCACAAAAACAAAAACAATCGGCGCTTCCAACGGTGTAAAAGTAAAGCTTTTGATTTCCCTTGTTAAAAATTGTGACATTTTCTCATGGATCACATCGTAGGATGTATGATATTAGGTAAGTTTGTCTTTTTCTTCAAATATAAATGTGCTAAATGATACAAACATAATTACTGGGGCCACAGACTGACTTCGTGATACACGCTCGAGCTCCATTCCGCCACAACCCAAATGCGGAACTTTTTGAAATTGAAGTAAAGCTTAAATTAGTTTGGAAGGTAGATTTTACGTTAGTTTAATTTAATGTTGAGTAACTGTGCTTTTCCCTGAAGAGTGAAGAAAATCAGAACTGTTAATTTAGCAGCATTAACTTTTAATAAGTGTAAATTTTGCACCTATGTTTGTATCAATGCTAAGTCTGGGGGGTGGGAGGCGGGGGTGGTAACCGGGCATAAAGGCAGAGATAATATAAGAGATAAGATAACTTTATTAAGGGTTGGATCTGTCAGCAATTATCTGCTCGTATTGGAGACTTTTGTCTGTTTTATGGACTAATTCTGGGATATTTGAACAGAAAATCTCAGCTAAGTTCAAATTCTCCATCTATGCCCAGCCTCCCCCTGCCCCCTCTAGGTTAACATGCCTACAGTAAGCCTTAGATGGTGACGAAGCTTTCGGCGTCTTGTCTCAATTTTTATTTTATTGCAAATGGTTGGCCTGTCTTATACAAGTTTTTAATTACTATCATGAATATCTAAGTTTAAAATCTAATGTCTTAGGGCCTGTTTATATGGAGTAGAGTTGACCCTGGTAGGAGAGTTGCCCTCTCCCCCACGCTATCTTTTACCGAGCGTTTATATGAGAAAGTTGTCCCTGTTGACCAAGCCAAAACTTGGCCCTGTCGGTTCAAAAGACTGGCGAGAGTTATTTTGAAATATCTATCAGGGCGGCGTTTTCTAAAATCAGGAACGCTGAAACATCGACGAAGACCATTTTGGACAAATTTACCGCCGACTTCGATGTAGTTTTGGCCGATTCCAGCATTTGCGCATGCTCCTTATGTGTCAACTTGTCCCTGGCAGGCGAGGCGAACCAAACTCCCCAGGGTCACCCTACCTTCAAAGCGAGTGACCCTCCACCCAGGGTAAACAGTTTGCAGCTATTTATAAAGAAATGTATGAAAAGCTCTCTCGCCTGGGGTGGCTCGGTATGGAGGGTAACTCTCCTACTAGGGACAACACTCCTCCATATAAACAGGCCCTTACAAACAGCACAACCCTAAAAAGTGTTGTAAAGAACTGTGAAGAAATAAAAAAATTGCCGAAGCGGAAACAATCAAGTGCAGTATTCTGCTCTGTTTATTGTTTATCAAAAAAATGCGCCATTGTAATTCAAATCTCTGGCCAACTGCATGAGATTGTGTTGACACCACAGGGGTTAGCTGTAACACATGTTGTTTGTTGCGATTATGTATAAAAACAAAGTGAACTTAGTAATTTTTGTAAAAATATAACTTCTAATTTTTAATTCTTTTTAATATCAGTTTGTGGAATGTTACATTTAGATCAATTTGAAATGTTAATGAACAAATTTATTAATTATGTACAATTGATATTTTTTATGTTAAATTGTCCATCTATCAATCTTGTTAATAAATTATAATATATGCTGACAAATTACTTTTCATTAATTTGTTTCTTGTCTTAAAGGTCTTATATTGGTTTCCTGGGTACCAAGGAATACATTTGCACAGAACAGTAGTAAGTTGAATAAGGGAATAAAAAGACTTCTGGAGGGAATATTGTTTATTTGCGCCCTCGTAGTGTCGCTTGTGGCCCGAACGCAAAAGGGCCGCAAATGACAATTTTCATTAATATCAATATACAGTACAAGGCCAAATAACATCCAGATAGGTAACATATGCATTTAATGAAGTAAACATTTTCGATCCCCCGGCCCAAGTACTACGTTGCAATGAAAATTTTACACGATACTATTGAGGCCTATATCTTATTGAGAAGTTGTTGTATAAAAAGGGCTAGCTGCAGTGTCTCAAAAAATAATGAGCAATGGATTGGTTCATGGATAAAAATAATGGTTGTGACATCATATGGCATCACGTGACGTCATTATAGCCGCCATCTTGGATTTCACCATTTTCTTAGAAAGTCAGAAAATAACGAAAATTAATGCAAAATCAAGCCAGAGTGCTATGGAATGTGAAGATAATCAAATCGTACAATTCTGTTTCAAAACACTGGTGATATTTGGCAAGACCGGCTTGTAATTATGATGTTGCCATGGCAACATCAAATATCATGGACACATGATTGACATATCAAAATTTCCTGCAAGGGATGAATGAACAGCTATTGAAAGTTTCAGCATTGAAGAGTATGCAATCCCCGTAAATTTAAAATTGTAAAAAAAAAACCTTATGGGGTGGGGGGGGGGGGGGCATCCAACCCCCCTGTATGTCCGAGGGTTAAGTTAAACCATTTACCTTATTAAAGGAATATAATGAGGCATTTTAACAACGCAAACAAAATTTACGCGTAATAAAATTAACGCGAATTTAGGAAAAGTTCTGGTCAAATGCTTATAGTAAAAAAGTTAACATACAAAATTAACGCAAATTTTTGAAATACGCGTTAATAACATGTATCGTTAATTTCCTATAATAAGGTAGTCATTAATGATCTTAAGATTAGTAGCCTTACAAATTTTGTCAATCTTTTCTCAGTTTTTGGTCTCCATTAAGTTCCACAGCTATTTTTTTATGATTAACAAAATCATATGAAATATACACAGTTAAGCCTGTTCCAGGCTTAACCAAGGGGTTTCGGGCAAGGCAGCTCCCCAGCTAACTGAACGGGGAGGAACAGGCCAACAGGTATACCATTCTCGTTCATTAATTATGCCGGTGTGGATAAGATATGGGGAAAGATTGTGGCCGAGGCAATCAGCGACTGGGTGAGAAAGCACTATAGCTGTGTATTACGTAGCCAGAGGGGAGGTGGGATGTCGAAAATTTGTCTGGACTTCCTGGCTTGCGTATCTCTTTCAAAATATCCCAAAACTAAGCAAAGGGATCTTTAAATACAGTGATTGTGCACGTGGTGATTAAGCATTACCTAATACAACTATCTAAATATATAAACAAATGGGGTAATGTAATCCACGCACTTCTGAATTCCGTGTTATAATTATGAATGAGAATAGTAGTACAACTTACATCTACATGCAGAATAATTAACAATGGAATTAAGGTCTTATTTATAAAATATGTATTTCTTTACAGCTGGCAGTTCCAAAGAGTTGTGTTTCCCAGGAAACATCAACAATAACAACCTGACATTAACTGGGTCAAATGGAACATTCCAAAGTCCACAGCATTACTATTTGTTGCCTAAATTGCTATGTAATTGGCTGATCACTGTTCCAGAGGGAAACATTGCAAAACTCACCTTTGACAAATTTTACTTGGAGTCAAGCTCAGGATGTTATTGGAATTATGTGGAGGTTTTTGATGGAAATAACAGTTACAGTGAGAGTAGAGGGAAATTTTGTGGTAAAAGCTCTTACTACGACAACTTGTATCCAAAGCACCCAGTTCGCTCAAGTGGTCGATACATGTTGGTGCGTTTCAGAGCAAGCTGGATCGATGGATCTAGCGAGGGATTTAAGGCTACATTCACAGCTGAAAATGAGGCCAGTAAGTGACAAATGTTCTTCACAACCATAATTTAATCTGTCGATGTCGTAGCCAAGGAAAAAGATCCACCCCCTTTCCCAAGATGGCTCAGTATCGGCCACCCTTTTTTGCTCAGTACTTAGTATTGTTTAATTGATAATTAATGTTTTTTACACATTTTCAATTACTTTTTAGTTTGTCCGTATAACAGATTGGTGGTTAGTGCCTCTGTAATTCCTATGAAAAAACTCTTACCAGCCCAAACTATCCCTCAAATCCTGAGAATGGTTTGAATTGCAACTGGCTGCTTGAAGTTGACAATGGCTTTTCATCTGGTGGCTACATAGTGAAGGTGACATTCACTGAATTGGACGTGAAATTTGATAGCGAGCTTAAGTTTTATGATGGAAATAGCACTGCGTCGAGTATTCTTGGATCATACAGTGGAAGAACTCATCCAGAAGTTATTTATTCCACTAGCCGGTACCTATATGTCAACTTCCGGACAGACGACTCTTATGCAATTTTTACTTACAAAGGGTTTAGCTTGAGCTTTTCAGCCGTTAAAGAAGGTATAGTGCTGTAACAGATATTGTTATACATCCGCAGTTTCTCTTGCTCTAAAGACGATTCTCATTGGCTGATTCGTGATCACGCGACCTTGCATAAATTTAAATGTTTCCCGATTGGGAAAATGTTCCATCAAATGTATCCCGCTCGATGAAAAGTTTTGCACAGATAGAGTCAGATTGAGTGTTAAGATCCAGTTAAAGTTCTCTAATAAAAAACATCTCATAAATGAGGCAGTCCAGTTTTCTTTGACATTTCTTCAAGAAACACGCACTGACACCTCCACCAGCGCGTTGAAGAGCATAAACAATCAGCCATTGGTAAACATCTGGAGCAGAAACACAACCTGGCAGCCAACACCCTTGATCTGAAGCACTTTTCAATCGTGAAGAAATGTCAAAGTAAACTGGACTGCCTCATTTATGAGATGTTTTTTATTAGAGTACTTAAACCGGATCTTAACATTCAATCTGACTCTATCCGTGCAAAATTTTTCACATAGAACAATGCGTTCCTAATTTTTTCTGTACCTCTAATTACATTCAAAATACTTTACTACATTCTTCACGCTCTATTATAAAATCATATTAAAAAATAGCCATCACACTTGACATTAACACTGAACTTGAAAATGCTGTCATGAAGACAGCGAAATGTTGTTCTATACTTATATCACTAGTTTTTATTTTAAAATGTTTAAGCTAAGATCATCGCATAAAACGTTTCTCTTTATGTTCATAAGTTTTTGTTTGTTTTTTTGTTTGTTTTTTAATTGAAAAACAACAAACCTATTCTGTTACTGCACTCTGGAACAGCTTGCCAGATGCCCGGCGGGACTCCTTTATGAAAGGGGAGGGGATGCTTGTCGGGAATTTTTAAAAGAACCCCTAATAGAGGCCAATCTGGGTGTGGCTCAAGGTTTTCTTCACCCCAGGCCCTAAAAGATACCAAAAAACTAAGAACGGAATGTGAATAATTTGTAAAATTGGGTTTGAGAACCTAGGAGCCAAAAATAAATTTTCCCCTCTTGCCCCCCCCCCCCTTTTTTTTTAAAAAGGGGTGTGATTTGCCCTATCATTACCCAGATGATGTCACGTGTATTTGGACAATCTCTGTTCCTGCTGGCAACATAGTTAAGCTGACGTTTGAAAACTATGACCTTAACTTAGAGCCTGAAGATTGTAAGCGTAATACAAAAGACAGAGATTATGTGCAGATACACGATGGAAAGGTCCCGGAAAGCAAAGAGCTTGCCCTTTATTGCGGATACTACAGGTTTATGGGTCCGTCAGATGTTTATTCTACCGGAAGGTACATGACGATTATCTTTCAATCCATCTCCGATGGTAAACAAAGCTCAAGAGGTTTTAAAGCACGTTTTGAAGCTGTAGACCCCCAAAGTAAGTATAACTCATTAATTATTGGCGAATGAGCTCTTTTTGCTTGTTTTGTACTTTTGGTATTAAATGTGATTGAGAGCGAGATACTTTCTTTTCGTCTGTGTTTTCATAGAGTTAAATATTATATAAAATATGTACTGTGATAGTTGTTACAAATTATATTCTGCTTGCACGAAATAGCTATGAGTTGAGTATTATTTGTAGGCAGTTATTTGCAGGTGACGCACATGTGTACTGGCCCCTCAACCAATCAAAAGAAAACTGTAAATTAAATCGCGCGATAAACGTTTTGTTTTTGTTGTTGTTGTTTTTTGGCGCAGTAGGGACTAGGAACCGTGTCCATGAGACATTTCAACAGGAATACGCCCAAAGCGTTATGTGGACTCACTTTGTTCGGTGTTTGATCGAACATTGTTTGCTCGATTAGCCACCCCAAGTTGTGTGACAAGCACGATGTTGGACGAAAATAGTTGATCGTTAAGCCGGTGCTTTAAAGCCTTGGATAAGAAAATTTAACCGCTCTTTATTAAGAAATCGAATGGTGTTGTTTTCTAACATTTGTAATTTGTTCATATAGGTGCCGTTTCCGACCATTTGTGTTTCTCCGGAAACGTCAACAATAACAATCTAAAAATAACTGCTTCACATGGAACTCTACAAAGTCCACTGAGAGACTCCTGCTACCCCCCAGATCTGAGCTGTGATTGGCTCATCACTGTACCAGAGGGAAAGACGGTGAAACTCAGCTTCGACACACTGGAATTGGAGCTGGGACATACATCCGAATGTACAGGAGATTATGTAGAAGTTCTTGATGGGAATCACAATAATAGTGAGAGTAAAGGAAGATTCTGTGGGTACCAAATTCCAGACGACATTCGCTCTCATGGTCGTTACATGTTGGTGCGTTTCAGATCAGACTCAGATCAGTTATACCACATTTACAGTGGATTTAACGCTTCATTCATAGCGGAGGATAAACCCAGTAAGACAGACATGTTTGTAATGATGCATGATACTGTAAATGTCCGAAAATAGAATTCCAGGTTCAAAATATATAACTATTACAGTGTCTCATCAGAAATGTTTAGCCCATTGGATAACAGCTATCATGTTTACACGAGACATTGTTAACAATTATCCTGCGAAATCGCGCGGAATATCGCCTGATACTTAGCCAACGAGGCCGTAGGCCGAGTTGGCTAAAATCAGACGATATTCCGCAAGATTGAGCAGGATAATTGTTTTATTATTCAACAAATTGTTAACGAAACACATTTTGCACATAGAAAAACTGTAACTATGCAGCGCTTTACAAGATTTCGAACCAATCTTCGCAACCTACGAATATCGCAGGATATCTGTTATGTACGGATGACAGATATCGTTAACATTTTGACCATATATGGGCAGCGCGCGCATCTGTTGAATAATAATTACACATATTGGGGAGCAGGGATAACGCAATGGTGATAGCGCTCTCCTCCCACCAACGTGGCCCGGGTTCGATTCCCAGACCCGGCGTCTTATGTGGATTGACTTTGTGGTTGGCTCTGGCCTTACTCCGAGGGTTTTTCCCGGGTTCTCCGGTTTTCCTCCCTCCTGAAAATCCAACATTTCCATATTCCAATTC
Source organism: Oculina patagonica (assembly GCF_052425735.1). Classification (NCBI taxonomy): domain Eukaryota; kingdom Metazoa; phylum Cnidaria; class Anthozoa; order Scleractinia; family Oculinidae; genus Oculina; species Oculina patagonica. The sequence goes on from NC_135762.1 coordinate 28,181,924, forward strand.
GACCTGTTTTGAGGACCCGCTTGAAAACCAGCAATAGCTGCTGTGGCTTCCTCTCTAAATTTACTTAACAATTATTCCACGAGCGCACGTTGGATATGAGATGGTAGATAGCCAACAAGCGCGAGTGGAATAATTGTTTTATTAAAAACGCCCAAAGAATCGCAATATTTGAACTCCATAGGTGTTTCATTGACGCGGATCAGCTACCATATTTGTGGTCAATGGTATATGAGCTCATATACCATTGCCTGTTAACCAATCAAAACTCAGGAATTGCAATATACCATTGCTTGTTTTTAATAAAGTAATTTATTTAACTTTTTATTAGGAAAACCGCGTACAGTATAAGTCATGCACATTGGACTTTTTTTTCCTCTCTACCTGGTGATAATTTGTTGCACGTTTTGCTTTTTCAAATCAGACTTGTGACATAACTAATAAACCAGAACAAAAACCACAGCAAAACATGGGAACTATGTGCGTAATATTTTGACCAACTTTGCATGGAATTGACAAGTATGTGTATTTGTCCATATATAGCTGTAGCGGTACCTGCCAATTCGAAGGAGGTGTGTTACCCAGGGAACATCAACAATGGGAACCTGAAGTTCTCTGGCTCACATGGGACTTTACAAAGTCCACAGCAGGACTTCACGTATCCGCCAGATTCGAGCTGTGATTGGCTTATCACTGTACCAGAGGGGAAAATTGTGAAACTCAGCTTTGACAGATTTGCCTTGGAGTGGAGTGAAGGATGTACAGAGGATTATGTGGAAGTTAGGGATGGAAATGACTTTAACAGTAGAAGTAAAGGAAGATTCTGTGGCTTGACAGCTCCAGACGACATCCGCTCAAGCGGTCGGTACATGTTGGTGGCTTTCAGGTCAGACTCGGATTATTCAAATTATGGGGGGTTCAAGGCAACATTCACAGCAGAGGATAAACCCAGTAAGTGAGAAATGCTAACCGTAAAGCAATAAACAGACTATTGTCATTTCACTATGTTTCTTGAGTGCAAATTTAAAGCGCACAGTCTGACAAAAAAAAATTCTTCTCTCTAAACTCTCAAAGTCACTTCGCCTGCTCACTTTCTTGTCCGTTCGAATTTGTTTTTAGGCTCGAGCTCTCACACTGTAATTATAGTCGTTGTTACTTTGGCATTTATAATTTCACTGGTTTGCTGTGTCGTGTGTGTCGTAAAGCGGAAGAAGAAGCCAAACAGCGATGCTGATGTTGCAATTCCAATGACGACAGCCACGATTTCAGCATCTCGTACCACCCGGCCAGGAGAGGTTCAACATTCCCTTCACCCCTCCCGTCAGCCACCTTCTGCCCCGGCGTTAAACCTCAACCCACTCCCTCCAGTGGGTTATGCTCCAGTCCCAACGAACCCAGAAGTACCTCCCCCAGCGTACCCGTATCCATTAGAATCACCACCACCCTACCCTGGAGATGAGTCAGCTCCACAATACCCACCACCAGGACAATCGTATCCATGGCAACAGACCAATAGCAGTGCTCCAGCTGAATCCTCCGCACCCACCGAGGGTCCAGTCGAACCGTCCGCTCCCCCTGAGAGTCCATAAAGTATTGGTAGAAAGATGCAGTCACTGTTAGAATATATCATTTCATTTTTTTTGTCATTAAGTGAAGACTATAGCCAGAGAAATAATGATACTGCTCGCTCGAGGGATACATATGCGATCCGTGTGATAACTTCGTTAACTCCGTTATCTTTCCACTGATGTTGACAATATATCTTTTAATCAATCATCCCTTGTTTGTACAGTCGAAGCTCTCTTAACGGACACTCTCGTAAGCGGACAGCTCTACTTACGGCCACCTTCTTTGAAACCCCGTTTAAACTCCCATACAAACGCTGTATTTTTACATTCTCGTAAGCGGACATTCCCGTAAGCGGCCGCGGACACTCGCAGAGATTACGACTTAGACTTTTTATTTGTTTTTAAGCTCTCGTAAGCGGACAGCCAAAAGAAAATTCTATTATCAACCTCTGTATCTTTGTTTTTATCAATCAACTTCACATCGCCGTTCGCACAATGATTTTACAGTAATTACAGTACCATATTTCCCTTTGTTTTGTCGTCATCCACGTCCAATTACATTTCGGAACACCACTTACATGCATATGCCCTTGTGACTGGAATTACAGCGTCGTCAGCACAACACTGTAGCCAAGGCACTCAAGTTTCCATTTTAGCCAAGTCAGAGACATTTGAGTGTCCCCATGGGTATTTTTTTGTATTTCCAATACGGTACTGTATTTATTGTTAGCTGGGCAAGCTTCCGTAAGCGGCCATCTATCGCCTACACCTCTAGTGGCCGCTTACGAGAACCATTCTTGTAAGCGGCCAGCTCCAGTTACGGACACTTTTTTCGCGTCCCGAGGGTGTCCGCCTACGAGAGCTTCGACTGCACCAAGATTTAGCAAATTATAAATATTTCTAGGAATTTTAAAATTTAATTTGTAGTATTTTTTAGGAATTTTAAATTTAATTATAATCACATTAATTTTTTAGGATTTTTATTATTAGGTTTAGTCAAATTTATGATAAGATTTTTTATATTTATTTTGGAATTTGTAATTAGGTAATCGCAGGTCCACGTCAGCTTTATGCTGCCCTTAACCGACTTGCGTTAACAAATAAATTATGTCGGTCGGTCAAATGATCCACAACGATTATACATACCACAAAGATCTTAATTACTTAAATGACATTACCTGCTATTCAGTAGGGTCTTAAGCACTAAAGTGAGCAAATAACTAGAACTATTTAAAGGAAACATGAAAATATCAGCTAAAGAAGATAGAGAAAATGTCTAGATAGTCATAAGGCAGAGAAGAACGGACAGTATAAGATTGGAAAATTTAAAAAAGGTTCCATCGTAAAGATTTCTTTGTCTGTTTATTTATCTATTTATTTATTTATTTATTTATTTATTTATTTATTTATTTATTTATTTATTTATTTATTGTTATTAGTATTCGTAGAGCAGAAGTTAGAAACAAAACTTTCTTCGGGCATTTTTTTTTTAAACGTGCGATGTTTGCTGCAACTTTGTTCCGAGCACCCTGTACGTTTAGTATGTTGGTTCAATTTTACCCTTGAGACAATCTGGTATTTTTCTTTGTTTAATACCGTCTCATTATCACATATTACCGGATAGATCATAACAAAGAAGTTTACATCTCGTAGTGGAATTACGTGATTAAATCGAATGCAACTTCACAAAAATCCTGTACATTTTTGTTTCTTTTTCTTTTTTTTTTTTTTTTATGTCATCCCGGTATCTTGCTGGTAACAGTTTGTTTCACAAGAAAGTTCGTTCTCCCGAAACCGATTCGTCCGGATTGAAGGGGTTTTTTATTATGCGTCTCCTCCTTATATCTCTGGCGAGTTGATTGTTGCTTGAGGCCGAAAAAAAAAATCAATTCATGGTAACAACATTTGAGATCGAAGATCAACACCTGCCATATTTGGGTCGTCACGCAACACTTGTTCCAAGGGAGCGTTGCGTTACGAGCCCAAACAACGGCTGCAAAGAGTAAAACACGCCTCGTGTAAAGCCACATGAGAACCATACGCCACACAAATTACCTTTTTGCTAAAAAAATGTATGATGTGGCAAAAGGTAAGTAAGTAAGTAAAGCCCTTATATAACGAGGGTGGCACAAAAAATACTAACAAACCAGTGGCCCTCTAAAATTATTTACAATAAAATATAAAAATACACTAGAATACGAATATTAAAATATGGATAAACTATGCCACAATATAACGAATAAAAATACAACAAATACGAGATCAAATATTAAAAAGGTAAATAAAGTGTAAACAAATTACGGAGTAAAATGATTGAAAAGCTGCTGTTCTTTAAAAATTCACTTTTCTTCTCTCTTTCGTATGATTGGTCATGATTCCCCAGCTGTGCTAATACTAATAGCCGTTTTTTGGTGGGGGTCGGGGGGGGGGGGGGAGCGGTACTGTACCCCCCAGATTCCAGAAAAGGTACTGAGTCCATTTCAATGCTCATCAAAGAGTAGATGTAATATTATTTCCTTAGGAAAGTTAAGTCTGCGTTCGAGCCTAGTGGCCATTCAGGCCAGAGCTTACCTTCGTTTCGGGAGTTATTACAAGTTTCCGTAGCATTAAGCGACTACAAGTATTTTTCTTCTACCTGGATGGGATGCTAGCCCAAACCCCAGCATTAAATTTGCATGTACCAATTTATACACCTGGGTGAAGATCGAGAGCTGAGGCACTGCGAGAGTGAAAGGTCTTGCCCAAGAACACAACGCAACTGGAATAGTTGAATACTACGTCAGCGTTAGCGGGTGTGCCCATGGAAACGCAGAATGTGCCAATTTCGGACTCAGATTGTGGTAAGCTGTCATAGTCTGCTGGGTAATCATGATTACTACACTAAGCCTGTTCCAGGCGTTCGGTTAGTTGGGGGCAGCGCGAACAACGGCGAGTGAAAAAATAGGCCTCGCCCTTTTTTTATCCCGTTTTTCGCTCTGAGCTTACTGATCGATGAACGGCTAAATTACTACAGCTTTCGCCTTTGCATGTCATGTTTATGTATAAGAAAACACCATGATAAAATCAGCGTTACGATTTTGTTCAGTCGTAATAGGCTTCTTTCGATATGTTAAAATTCAGCTTGGTAGCGAGGCCTTGAGGACACAAACAAAAGAAATTTTACAAGCATGTTTATTCATTTCTTTTGTTTGTGTCCTCTGGGCCCCCCTACCAAGCCTATTGGACCTATTGATAAACCGGCTATCAACCAATGTTCAATCCTGTTTCCTGAATACACGAAATTTCCCGGGCTAGGGAAATTTCTAATGAAGAAAAATTGCATTGCTGATTTAACGCCGGGGGGGGGGGGGGTACTCCCATATGTGGTCTATATAGGTATGTGCCGCCCGATAGGGTATGGTTTTTAAGGTTCTCGGTCCTTAAATAGGGTATCATTTTTGCTCCTTTTGGAGCTCCTTTTTGGTTTCCTGTGTAATCCTTAGATAGGGTACCTAAATTCTATTAGCTAAAATAAACGCCCAGCTAAACGAAAAAAAAAGATATCTTAAAACTGAATTTTCTGTTCAGGTATTAGTAAAGCGATTTTATAAAGATTTGTGTCTTGCCGTGCGCGGTTAGCCGTTATTTGGGTCGTCACGGAACGCTTCTCCTCCCCTTGAATAGGGTGTCATTTTTCGGTTTTGGGCCTTAAAAAGGTATCAATTTTCGCTTTCTTTATCCTTAACTCGCATATGAAAGTGACGGGGATGCTCGTCTTCTCGCTTTATAGGGGTGTAAATTTCGGATTTTTGGTCTCGCTTAGGGTGTTCCGGGCAAAACGCCAATATTTTTTAGCTATAATGGTCTCGTTGAGGGTTACACACGAAGAAATATACAAATATAAATTGTATTAGTTTGTTGAAGGTTTGTCGCTGACTGTGTTTTTGATGTTATATTCCAAGACGTTTCGGCTATTGCTTAAGCCTTCATCAGTTAAAAAATCAAAGCTTTCACACGCGATTTAAAATAGCAACACGTTAGCGCGCGCTTTAAAAACAACGTGTAAAAGTTTGAAACAAAAGAAACGTGGCGCGAAACTCATGCGCGTGACAAGGACTTGTAAACCTCTGGGATGACAGCATGGTCGTTCCCAGAGTGCGGATCCTTAATGGGCAACCAGGCTTCCAAAAAGAGTCGCTTGTGGTAATTTGGCTCATGTCCAACTACATTGACGGCATTGAAATCCATGTGGTGATTATTTTCATGTACATGACAGGAGATCTTTGAGTCATGGTCGAAGATGGCCACTGCCCGTTTGTGTTCCGCAATCCGGGTCTTTAATGGTCGCTCCGTTTGACCGTAGTATACAAAATTACAGTTGGTGCAATTGATTTTGTAAACTACGCCAGATCTTGGGCAGTCAACATCATTTTGAGCCTTTGGGCGCGGTAACAAACTGTTCACAGTTTTTAGCGGTTTGTAGGCGACTTTGATCTCTTGTTGTCTCAAAATGCGGCCAAAATGTGGCTTCGTGGTACTCCCTTATGTTCACGGCATTTCCGAAAAGATTGGCTAACTATGTCCCTGACTACAATTACACTATTTTCAAATAAATTGTATTCTTAGTTTTTTGGTGTCTTTTAGGGGTCAAAAAAAGCTTGGGCCACACCCAGATTGGTCTCTTTTATGGGTTCTTTTCAAAATTTCCGACGAGCATACCCGTCCGTTTCATATAGGAGTCCCCCCTCCCCCCGGGGGAGAATATTGAGCGAGAACGGGAGGCCGGAAACGAGCGCCAAAAACGGGAGGTTTCCGGCCAAAACGGGAGGGTTGGAATCTCTCTGCGGTTTGGTACTAATTTCACTGATTTCGAAAGGCATTGCCTTCCTTCTCCAGGATCAGGCCGGGCCTTCTCTGTGCCTTCGACCGTCCCTTTCGAAATATTGGAATTCAAATATAGTACCAAACCGTTAAATGAAATCAGCCTTGCAATTTTTCTTCACTGTTACAAAGCGCCCAGTAGATCTGGGAACCAGTCCCTTGTTCTTGTCCCCAGAGCCCACCGCTTCCCTCAGCCGACAGGACCTTGGGACAAAAACAAGCAAAAGAAGCGGCTTCCCTTCCCACGTTTCAACTTTCCAGGATTCAAGACGAACTATGACTGCGGATTACCCTTGAAATTGTGAACTTTTCTCATGGGACACATAGCAGGCTGGATGATATTAGGTAGGTTGTCTGTTTTGTAAATAAATATTCTAAAAGTCAGTTTGTAAAAACGCTGTAAAAATTCGTCACATGGGTATTTTTCATTCATGGAAAATGGACTTCTAGACTTTGCAGCCGTTGTTTGGGCTCGTAACTCAAGTACATCATTTGAAATACTATCGTAACTATCGATAATTAAAGAAACTATCGCGATCGATAGTTGAATTTGTGATCGATGCTTCACTATCGGAACACTTCCAACCGCGATGCAACGATAGTTCAAAGTATCGTTACACGTACAGTCAACTCTCGTTATAGCGGACACGCTCTGGACTTCGTTTAGTGTCCGTAATAGCGAGAGTCCGTAATAGCGGGGTGTGAGGAAAAAATGGCGTTAACATAGGTTAAATAGTATGGGTTATGACGAGCTTATCAACAGTCGTGAAACAACTCAGTAGTCGTTAGGTATGGAGAATGACAATGGTCGAGGGTTTGATTTCTCCAAAGGAGTCGTCTGGAAGAAAAGGGCGCAAGCTGAAGTAAAAAAGCAAAGTCTGGTGTACAGCTACTGAAGCAATTGATGCAAAAATAATTATTGCAGAAGACTTCTGAAGTGTGTTTCGACAAATAGTATTCAACACACTGCAATTTTCCGTGATAACGTTATGTGAGAAGTTCATGGTGTCCGCTTTATCGAGAGTCAAAACAATAAAATTGTTCTTTTGGTACCACGAAAGTGTCCGTAATTCCGTTATAGCGAGAGTCCGTAATAGCGGGAGTCATTTCCAGTCAAACCTCTATAACTTTCGTCGGGGATCTGAATTTTGTCCGTAATATCGAGCGTCCGTAATAGCGGGGTGTCCGCAAGGCGAGAGTTGACTGTATTGGGGCCATTCCATTTTATATCCACCCCCCCCCCCTCCCATAGATGAGATTTGCTGAAGGGGCTTTGAAAGTAATTTCTGAGGGGTAGCCCTGTCAGCATTCTTTGATCTTTCGAATATTTCTGAAGGGGTTAGGGAAAAGTTGGCTTTTTTCGGAAGGGGTTTTGGAAAACTGGGTTATTTCTGAAGGGGGGGGGGGGGGTATCATGGTAACACTTTCATTAGTGGATAGAAACATTTCCATCAGCCTATTTAAAAACTATTATTAATTAACTAACTACCTGCTTACTAACTAACTACGAGTACAACAAAATAAAACTCCAAATCATGGATGCTTTTTTCTTAAGGGGTAAATTTTGACTTACCTCATCAACAGGGCAGTGTGGATATAAAATGCCCTATGTGGGGTACTCTCTATAGTGAACTATACGGGAAAGTCCGACCTGAAAGGGGTGCTTTTTTCAGGCTGTATAAGGGAGGGTTCAAAAGTTATTTAGAGGGGGGAGCTATGATTTTTTCCTGTTAGGTATTAGGGGAGAGGGGCTATCGAAAAATATTTTTACCAATAATATCAAGGTATAATGGGGGAGGGCATAAAAAAAAAATCCATAAACCAGGGATCCATATTCGCAGTCGTCCGGTCGTCCGAGACGACTAAAACATTGTATGGACGACCAAATGATTACATAAACTCGTCCGCTGGACGACTTAAGTTTGACTTAATGAAAAAAAAAAAACAATTATTAAGTTTTCTTATGAGTTACTTGCGTTCTGACCACTTGTCATCCATTCATAACTTTTCAAAAACAGAACATAATTTGGAACTTTCTGTCGCGATAAAATCATAATTTTGGCCGCCATCTTGGCTGATGCGGTATTTTCCATCAATGAAATCATTGCAGGCTCAATTTTCAAGCTCTCAACCGCTGATATTTTGTACTGCAGCTGCATCCGCGAAAACACGAGGCGATCCGATCGCATCAGCTGATGTTTTGATCAAAATTTGCCGTTATCTTGGTCTGGCGCCGCCAGCAAAGAAAAAAAAGCAATGTTAACACTTCAGAAAAACAAACCAAATATGAATAAGAAGAGCAAAAGCGTTCTTTTCTTCCGTGGTTGCAGTCGAAGAGGCCCTGGCTTTCATTTGTGCCCGCATCATACGCTAGTACGCTTCCGCAACATCGCAAGCCGCTTGGGGGCGTGATGTTTTGTGAAATTTGTAAACCGGCAGCCAAGGTAGACAAGTAAAAAGTCTCATTAACAAATAATTGTGAATCAAACTACAGATTCGTTGTCTTGAAGATTTCATGTATACACAGTGTTACATACATGTGATAATAACAAAAAAGTCAACTTTTCATTTAACTTGTTGTACAGTCGCCATTCTTCACTTTTCAACGGGCAAGTAAAATTTTGCCAGGGCAAGTATGTCATCTTGCATACTTGCCCGGCTGACGACTTGGAGAAAAAACGAATATGGATCCCTGATAAACAGGTCTAAAGTCTATTTGTGTGATGTTTAATAGCACACTGAGCTGTGTGTGTATCAACATCTCAACATATTCTGTGTGTATTTTTACGTGAAATATTACTGGAATGTATGATGCCTCAATAAACCAAATGGCCATTTTTAACTGGTTTAGAAGGCTGCAGTGAATACAAGCAGTATCATTTTACTACTGCTTATCAGTTTGACAAATTTAAATGTTTTTCGTTCTCAAAAAACTATTACAGGGGAACCTCAATTTAACGAACCTCTATATAGCGACGTCCTCAATATAACAAATGACATTCTTCGCCCCAGTAATAGTAAAATATATGGGAAAGAACCTCGATATAACGAAACCTCGTTATAGCGAACATATTATGCCAGTCCCTTGGCCCTTCATTATCATGATATATCGAGGTTCCACTGTAAATACTTATCAGTTAGTAGTTTAGCTGGTAAAACAATTGCCATATAATGTGGTTAATTTTGAGACTAAAAATGTCTTGTTTATCTTCAGGGTTTTCGAGTGGTGGAGGGCCGGAGGGGGGTCATGGTATTTTTCCCACAGTTGTTGGTTATGTAATGAGGGGGGGGGGGGAGTGGAAGGCAGAGAAAACACACACCAAATACTAGAGGGGGCTTCCAAAAAGTGCAAGGGTAGAAATCTAAACTCAACTTTGCCCCCCACCCCACCGCACCCCTCTAGATAAATAATTATGAACCATCCCTAAGGGTAGCGATTTCACGAGTTGGAGCATGCAAAAGAGTAGGGAAAATTGTTATAAAGGGCCTTTTAGAATATATCTTGAACAGATGCCCCAAATGGTTGATTCAGTATTTTAAGGGTTATTCAAGTGAAAAATCAATACACAATATGCAGTATTCCTTCCGCAGGTAGGGGTGAAGTTTTTCCTTCTGCAGAAAGGGGTGAAATTTTATATTGGAGGGATACAGAACTAGAAGGTTACCTTTTCTGTCAAATATTATATGAAAGGGTGTTAGAGATTGGACCTTGAGTGTCATCCACTAAGTTGACTTCGGAGTTATAGCTCCTCCAAAACTGTCACCTTAAAAGAGATTTTCTTTGGAGCACATATCCTCAATCACATAAATCACCTTTTCGATTGCAGCTATGTCGCTTGCATGGTAATGTCCCAATGATGGTGTAGTGGTAATATCACACCTGCTAACTAGTGCGTGTAGGTGAGGGGACTCAGGCAAATTTTGAAATTATAAATATATACAGCTATTTCAGATAACCTTGTCCGGATCAAAGCTTAAAGATAGACAAGACTGAAAGGCATTATGGGTAGAAGAAGAGAGCAACTGCGCGTGCTGAATACTAAAATATATAGTGACACGACAAACGCGGATTTGCACGTTTTCTTTCTTTTCAGACATGTGAAACAAGGTGCTTTTAACCACACTGAATTTAGAAAGAATTTTCAAAACTCAGAGCCAAGTGAGAGTGAAAGTAAGGCTACAAAAAGGCCTCCTGAGAAGAAAAACAAACTCGTGAATTCTTCACGTGCGAAATACAAATTTGTACATTTATTGAAGCTTATATGCAAATTTGTAGTGAATACCCAGAACGCCATACGGTCTTGCCTTTTAGTTTTAAGCTTTGACCCAACAACGTTAATTGAAATAGCTGTATACATTTATTAAAAACTAGCCATGGTATATTGCAATTTCTGTGTTTTGATTGGTTTAAATATGGTAGATATACACATGGGCAAGAACAGCCGGTAAGCACAAATATTGCAATTCTTAAGGTGTTTTTAATAAAACAATTATTCCATTTGCACTTGTTGGATATGTGATCTACAGCCAACTCTGTGCTACGAGCTTTGTTGGCTATCTACCATCTCATATTCAACGAGCACTCATGGAATAATTATTAAGTATATATAAAGTGGTTAAAATTTATTTTTGGTTTACCGGTAAGTATGATTCTTATTTCCCTTTGTATCAGAATATGATTTCATAAATACCAGACAATAGATGAAAAATAAGAATGAATAAAACCAGTAAATTTAAACCAAAACATATATCAATCTTAACTACATTTCATGTACATTTTTTTACCTTTATTTGATTTTTTTTTTATTTTACAGCTCTTATATTGGTTTTCTGGACAGCAAGAACATTTGCACTGAACAGTGGTAAGTTGAATTAATTATCTGAATTTAACTGTTGTTTTTATGTCCTTACTAATTAAGTTTTCCAAATAATATATTGATATACTAATAATCAAAGCAGGACAGCAATTTCAGGACCTTCATTGCATCTGATTATGACTGGATGTATTGACTTTCAGTACAAGCTTTAAGTTTTATAATTTTATAAATAACTGCGCTGAAGGCCTCTGTGCAAAAAGGGCGGAAGTGATTTTGGCTAAAAATGAACATTGACAAAACGACTCGACATTTCGCATTTGGGTTTGTTTATGTATGTGAAACATTCTACTGTATTTATTTCTCCTGGTTTTTGCTTCGTTTTCAAGAAATAACATATGCAAAAAGCTTGGTTTTTCAAGTCAACGTTTTTAAAGTTTCTCTGTTCCATTTAAACAAAGAAGCTACTTAAGATGCCGACTGGGAAAACCTAGTTTTCTGCGTATGTGATTTCTCGGAAACGGAGCATAAGCCAGCGAAAATGAATTCATAACAATGTTTCACTTATGTAAACAAACCCGCACGCCAATCTTGGAGTTGTTTTGGCAATGTTCATTTTTAGCCAAAATCAGTTCCGCCCTTTTTTACACCGAGGCCTAATCAACTGGTCTGTCAACTGTTTTTTTTCCATGCATCAGTTCCACACCTATTGTTTCAGTTTATGGTTAACTATGTCACATGAGAGTGTTTTGCAAATGGATTTTTCTTATATACAGCTGCTACAAAAAAGAAAATGACATCACCTTGACAATAACAATGGAAATTAAATGAAAGGTCTTATTTATTAATTTGTGTTTACTTTATAGCTGGCAGTTCCAAAGAGTTGTGTCTCCCAGGGAACATCAACAATAACAACCTGACAATAACTGGGCCAAATGGAACCCTCCAAAGTCCGCAGGACCGCTCAACGTACCCTCCAGATTTGCTTTGTAATTGGCTGATCACTGTTCCAGAGGGGAACATTGTAAAACTCACATTTCACGAATTTGACTTGCAGTCAAGTTTGGGATGTACAAAGGATTATGTGGAGGTCTTTGATGGGAATAACAGTTACAGTGAGAGTAAAGGAAAATTCTGTGGTCTTGCCTACGGGGGATCATTTCAAGAGTATGTGCGCTCAAGTGGCCAATACATGTTGGTTCGTTTCAGATCAGACTCGACGTATGCGGATGGATATAGTAGGGGTTTTAAGGCCACATTCACAGCTGAGAATGCAACTAGTAAGTGGCAAATGTTCAAAATGTATAATACCATAATGTCCCTAAAACCTCTTCTTTTCAAGGCAGAAGTGTCTGCCCCCTTTCCCCATTGGCTTAAATTTCGTTCATAGTTCCTCTCAATAATTATTAGGGAAGTGGTCATAACAAGAGTACTCGACGAGGACCACCTTGTGTAGGGGTGGGGGGCTATGCAAGATACCACCTGTCTGGTAAGCCAAATGGACAAAATTTATTGGCCTTAAAATTTGAGTTGAGACTTTCATATTAGGTGTGCATGAAGCTTGGCCTGCTGGAGAAATGGCACAAGGAGGTTTAAATCTTTTTCTTATATTAGTTTCTACTCCTGATGGAGTGGGGGGTATACAAACAAGGCACCATCTTTTAAGGTGGGGAAAGGGGGGTACATGAAGAGACCACCTGTCTTTTTGCAGAGCCGTGGGTCCTGTCTGAGTACAATTGTTTTGACCATTTCCCTTAGCCACCGTTGATTCTTGTTACTTTATTAAATGAACATAGCTTGGTGTTCTTATACCTTAATCAAGTGAACTATTTCAAATGTATTTTGAGGTTTTCTCTATTTTGCACATTTTTAAAATGGACAAGGATGATACTTACTTTTTGAAACCATAGACGGAAGACATTTTTGATAAATTTTAAAAGCACTGCCACAAAGGAAGGAAAATTGTGGAGTGAGCTATGAGTATGACGAAGAACGCGCAGGGATCTTGAAATTCTCGTCCCCATAGCCCTTATCGCCTCTCTTAGCGCTGGCGAAGCCGTGGCACAAGAAATGAAAGACTCTGGGACATAGCGGGATTTTCGAATTAATTTGATTTTTTTATTGGCTGTTTGAAACAAAGAATTCAGTCAAAAGTCAAAAACGGGGTGACTCACACATTTTTTGAAACATCATGACTGCGAACATGAAGACCAGAAGTCCTAGAATCTAGGACTGGAAATCCTGTGTCCCCAGAGCCCTTTCTTTCTCGTGCCAAGGCCTCGCCGCCTATGAGAAGCGAGTAGGGCTATGGGGATGAGAATGGTATCTTTAAAACAATTGTCAAAAAAACTCTTTTATTTTTGGCCGGGACAAAACGTTACGTCAGACTAGCCATGACTCACAAGTTATTCACAAGTTACTTTCAACTTCTACTAATTGTCAGTAAAAAGTATATAGAGGATATTACACGGCGGCGCGAAGAAATTAATTTTATTTTCGAGTGGTAAAGCAATATTTTACGAATGAGCGCAGGGAATGAGTAAAATATTGCTTTTACCACGAGAAAATAAAATTCATATCTTCAAGCCACCGTGTAATTTTCTTCATATTATATAGACAAAAATAATGCATGAAGTAAAAGTTAAAACATTTTTATTAATCAAATGGTTAAACACGAGCGACGGCTAAATATAACAATTGAGCAAATTGCCAAACTGAAAGGCAAAATTTCGCGAACGGAAGCTTTTAGAAGATGTATCACGTAAATGAAAAAAAAAAAAACAGTCTGTTTATTAGCTTTCATCAATGTCACTGAAAATAAATAATTCGCCGCTTTGAAATCTGTTTCTGCTGCAAACTCACCGCTTTTCTGATTTCTGATCGCGAAGTCTTGCAGTTCGGCAGCTGGAATTTCTTGATTTTCCCTCCCTTCGTCTGACTCTCCACAAGCAAGAAGCTCTTTTTTAAAAATAATTTCAAGGCATATGAAGTTTTCTTCTTCGTGTTAGCATTTTCCTGCTCCTCAGTAAAAGATTTCATTTTGGCTTCAGTGAACTTCACGAATCGATCTCGATAGCTCGCCATTTCCAACCGGCGTTGACAGCTTTGCACAAACACTGAACCGTGCAAAGGCGGAAAATGACGTCATCGATATCCTCACTAGTGAGGATATGGAAAATACGCCACTACAGTCCCGGATGCAGTTTCGTATGAATTTTACGAGTGGTCTATTTTCCAGTAAAACACTTGCGGCTATATAATAAAAGTGGTTAATAATATCAAAAGAAAAATTTCTCGTGTTTTTTGTATACCCAATGAGAGCAAAAGTCCTGCGCCACCTTATATTTTTCATATACAAGTTGAGCTGGTTTAATTGGTTTTTACTTTTTTACAATTTCAATTACCTTTTAGTTTGCCCGTATAAAAGATTGGTGGTTAGTGCCTCTGCATCCTACGAGAAATCTCTTACCAGCCCAAACTATCCCTCAGTTCCTGAGAATGGTTTGAACTGCAACTGGCTGCTTGAAGTTGACAATGGCCTTTCATCTGGTGGCTACATAGTGAAGGTGACATTCACTGACTTCGAGGTGGACCATAATGCCGCTCTTAAATTTTATGATGGAAACAGCACCGAGTCAAGCCTCCTTGGATCATACTGGGGTACAACACATCCGGAAGTTATTTATTCCAGTGGGCGAAACCTGTATGTCAACTTCCGTACAAGCGACTTTCATAATTATAAAGGGTTTAACTTAAGTTTCTCAGCCGTTAAAGAAGGTACAGTACTGCTATTTCTGTTATTTACTTGTTATTTATCGTGTGCAGTGACCGTTCTAGGAGAATGTCGCCTGAAAAAGGGGGAAGAGGCAGAGTCGTTGTGAATCACACGCGTATGCACATAGGCTAGTAACTTCACGATAGTAATGTCGCTTTTAATGAGCCGGGATGAATTGTTCAACAATGACACGAGCATGGGACAAAGACAAATTCTGAGTCCCCGACGGGAATCGAACCCATGGCCTCCCAGATACCGGTTGGGCGCTCCAACCGACTGAGCTACGAGACACTCGTGGTGAGCTGGGTCATTTACTAGGTTGATATGTGACACGCGTCCTGCATACTGCTTAAGGATCAGAAATGTCGAATCATAAAAAGTGTTATGTTTATTTAAATTATATTTGTTCAGTATTTGTTTCATATACACGGCCCCACAAGCTTCTAGCTTTAAACACAAACCGTGTATAAATAAAGTTGTTTTACCTTTTACCTTAGTAAATAATAATCATCATGGTATTTTTTTTCTTTACAGAGGAAGCCTCAGGAATATGTCGTCCATCAGGTGGCAAAAATAAGGTCCATAGGCTCAGTGGTTCTTCTGGTACATTCTTTAGCCCTCATTACCCCTATCACTACCCAGATGATGTCACGTGTATTTGGACAATTTCCGTTCCTGCTGGCAAAGTAGTTAAGCTAACGTTTGAAAACTTTAAACTTAACCTAGAACCTAAAGATTGTGAAAATAGTACAAAAGACAAAGATTATGTGCAGATACGCGATGGGCACGTCCCTGAAAGCAAAGAGCTTGCCCTTTATTGTGGATACTACAGGTTTATGGGTCCATCAGACATTTATTCTACCGGAAGTCACATGACGATTATCTTTCAATCCAGCTCCGATGGTAAACAAGTGGCGAGAGGATTCAAGACACGTTTTGAAGCTGTAGACCCTCAAAGTAAGTACTTGTCAGTTAAAGTTTGGCTTGTTTTAACAAGGACATTTAACTCCGTGACAGAGTAGACTATGAAAATGACGTAACGTGTAACGCAACGCAAGCAAAATTTCGGAAAACTTGAGAAATTGTCGTCACTTTTCCAAAACCAAAAATTCGGCAAGCTGTGAAATATCCCCTAGAACTTTTGGGCGAAATTTCCCACAAATTCGATTGCTTCTGGTTCAAGTAGAAAAATTGCGAGCTGATTTTCCATCTAATTTGCCGGTAAATTTTCAATGTTACTGTATAAAACAAATAAGCCACATCTTCCCATGGTCTGCACTCAAACTTTGGAGTGAAACCAAAACAAAAGTTTGGAACATTTTATGACGTCAGGTAGGCCATGGAAAAATGTGATCGACTTGTTAAATGGATGTGCAAACGGTTTGAGGAGCATTTCTCTTACACAATTTGTATTTTGTCCATAGGTGCCACTTCCAACCACTTGTGTTTCTCGGGGAACGTCAACAATAACAATCTGAAAATAACTGCTTCACATGGAACTCTACAAAGTCCAATTATAAGGGACTCCTACTACCCCCCAGATCTGAGCTGCGATTGGCTCATCACTGTACCAGAGTGGAACATTGTGAAACTCAGCTTTGACAGATTTGACCTCCAGCCGGAAACCTGGTGGAGATGTAGAGGAGATTACGTGGAGATTCTAGATGGGAAGTACAATTATAGTGAGAGTAAAGGAAAATTCTGTGATGGTTCTACTCCAGGGGACATTCGTTCCAGTGGTCGGTATATGCGAGTTCTTTTCAGATCGGACTCGGACACTTCATTTGCATTTTCACAAACTGGTGCAGTGATGACACACAATGGCTTTAAGGCTTCATTCATAGCGGAATATAATCCCGGTAAGTCAGAAATTTCCTTAATAATGCATTATACCGTAAATGTCCGAAAGGCCCACCTTTAAAGAATTGATCCAGGTATAAAATGTATATCACTGAGTGCCTAAAATGTTACTCCATGGGCTTATACTTAATCATGCTTATACGAGACACTGTTTTATTAACATTCACTCACAGCATCTCATCGACTAAGAAATACAAAAGATGTTTATTTATTGTTTTCACTAAGAGTCTTGCAGCTACAAAGATTCATTAAAGTGTGTCTGCCATTTGCAGGACTATCCTCTGGTCGAATATGTTAGGACAATTCCACAGATAGAGACACAAAAAATAACCCTCGTGGTTGACTTTGCCCAAAATACCCCAATATGTGGTTTCTGTAGTATTTGAGATCACGGTGAGTTGGGCTGTCTCAAGCTTTAAAGGGACTATGTCACGGCTAAGTTAATCTTATGTTATTAAATTTTGCCAAATATTCTTATGGATATAAATTTTTTAAAAAAATTTATTTTTTTATTTTAAAATAAAAAAATATATTTTTTTTTATAATTTCCCCCGGCGTCAAAAAATTAAATTAAAAAGAAAAAAAAATTTTTTAAAATCCCCCCCACCTTTTAAAAACCCCCCCCATTCCTTTCTTTTTTTTTTCCTCTTTTTTTTTTTTTTTTTTTTTTTTTTTTTTTTTTTTTTTTTTTAAATTATTTTTTTTTTCTTCTTTTTTACTTTAACAGGCTTTATCTCCAAAACAATTCGCTCTTCTGGCAGCGAATTTTTCCAAGCAATTAGTGACACTGATGTCCAGAATATACTAAAAGAACAGCTTCTTTAGGTCAATATATTTTTTTTTAATTTAAAATAATAAACTAGTCCCCATCAAAAACGAACCATTAAACTACTTTGACAAAATTACGTGCATAATATTTCGATCATTTTTTTTTTTTTTTTTTTTTTTTGCGTGAAATTAATAAATTTGCGTTTCTTTGTATTTAGATGCACCTGTACCAGCCCATTTCAAGGAGGTTTGTTTCCCAGGGAACATCAACAATAACGACCTGAAGTTAACAGGCTCCCAAGGGACCCTGCAAAGTCCACTGGAGAACTCCACGTACCCGCCGAATTCGAGCTGTGATTGGCTCGTCACTGTACCAGAGGGAAAGGTTGTGAAACTCAGCTTTGACAGATTTGAGCTGGCGTCGAGCTCAGGATGTACAAAGGATTATGTGGAAGTTATGGATGGGAAAGAGTTAAACGGTAGGAGTAAAGGACGATTCTGTGGCTTGACAGTTCCAGATGACATTCGCTCAAGCGGTCGGTACATGTGGGTGGCTTTTAGGTCAGACTCGCAGTATTCAAATAACGGGGGGTTCAAGGCAACATTCACAGCAGAGGATCTTCCCAGTAAGTGAGAAGTGTTAACAATAAGCAATAAACCACGCATTTCTGTAGTTTATCTGTTCAGTAATTCAAAAGTCAAGAAGTGATTTACATGTATAAGGTTTTAAAGTGTTGTTCCAGGCCTCCCATTTAGCCTAAGCTATCGATTTCTCGATCGATTTTGATTTTCTATCCTTAAATAGGGTCAGGAATTAAAACCCTTCGCAGCAAACACCAATCCTAAATTGGCAGGAGTGTCCCCACCCCATCTATCGCCCATTTTACCTTCAATATTGATGTGCACAACTGGAGACGCCACAATATGTTTTACTCAATATCGATGGGGAATATGAGAGATGCGAAAATGGATGCATGTACTGACCTGATGTCAGTAAATTCTTCTGCGTTAAAAAAACAAAAACACAATGATGCCTGTCAGAGCTCGAAACCCGGCCACTCATTCCAGGCCATCGCGCCACCCTCGACCTGGAGTTAGTTGTCCCAATTGATTTTGAGGCAGATTACAGATGTTACAAATGGCGTTTTACATTGTTTCTCGAGTGGAGAAGAGCATTGTCTAACGAAGAAAATGATACCTAATACTTAAGTATCTTCTTCTGCTCACTTCCTTGTCTGTTCTCTTTTGTCTTCAGGCACGAGGTCCTGGAAGGAAATCATAGTCATTATTGTTTGTTTGGTAGCCTTACTTTCACTGGCTTGCGGTGTCATGTATGTGGTAAAGCGGAGGAAGAAGCCAAACAGAGATGCCGGTGTTGAAATTCCAATGTTGGCAGCCACGACTTCTGCATCTGGTACGACACAGCAAGATGTAGCTCAACATTCCTCTCACCCCTCCCGTCAGGCACCTTGTCAACCAGCATCAAACCTCCACCCACTCCCTCCAGTGGGTTATGCTCCAGTCCCAACGAACGCAAAAGTACCACCCTCTGCGTACCCTTATTCATCAGAATCCATGGCAGCAGGCCAGTAGCGGTACAGAAAACCAACAAAGTATGGGAAACATTCTCTAAAATATTTTGGGCCTTTTGTGGTCCAAATTGATAAAGGAGGAACGTTGGTATGGATAGTGTGAGTACTTTTAAACGTCGGATAAGGAAAAGAGACTTAACTCACTTAATTGAAGACGGGGGTTGCAAGAACTGTTATTTATGCAATAGTTAATTTAGAAAGTGATTGTAATTATGTATTTGGGTTAGTTTTTAAATAAGTTTGTAACTAGAGTTTTATTTAGAATACTTGTATGTTTTTAAACATGTCTTTAACTAGAGTTCTATTTAGAATAAGGGTTTCAATTTTCACAAAATTTTGATGTTTATCTTAGTTTTTAATTAGTGTCACCAATTAGTGTGTAAAACGCTAGAACAATTGACAGTTAAAAAAGTTTACTACTACTACTACAACCGTCTGCACCCACTGAAGGTCCATGCGAACCGTCTGCTCCCCCTGTGAGTGTATAGACTGTCTTTGGACATTACAATAACGATGTGTCTTGTTCTTTACAGCTCGTAATGTTTAGTACAACAGCTGTGCTTGGAACACTGTACCTATTTTTCTAGTTAAATTTTAATTGTGTTGCCTAGTGGCTAGGATGTTGGATTTGTAATCAGGAGGTCCCAGGTTCAAATCCTATTCCCAACCACTAGATGTATTAATGTTCTGTGGTCCCGAATTTAATTAGTATTATTATTTATCGTCGCTTTGCTGATTGAGCAAACGTAAAATATAGTTGGAAATCTACAGCAGTTCTGTCTTTTCAATCCAAAAGCGAAGTTAAGGAAGTAGTGTTGGTTATTTATCAAGTCCTTAGCCGGGTTAAGAAGACGACCCTTTTAAGGCGGTAGTTTCTGAACGATAGAGAGGCAACTGGAATACGAGCAGAAAATTCCTTACTCGTCGCTGGTAGTTCAGTATAGTGTTTCATACAAGTTAGAGATCAAATATTTTACAGAGGCCCGTTGTCTACAGGGCGGATACCCGGTGGGGGAGAAAAAGTACCATACGAAGTTTATACGGGGAAGCTCCTTCAGGCCCCGGTTGTTCAAAGGATGGAATTGTTACACTATCCACCGAATAAATCACTTTCTAGTGGAAAGCGTTGTCCGTCTTTTGAACACTGAACCGGAACGAAATAGGTTAGATCAGAGTTTTTATTTGTGGTAATCAAACGTAAAGTTTGACTAGTATAAGTCATTGTACGATAAATGGTAGTCCAACTGAAAATATTTAAAACATATATATTTATAAAAAAATAAACATTGAGTAAATTGCCAAAGTGCAAGCATTTGATGCATTTAATTTTCAGATTAGATCAAGAGTTTTTCAGTGATGATCAAACTTTTAACGTTTACACTTATTTCAGATTTTGGCTCTTTTTCCATTTTGTAATTCGTTTTCTTCTAAAGAGGGCCATCAAGTAAACTACTGGGTCGCAAGTAATGAATATTTCACCCTTACTTGATAAAGTCATTATTTATCATTTTATTGATTTTTATTGTAATATTTCATTTATTTGAAAAAAAATTATCTTTTATTCATCATCATGTATATTTGTAATATAAATGGTAGTTTTAATAAATGGTAGTTAACAGGGAAAAGACGTCGCAAGAAATGTTGACCTTTGTATATAATGTCCTTTCTGTTTTGTTAAGATTCTGTTCAATATTATTGTAAGATATGGCTTTAATATAGGTTACGCCTTCACTAAAGCTATTCTTTCTAACAGGGATTAGTGTGGTACATTTTCGCAAAATTTAGTTACTTTCAATACGTTTTCCGGCAATCGCAAAATCTATCAAGTCTGCGAAATCTGCTTCCATTTTCGCGAAATTTGGTTCTTGTGCAAATTAGTACGAGTAAGGGTAGATAAAGAAAACACCAAAAAAAAGAAGAAGCATTGAGCCATGGGGCCCATACTTGCCGGAGCTTATCCCGATTTCCGTTGCATTAGGCGGCTAGGAATATTTCTACTCCCCCCTGAATGGGATGCTAGTCCGTCGCAGGGTACCCTCCGAGCATTGTGTCGCCGGTACCCATTTATACACCTGGGTGAAGAGAGGCACTATGAGAGTAAAGTGTCTTGCCCAAATACACAACACAGTGACCCTGGCCAGGCCTCGAACCTGGACCGCTCGATGCGGAGTCCGGTGCACTAACCATTAGGCCACCGCGCCTCCCAATTCAATTCATAAAACAAGGCCAAAAATGACTATTGAAAAAAAAAAATGGCACATGATTCTGGCTTCTATATGTATGATAATCTTCCTTTGAGGGTAAAGATTTAACAATCCGGCAAAAGTTTGAAAAGGCGTTTTTTTATGAGCGAGTTATTTATTTGCTGCACGCATATAGTGACAACGTTCGGATGACATGACCAAGTCATTCTTTCTAATTTGTTTTCAAAACAGAAAGAGAAAACGAAGGCTAACTGTAAACTCAGTTATGTATCAGGCTATAAATGTTTACAGCGAAGACGTATCTTACAAGTATTTCATTCCCTCAAGGAACTGTAGGTCTGCATTTTAAAACTATTTTTACACCAACACATTTTAAAGAGCCCACTGAAAATAATGAATTTTTGCAGCTTGTCCACGAAATTGCTTGTGTAATATCTCTGTTGTATTCTTATGCAAATATGAAAAGTTGTCTGTGAAAGGGGCAATTTTTAATTGAACAGTTATTCAAACCTAAAATACAGGTTCAAAGAAAGACTTAAAGGGGGTAAACTCTATCACTTGCTCACTCAGTTGTCCAAATGAGCTATGTGGAGTGGTCAGAGAACAGTTTATTTGTGTAAAGCTAAGATAATTTCAATACAAAGTTCTCAATTTTGAGCACAATTTTATCTTAATCAAGGGAACAAAAAATTTAACACGCATTACGATCTGATTTTCTTCTTGAAGAAAAAGCAACGGATTGTTCGAAATGCTTTCGCTGATACACTAGGGAAACAGGCTGGTATGAATTAGATAATATAGGAAGTTCTTTTTTTTTTTTGACCCAGCCGGGTCATCAAGTTTATATCACTGTATTTTGTCCCTACATTTAAGGTAATCACAATGGATGAAAACGTCTTGTGCATCAGGAGAATACTTCTCTTTATCGTTTTAAGGTGGATTCAAAAGGACAGTGCTCTCGCTATACAAGGTAAGGTCATGGTGCTATCGTTTTTATCTTGTGAGTGCGATGAACGGTATTAAAGAGTTTTGTGTGGTGAAAATGTGTTCGCCCGCTCGATCATTCTATCGTCTTTTGTAACCATGATGGGAGGTAAAATAGTGTCTTTCCTACGAAGTTCTCTTTGATCCTCTACATGCTGTCAACGTTTATGTAGCAGGATTTAGGGAGTTACTGTGTTAGAAAAAAAAGTCTGCAAAGTGCACAGACATCACTTGAAACTAATCCACAAGGAAGGAAAACTCTTTTTCACGGTGTAAATAAATACTAGTAATAGGCTTCTGTTTGTAAGTGCAAAGTTCAGTTTTGTATTCAAGATGATCTAAAAGACGGCATGCGGTAATGGGTTAAGCTAATACCAAGGAACAAAATGAGGTTTTTTCCTCTGACGCCGCATAATTAACACCTAAGTTATGCTATTCAGAAAAGATGGTATTTTTCTTTTTTTTGTACCCTGTTGAAGTGATGTTAGAAAAATTCACATAAAAATGCTTTTAGTTTTTTTGTTTCTTTTTAAAAGACAAAATAAATATATATAAAAAATATATATTTTTTAAATATTTATTTAAAAGTATATTTTTTTCCAGAATGTGCTTCAGTGATAAACAATACACTGACAAGCCCTGGATATCCAAACAATTACCCAAGGAATATGTACTGTAATTATTCGGTTCCAATTCCAGATGGTATGGCGATGGAAATTAACTTTCTCCATTTCGACGTCGAATACTCTTCATCATGCAGGTAATTACGTCAAGATATTAAAAAATATATTCAAGTTAAATTAGAAAAAAAAAGTAATTGAAGACTTGGGAAACAAATCAAAGGTTTTAAATAACCTTAATCAGACCGGGTTGGGTTTTGTTTGAGGCCCCTTTCCACTTTGAAGATATGTTTCTTCAAAACGATTTGAACTATAACCATAATAACTCGACAATTTTTCCTAAAAATGTTTTGGCGACACTTTGTGGCTAGAGTCCCGTGACCACCAACTTTGACGTTTCTATAGCAACCGGTTTTTGACATATCTGTTTTACTAAATTAGCATTTTATGGTTTCAATCAATATAATTTCTATGTTTATGATGACATTTGTATTTTTACACCTATTTGAGTAAACCGTTTACTTTACCTGAGATATAATTCGTGTTGTAAGTATATTTTTAAAATTTATACTGGAGAGGTACCTGATCTTGTCACAAGAGCAATTCTGTTTTGCCGTTTGAGCAAAATAATTTCCTTTGTACATTTAGGTTTGACTATTTGATGATTACTAATGAGAACGGCCTTCCATATGGTGTGTTCTGCGGTCCGAGGACTGGAAAGGCAGTTCTTGTATTTGGAAACTACGCAGAAATAACATTCCGCTCAGTCTCAGGTTTTTTTTGAACAAAACAGAGGATTTCTGATATCTTTTACCACTGTTTCTCTTGGTAAGTGTAATATAACTCGGTATTTGTCATATGGTTTTTTGATCACATGAAAACTTGACCCAGTTAAGTATCAATAATCTTTCTTCCGCCACCCGGTTGTAACTTCGTAGACTTTTGTATTCCTTTGCAATAGACCATTTTACAGCAACCTCGTCCCCAGGGTCTTCTCCGTTTACAAAATAGCCGCCATTTTGAAAACTCGTCGCCGAGAAGACCCTGGGGTCGAGGTTGATTTAACAGTTGTCTGCTAAGCGACCTGGCCTATGAATGGCAGCGAGGCTGGAGGTAAAAAAAAAAATTCAGAAGATTGGCAAAATTTTTTAATATCGTGACATTGCTCCTTTAAACCGACCAGAGATTGAAAAATAGAATATATGACAGTTCAGAAAAAATAAAGCGTTCATTAAGATAACATAAATTATGTACAAAATCTTGAGAAACGGTACCTCCCTTTGGCAGTAAAAGTCCGGGCTCAAAACATTCTGGAGGGGGGGGGGAGGCAGTCCTCTGCCCCTCCCCCTGCTACGGGACTGTAAAAGTACACATTTCATTTGTTACAAATGCATTGATTTATATTTTATTTTACAATTACAGCGTTCGTTACACCTCCCCCGTTCTTTCCAGGTAGGTAATAAATTTAAAAGTCGTTTTATGGTAATGTACATAATTTTTAACTCATCATCAAATTGTAACAATGTTATTTTCGTTAACTCAAATTATAATAGGCAATATGTTAACTAAGAAAAAAAAACGTTTTCTAACTTGACAGAATGCGGTTCTGTGGTAAATAACTCACTGAAAAGTCCTGGATATCCAAACAGCTACCCAGGCAGTATCCTGTGTCCTTATTTGGTTCCCATTCCACACGGTATGGAGATGAAAATTTACTTCCAAGATTTTGACTTGGAGGATGAACCATCCTGCATGTAAGTAAGGATATATGTCATTGGTCCACTAACAATTTGATCCATTTTCTGCATCAGCTACAAAGGTACCTAGCAATTGCACGTTGGTTGTAAAACTATTTGCTACAGGGTTTCAAGGCCCATCAACATAGCTCTGAGGCAGAATAGGCAAGAAAAAGCCAAAATGAAAAGGGGAAAAAATAAAAAAAGTGAAAATGATATTAAGCGAAGTAATTCTTGTAATTTAGTCATTTTGCCACGCGACACAGCAAAAATAACCAACAGCGACAGCGACAGTATCTGAGTAGCCTTACAAACTTTTATTTTTTTTTTTTTTAAGAAAAACCGGTGCTGGCCTGCTGTATGTTGTATCGTAATCTCATTATTGCGTTATACGTTCTTATGCGTTATACATTATACGTGCTCTATTTCTAGTTACGACTATTTGATGTTTGAGAATGAGAAAATGCAGACGTTTGGTGTGTACTGTGGTCAAAAGACTGGACAGCAAGTTCGTATTACAGGAGATTATCTGATTATAGTATTCAGTACAGACTACAGTCTCCAAAAAAGAGGATTTCTGATTATGCTTACCGCTGTTCCAATCGGTGAGTACAACTAGTTTGTTGTTTAGTACAGGTCTAGAGGCTCTGTTTAAAAAACAAAAACAAATGATAACCATATCGCCAAAGCAAAAGCCTTGCTGAATAACAAACCTCAGAATATTTTGCGGTTTTATGAAAGGCGGGCCATCAATGAAGCAAACTTTAACTTTCATGGTAGTACTGTGTCTTTTTCAGGCAATCCTTAGCTGTATTATATTAGAGGTCTGACGAATCTTCAAGGGTGGCCTCTGATATTGGTTGTTAGGATAACGTATTAATAATACTGACTAAAACGCGAAACAGGTTTCGTTGGAAACGTGGCACGAGAAGATTAAGGGTGTGGGAAGAAGAACAGCTGAATAGGTAGTCTGTGTCTTTTCCAGGCAATCCTTAGTTGTATTATATTAGAGGTCTGACGAATCTTCAAGGGTGGCCTCTGATATTGGCTTTTAGGATAACGTATTAATAATACTGACTAAAAAGCGAAACGGGTTTCGGTGGAAACGTGGCGCGAGAAGATTAAGGGTGAGAGAAGAAGAACAGCTGAACAGGAGTTTCGAAAATAGTGGAATTGAATAGGAATAGGAATTAAATAAATGTAGAATAGCCCAGCAAATAGACTAAAGGTGAATGGATAAAAAGAAAAAACACCCAAAACAGTAACGTTGTCCTTAGATTTATTCGGTGTTGGTATTTATTTGTTACGTTAAGACGTTATCCTTTTTAACAATGTTTTACAACATTGTAATCGAAAAGATTCCTAAAACGATTTCAGATTTAGTAACGTGGAGACACGGATCCTACAACCTAAGAGGACACAAAAAAGCGGTTGTCCCACGATTTTCAACGTCCTTTTTTAAAGAACTCAATCCAGCACAGAGGTGCAGTCTTATGGAATTTTGTGTCAAGCTACTTTAATAACGCTACCAACCACAAGCAGTTTTGCATAAAGGCGAGAATGGACCCATATTTAAAAAACTTAATTTTGGCAGTTTGTCGATCCAGACAACTCCAAAACACATGTGTGATTTTCAATTTTAAATCTTATTCTTATTTAAATATAATATCGTTTATTTTAGTTTATTACAATGTAATATTAATTTCTCTTAGGTAGGTAGTTAGTCACACACGTACACACGACCCCTCAAGCAGGGTGTATAGAGCGTGTTTCACTCACGCGGCCGACATCTATGCAAATTTATTACGGAACAAAAGGAAGTGTTTACATAACGTGGAGGAAAAGACTTGAAATCCCACAGGATTGGCTTGGTACACCAACATGGCCGCCGTTTCATTGTTTTGGAACACCAATATGGCCGTTTACCGTGACGTCATGTGAAAACGCTCTATTTGCTTTAAAACAGATCGTGGTTAAATAAAGGTTTATTATTAACAGCTTTACCCAAGGTAACATTACCAGCGCCTGTTGTACGAGCATTACGGGACTACAGAGTGACGTGTTCAGCAGCTGGAACTCCTCCCATACACGTAGCAATGATAAGAAATTCTGTAACACTGGTAAATACAACAAACAGCGCAACCATCCGACTACAAGATGAAGGAAATTATACTTGTCTGGCAACCAGCAAATATGGAACTGACATCGGAAACTTCACAGTCATTTTCAATGGTGAGAGCCGGCCGACTGTGGTTTTTAAGTCAGAAAATTAGAAAAAAAAAACATTGATCGTTTCGAAGCCGTCACTGGCGGATACTTTACGTACTACATTAACCCTATTCAGACCGGGGGGCGCTTTTGAGGCCCTCGCTGACTTTGAACTTTTATAACTTTTTTAAGATTTAACCAAACGCTGCCAAACTTTCTGAGTTTTCCTAAAAGTTATCTTGCAACAAATTGGTAGGGTTGGATGATGTCTCAGGAACTGACATCACCATGGCAACGGCATTTTGACAGGCATGTTTTCCCAAATTTGTAATTTTGCGTGTTTCTGTTAATAAAAATCAACTAAATGGCATTATTTTTACATTTTTACGGGTTTAAAGCACATTTTTATTTATGTTGAGTACTTGCAGTGATGTGGGTGGTTTTCTGGCATTTTGGAAAAATTTTGAAATCCAAGATGGCGGATCCAAGATGGCGGCTGTTTTGACATCATGATGTAATTGTCACATGATGTGACGTCACCATCCCACGTGACATATACCAAAAGAAAGAGTTTTGACATACAATACATCCTATAAGTTTCATGGTGAGCTTAAATATTCTGGAAGTTACATAGGGGGGGGGGGGGTTCCGAAGCCCCCCGCCCCTCCCCGGTCTGAGAAGGTCCAAAAAAGTCCGGTCTGGATAGGGTTAAGAGGATTTGATGGGGTATACCTTTAAATCGGTCAAAATGTTAAGACCTCCAGCTGAGAAATGACGCTTTTAAATTCATCTGCAAAATTGACTTGTGGCTGACAAATGGGTCAAACTTTTAACTCAAATTTAACTGTTAACTGAAATTCAAGCACCCTCATCCAGACTCTAAGTTAACCATGCTTCACTTGAGTCCCACTGGCCATTGACGATTCCTAGGCTTATTATTGTCCCTTTTAGGGCAAAACGTTAATATCTATGCCTTCACGACCGTTTTATAACAATAGAGTTGATGATCGCGGGCGGTTTTAAATATGTTTTTAGCCCGACTAAGGCTCATTTGAGCCCAAGCCGCAGGCAAGGGCTGAAATTAGCTCTGAGAAGGGCCAAAAACATATTTACGCCCAAGAACATCAACTCTATTACTATAGCAATAATTTCAGAGGGCATTTAGTCAAGGAATCAAAAACAGTAAGCGATATCTTGAACACTGACGTTGCGAGTCGGCGTTTATTTCTGATTGAAAACCAGGTTTTAAAGTTTACAAAACTTGGCAGAATACCGCACAATTACTGAAAACAATTTTTGCTTTAAAAGTGAATTACGAAATTCTTTCGGCAGCAAAGAAATATAATGGTCATTTAGAAGTGTTGAAATTAATTGTCCTGTATGCCTAAATTTCCACTGAGCGAGTTTCGCTCGAAGAAGACAAACTTACATTCACTTCGCCGCCTGGATTCTTCTTTGAGTTTCTAGTTGAGAAAACTGAGAATTTGCTTTCCCGCTCAGGGAGGCGCGGTGGCCTAATGGTTAGCGCGCCGGCTCGTGGGCGCGGTTGCCGGCGGGGGTTTTTGTTTTCCCCCTGGGAGGGGTGGGGGGGAGTAAAAAAAGAAGGGTCCTGCAATCATTTTGTCGTTTGTAAAGCTCAAAAACAGTTTGCAGTTGCAGATGGAAGCGTCTCCACTCAAATTAAACCACAGCGGTTAAACGGAGCTTGAAGTAATGCCAGTTTGTCAGTGGCAGCCAACAAGAAAACGGCGGGAACAGTTGAATGGTTTTCAGTTCTGATTGGCTAGCTTCGTTATTTTCTTGTTTCTGATTGGTACACGGCAGCGGACTAATTTTAGCCGGCTGATTTCTCCATTTTAGCCCGCAGAATACAGTACACTGCAATGCCCGATGAAATGATTATAATAGTGGAGTACGTGTGTAATCAACAGTATGCCTGCAAGAGTTATTCGTTTTAACCTTATAACAACTAACCTAACCTAATGCTGTCCGCTCCAGAAGGTACATAAGATTATTAGTCTTTCAATATTGCACGTTTGATTCAGTAGTTATCCTAACGGCAGGTTAAAAGCCTTTCCATAATCTGTAAGTTCCTATTTTCTAAAGATAAAACATTTAGCTGGGATACTGACTTATATTTATGTGCACCATTTAGACTGTGGACCTCATTGTATTTCTTATGGAATACAGGAAAATAGACTTAATTGTCTGGAAGCAACGTCAGCCGTTGATATTTTCAAATGCGCGCCCATGATTACTGAACAAATGTAAGAGTGTCTTTTTGGATGCTTTTTTATGCTCAGAAAAATATGAATCGCTCTGTTACATAACTCTTTCCAGCTCAGAAACATCATAAGAAATAAATAATTTAGTTGACGCAGCACGCAAAATAAGGTAATTCTGCGTTCCAAGGGTTGGGCGAGAGTGATTTCCATCCCTTCCCACTGAGTTTTTTCATTATTATTACTTCTGATACACTATTCTGAATTGTTTGTCTCTTTGTCAAAATGCCATTGCGGTGTGTTGACATGCGGGTGCTCCCAAGGTAAATCTGCTTAGCAAAACACACTAAAGCTGCATTTCAGTAGCTGTTCTTTATCCAATCGATAGCCATTTTTTAGGCCCATGGCAGTGACCAATGCCCAGTTTCCTGTATGCAGCGTACCTGCAATGCATCGTGAGAAGAAAAAAAAGTCGATTCTTAAAAACATTTGGCATTTGAAATATTTTATTTGAAGATCAGAAAATAATCATCCTTTTCCAGTCTGATGTAATATTGAATGTTCCTCCCTCATACGCTGGACGCGCGTTTGAGGGAACACGATAATGCTTTTCTTTTGTGACATATTTCTCCCCACTTTTTTTATATTATTAAGGAGGCTCTATGTAGTTTTTTTTAGCCGAAGGGTGGTTGTTTTGAAAATTAAAATTATCTAGGAAGCCAATGTTCGATTTTGCCAAAATACACCATAATGATCAAATATGACCAAATTTTAATTTTTTACCCGTAATTTAGTCACAAAGGTTACCATAGCAACAGTTGACGTTTTCTTTTGTTCTCAAACAAGCTTGATTTTCTCGAAATCTAGATTGACTCTTGGTGTTTATATTTTGATATATTAAAGTTTAGTAAATTGACTAACAGTTGACGAAATTTGAGAAAAATCTGTAAGAGTGTTTTCAAGTAAATCAAGAATGAAATTTTCAGTAATATCCCGTTTTAATATAACATAGGTGCTTTTTAATTGTTTCGTATTATTTGGGCGCAGTTACTCTCACTGAAATATAAATACTTACACCATCAAAGACCATTAACTAAAAGCGAAAGAGTTTTTGCTTTGATTTTTAAAATATATCGCCTGCCGATTGAAGGAAATAAAAAGAAAATACCAAATACTTCATTCTTGATTTACTCTTAAACGCTCTTACATGTACAGATTTTCCTTAAATATTGTGTTTAGGTAGTCAATCTACTAAACTTGAACATATCAAAAACTGAATACCGAGTCAATCTAGATTTTGAGAAAATCAACCTTGTTTGAGAACAAAAGAAAACGTCAATGGTCGCTATGGTAACCTTTGTGACTAAGTGACGGGTAAAAAATTAAAATTTGGTCATATTTGATCATTATGGTGTATTCTGGAAAAAATTGAACATTGGCTTCCTAGATAATTTTAATTTTCAAAACAACCACCCTTCGGCTAAAAAAACTACATGGAGCCTCCTTAAGTGATGTTTTCATGCAATCATATTTTAACAAGCATGTTTTTCCAAATTGAATTTTTCAAGCGAATTGTTATATTATGTGGTTGCAGACCAAAACAGCCCTGAATGAAAAGGTTAATAAGGTTTTTATTTAGATGTGGAATTACGAATATTTGATAGATTATTTCAATTAATTAATACCCAAATTTAGTCCCCTTTTTTCAATTTACAGACTGTTGCTTTTATGCAACTTTTCACGTCCTCCAGTTGGAATATTTTCTCACCTCACAAATCTAAACTCGCTGTAAGTCAACAGATACAGGTTATATATTTTTTTTCTATCCAAAAAAATATTTTTCATTCATCTGTGTTTTTTTGTCTCTCAAACTGTAGCTCTTAGAACATTAAATGTAACACGTCATGCTATTGTTAGTGGTAAATTGGTGTAGGTCGAGACACTTCAATGTTTAACCCTATTCAGACCAGGAAGGGGGGGGGGGGAAGTGGTTTTAGGGCACACCCAACTTTGAGGATGTTCAACTTTAAAACGGTTACAGCTATAATCACCAAACTTATTTCGAATTTTCTTAAAATCATTCTGGCATTATTTTGGCCCCAGTGCCACATGACCACCATAGCAACCGGTTTTGAGAGCTATGTTTTACAGAACTATTTCAGCCAATCAAATTACACATATGCCGCCATAATGACGTCATATGCAATATTACGTCAAAAAGACACACCGTCCCAGAAGTTCCAAAAAAGCCTGGTCTGAATAGGGTTAAGTCATTTAGTGGTTAGCTCGGCTTCAGTCACAAAATCTATTTCTTTGCCAGGAACAAACTTAAACCTACTCTAGTCCGCAAGAGAGATTAAAATATTCAGCTTTAGTCACCTTCATATTTTTTTTGAGTACTACAGCAATTTATAAGTGATCCAGGTACATTTTCACAGTAGTTCACATCACGTTTCTAAGGTAATTATGATTTCAACGAGTGTCTTACCGAAATTTGATAAATTTAAAGCTTAAATTTCTGTTTCAGAGAAATTTCGTTTTTCTCGAAGAGATCAGTTTTAAGTCAGTTTCGATCTTCTGGCAGTTCTGAAAGCAAATTGCAATCCTAAATGGCGGAACCAAGATGTCGGACTTTTGTAAATGTATGACGTCATTTTGGCGAGTTACGACGTCGTGATATGACATTCGTAACTGCTGATTACCGCATTTTTATTGAATACAAATGTTTGAGACACAAGGGGCGCTCAAGATAAATCTAAGCATTTATTATCTTCATTTCATTTATTATATGCATTGCATTCACAGGCAGTTGTCTTTAAACGCTATTGAGATTCTACCTGATGGAGTGCTAGCTGACCTGAAAAGTCTGAGATATCTGTAAGTAAACCGTTGCACTCAAGACACAAAAATATTTTAAAATATTTTATGGGCGGATGGAAAGGCGTACGAAAGCGAGGCCGTTTAGTCAGTTACAATGATAACTATTTGTTTGTTTTCACCGTCGTTCTTATCTTTACGAAGGGATTTGTCATCAAACGCAATTATATTCCTGGATAGAAACTAACTCAACAAAAAATGGCGTAAAGATGAATAGTGGTACATTACTTTGTTTCACTTATTTGATTTTTCTCCTTCTTTTCGCAGGGATTTAAGTTCAAACGTTATCACATCTCTTCCTGTCAAAGTGTTTGCCAATCTGACAAATCTACAAATGCTGTAATTGTAAAACCAAAAAAATAAGCTCTGTGATAATTTTGAGTGCTGAATTAAACCCATGATTTTTATAAGGAAATTTAAATAAACTGCACAGGGCCGTAATCATACCTTTTGTATAGACGAGGCAAGATGATGCTAGGAGGTTCTGGGGCATGCTCTCCAAAAAATAATTTGGAAATCTAGAAGTCTGAAACTCTTTCTTCAACATCTTTCATGCAACATTTTTTGAAAAAAATCGTGTTCAACTGGGGATTATTTCCCCAACTAAACATATTTTGTATTAATTTTGGGTTAGAATTTAGACGAGGCAAGTGCCTCGTCTTGGCACTTGCTAGTTACGGCCCTGCTGCACGAGTAAAACAAAACTTTCTCACATGGGTGGGATTCGAACCACGACCTTCGGATCACAGCCATTTATATACTTGAGTGACCTACGAACTCACACGGGTCCTGCGTTTTTCCCCAATGTAAAAAAAAACCTTTTTCCTTTTTGAAAGAAATCCACACAATTATGTTCATTGCGAACGTGTTTTGTGGCATTTCTTGCCGATAGAACTGAAATTGAAACTGCACTTTTGATGTCTTTTCTAGACGTGAAGAAAGCTGCATTTCTACGCTAAATACCTCTTTGTGCTTTAGCAAATGAAAGTGTTGGTCTTCTCTGGGCTATGCGAATGGAATGCCTGAAATCAAAACCATATCTACATGTAGTACTATACACTGTCACAATATCTTTTCACAGGAATTTTGCTTCAAACGCTATTACATTTCTCCCCGACGGATTGTTTGCCTCGCTGACAAATCTTTTGGATCTGTAAGTTTACAATCATTGCACCCGGAACATTTTCGTGAAATAAATGTTCGTTTGCAAATCGTTGCACAGCAATAGGCCATAGGCAGAAACTTGTCACAGCTAAACCCAAGTTAATGAAACAAGTCTATTCTTAAAAGATTTTGCATCTGAAATACTTTATTTGAAAATCAGAAAACGATCACCCCCTCTCAGACTAATACAATGTTGAGTGCAACTACCATCAAACGCTGCAGAGGCATTTGAGGGAACTCGCATTGCTTATTTATTCAACATTTTCCTCAACAAACATGGCGTGATTACATGATTTTTTCATCACAATGACAAGAATGTTTCTCAAAACTGAATTTTTAAATGAATGTTTCTATTTAAATCATAATCTTTCTTTATTTTGTTGCAGTAATTCTTACCTTTTTTGATCGTTGAAGCATCCTTCTGCTGGTTTTTATTGTTTACTTGCGTTCTTTTAAAATCAGGAAACCCAAGTTGCTGACCAAAAAAATCCCAGTTCTCTTGTTTCAATGGTCAATACATATACAAACCTGCCAGACCAAATATGGGTATTGTGACAAAATAAAATGATCTCGTAAAATGTTCGTAGTAGGGCCATGATCCGTATTAGCAATGGGCTTTCGCGGAAACACATATAGCTCTCAATTAACAACTGGCGCTTTGCAATTAGAGCCGGGTTTAAGCCAATTTTGAGTGTCAGCATACAGGTACAGTCGTATTTATCTGGCGGTGTAGTACGCTCTGAAAATTATGGTGAAAAGGCAAAAGCGATTTGCACTCAAGGAAAAACAAAATATGGTGGCTTGCGGACTTTACTACCCCCTATAAAATACCCTCCCAACAGATGCTCGTGACAATTAAAGCGGTAAAAAATGGCAGGAATATGGGGAGCGCTACATTCCTTCTTTTTACTTATTTGATTTTATCCTTCTTTTCGCAGGGATTTAAGTTTAAACGCTATTACATTTCTTCCTGTCAAAGTTTTTTCCAATCTGACAAAACTTCAAGCGTTGTAAGTGTAAAGAAGATGTGACAATGTGTGATGTGAGGCTTTGTCGGCATTTACATTGGGGGTGACCAAATAACGTCGGGGGTGACCTCTTCCCTGCCCTTTTCCATTGATTTAAGCCTTTAAACACAATGAGTCAAGTTTCGGTAACGAAACATGTATATAGTGTTCAGTTCAGTGGTATGACTTGTCAATTGTAATGACATAAATTATGGTCCCAAAATGGCCTATTTTAATGAAGTATTATTCATCTTATTAACTCCAAAAAGTTCAGATGGTCCTTAATTTGCAGGTACTGTATCGGCCATTTGATCATAATTTAGAATGCCAGAGCTTGATCAAAGGAATATTGCCCATGCTCTTTAGGGTATAAAAAATAATAATAATACAATTCATATCCAGGAATTGTGGGATTTTTTCACAGGGTATTTTCTTCAAATGCTATTTCGTTTTTACCAGAAGAAGTGTTTGCTAATCTGACAAAATTAATAAACTTGTAAGTGAAAGTAACGCACTCGAGTTCAGGTATGAATTCTTTAATCTACTTTACGTCATTCTATTCTTTCACTGGAAAATTAGAAGTCACAGTTGACCTTGCTCAGCTCTAAACTGGTAACGCTCCATAGTCCAGTTGGTAAGGAATCGCGCCGGTATCGGGGAGGTCACGGGCTTTAATCCCGTTGAAGCCCTGAATTGTTTCGGGCTTCTTTCTTTGCAATTTCACTGCGATGATCATTTTTTTTTTACTATACACAAGACCTTCACAAAGCTACAAGCAAGCGTCTGTCACGAATAATAGTAGTAAAGGGGGGAAAGAGGGGAAAGAAAGAAAAGAAAAAAAAATACTTGTTGAACATCACAAGACTGTTTAGTGTCCATCTACTACAATAATTTTTCAATATTTATTCTTTCTCTGAATGTTACTAATCCTTTGAGAAAAACTCCCAGCCCAAATCTCCTCCCAAAAATTCCTACAAATCACCCAAAAATTTATAAAACACTGCAAAACATAGATTCGTGTAATGCGCATAGAATGTTGAATGGTTATGACGCGAACGAGATACCTTCGCGTTAAACCCAAGTTAAGCGGTGGATAAACAGCCTTCAGCTGTACCCCCGCTTTAAATTAAATCATTTATTCAGGAACTTACTTAGTGTTGCATCATAACTTTAACAGAGTGTTTTCGTCGAACGCTATTACATATTTACCTGCCAAAGCGTTTGCCACCCTGTCAAATCTGGAATACCTGTTAGTAACAAGCTCATTGTATTGCATCTATGCACGCTCTTAAACATTGACTTTCTCTTGCAACAAGTACTGAAAAAGCTTTTCAATTATTATTTCATTTAAAGAAATTTCGAAAAAAAAAAGAACAATAATTAGAACTTGTGTTGCATAAAAATTGTCTTGTTCCTCTGTTCAGAAGATTTCATAATTTTTCATCCAGGAAAGAGGACCTTAATAGAAACGGAGGCTTGTTAAAAAAAAAAATGAACTTCCAGACTGGGGACAAATTAGAGAGGGGAAGTGGGGCTTAACAGAAATTTTTAGGTATTCCCAATTCCAATAATTCTACGAAAAGCTTACACAACTCTAACTGGACAATACCTTTTCTCAGGGAGTTCTCTTCAAATGCTATTACATCTCTACCTGACGGAGTGTTTGCGAATTTGACGAAACTGCAGTTTCTGTAAGTACATTTGTTCGCATCATCAAATCGTAGGGCTCATTAAAGTGATGTGTGAACTTGTCAATACACGGAACTTCGATCTCCGGGTTTACTCATTGCCATAAGTCCAATGGAAACTTCGAGAAATGGTCGTCGTTATAACGCAGTTCTCTGATACTTATATATCAGGTGAAATTTCCTTTATGTTTAATTGTATATTCTGACCTCTTCGTTTAGGAAACTAGATTCAAACTCGATCGAAACCCTTGCCGAAGATTTATTTTTCAATCTCCACAGCCTAACCGATCTGTAAGTTTGATGTTTAAATGACCTTCGTTGACTTTTATATCAAATCAATTCAAGTGCTGATTTCATATCTTTTGTTCTTAACCCTCGGACGTTCAAGGGGAGGGGGGAAGAGAGGGACATTCTCCCTTGATTTTGCATCAATTTCTGTTAAAAATGGTGAAAACCAAGATGGCGGATCCAAGATGGGGGCTAAACATAAAAACATACATTCTTTAAGAACAGGGGTTATAGCCACCCATTTTCAGTGTTTAGTTAGCAAATAGCTTTACTTTAAGCTTCCTAACTGGTGTTTGCAAATCTTAATAACACTTTTTTCTGTGTTTATTTTTATTCTTATTCGTTGCTTTTATATTCTACTTGTTTTATTGCATTTTTTCTTTTTTCAGGAATCTGTCTTCAAACAATATTCATCATCTTCCCGCCAAATTATTCATCAACACAAGCCAACTCACATATTTGTACGTTTTTTCCAATTGTGGCATAAAAATCCAGACTCAGAGGCAAAGGACCTTTATTAGGGTTTCTATCTGAAAACTAAAATACTTTATCATTGGTAGATCAAGTGACGAAAGGACCACATCCTTCTTACGTAAGAACTGAAGGCCGAAAACTGCTCTCCTCTCCCTTCTTTATAGTCGCAAGAAAGAGCATCTCTTTACCCACCCACCTCCACCCTTTTAAAAAAAAATATATATATTTGCTATGTTTACTAGAAATCATTTGCTTTAATCTCAAATAGACTACAACTATGAGGTGGCTTCGACAACAAACTGTTAATATTGTATACTAATACGAGATTTCTGCTTTGCAGAGATCTTTCTTACAACAAAATTCAAACCTTACCAAAGGGATTATTTTGTTGTACGGACAGATTAGAATTTCTGTAAGTATATTTACTGGTGTTTTTTTTTACCAGATTATCAGAGAAAAATTAACGATAATATATAACGCCAATATACTCACGACAGCAAGGTCAAGTTTAGATCCAATGAATGTTATTTTTATAACCTCCTTTTAATTTGAGTGCTCGTTCATAAAGACTTTTGGATGCTTTGCAAAACATAAATGTTTGATTGCAGTTATAAATGAAATAGGAAGCACTTTTTCCCTTTACCCTCCCACATGATAATTTAAGGAGGCACGATGTAGTTTTTTTTAGCCCTGGGGTGGTTGATTTGAAATTGAAAATTGTCTAGGAAGCCAATCTTCAATTTCTGCCAAACTACACCATAATGATCAAATATGACCAAAGTTTATTGTTTTACTGGTCGCTTAGTCACAAAGGTTACCATAGCAACTAATGTCGTTTTCTTTTTTTTTCAAACAAGCTTAATTTTGTAGAGAATAATAAAGATGGTAGATTTTTCTCGAATTCTAGATTGACTAACTGTTGACGAAATTTTAGAAAAATCTGTAAGAGCGTTTTCAAGTTAATCAAGAATGTAAATTTCAGAAAAATTCCTCTTTAATGTGAAATTGGCGCTTTTAAATTGTTTCGTAGTATTTTGAGCGCAGTTATTCAAAATGAAATATTAAAACTTACACCATCAAAGACCAATAACTTAAAGTCAGGGAGTTTTTGTTTTAATTTGTCAAAATATATCGACTGCCCATTATAGGAAACTACAAGAAGTTACAAAAATTCGTTCTTGATTTACTCGAAAACACTCTTACAGATTTTTCTAAAATTGTGTCTACAGGTATTCAATCCAATGTAAGACATTCAAATATAACGGAGGCACCAGATGTATTTTCTCAAACATGTATTTTTTTTGTTTCCCCAGTATCCATATTTAACCTGGTTTGCATTCGTAATCTGTGTAAATAATCCAAACATTGCCTTAATTAAATACAAAGTTCGAAATTATAGGTATAATGGTTTACGGCGGCACTCTCATGCTAAACTTAAACATTGCACGCATGTCATCACACCCGTTTCATTGCACGCGTGTCATCGCACGCGTGTCATTGCACGCCTTTCATCGCACGCGTGTCATTGCACGCTTGTAATCGCACGCGTGTCATCCCAGCGTGTCATTGCACGCGTGTCATGGCACGCGTGTCATCGCACGCGTGTCATCGCACGCGTGTCATTGCACGCGTGTTATGGCACGCGTGTCATCGCACACGTGACATCCAAGCGTGTCATTGCACGCGTGTCATGGCACGCGTGTCATCGCACGCGTGTCATTCCAGCGTGTCATTGCACGCGTGTCATGGCACGCGTGTCATCGCACGCGTGTCATCCCAGCGTGTCATTGCACGCGTGTCATTGCACGCGTTTCATGGCACGTGTGTCATCGCACGCGTGTCATCGCACGCGTGTCATTGCACGCGTGTCGTGGCACGCGTGTCATCGCACGCGTGTCATGGCACGCGTGTCATTGCACGCGTGTCATGGCACGCGTGTCATAGCACGCGTGTCATGGCACGCGTGTCATCCCAGCGTGTCATTGCACGCGTGTCATGGCACGCGTGTCATCCCAGCGTGTCATTGCATGCGTGTCATGGCACGCGTGTCATCGCACGCGTGTCATCCCAGCGTGTCATTGCACGCGTGTCATGGCACGCGTGTCATTGCACGCGTGTCATCGCACGCGTGTCATTGCACGCGTGTCATGGCACGCGTGTCATGGCACGCGTGTCATCCCAGCGTGTCATTGCATGCGTGTCATGGCACGCGTGTCATCACACGCGTGTCATCCCAGCGTGTCATTGCACGCGTGTTATGGCACGCGTGTCATCGCACGCGTGTCATTGCACGCGTGTCATGGCACGCGTGTCATCGCACGCGTGTCATGGCACGCGTGTCATCCCAGCGTGTCATTGCACGCGTGTCATGGCACGCGTGTCATCACACGCGTGTCATGGCACGCGTCTCATCGCACGCGTGTCATCCCAGCGTGTCATTGCACGCGTGTCTTGGCACGCGTGTCATCGCACGCGTGTCATTGCACGCGTGTCATGGCATGTGTGTCATCGCACGCGTGTCATCGCACGCGTGTCATTGCACGCGTGTCGTGGCACGCGTGTCATCGCACGCGTGTCATGGCACGCGTGTCATCGCACGCGTGTCATGGCACGCGTGTCATCGCACGCGTGTCATGGCACGCGTGTCATCCCAGCGTGTCATTGCACGCGTGTCATGGCACGCGTGTCATCCCAGCGTGTCATTGCATGCGTGTCATGGCACGCGTGTCATCGCACGCGTGTCATGGCACGCGTCTCATCGCACGCGTGTCATCCCAGCGTGTCATTGCACGCGTGTCATGGCACGCGTGTCATCGCACGCGTGTCATTGCACGCGTGTCATGGCATGTGTGTCATCGCACGCGTGTCATCGCACGCGTGTCATTGCACGCGTGTCGTGGCACGCGTGTCATCGCACGCGTGTCATGGCACGCGTGTCATCGCACGCGTGTCATCCCAGTGTGTCATTGCACGCGTGTCATGGCACTCGTGTCATGGCACGCGTGTCATTGCACGCGTGTCATGGCACGCGTGTCATGGCACGCGTGTCATCCCAGCGTGTCATTGCATGCGTCTCATGGCACGCGTGTCATCGCACGCGTGTCATCCCAGCGTGTCATTGCACGCGTGTTATGGCACGCGTGTCATCGCACGCGTGTCATTGCACGCGTGTCATGGCACGCGTGTCATTGCACGCGTGTCATCGCACGCGTGTCATTGCACGCGTGTCATGGCACGCGTGTCATGGCACGCGTGTCATCCCAGCGTGTCATTGCATGCGTGTCATGGCACGCTTGTCATCGCATGCGTGTCATCCCAGCGTGTCATTGCACGCGTGTTATGGCACGCGTGTCATCGCACGCGTGTCATTGCACGCGTGTCATGGCACGCGTGTCATCGCACGCGTGTCATGGCACGCGTGTCATCCCAGCGTGTCATTGCACGCGTGTCATGGCACGCGTGTCATCACACGCGTGTCATGGCACGCGTCTCATCGCACGCGTGTCATCCCAGCGTGTCATTGCACGCGTGTCTTGGCACGCGTGTCATCGCACGCGTGTCATTGCACGCGTGTCATGGCATGTGTGTCATCGCACGCGTGTCATCGCACGCGTGTCATTGCACGCGTGTCGTGGCACGCGTGTCATCGCACGCGTGTCATGGCACGCGTGTCATCCCAGCGTGTCATTGCATGCGTGTCATGGCACGCGTGTCATCGCACGCGTGTCATGGCACGCGTCTCATCGCACGCGTGTCATCCCAGCGTGTCATTGCACGCGTGTCATGGCACGCGTGTCATCGCACGCGTGTCATTGCACGCGTGTCATGGCATGTGTGTCATCGCACGCGTGTCATCGCACGCGTGTCATTGCACGCGTGTCGTGGCACGCGTGTCATCGCACGCGTGTCATGGCACGCGTGTCATCGCACGCGTGTCATGGCACGCGTGTCATCGCACGCGTGTCATGGCACGCGTGTCATCCCAGCGTGTCATTGCACGCGTGTCATGGCACGCGTGTCATCCCAGCGTGTCATTGCATGCGTGTCATGGCACGCGTGTCATCGCACGCGTGTCATCCCAGCGTGTCATTGCACGCGTGTCATGGCACGCGTGTCATGGCACGCGTGTCATTGCACGCGTGTCATCGCACGCGTGTCATTGCACGCGTGTCATGGCACGCGTGTCATGGCACGCGTGTCATCCCAGCGTGTCATTGCATGCGTGTCATGGCACGCGTGTCATCGCACGCGTGTCATCCCAGCGTGTTATGGCACGCGTGTCATCGCACGCGTGTCATTGCACGCGTGTCATGGCACGCGTGTCATCGCACGCGTGTCATGGCACGCGTGTCATCCCAGCGTGTCATTGCACGCGTGTCATGGCACGCGTGTCATCCCAGCGTGTCATTACATGCGTGTCATGGCACGCGTGTCATCGCACGCGTGTCATCCCAGCGTGTCATTGCATGCGTGTCATGGCACTCGTGTCATGGCACGCGTGTCATTGCACGCGTGTCATTGCACGCGTGTCATGGCACGCGTGTCATGGCACGCGTGTCATGGCACGCGTGTCATCCCAGCGTGTCATTGCATGCGTCTCATGGCACGCGTGTCATCGCACGCGTGTCATCCCAGCGTGTCATTGCACGCGTGTTATGGCACGCGTGTCATCGCACGCGTGTCATTGCACGCGTGTCATCGCACGCGTGTCATGGCACGCGTGTCATTGCACGCGTGTCATGGCACGCGTGTCATGGCACGCGTGTCATTGCACTGTCATCTGCACTGTCACTGTGCATTGTCATCTGGAAATGGAATTTTGAAAATTTAGGAAAACAATAAGCTGGGAAGGAGGCGGTAGGAGATGGCTCGATCTGTTCACCAGACACATAATTAATGCGTTACCTCCGTCCAATTAATGCCATCTAAAATTTATGACACCCAAGATTTTTGGGTGTTTGAAGTTCACGTGACCAGCCGATGCCAGGATCTTTTCCCGGCCGTTCCAAATTACTAAAGGGAAAAGCCCTGGGAACGAGGTTGACTTCTTAATTTTAATTTTAATTTTTTAATTTTTTAATTTTTTAATTTTAATTTTAATTTTAATTTTAATTTTTAAATTTTTGATTTTAATTTTAAATTTTTAATTTTAATTTTATATACTGTATACATCATCAGCATAATTAACAAGGATACGTTTCAGAAATTTCACTGACAAACCCACTGAACAAAACATCAAGTGTACCGCTAACAAAAAATAAATTTCGATTATCAAATCATCAGTGAATGTTCTTATAATCCATCTTTATCTTCTTCTGCAATACAAATTTATGTATTCTGTACGACTTGTCTATGAGAAATGGAAAGAAATAAGAACATTTCGATGTCAGAGATTCGACTAGCGCATTACCAATTGAACACTGTTGGGTCGCTGTCTTTCAAAGGCACCATGCATGTCCATTCGATTTGTTTTAGCCGTCGCTCCCTAGAGCCGGTCTCACTGTTTTAAAGGAAAGCATATTTACACAACGCTTCCACGTTGGCCCAGCAATTGAACTGTAACATTTGTTCTGCTTTTCGATAGCAATACAAATATACCACATTACACTACATCTAGAAACTATATACGGCTATGAAGCTCGAAGTGGAATGTACTTCCTCTAGATCGGAGATCGAATTTTTAAAGTTCCTGGAGTATATTGGCTTTGATTCACACTATGCTAGCTGACAAAATGTTTACGCTATAAAGTAAGTTAATTTACAAAAGTGATCATGATAGAGCGTTTTCACTTAACCCGTGAAATAGGTAGTGGTATACTACACGTTACTACTTCGTATTAGTTCTTATTATTCCGCTGTAATTAGTAGTTTTTGGTCTTTACTCTTTGATGTTTGTGTACCACGCACAAATACTAATCAATAAGCACTAACAAACAGTTCCTGTTTCACGGGCTGAGTAGAATCACTCTACTAAGAAAGGGCACATATATAAGCTTCGCAAAATCCCGTTAAGTCACCTTAAAATTTTCAAATTTACTCTAAATGTGTTGCGGATTCGAAAAAAAATTCACACAGAATTGAAATAGAATGGAACTAAAATACCCTCAGGAAATTATATGCTCGAAAGAACACATTATGTCCACACAAACACGACAACTTCTGAAGTTTCTGCCTAACCAACAAAAATGTTGTCGTTACTTCTCCAGTAAAACATATGTGCTCGCATGAAATGCGCTTCATGGGTTTTACATGTTCAATTCGTAGTCAAAGTGTCTACCGATGGTCATAACAGATCATAACATACTGAACTATAAAGATCGTCACATTTGCTGTACAATGATGATATCTGTTCTATAAAAAAACATATAATACATACAGTATTTACCTTTTGAAAGTCAA
Source organism: Oculina patagonica (assembly GCF_052425735.1). NCBI lineage: Eukaryota > Metazoa > Cnidaria > Anthozoa > Scleractinia > Oculinidae > Oculina > Oculina patagonica. The sequence goes on from NC_135762.1 coordinate 28,225,029, forward strand.
ACAGAATGACCAGAAAATGTGTCGCTAAATTGGCGTAACTATATGAAATAGCCTAACTGCTTTGACGTACCTGATCTTGTTAGACCATCCGCCCAATTTCATCTGCATAAACATGCACGTATCTCAGATGAACTATGAACACCATAGCAACTTTTTTCGAGAGCGTTTTTAGGCTGCGTTCATAAAATCGGCCTGAAATAGCTTTCCTAGACAGCAACTTTCCCTTAGCTACAAGACACTTCCAAAAACTACAGATCGATATTTTTATTAAAAAATTCAAAAATAAATTTTTACACGTGATAGTGTAAAAGTGTTAGTAATTGTTATACCTTCTTATTGATATGTTAATGAGTTATAAGCATTTAACTGTAGCCTAACTCTGAGTCCTATTTTTCAATCACTTGTGGATTGACTTACCAGCTACTTTCAGCTAGAATAAACAAAATCACTCTTTCATGAAAGAACACAATGAATAGTCTATCCGTAGAAAGTTCTGTAGCTTTCCCATGCGCCGTTTTATTTCATCGGTGAAGAGCGGGAAAACAGGGGCAGCTGGGCTTGATGGGAAGGAAGAAAAACGATAAGCTGGACCAAAGAAGAAGCAGCGCCTGGGTACGAGGCATCAGGTAGTCCTGGGCCTTTGGTAAACACTCATTTTAGCTCAGCGAGAAAAATGCATGAAAGGCGTCCTTTATTGAAGCGTAAGCTCCATTGTCATTGCGTTGTTCTTGCCGCAACTCAGCCACTCCTTCTTAGCCTGCGTTGCAGCCGAAAGTGTCACAGAATCCTAGATAAAGTATTTAATTTAATGTAATTAAACCATTAATTCAATTAATTAAGATAAAAATAACTGTTCAATGTTCATGTTCATTAATGAGAACAATGTCCGTTCAAGCCTAAACAAATACCTTCGCGCGAATTGCGTCCGACTGAGTGTTACGGCTCGGTTTCTTTATGCAAATCCACAACATTTCGTGGATCAAGAAATCGAACTTTCCCTGACATTTCTTTAAAATCTTAAAATTGTTGGTCAGGTCGCCAACTTTATCAATTCGGTTAAAATTAAAATTAAAATTAAAAAAAAAATTAAAATTAAAATTTAAAATTAAAAATTTAAAAATTAAACTTAAACTTAAACTTAAACTTAAAATTAAAAATTAAAAATTAAAAATTAAAATTAAAATTAAAATTAAAATTAAAATTAAAATTAAAATTAAAATTAAAATTAAAATTAAAATTAAAAATTAAAAATTTAAAAATTAAACTTAAACTTAAAATTAAAAATTAAAAATTAAAAATTAAAAATTAAAATTTAAAATTTAAAAATTAAAATTAAAATTAAAATTAAAATTAAAATTAAAATTAAAATTAAAATTAAAAATTAAAAATTTAAAAATTAAAATTAAAATTAAAATTAAAATTAAAATTAAAATTAAAATTAAAATTAAAATTAAAAATTAAAAATTAAAAATTAAAATTAAAAATTTAAAAATTAAAATTAAAATTAAAATTAAAAATTAAAATTAAAAATTAAAATTAAAATTAAAATTAAAATTAAAATTAAAATTAAAATTAAAATTAAAATTAAAAATTAAAAATTTAAAAATTAAAATTAAACTTAAAATTAAAATTAAAATTAAAATTAAAAATTAAAATTTAAAATTTAAAAATTAAAATTAAAATTAAAATTAAAATTAAAATTAAAATTAAAATTAAAAATTAAAAATTTAAAAATTAAAATTAAAATTAAACTTAAAATTAAAATTAAAAATTAAAAATTAAAATTAAAAATTAAAATTAAAATTAAAAATTTAAAAATTAAAATTAAAATTAAAAATTAAAAATTAAAAATTAAAATTAAAATTAAAATTAAAATTAAAATTAAAATTAAAATTAAATTAAAATTAAAATTAAAATTAAAATTAAAATTAAAAATTAAAAATTAAAAATTAAAAATTAAAATTAAAATTAAAAATTTAAAAATTAAAATTAAAATTAAAATTAAAATTAAAATTAAAATTAAAATTAAAATTAAAAATTAAAAATTAAAATTAAAATTAAAAATTTAAAAATTAAAATTAAAATTAAAATTAAAAATTAAAAATTAAAAATTAAAATTAAAATTAAAATTAAAATTAAAATTAAAATTAAAATTAAAATTAAAATTAAAATTAAATTAAAATTAAAATTAAAATTAAAATTAAAATTAAAATTAAAATTAAAATTAAAAATTAAAAATTAAAAATTAAAATTAAAATTAAAAATTTAAAAATTAAAATTAAAATTAAAATTAAAATTAGAATTAGAATTAAAATTAAAATTAAAATTAAAAATTAAAAATTAAAAATTAAAAATTAAAAATTAAAAATTAAAAATTAAAAATTAAAATTAAAAATTTAAAAATTAAACTTAAACTTAAACTTAAACTTAAACTTAAACTTAAACTTAAACTTAAACTTAAACTTAAACTTAAACTTAAACTTAAACTTAAACTTAAACTTAAACTTAAACTTAAACTTAAGGCCATCCCTCCCCTTTTTTTTCGTTTATCGTCGTATGCGTTTTCTGTTTTTGGATCGGTCGCTCGGAATAAAAAAACAAAACAAAAAAAGTGGATAAGGAGTCTGGAACTAGGAGGCCCGGTAGATTTTGAGAAAATCAAGGTTGTTTGAAAACAAAAGAAAACGAAAATCGTTGTTATGGTAAGCTTTGTGACTGAGTCACCAGTAAAAAATTATATTTGATCATAATGGTGTGTTTTGGAAAAAATCGAACATTGGCTTCCTTGGTAATTTTTATTTTCAAAACGACGTTCCTAGGGCTCGGAAAACTACATCAAGCCTCCTTAAGAACGGAAAAGCCCACGAAGAATTAATTCGAATAGGGTTCAGTGAAAAGAAAATTCGGTCATTGATGCAGTCCACATGCATTTTTAAGATTGAGAAATGTCTCACATTGACCGTTTTGCATTTACTCAAGTAGATTAAGGCCTGGTTCTCTTTACATTTGAAAGGGGGTGGTCTTGCTAGGTGGTCTACATTAAAAGCAATAAGAGCTATCTGTAAAATTGAACTTTAAGGTTAAACATAACCAAAAACCGTTTAAAATTTTTATGTAACACATATCACATTTCAGTCACGTGATTAACTACGCCCGATTGCGTGACAATTTTACAACTAGAATTAATTCCCACTAGTTAGAGATCGACCGAAGAGCCAGCTTTATATCAGAGCAATGGCTACAAATACTTTCTTTAAAACGCGGGCCGGAATGAGGGAAAACTATATGTCTCGTCAGTAGATTCATTAAATCTTTGAGAGGGGCTGGCACTAGTCAAAGGTAGGAAATAAGTTTTGTCCAGTAAAACGTTTCCTTTCATTCCGAGCGGTTTCCTTGAACCCTTCTTAGGGTAATTGTTTTCATGCAATAAAACTTTATCTTTCAATGTGATAAATGGTGGGAATCGTTAACAATGGTTTTCTCGATCTGTAGGGCGTGGCCAATCACGTGACCCAAATATTTTACTAAATATATCCTTGTTTAATGACCTTCAATCAATGAAGCATTTTTACTCGCATATCGACGCACTGAAGTGTGATTTTTAAACATTGTCAGTAAATATGACGAAGGTCTGAGAACCAGGCCTTAATGTACTTTAGTAGTTTCAACTCTTTTATTCACCACATGTGGCAAAGCGATCTTACATTGCAAAAATTAGCATATTTTTCAAACTAGCTAAGAGACTGGCCATTATGTTTTTGGATGGAGGGGGGGGGGGATATGAAAAATATTTAAAAAATTGTTTGCAGGGCCAAGAAAGCCAAAAAAATTGTTTGCAAATACGATATGTATAACAGAAAGTAGTATGAATTTCGAGAAAATGTTAGCAAAGGCGCAAAAACAAAAACTAAAACAAAATTGCAGAGAAAAACTTTTTCATCCCCCCCCCCCCCCGCCCAAAATAAATAAATAAATAAATAAATAAGACTTTCCTTGCACCTAACTTCACAGTTTAATAATAAGGTTCGAGAGGTGATACAGTTGAAGGAGACCTATACGCAAGTCATATATATGTCAATTTATAAATTGATTCCTAGAATTTTGCAGAACAATATGATAACCTTTATATCGAAAGAGACGCTCCCCGACTCTACTCATCTTGGATTTATGTAAGTATCAGCATGCAAACTCGAACGCCTATGTTTATGTTTGCTTATTTTTATGTACAGCTTTGTTGCATGTCGTTTATAATCGATTGTTCCAAATAAATAAGACCGTCAAATATGGTGGGTCACCCACAGAACAACAGGCTATGAAAAAAAAATGTCTCTCTTTTTTGTTTTGGGTAGCTATGGTCACGCGAGACTTTGAGACGGGGTTTTGCACGCGGGGGGGGGGGGGGGGAGGTATGCAAAAAAACAATGTTGCAAGGTGCAATTGCAAAGGATGAGTTCAATGTATTGCAGCATACTATCAACGGATAATGAGATTTCTATTACGACTCATTTCTTAGTGCGCACTTTGCGCATTTACGTATACAGTAAAAACCCGCAAGTAAGAACCTGATTTTTTCCAGGTTAGCCTAAACAGGTTCTTACATAAATTTGGGCTGTTAAGGTTCTTAACAGGTTCTTATTTTCTAAAGAGAAATTTTAATTGTTGTTAATAGAACTTTTAGTTTTCGGCCTATTTCTTGTAAAAAAAATTGCATACCACACAAGTGTTTATGCAAAAATAAAGCACCTATCATTCAAAACATAACATAAAATACATGAACATTAATGCCTTGTCCAAAGTTAGTTTCTTAAAGTAAACATTTTTAATCAATTTTAGAAAATAAGAGTCTGATTCCAAATTTTAGGCTAAATAGATTCTTATAAAAAGGGGGTCCAATTTGAAAATTTTAGCCTAACAGGTTCTTAAATGTAAGGTAATTACTCCCGGGGGTTTTACTGTACTTAGACAATGTCAGTCGGCTAGAGAAACCTAAGTTCTATACACACTTACACACTATCGAAAAACATTTTCAACGGTAACTCAATGGTCTTTTTATTTGCGTTTCTTTGACTTTTAGATTTCTAAGTGCTAATCGATTGGAGAATATTGCACATCATACCTTTTTTAATGTTAAACCGGGGCAGCATTTAGGGTATGGGAGTCGCTTTGAAGAGATAATGTGAGTATCGTGTAACAAACTAGTGTAATATCAATGTAACCCCGGGAGGGGGAGAGGGGAGGGCTAAATCGCATTTTTAGCGAGATCTTCACTGAAGATCTCGCTAATTCGTAAGACAAATCTCCACGTTTATCTTTGCAGCATCACTGCAAAGCTATTCTGAAGAGATCTTGTGCCTGAATGGCGATTGCTTTGTATTGTCGGGGACAAAAGTTTGCTATTCCTCAAAAAACAACTAGAGTTAGGGAGTGTAGATTTTATGAGACGTTTTCGAAAATGTTTGCTCCCGTTTTGTCAAAATGGGTGTTTATTGTAACCCTAATCTCCATGATTGAACTGTCGAGTCTGAGTAAATTAGGAAAATGATAGACTACTCAAAGTTCCCATTAGTGACAAACAAAGTTTCACGATGATTGTATTGGTATACTTTTTTTCTTTTAGAATGTTATCGGATAATCCCATTACAACTATTGCACCAGGAGCATTTAAAGTCCATAGTAGCGATTATAGTCTTTTCAGAATGTAAGTAACCACTAGGGGGGGTGGGGGGGAAATCAAGACCAGTTGGCTCTTTAATGCGGTTTGCTTTAATACGTGCAAAGGAGGGGTGTGGATGCCATCCCCCCCGTAAGGTTTTTTTTTCGAAAATTTAGCGGAGCTCCCAGAGCGCGCCGAAGGCACGCTCGAGCGTAGCCCCATTCCTTAGAATTTTTGGTAAGCCGTAAGCCATCGAGCCGAAAAAATTGGTTATGACGTCAGCGTACGAGCAAACGTCAGTACAGACTCTCGGGAAGGGGGAGCGGAGTGCCAGTGCAATCCTGACCAGAGGGGAGACAATGCATGCCATCCACTTGTGATGTCAACGACTGTCCAACGACTTACATTTTGATATTGGGCATCAGTGTTATGGTGAATTGACAGCTGTCAAAACAAGGTTTCCGCTGACCCGTATCGCATTACCATATCGCGGGCTCAGATATAAAACACATCGAGGTTGACCGCTGACCAAGTGACATTTCACCATTGATTCGCGGGCGCAGTACTTTTTTGAGGTCATTTGCTCTGGAATTACATGAAGCGGAAAGTGAAATTGGGGAAGTGCGCTGGTTGATGGAGAGGGACAGGGGGCGGGAGCCCGGGAGAAAAGGGGCGGGAAGCGGGAGGAGAGAGGGCGGGAAGTGGGATTCTTAAGAGGGCGTCTTTCTTAGAAACACCCACTCAATTTCGCGTAAAAAATAATTTTGCCTGAAACTCTGTCAACTGAAAGACTTTACTGAGGTAAGAACTAAAACAGATTTGGTTTGATTTGAAATGATATTCTGGCCGCGTTAGGAGCCATAAAATATTTTCCCTTGTCAGCCCCCGTCACAACGTCTCGAAAATTGAAAAATAGGCACTTTTCGTAATACTGTAAAATATTTATTTCGCATCATCTAGCCGCAAATTTTATATCAACTTGCTCATAAACCTTTCTAGTATTCCAAGAAAGTCACAATTTGCCTCTCAATTCTCCTGAAAAGGCAAAATGGAGCGTAATATGACCACTACTAACCACCTTCGAGCGAAGGCTGTAAATTGGCTTCGATTTAGAGGCTATTTTTTAAATTTTGGGACCAACCTAATACTTCTAGCCTATATAGCCGACTAGAGTAGTCGTTTATCTGTAAATATGTGCAAAATCCCATGTACGTTTTCAATATTTCAAAAGTTGTGACCGTTTTTATCAGCACATGTACCAGCATTTTCGATTTTTTCGCCTATATTGAAATCGAACTCTCTCGAGCAGATTTTGACACACATGCAGCCTACCTGCTTCTCATCTCGGTTTACGTCCAACGTTAGACGGTTAACAATCCCCAGAATGCTAAATCCCATAATAACTCCAGCAAATTGGTAGGTATTGCCTTCAAAACTTGAGCACCACGGCATCTATCGAGTCCCTTGTTGGCGAGCGAAAGCCTGAATCCAAGGCTACATTTCGCACTAAATAGCCCATTGAACACCATTTCAGAGCCGTTTTTCTTCAAGAATCAGTCAAAAGACACTCCGAGACTGGTATTCAGAGAACATAGCCGCGATTTGAGGTCTGAATTCCGAAGAAACATCACCATTTACAGCGTACACCTCGACAATATCGATACTGTGTGATGCTGCTTCCGCAGAGGTCCGCATAAATGGGGAGACCGCTGATCGCTTGTGCCAACAAGGCAATGTCACTATATTTTTTTAAACTAGTAATACGTGACTCGCAGGGCCTCGCGAAGCTCTGGGTTGGGGAGGCGGGTGGTGTTATAAATAAGGAGTGGATTATTTGAAGTTGAACATTGTACATATTCAATTTTCCACAGTAGGCAGGAAGATATATTTGTTAAAAATTAGTAACGGGCATGGCCGCGACACCCTCGTTCCCAGGGTCTACTCCGCTTTGAAGATGGCGGCTCTTTCAGGTTCGTAAAGAGGTATAAAGCGTTGGGAAGCGCAGGCTATTTTCAAAATCATCGACAAATTATTGGATAGTCGCAGTTTGGACATTTATTTAAGGGCATTAAAAAAAAAGAAGAACGAACGGCAGGAGGATTCGAACCCTCCGCCCGCGCGCCCCTGATGGCGATGAAAGGTTTATAGCCTGAATAGGCGTTGAGGGAGTATTATGTGGAAATCAGTGTTATTTTAATCCGAAAAGAAAAACGATAAAAATGAAAGGCTCAGGATTCGAACCCACAAAAAAAATAAGGAAAAAAAAAAAAACCCTAGCCGGATTCGAACCCGCGCCCTCAGTCCCGAAGATCTGATTTCAAGTTCGACGCCTTACCATTAGGCCACCAGCGCACGGCGGCCGTGTGACGTCATTTCCGCCAGACACCAAGCTCACAAATATATATATATATATATATACATGACCGTAAACTCCACACGAGATTTCATCCCGCCTGAGCCCTTTGAGGGACAAAATTATACACCCCGCTACGCTCGGCCTTCGGCCTCGCTTCGCGAGGAATTAAAATTTGGAAAGCATGCGCAATTTCGAGTTTTAAAGAAATCAGTCCTATAAATAAATATATTTTAAAAGCGAAGCCTCGAGCCAAATGGCCCATACTGTCACAGCTTATCCCGGTTTCGATAGCATTAAGCGGCTAAGAATATTTCTACTCTCTTCTAGATGGAATGCTAGTCCATCGCAGTCCCCCCCCCCCCCCCCCCCCCCCCCCCCGAATTATTTCGCCGGTAACCATTTATACACCCGGGTGGGTAGAGGCGCTATGAGAGAAAATTGACTTGCTAAAGAACACAATACAGCAACCCTGGCCAGGGATCGAACCGCGGACAGTTCGATCTGGAGTCCGGCAGACTTTAAGATATAGCATTTTGAATTTCGGAGTTCACTCCACACAAGACCTAAGATGGCCGAAAGAAGGCTGTCACGTTTTCTTAAAAAAAATCCTCATCTAACCATTTTTAATACTCTGGAAACTTGAGCGTTGAGGTTTTGCGGGAAGTGTTTATTTGAATGTTTACTTTTTCGTGAGGGTGATCGGATTTGAAGCAGAATTTAATGCCAGATCACATGTCTGTGCTCTTCAAATTTGCGTGAAACAATTTGACGGATAACTAGAGTACAGAATAATGTACAGATCTGAGACAAGTAACGGTAGTTTATATAGCAGTTTTCTACAACCTGTAATATTCTTTTTTTACTCAATAGTTTTGGTTTTATTTTTGGCGGCGTGACAGTGAAAACCACTTATAGGATGTGGTGTTACAGGTATTCTTAGCCTGCCTGCCTTTTGATGAGAGGGATGAGAGGACTTAACGTAATAAAAGCACAGCTATGTCAAGGCATGGAGCCAAGACTACTCAACGACTGTCTGTTACTCTTACGGGATGTTTAATATGGTTTAGTCAGAAACACATTCACATTCACGAATCATATCCGTCCCCTTGTCTATCAGAAGTTGCTTTTTTTCTTTTGATTTTACAGGAATCTCAAAGTGGCTACCGATGGCTTTCAGCATGACCACATCGAATTTTTGAAGCGTGTTGCTGTGGTAACGCTCATAGAAGTCATACGTGTCGTAGCAGATGGGATGCGAGACGTTGATTTCTCTATTAACCTCGTCTACCAGAACTTGTCTGTCGGAATTTTCCTGGAGGCATTGTACATCGTCCTCGTCATAGGGCGACATTCCGACCACACCCTGATCCTTGCGACGCTTTGCTGCTAGTCGGGAGAAAAACCTCTGGATTTGGCTCTTCGTCAGCCACTCTGTTCTTGTAAACATACGTTCATTGTCTTCATTTTTGGCATTTCGCATGTCTACTGCAAGTTGGGAGGGGGGTGGGGGGCGGGGGGGCGGTGAGACATTTGCCCAAAAAAATTCTCGCAAGTTGCATGCCCAAATTTTTACGAAACAGTCGAGAAGAAACGAGGGTAATACGATGCACTAACATAGGCTTTCAAATGAAGTGAAAAATTCTTATATAAGAATCTATCATATGAGCTCATACAGCACGTTAAAAGAAATAGCTGTCTCTACCATTTCGACGGCCGAAGATATCAACAATACAATCCATGTCCATGTTTTTTAGTTAGTTAGGTTAGGTGTCCACAATTAGTAGAGGGGACTTTTCCCCTCAGCTACTACAGATTTGACACGTAAATAAAGTTGTTATTATTATTATTATTATTATTATTATTATTATTATTATTATTATTATTATTATTATTATTATTATTATTATTATTATTATTATGTCTTTGTTGACTTCAGAGTTGGAACACGCCCATTAAATGCTAATAAGTGCGATGGCAAGTAATAATTTAGGCCAAGTAAAAAAACAAATGTTTCTCGTCCCTATTTCTATAAAAAAAAAAAGAGAGCGGCCGGGAGCATTTTTTTTTATTTTTTAATTATTTATTATTTTGTTGCATTCCATACCTGTGTTGTTCGAATATGTGAATATTGATGTATTAGTAGTAAACTTGATTTAAGTGTCAATCGTTCTAGCGCTTTAAACACCTATTGGTGACACTAATGTTTTTTCCTCCATCGTCAAATTCTCCAGGCCAGAAGCGAACTTCCAAAATAAATCCTGCAAGGTAATTGACCTATCCAGTACAAACCTAGCGTAACAAGGATTTAAAGTTTTGGGCCTTAGTTTGTATTAAACGCAGACAAAAGCCATGTCTTACTCCGTACAAAGTGAAAGTAAACATAAAAAAGAGAGGCGGCCCCAAAAAATGAAGCGGGCGGGGACGAGAAACACTTGTTTTTTTTTTTGTTTTGTTTTTTTGTTTCAATTGGCCTTACTGACACGTTGTCGCCCCATCAGATGCTGCGGAGGTAAGTTTTCAATCTGCGCAACGCACTGAATGATCGTTCTGCAGAACACGATGTAGCAGGTATCACTCACGGATATGAACAACGTAAGGAAACTCTGAAAACTTATCAAATAGATCATTCTCTTGCATTTCTGAAACAGACATGTAGCCTAATCCGCGCACACGACGAAAACTCGCGCACATTTTCTGCTCGGCTTCCAGAATGTCTCCGTCGATTTTATAAAATTTAGTAACGCAGAGAAGCTTTCTATATCAGGTGTTTAACTGTGACAAATATTTGCAGTACAGTGCCCAACAGTAAAAAAATTACAAATATGTATATCAACAAACGATCCCCTTAAAATAGAAAATATCCATCTCTTCGAAAAAAAAACTTCTTTGAAAACTGGCTTTGCCCAAATTTCTCTTGCTGCCCAAAAAATCTTAGTTGCCCAAAATTTGAGGGGGCTGCAGCCCCCCCCCCCCCCCTGCTCCCCCGGCCTGTACGCCTATGGGGAAGGGTCCGCCTTTCGCCCAGTTCTTTCTCCTAGTGTAAACCGTGCCGTAAGGTATTCTCTAACCTTCTGCGAAATTCTAACGTTGCTCCTCGGTTTGCTTAGGGCCCATCCTGTTTGTATAGGATTGATTTCTTTAAAACTCGAAATTGCGCATGCTTTCCAAATTTTGATTTAAATAGTGACATTGCCTTGACACAAGCGATCAGCGGTCTCCCCATTTATGCGGACCTCTGCGGAAGCAGCATCACACAGTATCGATATTGTCGAGATGTACGCTGTAAATGGTGATGTTTCTTCGGAATTCAGACCTCAAATCGCGGCTATGTTCTCTGATTACCAGTCTCGGAGTGTCTTTTGTCTGATTCTTGAAGAAAAACGGCTCTGAAACGGTGTTAAATGTGCTATTTAGTGCGAAATGTAGCCTTGGATTCAGGCTTTCGCTCGCTAACAAGGGACTCGATAGATGCCGTGGTGCTCAAGTTTTGAAGGCAATACCTACCAATTTGCTGGAGTTATTATGGGATTTAGCAATTTTGGGATTGTTAACCATCTAACGTTGGACATAAACCGAGATGAGAAGCAGGTAGGCTGCATGTGTGTCAAAATCTGCTCGAGAGAGTTCGATTTCAATATAGGCGAAAAAATCGAAAATGCTGGTACATGTGCTGATAAAAACGGTCACAACTTTTGAAATATTGAAAACGTACATGGGATTTTGCACATATTTGCAGATAAACGACTACTCTAGTCGGCTGTATAGGCTAGAAATATTAGGTTGGTCCCAAAATTTAAAAAATAGCCTCTAAATCGAAGCCAATTTACAGCCTTCGCTCGAAGGTGATTAGTAGTGGTCATATTACGCTCCATTTTGCCTTTTCAAGAGAATTGAGAGGCAAATTGTGACTTTCTTGGAATACTAGAAAGGTTTATAAGCAAGTTGATATAAAATTTGCGGCTAGATGATGCGAAATAAATATTTTACAGTGTTACGAAAAGTGCCTATTTTTCAATTTTCGAGACTTTGTGACGGGGGCTGACAAGGGAAAATATTTTATGGCTTCTAACGCGGCCAGAATATCATTTCAAATCAAACCAAATCTGTTTTAGTTCTTACCTTGGTAAAGTCTTTCAGTTGACAGAGTTTCAGGCAAAATTATTTCTTACGCCAAATTGAGTGGGTGTTTCTAAGAAAGACGCCCTCTTAAGGGTGCGGGAACCGGGAGAAAACGAGTGAAATTTCGTAACATGTCATATTTCGCAATGGACATGGAACAAACAGGAGAGAACAGCTATGGAAAGGGGCGGGAGGCGGAAGTAAAAGGTACGGGAAGCGGGAGGTTCAGACCTCCCTGTCCCCCCCGTAAGATACCGTTTATTAGCCCTGGGCTAATCTAAGAGGTCATACAACCTTCGGAGGTAGTTTTGGATGGGTTTTTAAACAGAAGGGCATATATCTTTAACAATGTTGAAACCAGTCAGGGCAGTGTTGATCGAAATACGTTTTTAAATTAAAAAGACATCGGTTTTGCCATCTACCAAAAGGGAGGATTTATTCGGGGTGGGGAGATTATAACCAAATGTTAATTTTTTTGTTAGCAAGTAGATGGGCTGCAGAGGCTTATATTTAACAATTATTCGCCGAAGGCGAAGTGATTATTCAACAATAATCACTGAGCCTGAGGCGAATAATTGTTTTAGTATGATTTTCAGAGGTGAATATCAAAAACTGCAAAATAACAATAAAAAAAAAACACGAAAACAACAAACACAAGTGCTCGCTTGCGTACGTGTAAACCAGTTTAATTCATCAGGTGAAATCGTAATTACGCTCAAGTTTTATCAATAAAACGGAACAAACAAACACTACCAAAAAAAAAATAGATATCAGGTTCCTTTGTTTAATCGTTGGTGACTGCTGAGCAAGTGTGTGAATCCTCTCGAAATTACTAGCTCCAGTAAGAAGAGAACTAAACAATGATTTGCCAGTCGATCTAACTGAGTACATGGCCGCTAGCGCTCTCCAAAACCACTCGCCTTGAAAACCTTCTCTTGAAAATATTTTCGGTTCAAAAGCCTTGTAGTCAATTTACAAAATTCCCAATGTTTTAAATATCCAGGACTTGGAGTGATTTCTTTTAAATGAGAGAAATTTTCATTCAGCAAATGCCGCCATGTTCACTGGCCTGGATGACAAACGTGGCATGGCTTAGAAGCCAAACCTTGAGATACCATGTTCACCGCCTAGCGCGGTGAATATTGCGCCATAGTCCGAGCTTCTCGACCAATCAGAATTGAATTCACCTCTGGAAATCATACTAAGAAGGCTTATCATCGCTCAGGATCTTACGGTATATCATTATTACAACTTTTAGACGTTCGAAACTGATGATGGATACGGTATCCGGAACATTGTTAGTTTCAGAATTTCCTCCAATAAACTATGGTTAAAGTGGTCAAAATTTGGTCCAATTAACCATGGTTAATATGGTCAAAATTTGGCCCAATTAACCAAGGTTAACATGGTCAAAATTTTGACCAATTAACCATGGTTAAAATAGTCAAAATTTGGCCCAATTAACCATGGTTTAAATGGTCAAAATTTGGCCCAATTAACCATGGTTAAAATGGTCAAAATTTGGCCCAATTAACCATGGTTAAAATGGTCAAAATTTGGACCAATTAACCACGGTTTAAATGGTCAAAATTTGGCCCAATTTACCATGGTTAAAATGGTCAAAATTTGGCCCAATTTACCATGGTTTAAATGGTCAAAATTTGGCCCAATTAACCATGATTAAAATGGTCAAAATTTGGACAAATTAACCATGGTTAAAATGGTCAAAATGTGGCCCAATTAACCATGGTTTAAATAGTCAAAATTTGGCCCAATTAACCATGGTTTAAATGGTCAAAATTTGGCCCAATTAACCATGGTAAAAATGGTCAAAATTTGGCCCAATTAACCATGGTTAAAATAGTCAAAATTTGGCCCAATTAACCATGGTTAAAATAGTCAAAATTTGGCCCAATTAACCACGGTTAAAATGGTCAAAATTTGGCCCAATTTACCATGGTTAAAATGGTCAAAATTTGGCCCAATTAACCATGGTTAAAATGGTCAAAATTTGGCCCAATTTACCATGGTTTAAATGGTCAAAATTTGGCCCAATTAACCATGATTAAAATGGTCAAAATTTGGACAAATTAACCATGGTTAAAATGGTCAAAATTTGGCTCAATTAACCATGGTTAAAATGGTCAAAAATTGCCCCAATTAACCATGGTTAAAATGGTCAAAAATTTGCCCAATTAATCTAATAAACGCCTGGGGCGTCTATTAAATTTTAGGGGTCATAGGGGAGGCGTTAAATAGATATGAGGCATTAACTAGAGAGAGGTGTTTATTTCACTTTAACTGCAACAACGTCAACAAAACAAATAGGATGCATAGTTCACTCGCAGAGTAAGATACAAAACAGAGGTGGTGTGTAGGAGACTAATCTAATCTGCGCTAATGCAAAGCCTATAGATGTCGTTCATAGTTCAATATCGACGTTTTCATCGTCATCGGGGTCAACCATGTTGGCGTTGTTGGCCTCTTCGATGTCCGAGTCAAGCAAGAAACTAACTATATTGCGTGATTTTACTCTATGGAGCATTTACTTGGATTTTTAGATGATTCTTGATTCTTAATTTTTTATGAATTTGTTATCCTAAAGAAGCCCTAAAAACGCCATTTTAAAGTTAAAAAATTCATAAAAAAATAATGGAGCAAGAAAAGAAAAATCTGAGACACCCTTTTTTAGACCAGTATATGTAGATCAAATTCCAAATAAAAGTTTTGCCTCTCATGTAAATGTGTTCTCAAATAAACCTAAAGTTGCGCAACATCATAATTGCAAACAAAATGCTGACGTTGCTTATTATGGTCTATATGATGTAAACAAAATTCAAAATTACAATCTTTATTCAAAAATATTTCAGAAAAAAGGACAGGTGTAATTTTAAAATTAATGCAATAAAGCCAGATAAGGTACAATCATGTATATAAAAAAAATCATCCTGCTACCTAGTGCCCACACTGCAAAGAACAGTAATTATGATAATGAGATACACATTTCATCAATCTCTTAATGCATGGTAAAATGGCATGGTAAAATTTTTGCCAAGCAATCTATACCTGAGTTTAGAACTAACAAACAGTATTTATGCCTCTCCAGAATTTTTGCTTAGTTTAAATGTAATTAAGCAAAGGGCAAAGGGACTCATATAAAGGAAAAAGGTGCTATCGTTTTGGGGGACCCTATTTGGCAGAATGACGGAATGTCAATATTTTGCTTGCCATCACCTTTTACTCCAGTTTGCTAGCAGAAAGCTGTTGTTTTAAGTGTTAGGCAATAATAAGACTGTCATTGTCACCATTCCATCGTATAGGCCCCCTATTGGGGGGGGGGGGGGGTTCCAGCTACATGCAAAACTTTCCAGTTGTATGCTATGTACAGCTGTAACATACCAGTACTTATGATGGGGGTATGATATTTTCTAGAGCAATCCTTTCTTTGTTCTTGGTTAACTTTGAGAGTTGCGAGTATATCTTTAGAAGGTTATGCATAGACTATTAATGATATTTTCGATTGATCAATTTTTTAACTATTAATTGGTGCTATTGTTCATGGTGAAAAGGGATATATATCATCATCCTCTCTTGATATCGTATATAAAGAAAATAACATGAATAAAAAAATCAGTCTAAAAAATTATAAAGGGGAAATAACTTGGTAGCTCCGCTTTTACGCTTGCCTAAATCTTTATATTAATTTTGAAAAGAGGATTTACTCCACAATGCTGAAACCTTCAGTACATGGCAACGTCATAATTACAAGCAAGTTTTGTCAAAAATCGTCATTTTTAACATTTTTCTTTATTTTTCCATTTTTAAACAGAATTGTATGATTTGTTTCTTTTTATATTCCATAAACACCCTGGCTTGATTTTGCATCAATTTCCGTTATTTTCTGACTTTTAAGAAATTGGTGAAACCCAAGATGACGGCTCTAATGACGTCAAGTGACATCATATGACGTCACAGCCATCAAAAATGATATGTCATCTTGTAGACGGGCATTTTACTCAGTGCAAAATAATTTTTGTATCGGTCTCTGCTTTTCAATTTCAAAATAATTTCGCTGCGTCTTAACAGAACTAAACCTCTGTTTGATCCCCAACCCCGTTGTACGATGGTGGGGGTATGAATTTGCTTGTACGTCTGAGGATTAAATATTTTATTGTCAAGAAAAAAACTTCATTGCATTTGCCTTTCGATACAAAAATTATTCGCAATCTTTTGTGTATTAATTATCTAAGCAGTAGTTTCCTCTTTTCTGACAGATATTTACTACGGACGAAGCTAAAAATCTTAAGCCTTAACTTCTTCTTAGGCCTTCAAGGGCTGGACACTAAAACGTAACGTATTTTATATAAAGTATACGAAGAAACTGTTTTTCTTACCCTACAACTATAACATCATTTTACCTTTAACTCTTTTTTTTTCTATTTGAAGAAACTTTGGAGAAATAAAATTGAAAAAAATAATTAAGACAGGGTATTCAACCTTCCTTCACGGTTATGATTTTCTTTGTTTTAACTTGATGAATTATTAATGAGTTTAAGAATAAAACATATAACTACCTTATTATAGGAAATTTCAAACATTCCCGTTAATTTAAGTCGCGTTAATTTTTGTTAACGTTAATTTCCGCACCATAAATTAAGTGGAGCGTTAATTTCCATGACATTAATTTCCATTATTTCGGCTCTAATTTTTCGTTGCAGTCCAGGCATTCTTGACTCCAAGAAAAAAAAAAAACATTATTTTATTTGCCACTATCATTGATACTGCGAAGAACGCTCAAAGTGAGAAAAGTACCCCGAACACTGTTTTCGTTTAAGATTATACGCCTACAAGTGTTGAAATTAACTTGTTTTTTGTTGTGTACATCGGGTTAATTTCCTTCATTTTGAAATGTTACGCCCTCTTTCGCGTTAATTTCCTTTATTGGGAAGTAATTTTTCCTTCAATTCGCGTTAATTTGAGTCGCGTTAATTTCAAATACCTTAATTAACATGCGTTAATTTCCAATAACAAGGTAGAACAGAACAAGTGTTGATCAAAATGAATCTTATCTTTTGCAGTGTTATAAGGAACAGAATGATTGGAACATTAACATTTTTCTCTACTGAAGACATACGTCGGTGCCTAGTATACCTGTCAGTTCAAATGATCAATTTCCATCCATTCAAACATGTTTTTATTTAAAAAAAAAATATATTTGTATGCTAAGCTTTTTGTATTTTGGGAAACGGAGAAAGTTACTCTTTTCTAGGAATCCTCTTGATTCTGACACAGAAGCTGTTATGGTCATAGAACCTGGCACGACTATGAACAGGGCCTTTGTTTCCGCTCTCTTGGCTTCAGGATTCAGAAGGATACATGACAAACACACTGATTATTATTATCACAAATTTCTACCATGCCCCTTGGGAACATTTTATAACTCTACCTCAAAAGGACAACAAGGATGTGTACCATGCCCTCCAGGTACTGTTTACAGTAGTGTCTGTATTTCAGTGCAGCTAAGGACTAGCGCAGCTTTAGAGTATTAATAACTTAGTGGTAATCCTGCAGGCAACATCCTTTTAATGGCCATTGATATTCTTTGACATTAGTGAAATTTGAAGCCTGCATACAATTTTTGCAAAGGTAGTAGACTATTAAACGCGTAAGGTCTATTTTCATCAACTTCCAACTTCCTTAAGAATGGGAACGTGAAATTTTTCATAATAAGTTATCACAGAGGAAGGTAGTTTGGTCGTACTTCTTTTTAGTTATTACGATAATAACAGAGAAAAACAAAAATAACCGATGGTTAACCAGATTATGACCTGGTTGAAACCCAAACCCTGGTAAAGATTAATACAATCATCATAAATCAACTTTCTTACACTTGTACTCCATTTTGCTTACTCCAACAGGTGGATTTTACTCTGATGATGTCGGTTACGTTGCCAAAAGCTGCAAGGAATGTCCAAATGGTTCCTTTGTTCATTTTGATGAAGCTCCTGGGACACGACCCCAAGATTGCAAGTCTTGTCCTGAAGGTAGACAATAAATATGATATCCTAATTGTTATCTGGGTTATTCACTCGAAATATATATTTTTTTAATGATCAAACTCGAGAAAAGGATTACATTTGTTTGAAAAGTGTACTGTCAGAACATGTGAATTTCCCATGTGAATTGCTCAAGCCACTTTCTTATTAAAGTGTCGTGAAGAGTTTCTTTAATCCAGAGTCATTTTCTGCGTATGAAAAGGCCACAAATTCACAATCAACTGATATCAAAAGGAATTAACGATTTAGAGCAGCCCATAAGACAGAAACCTATTTTAATTATATATAAATGTACAATGTTATCCTCCGTTGCAGGGTGTATGGTCAACCTTACATTAAAACACCTGCAAATGTTTAAGTATTGTCCTTCACAACTGATCTGCTTATGTTTAATGCTTCCATAGGAACTGAAACTGATTTCTTTGCTGGATATCGTGCTTGTAAATGCTTGAAAGGCTTTTATCGAACCCATATGTTCAACAAATGTCACAAATGTGGTCAAGGTGGACTGGAATGCAAAGATGATTACGCTTCGTTGAAAAATGGGTATTGGTGGGAATGGCGGAACAAGACACACATCCATCGCTACAGACATTTTATAACAAATCTGCTGGCTTCTGTGCCAGAATCCGATGCTTTCCATGTACACTTCCCGCATCCGATACCAACGCCTTACAAGTGTCCAATAGAAGACTCTTGCGAGGGTGGTTTAGAATCCCCGTGTGGAACTGGGTACGAAGGTCCACTCTGTGCAGTTTGCAGCTCAGGCTACTATAAACAGTTACAGACATGCAAACAATGCCCATCTAAGAAGGGGATGACGGGACAGTTGTCAATTATTGCAGCCATTTTATTGCTAATCATGGCCGTTTCGTTGTGGATCCGTAGAAGTAAAAGAAACACGACTGACAATAATCGAAGACATTCTCTCATAGAAATGTTCCTTTCCAAACTTAAGATCGTAATTGGCTTTTACCAGGTCACGTATGGCTTACTAGAAGCATTTTCCTTCATAAAGTGGCCAGATTCCCTGCAATTTATCGGAAAATATTCAGAACTGCTCCAGTTGAATGTACTTCAAATAGCTCCCATTCAATGCTTCATCCCCGGATTACAAGTGGATGCCTTTGGAAACTTGTTTGCAATAATGGCAATAAATGGTGCTGTCATTTGCGTTTCTGGCGTCGCTTACGGAGCGTGTAAAGTCGTCATCTCAAGGGTTCGAAGTCTGGACGACGAGGAAAAGTCACAAAAAGTCTCACAGACAAAAGAGCATGTGTACAGAAATCTTTTGTTCTTCCTGTACGTGACTTATTTGAGCACATGTTTCAAGACTGCCTCCGTGTTGCCCCTGGCTTGCAGAAGGCTTTGCCGCGATGAAAAAGAAGAGTTGTGCCAAGAGTACCTGAAAGCGGATTACAGCATACGGTGCAATGTTCCACACTACAACCACATGGTTATCGCAGCATACATTTCTACTGCATATGTCCTTGCTCTTCCTTCTGCCTTATTCAGCGCCCTTTGGAGGCAAAGAAGATTGGTATTAGCTGAGACATCTGAGGATCCAAAGTCTGGCGTGGAACTAATCACAGGATTGCGTTTTCTCTTCGAAAACTATAAAACGAGTTCGTGGTATTGGGAACTCATTGAAATGTCTCGTAAAGTAATCTTGACATCGGGTCTGATTCTTGTGGGGCAAGAGAGTAGGTCCTACATTGGACTAGCATGGGTCATAGCCGGAATGTACGGAATGCTTTTTGCCTGGGTGAAGCCCATAGAAGACGCCACTGAGAATAGGTTGATGGCTACATCGCTTGCCGCCACGGTTGTTAATTTGGGTATTGGAGCGGTGAGCAGAATTCCTGCTGAAAACATACCAGCCTCGAGATACCCATACGTGGATGCAATCTTGTTCAAGATATTGGTATTTGGAGCAAATACTTTGGTTATCGCCCTTCTAGTCGGTAAGGCTATACATGACTTTGCAATGCACTTTGTAGTAAAAGAATTTATGTATTGAGTTCCCTTCGAAACGAAAGTAATATTTTGCCCAAACATTTTTGACATGGGAGACATCAAGTCTTACTTCTAAGTGGAGGGAATATGACATCTTTCCCATCGAGTTTAGGCAAATGACTCGGGAGGACCGTCTTATGTAAGCTATATAGTTATGTCCTTCGTCAAAGGGTATTGTTTTGGAGAAGTTTTGGTTTGAAATAAGGTAAAGATATTGAACTTTTAGATTTGGTTCAGGGTATGGTTTCAGAACTATGGTCAACAGTTAGGCATCGTTTTTGGAAGAGACTTTTTGTGATTTTTATTGTTTATTGTTTTTTTTTTTGTTATTTATAAATCTTGGAAATTGGGAGCCTTGTCAAATGTTTAGGCAAACCGAAACAGCTCCTGGGTACAATCTGATCTGAAATAGGATATGGATTTTGGGATCAAAGCCAGGTCTAAATAAATTATATGGGGTAGACAAAATCGCATATTTTGGTTTAAAACTTGGGTAGGCGTTTGAGGAAACGCGCACTAAAGAAACGTCTTTGTGGTTCTTCGTGTTGTACGAAAGGCTCGCTCTTATCAGTTTCACATTTGTTTTCAGTTCAATACGCACTCCACATGTATCGCTACTTCAAGGAATGGCGCAAAAATCCACAGTGGTCTTTGTCCTGTTGTCTGGCAGTTCTTCTTCCTCTCAACGACTTCCAGGGATCAATTAGTGGTTTCGCTGGGACGAATGTCTTTAAAACCCAACTACAAACGGGAGAATTTGAAATTCCTACTGTTGTCGCTGTTTTGAAAGACAGCGGCTCTATTGATGTTACTGATGATGAAGGTGAACAAGATGGTGATACACTGGAGGTTCAGGATGACAATTTGCAACCTTATACCGAGCACAACGACGCGAAACGTCATCAAGGGACACAAACTGAGGTGTCAACCTTTACGTCTTCTAAGGTTAATGTCGTGTTACATGAGCCTATGGCGAAAATTCATTTCTGTTAGTACAAAGTTACTAGTATCTCCCCCATGTGGAGCATCAAAGGAAGACACTAAGTACACTCATACCTTCATTGCTGTAATATTTGCAAAATTTGTCGTTACTAAATATCATTGACCAACTTTGAATAAATCGTTGAAAACATTAGTTAAAGGTAGCCTAAGATATTTAAAGGAACAAAAAAGGTCACAACCGATTCTAGCTTAGATAGAAACATTTGTTATACAATGTGCATGTGTAGTGATAGAATCCAAGAGCATTAGTTTAGTTAACAATCCAAATTCATTATGATAAGGCGAAATACTGTGGCATATAACGTTATTGGAGTTAATTAGGTAATAGGAAATTGTGAACATTGATGTATTATTTTGAGTTCAGTCCCTTAAGATTGTAACTAAGGTTAAATATGGCACCTTTTAAAAAGAAGGAAATAAAAAAAAATGTTAGAACAAATGTAGCCGAGAAGGGCAGTTTTTATCCGTCGTTATGACAAAATGGGTTTGCTTTTAATTTACGGACATCACAATAAGGAAATCAAAACGTGTATTAAGTTTTAGCTCTGTTTGCACTCCAGGGCGAAATTACATCCAGAGATGGGACATCGTGATCCTATGTAAATTAAGTAAGTCTGTGTCCTTTTTATTTATCGTGTAGTTTAGTCATGTATTTTAATAAATTACAGGGCCGTAGCCAGACTTTTGACGTAGACAAGGCAAAAGTTGTGCGTCGAAGGCACGAGCCGTTAGCGGGGTCTGGAAAGAACATTTTGAGATCTAGAAGCTCTGAGACACTATTTCTAGCATTTTTCATGAGGTTTTTCTTTAGAAAAATCAATCATGTTCAATTGGGGGTTATTTCCCCAACTGAACATATACTTTTTTTAAATTTTTGGTTACAATCTAGACAAGGCAAGTGCCTCGTTTTGCCTTTTGTTTGTTATGGCCCTGTATTACTGCATGTTTTCTTTTTAACCCTGACTGCTCTACAGTTTCTAAGCATCCCGAATTGATGAGTAATAAACAGGAACACATGAATGCAACGCAATGTTCCTTTGAAATAAAGCCTGCACTGAGATGTTTCTCAAACTTTGCCTATTGGTTGTTTATTTTTTTTCGAAGGTAATCGGGTTAACCATGGGAATCTCAATTGATTTTTTCCTGATACTACCACAAATAGTGCAACTGACATTTATTGTGCAACGACGTGATTACTTTAATCAAACTTTCAGTTTTCACCACAAAATAAATTTACGTCCTTTCCGTGTCAATAAAACAGTACTGTTTTCCTGTTGCTCTGGTCTAATAACCAATCAGAGACACTGGATGTATCTTAGTACCGTGAGTAATCCGTAACGAATTTTCTGTTCGTATTCTAGATGCGTAGAGAGAGAATGCGAATCTAGAATCTAGAATCTAGAAGCGTGGTGGCCTAATGGTTAGTGCGTCGGACGCCGGAGCGAACGTTCTGGGTTCGCTGGCCGGGGTCACTGTGTTGTATTCTTGGGCAAAACACTTTACTCTCATAGTGCCTCTTTCAACCCAGGTGTATAAATGGGTACCGGCGAAATAATGCTGGGGGTACCCTGCGATGGACTAGCATCCCATCCAGGGGGAGTAGAAATACTCCTAGCTGCTTAATGCTAAGGAAACCGGGATAAGTTACGGCAGGTATGCGCCACTTTGGTTTGAAGCTGCCCTTTATACTCTAGATGCGAGTTTAGAAACTGGCCACAGAAGACTAACGTCTTTACAATCGGGCTAAGGACTAATACATAACAAAACCTACTACAGGCGTCTGTAAAATATACAATACAATGCAATGCAATTTTATTGTCCATACGTGGGACGAGGTCTCCCTCAATGTCCGAGCCAGAGGCTCATGTATAAAACGTAGGACTAAAATTAAAATACACTTTAGTATATGCTATTAAAAATATAAAAAATATATCCCACCCATTAAAAAAAGAATGAAAAACAAGAACAATACTAATACCACTCCCTCCCCTTACCCCACACTGTATAATTAGTTTAAATCGATGGATCAAGTGAAAAAATATATATATATATGTATATAAACGCACAAGGATAAAAAGATAAAAATACATCAAAGGGTTAAAATATAAGTAGATCTAAGATAAACAATAGCTACATTTACAGCTTGTCTTAAAATTATCAAAATTAAAAGTGTTCAACCTTTTGCGAAAATCGTTTAAGTTCGTTGATTGTTTGATGTAAACAGGCAGTTGGTTTCATAAGTGTGTTACTTTATATGTAAAAGAATTATGGTAAAATCTGTTATTATATGAGGATTGGACAAGGTTGTGACCAAAATGTAACAACTAAATGCTTACACGGTGCTGCATCGTCCAATTTACGATCCTATCTGCAGGTGCGTGATGATGGTTCCTTTATTCTTAGAGGTTAGTGACACCCTTTCTCTGTTTACACACAACAATGTAAGAACAAATAGACGATCATTGTGCTTTTTTTTAAATTCAATACTAATGAATTAATTTAACACATATATTTATTTATGTACTTAGTGTTTTCCACTTAAATTTATAATTAAGTGTATTTCGGAGATACTAGCACAATAGTGCTATTTGAAACCCGAACGAAACAAAGGCAATGTATTTTATGTTTGTATGTTATCCTTCGATAGCACCCGTCAGTTCTCTCGCCGATTGTCTTCACGAGTCTCCAGGATCAAAGAAACTGAGTGAGTTTCCCGCAATAACGAGGTTTAACAGCGAATGTCTCCTCCCATTTTCATGCTGTCCACCCACAGTTTACGAGCTCCCTGGGACCGGAGCACTGCCACTACTCTGTTGCCATGGATATGATTGACCTGGAGGAGGGTACTGTGGTACATGTTCTTCTTCAGGGTAGGGGGGTGGCGATTCTAATGGATATGGATACTCTGGAGGTTGAACTGGTGGGTTTGTTGGGAGTGGAGCATATCCCACTGAAGGGGATGGGCAAGGGTTTCCAGCCTGTTGATGAGGTGCTCGAGGGGAGGGGGGAGGGGAATGCTGACCCACTCCTGGCTGTGTGGTATGAGATGCAGAAGTCGTAACTGCTGACATCTGTATTCCAGCATCGGCTGCTTCATTTGGCGTCTTCCTTCGCTTTACATAATGAAAGACACAGCAAGCCAGTACAATAACAAATATCACACCGGCAGTGATGCCAACTGCTAACGCCAAAGCTTCTGAAGACAAAATTGAGGAGACATCCAAATTAGCAGAACAACCCACATAACATTGTTACGTGCAAGTCATGTCAATCGAATAAAAAAATTGCGCAGCTGTTAGGTATACTCGAAATGAAAACTGGACAAGACTTTTGAAGAAGAGCCTTAAAGCCTCACATTGTCCCAAACGAATTGTGCTGAGATCAAAACCCAATCAAAACGTCTAGTCTCTTTCAAGGTGTGGGAACTTTTAAAGGAGCTACGTCACGGGGATTTTCCGGATGTTTGGTCTGAACTGTTCCAAAATTAATCGTAGGCAACTTAACCAATGAAAAAGGCTATCTTAAAAGAACATCTCAAGAAAAATAATACCTTAACTTGTGCTGAGAAATCAAACCGCAGCTACAAATATCCATTTTTTTTGGAAGACACGTGGATACAATTTAAAAGTTAAGCCTTAACTTTTGTAGTTGTAAACCACTTCCGGTCATAACAAGTGTACTCAGCGAGGACCCACCTTGTAAGGGGAAGGGGAAGGGGGGGGGGGGGGTATGCAAGTAACACTTTCATTTTTGGTGTGCATGAAAATTGTATGGCTGGAGAAATGGCACAAGGAGGTTTGAAAATTCTTCTTAATCTCTACTCCTGATAGAGTGGGGGCTATACAAACAAGAAACCATCTTTTTAGGTGGGGGAGTGGGGGGTGGGTACATGAAGCGACCACCTGTCTTTTTGCAGAGTGTTTGGTCCTGTCTGAGTACAATAGTTTTGACCATTTCCCTAAAAAAGGTTTCCTACGACACAAAATACCTTTCGGCTGTTCAAAAATATGTTAAAATCAGTAACAAAGCCCCTTGAAGGTGCTTGTTTTAAGAGCGATACGGTATAAACACCTTAGTTTGAACAATTCTAACTTACTGTGTTTAAAGACAGCATTGAATGTGGCTTTAAACCCCCGGCGTGGCTTATTGAACTCACGGCCAGCTTGGAAACGAACCCTCATGAACTGACCGCTTGACTTAACGGGCGCTGGAATCGTAAAACCACACCAACTTTTTAACGTATCACTTTCCTCGGACTTTCCGTCATAAACCTTCACGTAATCGCTACACCAGTCAGAACCGCCAACATCTAAATCAAATCTGTCGAAGGTGAGTTCCACAATGTTTCCCTCTGGTACAGTAATGACCCACTCACAGAACAGCCCCACAGGGTAGTAGTCTAGTGGGCTTTATAGAGTTCCATGTGAGCCAGTTAACGTCAGATTCAGATTGTTTTGGTTTCCTGGGAGACACAACTCCTTATCGAAAACTAAGCAGAAAATAAAAATATTTAAACTTAAGACTAACGTTCTTGATACTTGGTGTTTGTAGGGAATTGATTGTAATTCGTAGCGTCACATCTAAGAGACGTCGAGAAATGCCATTTAAGACACTGATATTTTATTTCGCTTGTTTTACGATGAGAAGTGTAATTTTTAGACAAACTATTCGAGTTTCTAGCGAACTTCAAATTAACAAGGTCATCGGCCATCAACGTACAACGTTGAATTTTTTTTTTTAATTTTTAACTTCGTCGTTTCTGGTTTCTCCATGGTCTGAACCATCCTTGTTGCACTTTGATTCTTTATTACCTATTTAGCGTTTGACAACGTAAAAAATATCACTTCCGGTTGCCTTTGATTTGCATATATCGACTATGAAATGAAAAACGAGTTACGATCATTAAAAAGGCCTTTGAAAATGAGGAAAGGTGCTGTTTTTTTATGATATCTTTTCTCTTTCCAGAGATACTCACGATTTTGTATTATGCAAATTAGATAATGGATGACGTCATAAGTTGTGTTAGTACGGTGTAAAAACACAAAATTCAGTAATATCTGTGTAACTACTAAAACAATGTTATTGAAACTTGGCACCAGTATTGTACCCTAAAAAACACATGGTACATACCTTAATGTTACTTATTTTCGCGGGACTTAATTTTCGCGATTTTCGCGATTTTTAAAATTTCGCGAAATTAAAGACCCGCGAAAAAAAGGTTCTCGCGAAAAAATAACGACGCGAACTTTAATACCCTGCTATATAATTTGCTATAATTAATCAACGTTTCGGTCAGTTTACTGACATAATTATCTTGTTACAGTCGTCAAACTAGCTCTGCTTTGTTACAAAGGAACATGTCGAACTGTTTTAAGTTTTGTTTTGCCATAAGGTTTTGTTTAGTGTCATTGGAAACTATTGCTGTGAAAAATTAAAATCAGTTGTGCAAATTTTGAGACTTACTGTTTGTTAATGCAGACCAGTATTTTGACAATTTTCGCGAAATTTAGTTCCTTTTATCGTATTTTTTTTGGCCAAATCGCGAAATTTAAGTCCCGCGAAATATGCCCGTTCCATTTTCGCGAAATTAAGTTTCCGCGAAAATAAGTAACAATAAGGTAGTCTGATGTTGCTATGGCGACAATCTTGGTTCGAGATTTCTTTCATACCTAAATGTAAATCCCGGGTTTTCATCCATTTCAAACCTCATCCGCCATCTGACAGGTCATTTGCATATCTAGCGCAATGAGGTCAATGAGTATGTTTGGAAAGAGGCCATTTACTTTTTCCTATAAAGTCACAAATCGCTATATTTGTTTCAAAGACTGGAACCAAAAGTCTTGCTATAGCAGCATTAATGTACTGACAATACACCATCTTTCCTTATATTAAAAGGTCTTTCATATGAGCTCAACTTGTTTTTCATTTCAAAGGCACTTTAAAGAACTGTTAACTTACGGAGATCTACAGCTTCAAAATGGGCCTTGAAACCTCTCATTCCTCGGTCTCGCACACCATGGGGGAAGGCCTGAAACGTAACTGACATGCTACGCCCAGAAGAATAAACATCAATGCTCGTATGGTTCCCACAATAGCTGCCAAGTTCTATCAGTGCATCATACAAACCTCCATCATGTATCTCAACAAAATCCATGTCATTTGCAAATTCATAATATTTACAGAAATTATTGTAACTTGCATCAATAACGTTTTTTCCAAGAACAAAATCTACAAACTTCAGCTTCACTCTTTTCCCAACAGGAACAAAGATCGTCCAAATGCACTTTGTGTAATCCGGGTAAGGGACAGGATAATCGGGGGTAAAAATTGTACCCGAAGAACCGTTTACAATAGAGACACCAGCTCTATGACCGGGGTTCCATATGCGACACAACCCAGAGGCTTCTTCTGTAAGTTAGAAAAAAAGAAACATTATTTTGATATTCGTTCTTACTAAAATTTGTCTGTCTGTCTGGGATAACTGTGATAACTTAGGACAACTGTGATAACTTAGGACAACTGGGATAACGGGTATATCTGACAAAAACTGGGATAACTGGAATAACCGGGCAACTGGGATAACTGGGATAACTGAGACAACCGGGATAACTTGGACAACTGGGATAACTGGGATAACTGAGACAACCGGGACAACTTGGACAACTGGGACAACTTGGACAACTTGGACAACTGGGACAACTGAGACAACGGGAGCAACTTGGACAACTCGGATAAGTGGGACAACTGGGATAACTGGAATAACCGGGCAACTGGGACAACTGAGACAACGGGAGCAACTTGGACAACTCGGATAACTGGGATATCTGGGATAACTGGAATAACCGGGCAACTGGGATAACTGGGATAACTGGGATAACTGAGACAACTTGGACAACTGGGATAACTGGGATAACTGAGACAACTTGGACAACTGGGATAACTGGGATAACTGGGATAACCAGGCAACTGGGATAACTGGAATAATTGAGAAAACTGAGACAACTTGGACAACTGGGATAACTGGGATAACTGAGACAACTTGGACAACTGGGATAACTGGGATATCTGGAATAACTGGGACAACTGGGATAACCGGGATATCTGGAATAACTGGAATAACTGGGATAACCGGGCAACTGGGATAACTGGGATAACTGAGACAACTTCGACAACTGGGATAACTGGGACGACTGAGACAACTGGGACAACTGGGATAATCAGGATATCTGGAATAACTGGGATAACTGGAATAACCGGGCAACTGGGATAACTGGGATAACTGAGACAACCGGGACAACTTCGACAACTGGGATAACTGGGATAACTGGGACAACTGGGATAATCAGGATATCGGACATAACTGGGATAACTGGAATAACCGGGCAACTGGGACGACTGGGATAACTGGGACAACTGAGATAATCAGGATATCTGGAATAACTGGGATAACTGGAATAACCGGGCAACTGGGATAACTGGGATAACTGGGATAACTGAGACAACCGGGACAACTTCGACAACTCGGACAACTGGGATAACTGGGATAACTGGGACAACTGGGATAATCAGGATATCAGACATAACTGGGATAACTGGAATAACCGGGCAACTGGGACAACTGGGATAATCAGGATATCTGGAATAACTGGGATAACTGGAATAACCGGGCAACTGGGACGACTGGGATAACTGAGACAACTGAGATAATCAGGATATCTGGAATAACTGGGATAACTGGGATAACTGGAATAACCGGGCAACTGGGATAACTGGGATAACTGGGATTACCGGGACAACTGGGATAACCGGGAACACTGGGATAATTGGGACAACTAGGATAACTGGGACAGCTGGGATAACTGGGACAACTGGGATAACCGGGATATCTGGAATAACTGGGATAACTGGAATAACTGGGCAACTGGGATAAACGGGAAAACTAGGATAACTGGGACAGCTGGGACCACTGGGACAACTGGCCAGGGATAACTGGGACAACTGGGACTGAACTGGGATAACTTACAATATAATGATACTGGTGTATGCCATTTTGTACCTTCCCAAATAAAAAAAGGTCTTAACTTAGAAGTTCTTATTTACTTCACCTTCTTTAACCACGGATACACTAATGTTGAACCCTCTGAAAGTACTATTGCCATTAGTATGGAACTTGACAAACAGATAACGACCAGTGGAGTAAATAACTTCAGGATGGACTGTACCACAGTATGCTCCAAGAAGGCGAGATGAAACCAACCGACCATCATAAAACTTCAGGTAATCATATGGACAAGAAATCGATGAAAGGGCTTGACCCTGTTGCAACTCAAAGTCGAAGAATATCACCTTCAATATATGACCAATTGTAAACTTGTAATAAACTTGAATTCGCCACGTGCATTCCAAGTTATCATGATAATTCAATGGATAGTTGGGGCTTGTAACAGCTGTAATAGGTGTCACGTGCAAAAAAATTTCCGAAGCAGTTACCACTATGTCTTGTGTATAATCTGGACAATCTACCATCATTGAAAAAATATTGATTAAAACAATAATTATTATGGTAGCCACAGTAATGATATCCCTACGGGGAAGCGGCTCATACTTCTAAGCTATCCCGGTAATGTGGCCTGTTTCCATAACTTTTAAGGTAACAGTATACTCCGACATTAATATTTTAACTTAAAATAAATATTCTCTGAACACCGTAATATACTAAGCCGTTAGCAAATATATACGTTGCTGGGATGTGTCCAAATTACCAGCCAGTAAGACAGCTCCAGTGAATGATGGTCATTTGGGGAATACTGATAAATTAACTCTTTCTGGATGGAGTGTTAACTGGGGATGGGGGGTGTGACGGCTTCCCCAAAAGTTTCCTAATGGGGAGGCCCTGTCTCAAGATCCAAACCTCTACCCTTTAAAATTTATACTAGAGAAAAGAGGCCATTTTAAATACCTAAATGGCGCTTTCCCCTATGGTATAATACAACTTGTAAAATCCCTATATACCCATCTGTAGGTACCTACAGACTAAAAAAATACTCCTTTTGAACAAAGTTTCCCTGTATAGTCCACTATAGGAAGTACTGTATCCCTCACCGCAAGAATGTTAGTCCCAGGCTACGCCCTTGCTGCATATCATTGTTTTGGCCATCGATCGATCAGTCTTGGTCTCTCGTTGGTCTCTTTGATGTCCGATTCAAGCAAGAAACTAAACAATTTGCATAATTTTTACTCTATAGCTTGAAGCATTGCCTTGGTTTTTTAGGGGACTCTTGGAGGGGGGGGTATATAAGACACAAGGCATTTAATAGAGGGGTTGCCTAGTACAAACATAACACATTAGAGGGAGCATTTATTAGATATGAGGAGTGGGCATTTATTTCGAACGACTTCTCGATATCACAGTGATCTCGGAAGAAATAGCGTAAGGTATAGAGGCCCTATAGTGTGGAATTCCATCCCAAAATTCATAAGAAATGTTACTTCTCTTCAGCTTTTTAAAGACAAACTAAAACTAGCCTAAAAAACATTAGATCAAATACAGTTCGATAAAGAGGTGTGCTTAATTAAATCTAAGAATAGTGCATTTTTATATTTTTAAAACATTCTTATTTATACTTAATTTTGATAGAAATGTCTTCTTTTTTAAAATGACTTAAAAGTCATTTTTAATTCTCTTTTAGTAGCTTTTAATCCCTAAGAATGTCTTTTAATAATTTTATATTTTAGTTTTTAGATATATATGTTATTCCCAGGCTGGGTACTGTGGATTTCAAGTGACAGGAATAATCGAATAGGGACAAATATCAAGACCCAAACAAATCTCTAGGGCTTCCAACATATCCCAAATTAATTCTAAGATCAAAAATTAGAAATGACTTAAAATCTTAGAAATGACCCCTCAAAAATCAACCGCAGAACATGATTGTTTGTACTTCATTTGCAGAAGTATGCAGCCAAGGCACTAACTACAAATCTTCAGATTGTTTTAAATACCTTAACACATCCCTAAATAAATAAATAAAAAATACTTGTCAAACTTTTCTACCCAAAAAATCCTGGAATCGAAAATTTTGAGCCCAAAAGAATCCTTCTATCATCCCCGTCACTTGAAATCTCAAGAACCCCCCCCCCCCCCCCCCCCTGGGATTTTTATTGCAGGTCCACTTCAGCCCTTTGGGTTGCCAGATGCAGACCTGTCTCATCAAAAATATATGTAATATGTATGTAGCGGATGTTCACGGTAGCTCGAAAATAAGTATAAGTGTTTTTTTGCAGTGGTTGCAGGAATTCACACATGCAGGAGGCATTCCACGACACATGTCATATATTGGCATTTCAAAAAGAAACAATTGACTTTAAATGTTTCACTTGGTCTGTAAGAACAATGCAACATAGCACAAAATATGTACCGTAGCCTACCCTGAGTAAATGCTGTTTTCCCTGCCAAAGCAATCAGTAGCAGACCTATAAGATAAGGACCAATGTTTATAACCAATGCTATATGGTTAGAATTAAGTTTTTACATGTACATGCACAATGGAACATGTATGTAAACTAATGTACATACATGTACAAGCTTTACTTGAACATATAATAAGCTTTGCATGTCAAGTTTCTTTATGTTCGATCTTTAAGATCGCTTGACATTGTCAATACACAGAAACTGAACTTTTACGGCGGAAAATAACACAACTTGGGGGAATTAACTCTTCAGCACTCAGTCGCTGCGGGGGCGAAAACTCGTCACAATTTCCTGTACACGGGAATTTGAGGCAACTGGAATTTGGACAAACCCAAGACTCGCACACAGAACTGATCTTAATGCTGTTTAATCTTCCTCTTGCAGTGTTGTACAATTCAAAGATAGATGTAAATCGAGGAGCGATGGCGAAGATCTGATATGAAAACCAAAATACAGCTGCAACAATGTCGCAAAATTTATACTATTTAATAATAATTTAAAAACGGCTCTCTGACTATTGCATCAGCAAGGGATGTTACGCTGAACGTTCAACACGAGTTCGAGTAACTTAAAAAGTAAATTTAAATACACAACAACTCTCTTTGGGGTCTGTGGGTCTTTATCACGCACGCGATGACACCCAGGGAAGGGTGGTTAGGGAAAAAATTGTACAATTGTGTTACACGCACTAGCTCGCTAGAATCACAATGATGAGGTTACACATGGGCATGGCTCGGCATTTCCGTAATATATATTTACTTTAAAAAGGTTTATCACTCACATAACATGTACATTTCACGTAAAGAAAGTTAAGTTGGCAGTAAGTCATTGAGCTAAATTTAGAAAACGTTGGTTATCAGTAGTCTAGTAGTTTTACTACGGATCACACGGTGACTTCGGCTAGTACGTTTACAGTAGTATTACTGGGTTAACAATTCAAAACAAGGTAATTTCCATAACATTATACGGTTAAACAACGGAATTATAACATAGGATTTGGAAAATACATGATACAAGAAATCTATTAAATGATAAGAACCCACGATTCGGTGCATCTTGCACCATGATTATGCATTAGTTAATTCCAGCAGTGCCTATCCCCCCCCCCCCCCCCCACGGGCTAACCCCTGGGCATGAGCATTTCTTTTTAAAACTTTAGCAAATTCCCCATGGTGGGGATGAAGGAACCAGTTGGGCTTTTGCCCCGCTCCCAGGTTGATCATTTTCAATCTCTCGATAGGTGATACAAGAATATAATACAAGTTGTTGCTTCTTAGCAATGAAGAAATATCTAAAATTGAGAAAATATACCTTTAAAAACATCCACGAACATCCATGAGCTTCTCTAGTCCTTTATGCCCAAACTAGCTAATCTGCAACGTAGTCCACGTCTTGGCCTATAAACGCCTCCATCACGAATACGCGACTCACTCCACGGTTTTGAAAGCTCATGTCAAATGCCCTGGGTTAAAGCGAGGTACACAAATGCCCCATCCTCGGGAAGGGTAACATTAGGAAATGACCCGCGGTTGGCGGGGGGGGGGGGGGGGGGGGGGGATGGGCACTGCTGGAATTGACTGATGCATAAGTTGAAAGCGAATTTGCATAAAGAGTGCCAAGCTAATTACATTAATACTTCAGCACGAAGACAATCGGACTGTACATACAGTGTTAGTTTGAGAATTGAATATACAACATTTCATTAACAATTGCAAGGCAGTAGATTGTGTTTGTAAGAGGAATGTGACCACTAAAAATAAAAGACAAACTGTAAACTTGGAACTTGACCATGACTGGAAATAGACCTTTAACTTGAAACTCGCAAACAAAACTGACTGAATAAATTACACGAAACAGAATACCAATATCATCTACAGAAATAGACTACAGGCAGGGAACTAATCGACACGAAAACTAGCACGAAGCAATGACACTAAAACTAAACGGAACGAAAACTCTGGCGCCTATTTTATAAGTGATTTCTTTTTGGAAAAAAAAAAAAGACAATCTTACCTAATACCATACAGCCTACGATGTGATCCATGATAAGAAATTTCACAATTTCAAGGGAAATCTAAAGCTTTAGAAGGCCGACCAAGGCGGACAAAACGGATGTTCAATGCTTTTTCCGCCTTGTCCGCTATATCGACCTCGTTTCCCGGGTTCTTGTTTTTGTTTTGTGCCTAGACCGTTCCCGGCTACAAGAGAAGATGGGATCTGGGAATGAGAGTGTCGGATTGGTTCCCAGTCCTTACTTATATTGCTCCCGAAAGGAATCGCTCCATCCACAGGCAGACAACGCTCTGTGTTTTGAGGCCGCGTGACGTAAGCGTCACGGTATGCGCTATTTGATCCCATACATTCATTGTAATTTGTAACGATTGACCTCTGCTTGAGTCAACTGATCGTGAGAAATGCCCGGGGGGGGGGGGGGGGGTACTCCCTATAATGGCCTATACGGGTAGGGATTTCACGAGTTTAAGTATATGAAAGGGTATGGAAATCTGTCATATGGCTATTTAAAAGGGCCTTTAATTAAAATATTTCGAACAGACGCAATTTATGGCTGTATTATTTTAATTTATTAAGCGCAAAATAAAAATGACAAGAAAACGTCCTATTTTAAGTCCAGCCATGTCTCTTAGGTATATGAAAGGGGTACCTTTTTTCAGTTAAAGGTATACGAAAGGGGTACAATTTCTGTCAAAAATAGTATATGAAAGGGTAAGGGGTTAGAACTTGGCGCGGAGCCTCCCCGTATAAAACTTTTTTGAGTACCCCCCCCCCTCCCCCCGGGGAGAAATGCTCCATAAAATACTGAATTTCGCATCTTTTGATCCCAAGCTTTGATCTACTGTAAGCCAGATTTTTACGGGGCTTTAAGGCCGCTGAAGGATTTGACGACCAGCGAGCAATCAACGGCCTCCAAGCCCCATAAAACACAAAAGATGGCTGTTGGCCAAACCCGTGATGACTATGTCCGTGATGGATCCGTGACGGATAGATTCTTACACAATATAGTTATTACATTATAGATACTAGTACTTATAGACTTATCTAAGGAGAGGAGAAATGGCTAGTTATGGCCCTAGATCTGAGTCAAGTTCGTGAAATCCGTGACGACTAGAAACTTCCTTTAAAAAGAAAAGCTGTAAACGATATATGGCCAGGATCATGGCATGGACCGTGACTTCCTTCCACTTCAGGATGCTATGCATTACAAAATTAATGGATTCCACTGTCTTCGTCAATAATCAAAGATCTCCTCGAGATATCGACAATTTTACAAAAGTATAAGTAGAAAGTTTCTCCTGGGCATTGTTGTTTGAACATATCATGGAAGAATTCTAACGCCTTTTAGTTTAAGCCATTTTTTTTTAATTTTCGCGGAGGAAATGCTGTGTTTGCTAGTCGCGACGGCTGGGCGCTTTGCGACTCATATACTATGGCTTGAATAAAAATAGTAAACTTGGACGTTTGCCTTTAATCGAAATAGTTGTTTCCTTTCGAGTTCGATTTCTACTGGGCAGGGTTCTCGCCCGGGGGGAGGGACTCGCATATGAAAGGGACGGGATGCTCGTCGTCTCGCTTAGGGGTGTAAATTTTGGATATTTGGTCTCACTTAGGGTGTTCCGCGAGAAATGGCAATATCTTCAGCCCGGGGGGGGGGGGGGTACTCCCATATGTGGCCTATATAGGTATGTGCCTCCCGATAGGGTATGGTTTTTGAGGTTCTCGGTCCTTAAATAGGGTATCATTTTTGCTCCTTTGGCGATGTATTCCTGGTGTGATCCTTAGATAGGGTACCTAAATTCTATAAGCTAAAATAAACTCCCAGCTAAACGAAAAAAGATACCTTAAAACTGAATTTTCTGTTCAGGTATTAGAAAAGCGATTTTAGAAAGATTTGTGCCTTGCCTTGCGCGGTTAGCCGTTGTTTGGGTCGTCACGGAACTCTTCTCTTCCCCTTGAATAGGGTGTCATTTTTCGATTTTGGGCCTTAAAAAGGGTATCAATTTTCGCTTTCTTTATCCTTAAATAGGGTCAGGGTTTTAGAACCTTGGCGGCACACCCCTATCCGAAATTTATGGGAGTACCCCCCCCCCCCCGGATCTTCAGCCAAAATGGTTTCACTTAGGGTGTTCCGAGAAAAATGGGAATATTTTTAGCCAAAATGGTCTCGTTTAGGAAATACATGCAGAAATATACAAATATAACAATTCTATTCTTAGTTTTTTGGTATCTTTTGGGGATCAAGAAAAGCTCGAGCCACACCCAGATTGGTCTCTTTTAGGGGTTCTTTTTAAAATTTCCGACGAGCATCCCCGTCCATTTCATATAGGAGTCCCCCGGAGGTTCCCGATAAAGGTTACGCACGTCAGAGTTACCTTTTGTCTCCTCACGCAATCTTCACCCTACATTGAAAAGTAAATTTTCGTTTGAATATTGCCAAACGCAGCTTCTCCTCGCGTTCTTACGGCTACACATGCCATTTCTAACGGCTACATTTCCAGTAAAACAGTGGCTGTTTTTTTTTTCTAATGGCGATGCATTAACTTTTGAACAGAAGCAGAAACTTTAAGCGTTGACTGCTTCCAGGGGAAGTAATTTCACAACAGGCTGTTGAGGCCTCAAATGTAATAAATGTTCCTAAATGTAATAAAGGTCCTAAGTGTAATAACTTTTGGTCCTAAATGTAATAAAGGTCCTAAGTGTAATAACTTTTGGCCCTAAATGTAATAAAGGTCTGTAGTGTATTAAAGGTTCCAGCTTAACATGAAATCATGCTCGGTGCTTTTCTATGTATTATATTCAGTTTGAAACCTGTTTTATGTTTACTTGTTTCATTTTCACATTGTCAAGCGCCC
Organism: Oculina patagonica; assembly: GCF_052425735.1. Classification (NCBI taxonomy): domain Eukaryota; kingdom Metazoa; phylum Cnidaria; class Anthozoa; order Scleractinia; family Oculinidae; genus Oculina; species Oculina patagonica. The sequence continues at coordinate 28,261,570 of NC_135762.1, forward strand.
TTGAACGTATGGAAAGGGCGCTATACAAATGATGATGATGATGATTATTATTATTATTATTATTATTATTATTATTATTATTATTATTATTATTATTATTTTCTTTCCAGTACTGTAAGATGCTATTTCGATTTTGTCATGAAGCAAGCAACTAAATCACGTGACAACGTTCATCCACGCGATCGGGACACTAGAGTCAAATTTTTTACCTGATTTTTTAGGAAGTTTTCGATTGTTTGAACCGTCCTGCTTTATGACAACTTTCGTTAACTTGAATTTTAAAAAGACTATTGAAGCAACAAATATGATACTTTTACTTTTCGTGCAAACGTACTAGACTTTTGTTTTCTTTTAAACCGCTCTGACACTTCCAAGTTCAATTTAATTAAACTACAGTTTTACTGGCGGCACAGGTCTACAAGAATTCTACAGCATTAACAAGCACACGACGTCAAGCTTAAGAAACCAAATTTTTCTAAACACGTCCCTGTTATGTTAACTTTCTGTAAACTGGATTTTGATTTGAGGTTAAAACAGTAAACGTGATAGTCTTCAGCTTCTTTGCAAACAAGTTTAATTTAATTTTTTTGCGGTTTTAAGTTAGTGCCACAGAGTCTACAGGAATCCCTCCGCAGGAAGAAACATGCAACGTTTGTAAGTGTCTCAGTATATAAAGTAGACTCATCTGCGCATGCATTTAGCACAAAGTGTTTTGTTCCACAAGGAGAGAATATTGCTTTCTGAAACATATTTATACCTGCCTTGTACCCTGACGCCTCTCTCTTGTTTGGGGAAATGGGCGCTTTCTTTCTCCTTCGCGTGGTCCCTCGCGCTTCGCGCTCGTCACCAGTCATTTGTGTTTCGCGCTCGCGAATAATTGATAATTATTGATATTTTAAATAAATAAATAAATTAATTAATTGACTATTGAAACTTTACACCTTTAGCCTTAGGGCGTAAGGGGCTAAGTGTTTTAGCGGGCTACAAGCCCAAACAACCATCACAATACTTCATTCTGCGCATGCACTATTGAGGATTTTGAGTAAACTACTTCTGTTGTTACCTATAAGCGTCTGTTTCCGTTGGCCCATGTCCAATAAGACATGCAAAATAAAATAGATTTTGGCACATTCTTTAAGGCAAGCGGTAACTGGTTGTTAAAGTACATCATAATCTGGATCCCTAAGATACATTTTTAACTCCTTGCTTTTATATAGAAAAGCACCGTGCATGATTTCATGTTTAGCCGAACCTTATTATTACACTGAAGACCTTTATTTTATTTAGGGCCGAAAGTTGTTACACTTAGCGCCTTTATTTCGATTTATTACATTTAGGACAAAAAGTTATTACACTTAGGACCTTTATTACATTTAGGACCAAAAGTTATTACACTTAAGACCTTTATTACATTTAGGACCAAAATTTATTACACTTAGGACCTTTATTACATTTAGGACCAAAAGTTATTACACTTAGGACCTTTATTACATTTAGGGACATTTATTACATTTGAGGCTTCAACAGGCTACAAAAACACTTGTAAATATCAGTTCACACCTGCATTGAATGAGTTTGCAATTCTTAATTGTGCAACTCAGCAGAAATAATCAATTCTCACGAAATTAGTTCCTTTTGGTTAAATATTAGCAACGTTTAGTGTGTAAAAGACTTGTACCAGTACAAATTTGCGTTCTTAATCGTTTTAGGGAAGTGGTCATAACAAGTGTACTCGACGAGGACCCACTGTGTGAAGGTGTAGAGGGGCAATTCAAGATACCACCTGTCTGGTACTCGGGCAAATTAAGGCATGGGTCAACAGTTATTTCCCTAAAAAAAAAGCAAGGGGTGGTCTAACTTTTAAGGCGTTGTTCATTACAACATAAAATTGTGATAGACAGATAAGTCCTCAGAAATGATGAGTTTTTGACATGTCCAAGTTATGCAAATTAGATCACGTGACTTGATACTCCAAATAATCGTGGAAAATCTTCAAACGAAAATGGGAATAGTTTATAGCAAGAGAAATTCAACTAAAATGGTACAAGACAAGTTCTAATAGCAACAGCAAAGAAACTGTGCTTGGCAATTGCTGAATATTTGATTGGTTTTGGAAATAAAAAGCTTTTTTTACTAGTACCCAGTCTTCCGATAAAAGTGTTCTGTCTTTTGAAACGTTTATTTTAAAATATCTTAACATTTCCAAGCACAGAAACAAAGTACCTAATCGCCTTAAAGTAATAAAACTGACAACAATTTTAAGGAAGCAAGAAAAAGTGTTCCTGTTTTACGTAAGAGTTTTTTGGGCCTTAAGAGGTCACGTGACCTAATTTGCATATTTAAGACATGTCAAAATGACAACAATTGATAATCGATGGATATAGCAAAGTTTCATGCTGCTGCTACTAAAGCTTCAAGAGATAGATCAGCTCTGAATTTAGGTCAACCGGAATAGCTTGCATGGCACTGCCTCCGCACTAAGCTTTGTAATGACCCTTTTTACTACGACTAAATGAAAGTTGTTCAGTCTTTTGATCTAATCAAATAACGTAACCTTAGGCACTGTGTCCAGCCTCACTTTAAGTTGTGATTGTAAATTGCTTTATGGGATGCTGATACAAACTTAATTTAAAAGTTGAAATTTCTAACATCATTTTATGTTGAAGTGAATTACCTTAATTTTTTATTTTATTTTTTATTTTTATTAAATTTCATTCACACATTACACACTATTTACAATAAATATTAACAATATAATTTTACAACAACAAAGCTACTAACTAGCGACGAAAACTTACTGACTTAAAGGAAAAAAACAGAAACAAAAAAAGGAGGTAAAAAAAAAAACATAACAACAAAATCACCTAGTTTACAGCACTTTTTTTCTGTTCCTTAATTTGACTGCTCAGGCTGCAGATAGATGAATTGTTAGTGCATGTTTGCAAGGAGTTGATGAAAATAACAGTAGTCCTGTTAGTTGTTGAACAATCTGCCATGTTTTCGGAAACTTTGAATTCTTGGATCTGAGCGGTCACAGAGACCAGTAAATTAGAGATTTATTTTTAAAGTCTCACCAAAGAACACAACACAATGACCCTGGCCAGGGCTTGAACCCCCGGGGGGGCACTCAAAAAAGTTTTATACGGGGAGGCTCCGCCCCAAGCTCTTACCCCTTACCCTTTTATATACCATTTTGACAGAAATTGTACCCCTTTCGAATACCTTTTACTGAAAAAAGGTACCCCTTTCATATACCTAAAAGACGTGACATAGCCTTAGAACAGGACGTTTTCTTGTCATTTTCATGCAGCGCTTAATAAATTAAAATAATACAGCCATAAAGTGGGTCTATTCGAAATATTTTAATTACAGGCCTTTTAAAAAGCCTAAGTGACGGATTTTCATACCCTTTCATATACCTAAACTTGTGAAATCGCTACCCTTTTATATACCAGAAGCCTAGCTGAAAAAGGTACCCCTTTCGGGCGGAGCCTCCCCGTATAGGCCGTTATATGGAGTACCCCCCCCCCCCCCCGGGCTTGAACCCAGACTGCTCGATCTGGAGTCAAGAGCACTAACCATTAAGCCACCGCGCCTCGCCCAAGGAAAATGAAAAGGTTACCTGTACTGTCAAAAGTATTATATGAAAGAGTAAGGGCTTGGACCAATTGGTGGAGCTCCCCTATTTTCAGTAGACCCCAGGGCACGAGTACTGGCAAAATATTCTGGGGACTTGGAGGACAAAAGCTAGAGTATGCTACAGAAATGCAACATCAAGGCAATTAAAATAAAGGAATTCTCCCTTGAAAGAAATTTACTGAAGTTGAAGCACTCAGTAAAGGGAGAGCAAACCCACCGGGGGATATGTTTAGGGTGGGTATATGTGCTGCCTTGATCTCCAAACTAGCACCCCGTTTAAGAAATAATTTGCATTCAGTGATACCCAAATTCTGGTTGCTTAAGAGTTGTCTCTAAGATGAGTGAGCTTAGGAGCTGTCTCTAAAATGGATACCCCGTTTTAGAACAGGAGTCTCAAAATCACGACCCTATTGGACAGCACATACCTGTACAGGTGTTTTTGAGGAATACTAATTTACTGCAAGTTTTGATTGGTTCACAGGTTTGCCTGTGTCCTTTTTTGATAGGCCAATTTACTTTGAGATGACCACAGGAAAACAAAACTAACAGCAAGCCTGCAAGTCAATAACACGATCAACTGTTCTTTTAGTTATGGTCAGTATTTGCATCCAAAGAAATTGACGATCCTTCAGAGGCGTATCACATGGACCGTTGAAACATCCATGGTCAAAAGCGCCGAATACACCAGTCATTCTCAGGACGTGCATAACGAAAGCTGTCATTTAGACTCAGAAGCAACGGTACTGGTATTTCACAGTATGCTGACAAGCAACGCTGCAACAAAGCTCCACCGTAGGTTTACTGAAAGAAATTAGCCCATGACCAACAAAAAGCTTAGTAAGTTTGCGTATTAAAAATCTTTGGGCGTCTTTTTGGACCACAGGCAGCCCAAGCTCTCTATCAGATTACCGTTTGGACGTGACTCTTGCTTATGATGGATTTCCACTGACGCGTAAATTTTTACGTGCGTGAAAAAAAATAGAGACAATGTATGAACGGCCTGCGTAAACGTGCACGCAAGCCGTTCATACATTGTCTGTAATTTTTTTACGCACGTAAAAAATTACGCGTCAGTGGAAATCCACCTTTATAAGCGGTTTTGTGTTACAAAGATTCGATTTATAAGGGTTTGTAACGTCGATCTAACGCTTATAAAAAAAACTCGCCAAACAGAAGGCAATATTTCCATTCGCTTTATTTCTTTTCCTATTTGACTACAATGTGTAACATTTACCAGACATTGACGAAAATTCTGATTCTACTTATTGACTTATAATAAATATAATAGAGACTGTTGACAGCCTCTCTTTTTTTCCATTTTTTAAACTTTTTTAGTTTAATGACCACACCTTTAATTTGCAAGACCTTCCTGTGCCACTCACGGTACTCAACCGAAAGATGGCGAAATAAATAAAAAAAGATAATTTATAAATAATATAATAAAAATGCAATAAGTGCTAGCAGAAGTACTTCGTGCCAGTCTGTGTTAAAAATGTTATACAGCTGATTCGAGCACAAAAGCTCAAAAGTGTACGAGACAATAACAAATGGAAGTATGGGTAGAGATAGAGAGCTACTGCACGTGCTGAATACTAATGAGATATAACGACACGACAAACGTGAATTTGCACGTTTTGTTCTCTTTAAACATTTGGAAACAAGGTACTTTTAGCCACGCTGAATTTTAGAAGAATTTCCAAAACTCAAAGACATGCGATAGTAAACGTAAAGCTACAGAAAAGGGCCTCCCGAGAGGAAAAACAAAATCTTCACGTGCATAAATACAAACTTGTACATTTTCCTCTAGGCCAATATGCAAAATTCAAGTGTATACCCAGACCAGTTTCTCTTGAGTCTCCGGGACCAAGTGAACTTCCCGATGCGCAAGTCTGGTCCTTTGAAAATAATTGGTCAATTTAGCCGTGATATTATTGGTTGTAAGACTCCTGTACTGAAGTTTATCAATAGTAATTGGTCAATTTCGATCAGTCTTAGACTTAATCTAACTAACAATACACGGATCGAACCTGCGTTTAAGCCATGTACTAAACAACTACTTATAACTAGTAATAGTTCTCACTATAAAGCTGCCCTCGCCTTTTTATAATTTGTTTTTTGTCGCCTTTAATTATTAATGCCGATGGACTGCACAATTAGGTTTCTTTTTTACTGTGTCATGCGGAATTTCTTGTTGTGTGACACCGTTACGTCCTAAAAATATTCACAAGTTCAAGTCGAATTATATTACCTAGCGCGCGTAAATAACACCTAGCGGAAATAACACATAACACATTATTCGTGATGACAACACACAAGCTTATTCCTGGGCTTATAACATTCAAAATAAACTTACAATAATTTCCAGGCCAAAAAGCCTAAAAAATTCCACGAGTAACAAAATATGGCACAAGATTCGAGAAAACAACCCACTCTTTGGATCAAATAATCTGCCGGACAGTTTGTTAGCGAAACGAATTACGTTGTACCTTGTACTGCATGACAAAGTTCACGCTTTTGTTTCAGAAGAGTGCGATTATGGCTAAATCGGAGAATATGAATTGTGACGTACAATTCTTCCGATTCTCCGATTATTCTTATTCTCCGTGTTCTACACGATTCTCCGATTCTTCCGATTATACAAATTTTCCGATTGTTATTTTGCGATTTTTCCGATTCTCCGTGTTCTACACGATTCTCCGATTTTTCCGATTATACGATTCTTCCGATTGTTATTCTCCGATTTTTCCGATTCTCCTAGTTCTACACGATAGTGCGATTTTTCCGATTATACGATTGTTATTCTCCGATTTTTCCGATTCCCCGAGTTCAACGCGATTCTACCTATTTTTCCGATTTGATAATTCTTATAATTATTCTACGATTTTCCCGGAGGTGGGTACTGTGGAACGTCTTCTTCTCCAGAGTAGGGTGGGGGGTTCTCTGGCAATGTATCAGGCCTTTCTGGGGATGGTAGAAGTGGGTCTGTTGTTCCTGGAGCAAAACCCACTTGAGGGGTTGAGTAGGGGGTCTCTGCCCTTTGATCAGGAACTTGAGCGCTAGGGGTATGTTCAGTAACTCCTGCTTGTGTGGTGTGGGATGCTGGAGTCGTGATTGCCGACATTCGAATTGCAGCACCGGCTTCGCTGTCTGGCGTCTTCTTCCGCTTTACAAGATAAAGGATACAGCCAACGAGTAGCGCAAGTAAGATGACCACAATCAAGATAACAATAACGAGCGTTAACATCGTAGAACCTGGAGACAGAGGAGAGACAACCAAATTAACTGAGGTGGAAATATTAGATAGGAGGAGTTTAGTATCCGTCGTAATGCTACCCTGCAAATACAGAGGCCTCTCGTTCGCTCCCCCGCGTACCCGAGATGGGATTCCACTCATGGATAAAAAGCTCGTATATTGATGGCTCACGTGGCAAGAAAGCTTCCAGCCTACCGTCAAGGTCTATAGAATCAGTGTTATTGTTTTAATTATCCAGTAACCGATCTATTGAGAGTGATTTTCGATTGGGTGTCGTGAAACCAAACTAAAGTAATCACTCTGGACTGTCACAAAGGACACAGACAATCAAGTGAACCAATCAAAACTTAAAGAAATGCATGTAGTCGATGCGAAGTATTTTTCCGGTCTGCACTCTGCAGTTTGCAAATGTCAGACACCGGTGAAAACCAGCCTTGGTTCAGTGTCATAAAATACCTTATTATAGGAAATTAACGCTTGTGTTAATTAAGGTATTTGAAATTAACGCGACTTAAATTAACGCGAATTAAAGGAAAAGCTACTTCCCAATAAAGGAAATTAACGCGAAAGAGGGAGTAACATTTCAAAATGAAGGAAATTAACGCGCCGTTAACAACAGGAATAAGTTTATTTGAACACTTGTAGGCGTACAATGTACGTGCTCGTGGTTCTTTTTCCACTTCGAGCGTTCTTCACAGTATCAGGGATTGCGGCAGATTTCCACCCTGATAAAATAATGCTTTTTCCTTGGAGTTACGAACGTCTGGACAGTATCGAGAAATTGGGGCCAAAATAATGGAAATTAAGGACATGGAAATTAACACTCCACTTAATTAACGGTGCGGAAATTAACGTTAACAAAAATTAACGCGACTTAAATTAACGCGAATGTTTGAAATTCGCGTTAATTTCATGACGCGTTAATTTCCTATAATAAGGTAATCGAAGATTTCAACTTACTACTTTCCGCTGAGAATGTGGCCTTAAATCCTTTGTACACAGGACCTTTTGAGTCTGATTTGAAACGCACCCTCATGTACCGTCCGCTAGAGCGAATGGTCCCTGGAAATTTGTATCCACAGAATTTTCCATGACTCTTGCTGTCACTGTCCTGTCCATCAAGAATGTCCACATAATCTCCTTTACATGCACCGGTCGCACCGTCAAAGTCCAAATCAAATGCGTCAAAGCTGAGTTCCACCGTATTCCCCTCTGGTACAGTGATGAGCCAATCACAGTTCAGATCTGGGGGATAGTACACCAGAGGACTTTGTAGAGTTCCGTCTGAACCAGTTAATTTCAGATTGTCGTTGTTGGTGTTTCCTGGTAGACACAACTCCTCACTGACAACTGTAAAAGAAATAAACAAATATTTGATAAAACCAAACAAGTCGTTTCTGGTAAGGTCAGCATATGTAGCGATCCCCTTTAAACAAGACGTCACAAAGGCCCATGCCCAGTTGTCAGTGTTGACCATTAGACTTAACCCTTTCACTCCCACGGGAAATACCACATTTTTGTAAAACGGTAACTATAGACCCAAAGACCACATGCAATAAGCCATTTGAAAGGTATTGTTTCTGGTATGTCGTAAATCATACTTACAGACACAGAGGAAGTCGCTGTTTTAATTCAAAAGGTGACAAAACCAAAAATATAAATCATAAAAAAATATCTCATTCCGCCTATATTTTGGGTATACCCCTAAACTATAGCTTAATTTGCAGCTCTTAATGTGTGGGTTGTTGTCCGATATTTACTTGATTTTAAAATTGAAAGAGGAAAAAGTTGCAAAAGTTATAGGGGTAGTTAATCAGGTCTCGTATGCTAGGGGGTATAATTTTATGCTTTAAAAAGAAAGATGTGCTCAAGACCATTTTCCTGTCCAAATTTCATACAAATTGACCAAATATTGAGCATGTAATGGCATCTTGTGCCATATGGCACTCTTGGGAGTGAAAGGGTTAAACAGCTGAAAAACGGCCAGTACTTTTTCTACGATGGTTATTGGTACGATGTGTTTCATCGAAGCAAGTTTTTCTATCAAATTTTTGTCAACGTATTTTTTTTGGTTTCATGTTCAGTTTGCAGAACTCCTGACTCTGCAACTGCATTTTACGCCGGCCAAAAGGTGTAAATGTGTGAGATGCCCTCCCTTGGATAGTGGAACTACTTGTTTAAAGAAAACCTCCATGGAATCGCGAATGTAGAAATACTAACTCATTAAAAGTTCTTCAAATCAAAACAAAAGAAATCATTATGGTAGCAGTGTTCAAAATGTGATATTAATGCACCTATCAATGTTAAGCTGCAGGAGGGGGAGGCCGGGCATAGGCTGGGCATTTGAACTTAGCTGAGACTTTCTGTTCAAATGCCCAACCCCAGAGCATTTGTGCATGTTCAAATAAGTCACTAAAGTTCAATAAAATGTTGTAAGAAAGTCCATTAAAACAGTCAAAAGTCCCCACCACTGGCAAACGTCAATGCTGTCGAATCGCCTGCCTATGCCCGGCCTCCCCTCTCCCCACCCCCCCCCCCCCCCCAGCGGCTTAACATTGATAGGTGCATAATTGGCATGGATTGTGATTTTATTTCTGGACCAAAGTTTCCTTAAGGTTTAGTTTTAATGGAGAAGATGCATCAAACAGTCAAGTCAGTGTTTGATCACATTTCCAAACACCTTGAAGTTCGTCACTGCGTGCCATGTAATATATCAGGCTCTACACAAGTGAGAGTGTTTCGTCACACTTCCAAACACCGAGAGTTAAAAAGAGAGAGAAAAAAAGAAGAGTTAAAAATACGATGCACAGCGAAGTATTTTCAGCTTTCTTGTCCGTGGTTTGAAATTCGATTCATGAAACACACTCTCTCTTGAGTTTGATATATTATTTTAATTTCATCATTACTAATCAGGAGTCTGTCTTCATGTGCATCACACAACAACTACCGTAATGATTCGATTTAGCGCCCGGGGGACTTGTTTACTTTTTGCACCTCAAGGGAGGGCGCTTAATTGAGACAGGGAGCTTTTTCGGGACAGGGCGCTAATTTAATTTTTCGAGAAATAACTAAATGTTCAAAACAAAACTTTAATAAATATTAAGATAACTAACAATAACAGAAACTGTAACAGCAGCAAATTGTTGCAAGTTCAGCTACTTTTAAAAGAATTGTTCATTTTAGCAGTAACTATATAGTAATACATGTACGGTATGGTAAATGTTCATGCGTATATCTACCAAAGTAGATGACTTCACTAGGGAGTTATCCACAATAGGGGGCGTTTATTAGAATAGGGGCACTTATAAGAATGAGGGCACTTGTTAGAATGGGGGCAGTTATTGGAATAGAGGCGCTTATTGAAAAAAACACATTCGAAGGGGGGCGCTTATTCGGAAGGGGGCACTTATTGAAAGGAGGGCGCTTAATCGAATCATTACGGTACCTCGATAACAGTCAAGTGATGATAACATCGAACAAAATGGTCAAACATATCACGTACTACCACATAAACTGTCTTATCAGGAATCACTAATATAGGTAATAGGTAAGGTAAAGTCTGTGTCCGAGCCAAGTGGCCCATACAGCTGGAGCTTATCCCAGTTTCCGTAGCATTAAGCGACTGAGAGTATTGCTACTCCCCCTGGATGGGATGTCAGTCCACCGCAGGAATTACCCCCCAGCAGTAAATTTGCTGGTACGCATTTATACACCTGGGTGGAGAGAGGCACTGTGAGAGTAAAGTGTCTTGCCCAAGAACACAACGCAGCTCCCCGGCCAGGCCTCGAACCAGGGCCATTTGACTCAGATTCGAGCACGCTAACCATTAGGCCACTGCGCCTCCCACTAATCACTAATATAAAGGGCGATTATTGTATAACAGTTGTAACTCCTTAATAAGATGTTACTCTTATTGCAGTTGTGATATTTGTTCATGCAACTTACTGGGTTCTACAGCTTCAAAATGTGCTTTAAAACCTTTACTTTGCCCTGAACCATCAGCAGCTGAACGAAACTTAATCCACATTTGGTGCCCAGTTGAATAAAATTTAAAGCCCAGCTTGTTTCCACAATAAACGCCAAGGTCTCTACTATTGGACCAAGGACCATCCCGCATCTCCACATAGTCTCTGTAAACCTCAATTTGATCGTATTTACAGTTACTGTACCCAGTGTTAAAGGAGTTTTTCTCAAGTTCAAAGTCCTCAAATGTCAGCTTCACTCTTTTGCCAGTAGGAACAGTGATTATCCAAAAGCAGTTTGTACCAGCTGGGTAAGGGATAGGGTAATCGGGGGTATACAACATTCCAGAAGAACCATTGGGCCAATAAACCTTACCGGGCTTAGCAGACACACGACACATTCCATAGCTTTCCACTGAAAGAAATGAACATTATTAAGCATTCATTTTAAGCAAATGAAAGATCATCGCAGTAATGTACTCAACTTAAGCACTTAAGCAAGCCTGATAAAATTCAGGCTTGAACGGGAATCGAACCCATGACTTCTGCGATACTAGTGCAGCGCTCTAACCAACTGAGCTATCAAGCCAACTTGGAGCTGGTCACTTGTGGTCACAAGTGACCAGCTCCCAGTCATGTGGGTTCGATTCCCGTTCAAGCCTGAATTTTTTTTTCAGGCTTGCTTTTATCAACTGCTTAAGTTGAGTACATTACTGCGATGATCTTTCATTTGCTTAAAATGTATATCCACAGTACAACTAGATATGAATTTCATATATTCATTTCATATTAAGCATTCAGTTACCAATATTTTTATATAGTTACAATTATCTTGTCGATGTACTTTATTTGGTTGCCATGGAAACTGTGAGTATGTACTTTTTTCTTTCTCCAAATTCCAGTCACTTCAAAACTAGCCTGTGATTAAGCAGATGTATTTCCAACAAAATACATCATACAGATAACAGATAACACATACTAAGCAATTATTGGATGAGGTTGAGCATGATATCGTGAATTATCAAAACCGAGGTCTATGTTATCTGCCTCAGCCTTCGGCTTCGGCAGATAACTCAGACACGAGGTTTTGATAATTCACGATATCATGTGAAAACTGAATTCAATAATTGTTTTATTATACGTTTTCAAACAATTTGCCATCACTTTTTCTAGCGCCGGCGTAAAACTTCGTCAGAACATTAGCCAAAGCGGTTTTATCTTGTGGTTCCTCCAGGTTCTTCTCCCTCAAATAATCATTCAGAATTTTAACACTTGTTTTTGTTGTTCTCTTGGTTTTTTTAGAATCTTTATTCTCGAGCTTTCAATTCCTCTTTGGAATTATATATTATCAAAAGTTTGACAGCACTACACGGACGAGGGGCTTGGAAACTAGGCGGACTTTGAACTCGACATGATAACCCAATATCTGCTGCAGATATTGGGTTATCATGTCAAGTTCACATGCTACTGTATATTGACTGAATGTTCTCGACCAATCACATGCTTCAAAGTAATTCTAACGTATAATAATGTCGGTCAACATATTTTAGGATAAGTCTGTGGTCAAGCTTATCGGTCTGTTAGCTTATCTCTGGTTTCTGAAGCATGAAACAACTAGGAGTATTTCTGCTCCCCTTGATAGGATGCCAACCCACTACAGATTTACTCATCCCCCCCCCCCCCCCCCTTTCATGCATTCAATTATCTGGTGCATATTTATACACGGGTGGAGAGAGGCACTGTGAGAGTAAAGTGCTTTTCCCAGGAACACAACAAGATGACCCTGGCCAAGGCTTGAACCTGGACTGCTTGATCCAGAGTGCAGTGCACTAACCAATAGGCCACCACACCTTCCACAATAAAAAAAAACATAACTTATTAAGCTGTTAATACTGTAGGCTCTCCTTCATGATCGGGGATGGCTTATTAGATTTGGACTCATAAAAATAAATCTGCTATGAAATTGTAAGAATAACATCCTTCTATTTCCAAGATGTTATCAAATACTGTACCTGCTTCGACCGCTGAAACGCTGATATTAAATCCTTTGAATGTACCACTCGTGTCACTTTTGAACTTTACATACATCTCATGCCCGGTGGAATAAATAACTTCTGGATGGACAGTATCACAGTATGTTCCAAAGAGTTTAGCGTCCCATCCACGGCCATTATGAAACTCTAGTCTGTCAAATGGACAGCGAGTTTGTGAGATAGGATTATCAGATTGCAAATCAAAGTCATTGAAAGTCACCTTCAGTACAAAACCACTTTCGGCGTCTAGTTGCCAACTGCAGTCGGCATCATTGCCATAGTCCAATGGATAGTTGGGGCTTGTAATAGTTATGTCGTTGGCTGCTGAGACATCGATGTACTGTGTATACCATGAACATTCTATTATTAAGAAAACATACAGTTAGCCTTTTATTATGTCGAAAATCATAAACTCAACTAAAAATGTAAATGTATCACTGATCAATGGTGGCGCTTTCTGGGTATATCAGCCACTGAAATTATAATAAATTTATATAAATGATATATATTCAGTTGAGTGGGACAGCAAATTAGAAAATAACAGAACTTTTATGCAACATACCATTCTGAGCAAAGGTAGTTTGCCCTCCCAAGGAAACCAACACTATACCTATGAGATAGGAAAATAATTATTAAAAATAATACAGCACAATATTAATTTAGTTGTTTTGTAATCCTAATGAATTATTAAATTTGTTTTCTAAATTGATAATAAGAGAGTCTTTTCAGCTACTTAAACATTTTCTCAAAAAGTATAGATAGTTAAAATATAAAACAGGATATTACCCCCATGTTTACTTGTAGCAATCATGATTGAAAATTTCATGATGATGCAAATCCTCAAAAATATCCTTCAAATTCACAATTAACTAAACTCGAGAAATAAACATTCTTGTGCCTGGGTGCCCTGTGCACAGAGCAGAAAACTGCAGCTGCTCTGCCATTGTTTTTTAATTATTTTTTTAGATTTCTTTACAACTCGGGAAGGTGTGTCTTTTAAAAGATAGCTCATTTTCTACGACCGTTTAACGCTTAAATCAAAATCATGAACAACTAGTAAATCAAAAGCATATTTCTAAAGCTTGCTTGATATTTCTAACGCGAACTGTGTACGAAATGTGCGTGTGTATTTTCCTTCTGTTCTACGAAAGATGTGCAGCTAGATGCGTTCTCCACAACATTATTAACGTCGTCAAAGCGGATTAATTTCTCTGATTTAACATGAGCTTTCCAGTTCACCTAGAGTAAGACTTACAGGCCTCAAGTGTATACTATAGACTGTTCAGTACAGGCCGAATATCTTGAAACGATTAAAAATTCACTAAAATCGTTCGACGCCCGGTGTCAGCCGGTGTATTTATGTAGCTGACAACTCATGTCACGAAAATCTCAAGCTTCCGTAAAACAAATGCATATAAAACCTTACAAGAACGAGAATAGACAACTTACCTAAAATCTTCCAGCCAAGTGTAAGTTCCATGGGTAAATTTGTTGGTAATATTCGAAGTCTGCCTTGCTGTCTTGAAAATACAAACAGGGAGGAGAAAACGGCGGTGGGACTGGGAACAAGTTTGAAAAACCAGGCCCGCAATACATAAAAACAGATTGATTGCAAGGTCGGTACAACGGCAGGTGTGCAAAATTAGCTCTATTGGCCAATAACTTTTTCCCTCCTGCAGTTTAACCGGCCTTGCAATCAATCTGGTTTTATTAACACTTAGAGTGACTTCTGGAACGGGCATTTCTTGAACAAGAGATCCGACAGCAGACAAGCCAGGTTAAGCAAAATATCGTGATTTGTCAGTGGCGAGCAGATCAAATAGTTGATCTGCGAGACACTGACAAATCACGATATTTTGCGAGAACCGAGTTCAATAATTGTTTTATCATTCGATCACTGAATTTGTTTCGCACAAAGTACCTTCGGGAAATGCGTGGAAACCGCACTATTTCTTGCTGAATTAATGCAAACGAAAACGTAACTTCCCCTTCGATAATACGAGCTGGTCTTCATCCAATTCTCTTTCTTTCAGATATTGCCGAAATAAAATAACAGGAAATTACATTGCCTTCTTTGTAGCTTCGCTGTTTTTTCGGGCCTAGTAGACAAATCCAACCACTCTTCTCCATCTCTGGAAAACTACCCGCCATTTTTCTTAGAAGTGGACACAACTACGCATGAGCAGAATATTATTTGTAGCAAAATCACTGTCAGACGCTAATGCGCACGAGCAGGCCATTATTTGTAGGCAGTTATTTGCAGATCACGTGGTGGGCTCTCGGCCAATGAAAATGAAGAAAACATTGCATCGAATGATAAGTAGTTTTATTCTTCGTTGCGAGGTCCCTGCATCCAAACTGTTTTTTTTTTTTCGCAATGCATATGTAGTACCAACTCCATAAACTGATCAGTTGAATTGCTATTTTTGATTTTACAATTGTCAAGGTTGCAAAATAAAACTAAATAGCCGTTATATTACTACGCAAAGACATGATGTAACCGAAAGGTGACACGACTTCCCAGGCTTTGGTTTGTTTTATTATGATCTTTTCCCCTATCGGCGTTTCTCGGCAACCGTACACCATGAAAAAGAACATTTTAGTTTTATTAACAACGTTTTATTACCATTTTCGTTTGATTACAGCTTCCATTGTTAACTTTATCGTTGTTTATATCTAAGTCCATGTGAGTTGTTGTTCAATTTTACCCATGGTACAAATTGGTATTTTTCTTTCTTCTGGTGAATGGCAATATAATTATGATATGAAACAAAGGAAAATACCAAATTAATTGTATCAAGGGTAAAATTGAACCACAACTTCTGTCTTTATCTAAACGCGTCTATGCCTATATGCCTATATCTACTACCATGCGACGGCTTCGCAACTGTATCTGTATCTACATCTACATCAATGAATCTGTTTCTGCATCTTCAACCTCCAACTGTATTATATTATACAACTTGATCTGCATCTGCATATGAAATTGTATATGCATAATTATTAAAAACTAGCAATGGTAGAGCAGTTTTCATTTGAGTGTCGTAAAACCAAAACCAAAGTAATTACTCTGTCCAATTACAAAGGACACAGACAATCCAGCGAACCAATCAAAACTCGAAGCAAATGCATGTAGCTGGCACGAAGCGCGGGAAAACGTGCGCGAGCGAGTCACGATTGGTTTTGGTTTTTGTTCTGATTGGCTGAGAAAGTGGCGCAAGATTTTTAAGCCAATCACTAAGCTTAGTAATGCAAAACCAAAGCAAACACAATTTACTTTCGACACTCAAGTGAAAACCACTCTATATTGCAATTCCTGCGTTTTAATTGGTTAACAGGTAATGCTATATGAGCTCATATACCATTGACTACAAATATGGTAGGCGATACGCGTCAACGAAAACAGCTGGGGAGCTCAAATATTACAATTCTTTTAAATAAAACAATTATTTCACTTGCTTGTTGGCTATCTACCATCTCATATCCAACGCGCGCTCGTAAAATAATTGTTAATTATTATTCAACAAATGCGCGCGCTGCCCATGCATACATTATTCCTGCGATATACGTAGGTTGCGAATATTCGTCCGATATTTTGTAAAGCGCTGCATAAATATATGTTATTCACCAGCCGGGAGGTCCGTATTGGGAAAAACTGTACCCGAGGTCTTAGATACCGCCCGAGGCCGCAAGAGAATACCGCCCGCTCTGTCTCTATATTTCTATCTGAATCTGCATCTGTCTCTACATCTACACCTGCAACTGTGTCTACAACTTTATCTGCATCCACAACTGTATCTGTATTTATCTTAATGGTATTTCACATGGAGTCACTTGAACTTCTGTGCTACCTACGACCGACGGCTTTCCAAAGAAGCCCTGGGGGTGGGTACTGTGGTACTGTTTCACTTCCGGTTTAGGGTGGTGATGGTTGTGCTGGAAATAGCGGATATGGGTTTGGTGCAGCTGGTAGGGATGAGTTTGATGGGGCTGGAGCATAACCCACAGGAGGGTATTGGTAAGGACTCACTTCTGGCTGTGTGGTATGAGATTCCGCAGCTGTGGTAGTGGACATTGGGATTGTGGGAACAGCGGGACCACTTGGCTTCTTCTTGTGCTTTATGAAACACATGATAGAGCAAATAATCGCGATAAAAACTATCACACCGACAACAATACCAACAATCAATGCTGAAGAGCTGGTAGAACCTAAATACAAACAAAAAATAATAATAATAATAAGCAAGATCTGAGGAAACTTACAAAGCTAAGTGTGCGGTTTCCTTAGTCGGCTTACAATGTTTTGTTTCAACGGCTTTCGACATCGTTTCCAACTCTTGCAAAGAACAGAGCGTACACAGCGCGAGAGTCACATGACGCTACAAATTTACAAGTTAAGCCTCTTTGGTTTTTTACTTATTCTACCCGCGCCTTGCGGGTATAGTGGGCTGTAAATATTCCTATTAGAGAGACATGCATTTGTGCAATAATCTATTTACCTTTGCTGAACCAATATATGAAACCACTGAAAACGTTACTCGACTAATCTATGAATATAAATTAATAAAGGTGAAAGGGCCTTTTCTATCAAACGATTTATTAGAAAATAACTTGAGAATTATACGTAATGATCAGCTTTTTGCACTTACTGAGTTTATCCTGTGCTTCTGCTGTGTAAGTGGCCTTAAATCCGTTGAAATCAAACTTGGTATCTGATCTGAAACGCACCCACATGTAACGATTACTGGAGTGAATGTCGCCTGGAATTATATCACCACAGAATCTTCCTTTACTCTTACTATTGCTGTTTCTCCCATCGAAAACCTCCACATAATCTGCTGTACATGTGGATCCAAAGGTCGGCTCCAAGTAAAATCTGTCAAAGCTGAGTTTTATAATCTTCCCGTCGGGTACAGTGATAAGCCAATCACAGCTCGAACCTGGCGGATAATAACCAGGTTCCTGTGGACTTTGTAGAGTTCCAGATGAGTCATTTAATTGCAGGTCGTTTTTGTAGACGTTCTCATTGAAACACAATTCCCTGGAACTGGGTCCTATGGACAATTAAAAGTACACGAGTTCGGCTTTTTTAAAAATGTCTGGCAAAAAATAGTATCGAGATTTTTTTAGAACAGATAATAAGGGACACTAGCAAAAAAGTGAATCACAAATCAAATTTTACCAATCAGATCACACCATTCCATAATCTAAGACATAAACTTTGGGGCACTTCCGTTTTTGTTATTGAAAAGCAGGAAAATGCATTGAATGTAGTAATTCATCCTTTCTCCTATCACAATATGAAATACCATAGTCTTGAACTGTGGGTGAAGAAATAACTACTCGAAACACTATAACTGCCGTGCGATGGTCTTTGTTGTAGTAATTTTACAATGTTATCTGGCAAGAAGCAAAAGCTTCTTTTTTCTGCCTATTTTCTGCAGCTTTGCCTGGGCGAACGGGCAACACTATTTCCATAACATTCAGAATAATTGTCATTATATGTTAGTTTTTCTTGTTGAAATGAAAGAAATTGTTCCTTAATTTGAACAGTCTGAATCATCTCGCCAGAAAAGAGGGCACCTCAGAGTAAATTCGCAGATTTGAGTAAATCTCCTAAGATTGTTTTGGAATTTTGGCAAATTGCTTCTCGTCAATTGAAGATAGTTATATCATCCTTTACGCCCAGGCCAAACGAGGATGAGAGTTGATGAGAGTTCAAACTCTTACTCTTGTTTGGCATAGAACTCTCATGCACTGTCATCGACTCTCGTGCGCTCTCATGCGCTCTCATCGACTTTGAACGTGTTCAAATTTTTCATGAGGGTTGAAGAGAGTTTTCTCTTGTTTGGCCCGAATTGATGATAGTCAATGAGAGTTGACGTAAACTCACATGAGAGTCAACTCTCATCAACTCTCATCCTTGTTTGATCCGGGCTTAACACAATAATACTTACCGAAGTCTACTGCTTCATAACGAGCTTTGAAACCTTTCCTGCCGTCCCAACCTTTCAACGAGTTAGAAAAAAAATCCACCCACATGTACCTCCCCGTGGAATAAACCTCAGGAATACCAGACAAGGAGGATTGGTATCCACAGTGAAAAGCAAGCTCTCTACTTTCCTGGTCTTGTCCATCACGTATCTGCACAAACCCCATCTCGATGACGTTTTGTTGATTACAACTGGTATAAGATGTTACAAGATCAAGGTCTTCAAACTTCAGCTTCACTCTTTTCCCGGAAGGGACAGTGATTGTCCAAATGCACCTGCCGTTTTCTGGGAAAGGAACTGGGTAACCGGGGCTAAAGAATGTACCAGACGGACCGCTTAGCGTCTGGACTGTATTACCTCCATACCATGGACGGCATATTCCAGAGGCTTCCTCTGCAGGTGGAAAAACAGCAAATATTTATAAAGAGGTCCTTTAGTTGAAGAATCCAGCGAAAGGTCTTCAAAAACAAAACTTGAATTCCAGCTTGTCATTGATACAACAGCTTTGCATGCTTTTATTTTCTAAAGTTTTTGATGATTTTCGTATAAATTATGATAGAGGTTCCACTTCGTTAGTTTCATAATCTCATAAGTCAGAAAACCACGGGGGGGGGGGGGGGGGGGGGTTTCAGAAAGGGGAGGCTCTGCTTAGAGGTGCGATCCCTTACTTTTATATACCATATGCATTATGACAGCAAAAGTACCCCTTTCGTACATCTTTTATGGAAAAAGGTACCCCTTTCACAGCAACATTACATGACATATACCAAAAACATGAAATGATACAGCCATAGAGCGCATTTGTTTGAAACATTTTAAACGGGAAGGCCTTGTCAAATATATAAATGACAGATTTCCCTGCCCTTTCATATAGCTGAACTTGTAAAAGCCCCTTTCAGGTGGAGGTTCCCCTTTCAGGTGGAGCCTCCACGTTTAGGCCATTATAGGGAGTCCCCCCATCCCCCCGTCAGAAGTAGCTAACCATTACTGTACCTTGTCTAACAGCTGAAAATCTGAAACTGAACCCGGATATTTTGTAACGGTAAAGAAAGTCAGCATGAAACTTGACATACAGGTTTTCCCCAGTGGAATAAATAACTTCTGAATGTGTTGTACCACAGTATGATCCAAGAAGGGTTGATCCTGCACTCATACCATCATAAAACTTAAGCACATCATTGCACGGGGAACTCTGTTCCAATCTGAAGTCATTGAACGTGACCTTCACTATATAGCCACGAAAGGAAAGGCTGTTGTTTACTGTAATCAACCATGCACATTCCAAATTATAGTAATAATCGACAGGATAGTTGGGACTTGTGATAGTTGCGTTGAAGTTTGCATAGGCAGTAACTGTCTGCGCAGGATAGGAACAATCTGAAATGTAATTAACAAATCCATAGGTATTGAAAAACTAACTTTGAAAAATGGCTCTTTTGAAAGAGGCTGTTTTACAGAAGTGTAAAAGTGCAAGCAATAATGCCAAAAGTTAATATGAGTACAGTTGAACCCCGTTATTTCAAACCGTCAGGGGAAACAAAACAATAGTTCAAAATAACGGGAGTTCGAAATAGCCAATAGTAAATGACTGAAGGGCAAATCCAAAGGGAAACGGGTTTAAGTTCGAAATAACGCGGAATTCGAAATAACCGAGTTCGAATTTATGGAGTTGGTAGTTTTCCACTGCTTGACTGAAGTTTGCACATGTTTGCAGTGTTTCAGCACGACAGACGAAGCAGCCGTGAATACACTTATGCTGTGTCCTTCTATTGTGCTTAAACACAGTGACATTTGGTTGAACGAAGGTTAACCACAGGCAGACCACCCTATGTGTTCCCAGTTAAATCTCTGTTGACAGACAAAACGAACGATAGAAATTTAAATATATCTATGGCGGTTATTAATAAAGCACTGAACAATACATGTTTAGGCTCATCACGATCCGAATACTTCAGTAAAGTTAAAAAGTGCTATTCGGCACGTGACTTGAGCTCTGACCAGCTGTTGCCATGGTAACTAGGACGAAATAATTCTGTTAACGTTTTTAAAAAATCGTAGTTAATCGGACCAGTTTTTGTAGTTTTCTGTTCGGTTTTCAGGACTGATTTCGTGTAAGAGCAAGAAAAATGTTTGCTTGAGCCTGAAAATTTACACAGCAGAGCGTTCCTGCACTATTTCAGCTTCGCCTACGTGGAGGAGGTTTTTTTTTGCCTAGGAAGCATATTTTGTGCCCTTGTAAATGAGATATTGGAGTCTTACCCTTGGAGTTATGGTCATGCACCATGGTCAATTTTGTATATTTTTTGTTGTGACATGGTGTACATGGTAATGCATATAAATTCAGTGTGGTATATACCTGATTGAAGAATCTTTGACTTATGAAAAGCATAAACAATGAACGATGCGAACGAAATGTTTACTGGGAAGAGGAAAATATAATCGTCGTCTGCGACAGAATAAACATGATAATAGGACAGGTTGTATAAATTGTGCGCTTAACCCTTTCACTCCTAAACGCGCATTCAGGCGCTATTTGGAGGTGCAGTCATCGATTCACTTGTGACGTCATCAATAAGCACGTCAGTGGAATTTCGTGATAAGAATCTGACAGAGCTTGGATCGACCTTTCTACAGGACTGTTCATTTTGAATATCGGTTGCATTCTAACAGAGCTAATCAAAGAAAAGCACAATCCATTTTTGGTGCAAAATCGTTGCTTAAACAGGTCAGTACACCTGTAATTGGTCAAGGTCCCCTTTTCAGTGTTTTCCAATGATAACGTCAAAACTTTTTTGGCCAAAAGAAAGGATATGAAGAGTAGAAAGTAAGGAGAATAAGAAGGCAGAAAAAAAGGAAGCAAAAGGGGCAAAAAAACTTTGGAACGGTTCAGCAAAAAAAAAAAGTCCAAAGTTTGGCTTATGCGCATGCACCAAAGTAAAATATTGTGCGTTTTTACACAGAATCTTTATCAAAATGTTGCTGAAGTGTAAAAAAAAGTGCTTCTTTAGCAAAGTTGAGGTAAATTCAAGACCATAGCACCAAAATTTCAGTTTAGCGGCTAAAAAAAGCGTTTTTGGGGGAAAATTTGGGTGTCAAAGGGTTAAGGCTCTCGAAGAAGGAAAATATCTTGATGATCAATAAAGGGAATGTTACTAAACTTACCAAGGTTGTCTACCTAGCATACCATTGGGTCATATCGTTCATGGTTTATGCTTTTCACATGGTGAACATTTCTTCAATTAGCTAAGTATATTTGAAACACTGAAACAATCAGGGCAAAAACAAATAACTTAAAAGAACAAAATGTAAGCAATAAATAAGAAATACAAATGACATATTAAACAACAAAAACTTACTACTGATCTGTGCAAATGAAGTTCTTGCTGCCCAGGAAAACAATAGTAGGCCTGTAACACAAAAAAAATATTGTTATTTCTATAATAGAGGGACGCACAGTGGCCGTATGGCTAGTGCCCTGAACTCTGGATTGAGCAGTCCAGGTTAACCCTGGATGGGTCACTGCATTGCGTTCTTGGGCAAGACACTTTACTCTCAATCAGCCCCTAGTGCTCTTTACTCAGGGAATAAATGGGCACCAAAAAATTTGATGCCAGAGGCAGGGCTGCAATGGACTATCATAATGTAACCATAACTGTGATGTAACGCGGTAATTTGAAACAGCAAAGCAAAGCAGCAGAAGAAGTCCAGGTCCGGCATGCGAACATTGCAGGTTTCAAAGCGAACAACGCTGGGCTACTGCTACAGAGTTCATGTGATTTATTTCAATAAGCCCTGACGCTACTCAACTAATCTCATAGTATCGATTATCCTTGAAAGTTTTCTAAGATTGGCTTTGAAGAATCGGTATCAACCTCCACCAACAAACTAAACGTCTGTAGCGCGTCAATAGAGTGGCACACTTTCGAGAACAGATCGTGTTTTGAGGGGCGTTTCAAGGGCGACTCTGACTCGTGTATGTTTTTATTTCAAAATAAATTCAATGTTTTTAACTACAGTACACTATTTGCTTTGACTTGTCACGTATTGACAGGCATGGTTCGAGTTATCCAGGGTAAAATTATGTAGAAAAAGCTAGAAAATGACCTGAAGGGAAATCGATTTTGGTTTGAGTTAACGCGAGGGTTCGAGTTATCGGGAGTAGACTGTAATGCACTTTCTTAATTGTTCGTTAAGGTTTCATCAAATCTCTAACAATGCAGAGCAACAATAAAACTCGCAAAGGTAATTAAAAGCACGAAAACGCGGCTTTTGAAGAACGAGTGATTCCCTCGGTTTCGTCTCCGGTGAGAAATAACATTGTGATTGGTTTGTTCTTCCGCTTCTTCTTTTGACTTCGACTATTTATCTTTGCACTGGATCAAGCGAAGAAGTCTTAAGCGGAATCAGAAGAAAATGAAATCGTTCCATTCTTCCGACTACCTTAAGATTTTTTTTAATTCGGGAAGCGCCTCGCATGGGTACTTGCGTCCCGTTCGCGCTTTCCCCTTTGGGAAATACCCTTGCTTTTTCTGTATTTTTTTTCTAATTCTGTAAATATTATGTCATTTTCCCAATAACTTTTTTGATAATAAAGCTTATAAAGCTTTTTGATAATAAAGCTTATATCGGATAAACTTAAAAGTAGTCGCTGAATGAGGTGTTGCTGAGCCAAATGTGCATAGTTGTCTTGAGTTGTTTCTCTCAGGTCTCATTAACATCAGATTTTACTTGCAATAAACTTAAACTTACATTCTGGGACGTACGCAAAATTAGACAACGTGCAAATTAAATCGTATCCACAATTAATTTGTCGGCAGGCCAAGGTCTGCACTGGAAAATGAAAAGCTCGCGCTATGACACATACTATTAATGATAAACGCTAATCAGAATAACTCAGCACCGATATTAACTAAAGGTACATATGCCCATATGTTCCAGCAATTTTGCAGAACCTTTCACAGTTGACTTATGTTTTCTGTCACCCCTTCGTCGCATCACATTACTCATGATCAGAAGAGGAAAACTTCATAAAAGCTGAACGTAAAAACGGTTAACTTACCTACTATGTTCATGCTTGCTGTAAATGTCATGGAAATCGACGTCGAAAGAGAAAACGCATCAGTAATGTGGTTCCTAGCCGGAGGGGGGGGGGGGGGGCACAGGTGGCACAAGCTTACAATTGTTAGGGAAAAATCGCCTTGTTTTGAATTATGAACTCAGTAAAATAACTGTCGCTCGTAAATTGTAGAATTAGTAAAACCACGGTCGTTCGTAAATTTTTAACTCAGTAAAACTACTGTAATTCGTAATTTATTATACTATGAATGATGTAATTATCCCGTAAAAGTACTATCCGTAGTCGTATGACCTTAAGTAAAACTACAGACAACCAGTAGCTTTGTAAATTTAGCACATACTGCCAACGTGGCAAGAAATCGAATTTACATCTCTTTACCAAACTTTCTATAACCTTCGTTGAGACAATTAAGACACGTGAAATGTGCATGTTATAAGTTATTTTTAGTAACCGAACTCGTGTTAGACTTTTATGTAATGTCCTTGTTTGCTTAGCTGATGTAATACCCAGACAGCCGCAAGTATAAGGTTTGCAACATTGCAACTGTAATTTTGATTTACGTCTATCTCTGAGTTGTATAACACTGCAAGAGGAAGATTAAACAACGTTGTGAATCATTTTTCTGTGTGTGAGTCTTGGGTTTGTCCGAATTCCAGTTGCCGCGGATTCTCGTGTACAGGAAATGTGGAAATAAACTTCACTTATTTCAGTGTGGGGGTTGTTTCTGCGTCCTTTGTGTGATCCAGGGTTAATCTGGGGCTATTTGAGGCGAGTTTTTGATTCGGTACTATGAGCATTTGTATGGATTTGAAAATAAGTCGATCTTCTTGCTCCTTTGCAAAGCTACAATAAAGCTTGAAACCTTATCTGGTGTGCTTATTTTGTCTTTCTAATGCTTCCGAAAGTCACACGCGCGATTTTTGTTTGAACGGTCTATGGCACACTCTCATTCTTTTGGTGCACGTGATAGAGCGTTGAAACCATTGAAAGAAAATCATATTAATAGAGGCTGTAGTGAAGGGCTAGCACGAGTGTTCATTTACAAACAAAATAAAAAGAGCAAGCGAATTACTGGGAGTTTTGTGATTTTGAGAGGCTGGATACCAGTTTTCTGAGAGGCGAAATTTTCTGTGTTATAGTTACGTCGGGCGGGAAAAAGGAAGAAAATGGCCGGATCTCCTGTTATTTGAGGGAGTCGGTACTTTAAATTTCAAGAAAAGTTAATTTTTTGTTGTTCAACTAATCCGTCTTTGTTCACAGATATTATAGAGGGCTAATTAGAGGGCATTGTCCATCCAACACGGGCTTCAACTGACCAGACGTTTACGAGAGTTTACAACACACTTTCAATTAATTTTTTAGTAATTTCGACACATTTAGAGGAAAATTAAAGCAGCGACAGATCTCTTTTTAGTTTTAGGAAGAGAAAAAAATTACAATAGGTAAGACTTTCAATTGCTCATGCCCCACATAATGCGGAATAAAAACTTATCTGCAATTTAAACGATTACCATAGCGAAGGGCGTGAGGCCTCAAAATAGAATGCAAATGAATATATCCCCCACGAGGCTTAGAAAAACATCAACGTGTTCTGAGAGAAATAGAAGGACTCTAGGCGAAGTTTTCGTTTTATGAAAGTGTTTTAGGGACACTGGCTGTTTTAGAAATTGTTTTGGCAAAATCGTCCGCCATTTCGGTTTGTTTGTCTGAGTCTTGTCTGAGTCGTGACGTCACTCGCGCGCTTCGCTATTGACAATCGATGTAATCAATGCGGAAACTTTGATGAAAATCGATCAAAAATTGAACAAAATTGACGAAAATCAGTGAAAATCGAGACTTCCAACTCTTTCGATAGTCGATTTTCATCGATTTCTGATATCAATCGATTAATTACTATCAATTACTACCAATTACTATCGATTTTATCGATCATCGAATTTCGTCGATATTTCGAACATACAGTCGCGTCTCACCACTTTGCATGGGCGGTAACCGGGGTAACCGGTCGTTTTGCCTAGCTTCGCTAACGACCAGTTCGCTTATATCTTATATTGATGTACGTTTAATATATCAACTGCAACATATTTGCAATAAAGTGTACAAGACTCCAACTTAAATATTTCTACAATAGGGAGTGAAAACACTGAATATTTAAGAGAAAAATGCACCCTGAGGTGCACAGAGCATAAAACTGCATCTGCTATGTGAATGTTTTTTTTTTTTAGATTTCAGACTTTTTGTTATTTTTTAGATTTCTTTACACTTCGAAAGCTGTGTCTTTCAAAAGGAAGCGCATTTCCTACGACGGTTTAAAGCTTAAATGCCATAAACGACTTGTACATTAAAAAACATTATAATTCTGAAGCGAACTGTTTATACTGCATGGTCTGATTTACTATCATTACATGCATGTGTATTTTCGTTCTGTTCTCCGCTAAGATGCAAATAGACGCGTTTTCCACAACATCATTGGCCTAATTTATACTAGAGACGGATGATCCGTCCGGACGAACTTGCATTTTAATTAGGCGAGCATTTTTTAGTTCGTGCGATAATTCGTCTGTGTACAAATACGGGCAAACAGACGGATCATCCGTCCAGACCAACTATCTTCACAAGTTCGTCCGGACGGATCGTTCGTCTCTAGTATAAATCGGGCCATTAACGTAGTCACAGCGGATTTATTTCTCCGATTGAACATTAGCTTTCCAATTCAAGTAGATTAAGACAAGTTACAGGCCTCAAGTGTACACAGCGATTAAAAAATTATTCGTTAAAAATCGTTCGACGCCGGCCCGGTATGTAGCTGACAACTCATGTCCTAAATCTTAAGCTTTAGTACAACAAATGCAGAATTTAGTATAAACCTTACAAGAACGAGAATAGACGACTTACCTAAAATTTTCCAGCCAAGTGTAAGTTCCATGGGCAAATTTGTTGGTAATATTCGAAGCCTGCCTCATTTTAAAGACAGCGGCTGTCTTTAAAATACAAACAGGAAGGAGAAAACGGCGGTAGAACTGGGTCCAAGTTTGAAAATCCAGGCCCGCAATGCAAGCGTAGAATTCAATACAGTCGACTTGCAATTTTTGAAAGCAGCATTAAGGTGGATTTGAATTGTTAATTAATTATTCAATTCATCATCATCGCGTCCTTCATTTATACACGAATTGACAAGCTTGCACCTTAGATACTTTAGAGTATTATAGTGGAAGTGGACTCGGGTGGAAGAAAATCGGCGACATAGCGTTTAAATTATCTACAAGACGCAAATAGATCATGGAACTGAAACTTTAGAAAGTTTAACGGGGTTTGGCTTGTTTTATTATTATTTTGGTCCGCGTTTCTCGGCCCGTTGTAAATCTCAGTTGCTGGCTTGCAACCACAGGACAAAGCGGCCAAGTTGGTGGACAAAACAATAAAAACATTTTTCGCAGAATTGATGATTGATACATCGAAACGTCGATTCGCGTTATTTTTTCTTGTAAAGTGCTTTAACAAGCAACTCATCATCCGTTCGCAGAATTTGCATGATAAAAGAGTTAAGTTCCCAGAGAAGGGAGACGCTTTGGTCTTGTCCACCAGCATGGCCGCCGTGACGTCAGTTGCAAGCCAGCAATACTGCAGTCTGCGTGAGTGCTTAAAATTCGAGTCACAAATGACTATATCAACTACCTAGCAATCAGGCGAGCTAGACAACTGAATGCACCATAAATGAGAAAAATTTTTGTTTTATTACAGCTTCCACCGTTAATGTACCTTTGTATAATAAACTAGTAATAGCTCTCGCTAAGCTGCCCCCACCTTTTTACAATTTCTTTTACATCAATAATCCAAGATTAGAGGAGTCTTTTTGTCGCCTTTTATTATTGATGCCGATGGACTACACAATAAGGCTTCTTTTTACTGTGCTATGTACGCCACGACATTGTTTGCTGCGGAATTTCTTGTTGTGTGGCACCGTTGCGTCCTAAAAAAAATTCGCAAGTTCAAGTCGAATATATTACCTAGCGGAAATAACACATAACACATTATTCGTGGTGACAACACGCAAGCTTATTCCTGAGCTTATAACATTCAAAATGCTTAAATGCCTCATGGAGATTTCTGTAAGATGCGGTTCGACCGCGCCATTGTGGGTTCCACTTTGTAAAACCCAGACTTCAAACATATACCGGGACAACTTTACATTCATATTATAACATAAGGTTAGCCTGCAGAACTGGCGTTTTTTTAAGTTAGTTTGCACGTAAAGCGCAACCCGCAAACTAGCTAAAAATAAACTGCCTGTTCTGCAGGCAACACAAAGTTTGCGAAAAAAAAAGCAAATATACTTAAAATAAAACTGCAATAAAAATACATAAAAGAACTACAATAAAATTAAGAGTCTATATTTTACCCTTCGGCGGCATATCCAAAGCCATTCCTTTTATATTTCTAAAATTACCTCATATTTGTTTTATACAATGCATGTCAGTATCTGTATATATCTACCTCTGCAAATGCATCAGCATCTGCATCTTTAATATCTACATCTGCATCGGCATTTGCATCTCAAACCGTATCTGCAACTTTATCTGCATCTGAAGCTGAAACTGTATCTGGATAATGATAGGTATATGCAACTGTATCTTCATCTGTTTCTACATCTTCACCTGTAAATGTGTCTACAACAGATTCTGTATTTGCAACTGTATCTATATTTATAGTGGTTTTTGTACTTGGTACATATAGGCTTTTGTACATTATGCTTTTGTTTCCCCACTAAAATGCTCCACCTTAATGCTCCATTTTTTCCCACTAAAATGCTCGGTCTCCCCCCAAAAAGTCACTAAAATGCTCGGATAATGCTCGGATAATGCTCATTATACAAACATTTTTTTAATAAATTTCAAAGTTTTTAACATGGTGTTAACTGATAACACTTACAAAAACGTTTAAGAGTTTTTTTTTTTTATTGTTTTTTTTTTTTATTGAAGTGCAACAATACATACAGAAAAAAAAACAGCGATTACAGTACACGATTAACACTACTTACAGTACTTAGACTACTAACAGTCTTTAACAATACCTAAATACAGCTTACAAAACACTACTTGGACTACTAGCAATTACAATAACACCACAGGGCAAAGAGAAAAGAAGAAGGCAAATAACCATAATTACAGGAAGAGACATTGTACCTTTGATTATTAAAGTAAGGCAAAAGCATGTGATTGCACTTAAGATATTCAAAAAAACAGTAACCTATGTTCCTGTCATGAGATTAGGAGTAGAAAGTTAAGTAGGAAAAAAAGAGAAAACAACACGGACGTAACGATATTAAACATACCTATATGTATCCCGCAAAAGGTTTCCATTTTTTAATTCCTCCACTTTTTGTTTCTATTTCACAATAAGATTTGAGTAGACATATGAAATACGTTAAGTTTGGGTACATTTCCTTTGTTTTAGCTAGCCATATGTGATATCGTGCTAAGAGAAGACAGTAGTTGATTAAAAGTGCAGATTGAGAATTGTCTGGCCTCAGCCCCAAAGCAGTAGCATTTGATAGGTTGTAGTCTTTAGGCAGTACATTTACGTTTTCTAGCCATTTGATAACTTCTTTCCAGAAGTGTGATGTTTTGTCGCATGACCAAAAAAGATGAATTAATGTCTCTAGTGCATGTGATAGAGCGTTGAAACCGTTGAAACGAAAATTGTATTAATAGAGGCAGTAGTGATGGGCTAGCACGAGTGTTCATTTACAAACAAAATAAAAAGAGCAAGCGAATGTCTGAGAGTGTTGTGATTTTGAGAGGTTGGATACCACTAGTTTTATGAGAGGCGAAATTTTCTGTGTTATAGTTAAGTCTGTACGCGGAAAACAGGGGAAAATGACAAGATCACTTGTTATTTGAAGGAGTCAGTACTTTCAAGAAACGTTGTTCAACTAATCCGTCTTTGTTCACAGAGATTATAGATGGCTAATTTATATAGAGGGCATTGTCCATCTAACACGGGTTTCAACTGACTAGACTTTTAAGAGAGTTTTCAATACACTTTCAATCAAGCTTTTCGTAATTTCGACACATTTAGAGGAAAATCAAAGCAGTGACAGATCTCGTTTTGTTTTAGGAAAAGAAAAAAATTACAATAGGTAAGACTTTCAATTGCTAATGCCCCGCGTCATGCGGAGTGAAAACTTATCTGCAATTTAAACGATTACCAAAGCGAAGCGCGTGAGGCCTAAAAATAGAATGCAAATGAATATAACACCCACGAGGCTTAGAAAACATCAACGTGTTCTGAGAGAAATAGAAGGAATCTTGGCGAAGTTTTCGTTTTATGAAAGTGTTTTAGGAACACCGGCTGTTTTAGAAAGTGTTTTGGAAGAATCGTCCGCCATTTCGGTTTGTTTGTCTGAGTCTTGTCTGAGTCGTGACGTCACTCGCGCGCTTCCCTATTGACAATCGATGTAATCGAGCGGAAAATTGATGAAAATCGATCAAAATTGAACAAAATTGATGAAATCAATGAAAATCAATGAAAATCGAGACTCGCAACTCTTTCGATCGTCGATTTTCGTCCCTTTCTGATATCAATCGATTAATTACTATCAATTACTATCGAGTATAATCGATTTTATCGTTCATCGAATTTCGTCGATATTTCGAACATACAGTCGCGTCTCGCTGATTGCATGGGCGGTAGCCGGGGTAACCGGTCGTTTCGCCTAGCTACGAGTAGCTTCGCTAACGACTAGTTCGCTTATATCTTATGTTGATGAACGTTTAATATATCAACTGCAACATATTTGCAATAAAGTGTTCAACACTCCAACTTAAATATTTCTAAAATAGGGAGTAAAAACACTGAGTATTTAAGAGGATCGAAATGCACCCTGAAGTGCAGAGAGCAGAAAACTGCATCTGCTCCGTGAATGTTTTTTTTTACGTTTCAGATTTCAGATTTTTTATTATTTTTAAATTTCTTTACACCTCGAAAGGTGTGTTTTTAAAAGGGAGCACATTTCCTACGGCGGTTTAAAGCTTAAATGCCATGAAAATACAAACAGGGAGGAGAAAACGGCGGTGGGACTGGGAACAAGTTCGAAAAACCAGGCCCGCAATACATGAAACCAGATTGATTGCAAGGACGGTACAACGGCAGGAGGGCAAAATTAGCTCTATTGGCTAAAAAATTTTTCCCTCCTGCCGTTGAACCGGCCTTGCAATCAATCTGGTTTTATTAACACTTAGAGTGACGTCTGGAACGAGCATTTCTTTAACAAGAGATCCGGCAGCAGACAAGCCAAATAGTTTTGTTCTTCGTTGCGAGGTCCCTGCATCCAAACTGCTTTTTTTTTTTCGCAATGCATATATGTAGTACCAATCCATAAACTGATCAGTTGAGTTGCTATTTTTGAAAGCAGCATTAGGGTGAATTTTACTTGATTTTACAATTGTCAAGGTTGCAAAATAAAACTAAATACCCGTTATATTACGAAAGCTGGCACGGCTTCCCAGGCTTTGGTTTGTTTTATTATGATCTTTTCTCCTATCGGCGATTCTCGGCAACTAAATACATCATGAAAGAGAACATTTTCGCTTTATTAACAACGTTTTATTACTATTTTCGTTTGATTGCAGCTTCCATTGTTAACTTTATAGTTGTTTATATCTAAGGCTATGTGCGTTGTTGCTCAATTTTACCCTGATGAATGGCAATATAATTATGATATGAAACAAAGGAAAATACCAAATTAATTGTGAGATTTTTTTTAGCGATTTTCATTTGTATACTTGCAAAGTTTTATCTAATTTAGCCCTTAAGCTGTAATTTTAAAACTTCAATAAAACTATCTACTATAAACTATCGTACCAAGGGTAAATTTGAACCACAAATAATCCCTTTATCTATACGTCCATGCCTATATGCCTATATCTACTACCATGCGACGCCCCCGGGGGGGGGGGGGGCACTCCCTTATTAGGGCTTAACGGGGACGTGCGGCTCGAAAGGGTATAGTTTTCAGGCTTTTTTGTCTTGAACGGGGTATATATTTCACCCATTTTAGTCTTAAACAGGGTATCTCTGCATGGACCAAAGTCAAACAGGATAGGCTTATATGCCTGCAGAGGTGTAACAAGCCGAATTTTCACAAATTCTTCCGTATTGCTGACTTACGTTGATTTTGGCATTGATACTTAGCTCAATTCACGATCACAACAAGCCAGTGAGGTACTTGTTTATGTCTTATACGGGGTATCAAAAATTGTCTTCAACAGGGTAGGAAAATCAGACGTTCGTGTCTTAAGCAGGGTCAGGGTTTAGGAGGCCGGGCCGCACCTCCCTACCCGAAATTATGTCGAGTACCCCCCCCCCCCCCGGGGGGGGGCGACGGCTTCGCAACTG
Organism: Oculina patagonica; assembly: GCF_052425735.1. Taxonomy (NCBI): domain Eukaryota; kingdom Metazoa; phylum Cnidaria; class Anthozoa; order Scleractinia; family Oculinidae; genus Oculina; species Oculina patagonica. Next base: position 28,293,924 of record NC_135762.1, read on the forward strand.
TATCTGTATCTACATCTACATCAATGAATCTGTTTCTGCATCTTCAACCTCCAACTGTATTATATTATACAACTTGATCTGCATCTGCATATGAAATTGTATATGCATAGTTATTAAAAACTAGCAATGGTAGAGCAGTTTTCATTTGAGTGTCGTAAAACCAAAACCAAAGTAATTACTCTTGCCAATTACAAAGGACACAGACAATCCAGTGAACCAATCAAAACTCGAAGCAAATACATGTAGCTGGCACGAAGCGCGGGAAAACGTGCGTGAGCCAGTCACGATTGGTTTTGGGTTTTGTTCTGATTGGCTGAGAAAGTGGCGTAAGATTTTTAAGCCAATCACTAAGCTTAGTAATGCAAAACCAAAGCAAACACAATTTACTTTCGACACTCAAGTGAAAACCGCTCTATATTGCAATTCCTGCGTTTTAATTGGTTAACAGGTAATGCTATATGAGCTCATATACCATTGACTACAAATATGGTAGGCGATACGCGTCAACGAAAACAGCTGGGGAGCTCAAATATTACAATTCTTTTAAATAAAACAATTATTTCACTTGCTTGTTGGCTATCTACCATCTCATATCCAACGCGCGCTCGTAAAATAATTGTTAATTATTATTCAACAAATGCGCGCGCTGCCCATGCGTACATTATTCCTGCGATATACGTAGGTTGCGAATATTCGTCCGAAATTTTGTAAAGCGCTGCATAAATATATGTTATTCACCAGCCGGGAGGTCCGTATTGGGAAAAACTGTACCCGAGGTCTTAGATACCGCCCGAGGCCGCAAGAGAATACCGCCCGCTCTGTCTCTATATTTCTATCTGAATCTGCATCTGTCTCTACATCTACACCTGCAACTGTGTCTACAACTTTATCTGCATCCACAACTGTATCTGTATTTATCTTAATGGTATTTCACATGGAGTCACTTGAACTTCTGTGCTACCTACGACCGACGGCTTTCCAAAGAAGCCCTGGGGGTGGGTACTGTGGTACTGTTTCACTTCCGGTTTAGGGTGGTGATGGTTGTGCTGGAAATAGCGGATATGGGTTTGGTGCAGCTGGTAGGGATGAGTTTGATGGGGCTGGAGCTTAACCCACAGGAGGGGATGGGTAGGGATTCACTTCTGGCTGTGTGGTATGAGATTCCGCAGCTGTGGTAGTGGACATTGGGATTGTGGGAACAGCGGGACCACTTGGCTTCTTCTTGTGCTTTATGAAACACACGATAGAGCAAATAATCGCGATAAAAACTATCACACCGACAACAATACCAACAATCAATGCTGAAGAGCTGGTAGAACCTAAATACAAACAAAAAATAATAATAATAATAAGCAAGATCTGAGTAAACTTACAAAGCTAAGTGTGCTGTTTCCTTAGTCGGCTTACAATGTTTTGTTTCAACGGCTTTCGACATCGTTTCCAACTCTTGCAAAGAACAGAGCGTACACAGCGCGAGAGTCACATGACGCTACAAATTTACAAGTTAAGCCTCTTTGGTTTTTTACTTATTCTACCCGCGCCTTGCGGGTATAGTGGGCTGTAAATATTCCTATTAGAGAGACATACATTTGTGCAATAATCTATTTACCTTTGCTGAACCAATATATGAAACCACTGAAAACGTTACTCGACTAATCTATGAATATAAATTAATAAAGGTGAAAGGGCCTTTTCTATCAAACGATTTATTAGAAAATAACTTGAGAATTTTACGTAATGATCAGCTTTTTGCACTTACTGAGTTTATCCTGTGCTTCTGCTGTGTAAGTGGCCTTAAATCCGTTGAAATCAAACTTGGTATCTGATCTGAAACGCACCCACATGTAACGATTACTGGAGTGAATGTCGCCTGGAATTATATCACCACAGAATCTTCCTTTACTCTTACTATTGCTGTTTCTCCCATCGAAAACCTCCACATAATCTGCTGTACATGTGGATCCAAAGGTCGGCTCCAAGTAAAATCTGTCAAAGCTGAGTTTTATAATATTCCCGTCTGGTACAGTGATAAGCCAATCACAGCTCGAACCTGGCGGATAATAACCAGGTTCCTGTGGACTTTGTAGAGTTCCAGATGAGCCATTTAATTGCAGGTCGTTTTTGTAGACGTTCTCATTGAAACACAATTCCCTGGAACTGGGTCCTATGGACAATTAAAAGTACACGAGTTCGGCTTTTTTAAAAATGTCTGGCAAAAAATAGTATCGAGATTTTTTTAGAACAGATAATAAGGAACACTAGCAAAAAAGTGAATCACAAATCAAATTTTACCAATCAGATCACACCATTCCATAATCTAAGACATAAACTTTGGGGCACTTCCGTTTTTGTTATTGAAAAGCAGGAAAATGCATTGAATGTAGTAATTCATCCTTTCTCCCATCACAATATGAAATACCATAGTCTTGAACTGTGGGTGAAGAAATAACTACTCGAAACACTATATCTGCCGTGCGATGGTCTTTGTTGTAGTAATTTTACAATGTTATCTAGCAAGAAGCAAAAGCTTCTTTTTTCTGCCTATTTTCTGCAGCTTTGCCTGGGCGAACGGGCAACACTATTTCCATAACATTCAGAATAATTGTCATTATATGTTAGTTTTTCTTGTTGAAATGAAAGAAATTGTTCCTTAATTTGAACAGTCTGAATCGTCTCGCCAGATAAGAGGGCACCTCTGAGTAAATACGCAGATTTGAGTTCTCCTAAGATTGTTTTGGAATTTTGGCAAATTGCTCCTCGTCAATTGAAGATAGTTATATCATCCTTTACGCCCAGGCCAAACGAGGATGAGAGTTGATGAGAGTTCAAACTCTTACTCTTGTTTGGCATGGAACTCTCATGCACTGTCATCGACTCTCGTGCGCTCTCATGCGCTCTCATCGACTTTGAACGTGTTCAAATTTTTCATGAGGGTTGAAGAGAGTTTTTTCTTGTTTGGCCCGAATTGATGATAGTCAATGAGAGTTGACGTAAACTCACATGAGAGTCAACTCTCATCAACTCTCATCTTTGTTTGATCCGGGCTTAACACAATAATACTTACCGAAGTCTACTGCTTCATAACGAGCTTTGAAACCTTTCCTGCCGTCCCAACCTTTCGGCGAGTTAGAAAAAAAATCCACCCGCATGTACCTCCCCGTGGAATAAACCTCAGGAATACCAGAAAAGGAGGATTGGTATCCACAGTGAAAAGCAAGCTCTCTACTTTCCTGGTCTTGTCCATCACGTATCTGCACAAACCCCATCTCGATGACGTTTTGTTGATTACAACTGGTATAAGATGTTACAAGATCAAGGTCTTCAAACTTCAGCTTCACTCTTTTCCCGGAAGGGACAGTGATTGTCCAAATGCACCTGCCGTTTTCTGGGAAAGGAACTGGGTAACCGGGGCTAAAGAATGTACCAGACGGACCGCTTAGCGTCTGGACTGTATTACCTCCATACCATGGACGGCATATTCCAGAGGCTTCCTCTGCAGGTGGAAGAACAGCAAATATTTATAAAGAGGTCCTTTAGTTGAAGAATCCAGCGAAAGGTCTTCAAAAACAAAACTTGAATTCCAGCTTGTCAGTGATACAACAGCTTTGCATGCTTTTATTTTCTAAAGTTTTTGATTCTTTTCGAATAAATTATGATAGAGGTTCCACTTCGTTAGTTTCATAATCTCATAAGTCAGAAAACCACGGGGGGGGGGGGGGGGGGGATTCAAAAAGGGGAGGCTCTGCTTAGAGGTGCGATCCCTTACTTTTATATACCATATGCATTATGACAGCAAAAGTACCCCTTTCGTACATCTTTTATGGAAAAAGGTACCTCTTTCACAGCAACATTACCGTAATGATTCGATTTAGCGCCCGGGGCGCTTATTTACTTTTGTCACCTCAAGGGAGGGCGCTTATTCGAGACAGGGCGCTTATTCGGGACAGGGCGCTTATTTAATTTTTTGTAGAAACAACCAAATGTTCAACACAAAACTTAAATAAATATTAAAAAAAGTAAGAATAACAGAAACTGTAACAGTAACAAAATTGTGGAACGTTCAGTTACTTTTTAAAGAATTGTTCATGAGTTTACTATTCGACGTCGATGACTTCAGTTGGGGCAGTTATCCCCAATTGGGCCCCTTTTAAAGTAGGGGCGCTTATAAGAATGGGACCGCTAATTAGAATGGGGGGCGCTTATTGGAATAGGGGCGCTTATTGGAATAGGGGCGTTTATTGACAAAAACACATTCGAAGGGGGGCGCTTATTCGGAAGGGGGCGCTTATTTGTAGGAGGGCGCTAAATCGAATCATTACGGTACATGACATATACCAAAAACATGAAATGATACAGCCATAGAGCGCATTTGTTTGAAACATTTTAAACGGGAAGGCCTTGTCAAATATATAAATGACAGATTTCCCTGCCGTTTCATATAGCTGAACTTGTAAAAGGCCCTTTCAGGTGGAGGTTCCCCTTTTAGGTGGAGCCTCCACGTTTAGGCCATTATAGGGAGTCCCCCCATCCCCCCGTCAGAAGTAGCTAACCATTACTGTACCTTGTCTAACAGCTGAAAATCTGAAACTAAACCCGGATCCTTTGTAACTGTAAAGAAAGTCAGCATGAAACTTGACATACAGGTTTTCCCCAGTGGAATAAATAACTTCTGAATGTGTTGTACCACAGTATGATCCAAGAAGGGTTGATCCTGCACTCATACCATCATAAAACTTAAGCACATCATTGCACGGGGAACTCTGTTCCAATCTGAAGTCATTGAACGTGACCTTCACTATATAGCCACGAAAGGAAAGGCTGTTGTTTACTGTAATCAACCATGCACATTCCAAGTTATCGTAATAATCGACAGGATAGTTGGGACTTGTGATAGTTGCGTTGAAGTTTGCATAGGCAGTAACTGTCTGCGCAGGATAGGAACAATCTGAAATGTAATTAGGTATTGAAAAACTAACTTTGAAAAATGGCTCTTTTGAAAGAGGCTGTTTTACAGAAGTGTAAAAGTGCAGGCAATAATGCCAAAAGTTAATATGAGTACAGTTGAACCCCGTTATTTCAAACCGTCAGGAGAAACAAAAAATAGTTCGAAATAACGGGAGTTCGAAATAGCCAATAGTAAATGACTGAAGGGCAAATCCAAAGGGAAACGCGATTTAGTTCGAAATAACGCGGAATTCGAAATAACCGAGTTCGAATTAATCGAGTTTAACTGTATTTAGTAGTTTTCCACTGCTTGACTGAAGTCTGCACATGTTTGCAGTGTTTCAGCACGACAGAAGAAGCAGCCGTGAATACATTTATGCTGTCTCCTTTTATTGTGCTTGAACACAGTGACATTTGGTTGAACGAAGGTTAACCACAGGCAGACCACCCTATGTGTTCCCAGTTAAATCTCTGTTGACAGACAAAACGAACGATAGAAATTTAAAGATATCTATGGCGGTTATTAATAAAGCACTGAACAATACATGTTTAGGGTCATCACGATCCGAATACTTCAGTTAAGTTAAAAAGTCCTATTCGGCACGTGACTTGAGCTCTGACCAGCTGTTGCCATGGTAACTAGGACGAAATAATTCTGTTAACGTTTTAAAAAAATCGTAGTTAATCGGACCAGTTTTTGTAGTTTTCTGTTCGGTTTTCAGGACTGATTTCGTGTAAGAGCAAGAAAAATGTTTGCTTGAGCCTGAAAATTTACACAGCAGAGCGTTCCTGCACTATTTCAGCTTCGTCTACGTGGAGGAGGTTTTTTTTTTTTCCTAGGAAGCATATTTTGTGCCCTTGTAAATGAGATATTGGAGTCTTACCCTTGGAGTTATGGTCATGCACCATGGTCAATTTTGTATATTTTTTGTTGTGACATGGTGTACATGGTAATGCATATAAATTCAGTGTGGTATATACCTGATTAAAGAATCTTTGACTTATGAAAAGCATAAACCATGAACGATGCGAACGAAATGTTTACTGGGAAGAGGAAAATATAATCGTCGTCTGCGACAGAATAAACATGATAATAGGACAGGTTGTATAAATTGTACGCTTAAGGCTCTCGAAGAAGGAAAATATCTTGATGATCAATAAAGGGAATGTTACTAAGCTTACCAAGGTTGTCTACCTAGCATACCATTGGGTCATATCGTTCATGGTTTGTGCTTTTCACATTGTCAACATTTCTTCTATTAGCTAAGTATATTTGAAACACTGAAACAATCACGCCAAAAACAAATAACTTAAAAGTAACAAAATGTAAGCAATAAATAAGAAATAAAAATGACATATTAAACAACAAAAACTTACTACTGATCTGTGCAAATGAAGTTCTTGCTGCGCAGGAAATCAATATTAGACCTATAACAAAAAATAAAATGTGTTATTTCTAGGTCGGTCCGTATTGGGTCGGTCCGTACCCTCGGCCTTGAGCACGGCCCTCGGCCTGCGGCCTCGGGCCGTACTCAAGACCTCGGGTACAGTTTTTCCCAATACGGACCTCCCGGCCGGCAAATAACGTTTTTATTTTTTTCCTACTTAAGTTTGTTTGGATTTAAGAAACCGTGAAAAAATCTGTCACAAAATCTTTGTTTGTATACGCGCGGATTTGATTTCAATGTTGAGTGCGACTTGATCGACAAGCAAGAGTCAAGCATTAAGCAAGACAAACATTAATTCCGAATAAAATAGCTTCGCTTAAAATGAACCGTACTCAAGAAATGTTCAGCTTAATTTACACTGCAGAAAATCAAGAAAAGTAAATGAAGTCATACTAAAATATAGCACAAATATGCCACAAAACCTAACACTTTTAAATCGATTTCGGCTTCCCGAACAATTCCCTATAAGCTTAAATGTTTTGAAAAGTCTTGATAGAAGCTTTGCAACTTGGCTAAGCCTATTTTTCTGATTCAAAAATACTCTTTGACCGAAAAGCAGTTTAACAAGCTATTAATACAGTTGTATTTAACAAATTAATAGTCTCTGCGTTGATTCTTATTCTGATAAACAGTGCCAAACTGAATGAAATGCGTAGCGTCTACGTACGGCACAATATTGTGATAATTAATTTGTCCGTTTTTAATCAAAGAATCTCATTTCCTTGAATGATGGTAAATAGTGTTCTGTTTTAGCAAAAAGTGACAGATAAACAATGCAGTTTAGCACGTAGATAGAGTCTAAAAAACCAAATGAATTTTACCGCAATGGCGTGAAAATCATTGCGAGATGAACAAACAACGGCAAACTGCGAACGGTAAACTACAACTCGATTTTGTTGAGAAATAAATAAATACCTCGCCTTTTGAAGAACTTTGAGGCCTTTATTTCCACTGCTTTTTTGTCCTTTAGCATTAACAATGGATGGTGAGGCTATTTTTGTCTTTGGAGAGCAAAACTTTCATGTGTTCGTTAGACTCAAAGGTGCAAAATGATTTCGCGCCGTGAGCGGTCCGTATGCGGGGTCCGGATGAGAAAAACCGGACCGCTGGAACGCGCGCAATTAGCCAATCAGATTAAAGGATTCAGGATTCCGGACCGCTGAGATGCTTGAGAAAAAAATAAAATGTGTTATTTCTATAATAGAGGGAGGCACAGTGGCCTTATGGTTTGTGCTCTGAACTCTGGATTGAGTAGTCCAGGTTAACCCTTGATGGGTCACTGCATTTAGTTCTTGGGAAAGACATTTTACTCTCAATCAGTGCCCTAGTACTCTTTACTCAGGCATAAATGGGCACCAACAAATTTAATGCCGGAGGCAGGGCTGCAATGGACTATCATAATGTAACCATAACTGTGATGTAAGGTAATTTGAAACAGCAAAGCAAAGCAGCAGGAGAAGTCCAGGTACTGCATGCGAACTTTGCAGGTTTAAAAGAGAATAACGCTGGGCTACTGCTACAGAGTTCATGTGATTTATTTCAATAAGCCCTGACGTTTCTCAACTAATCTCATAGTATCGATTATCCTTGAACGTTTTCTAAGGTTGGCTTTGAAAGAATCGGTATCAACCTCCACCAACAAAACTAAACGTCTGTAACACGTCCCCATGATAGCGTGGCACAGTTTCGAGAACAGATCGTGTTTTGAGGGGCAGTCAGGGGCAGCTCTGACGCGTGTATGTTTTTATTTCAAAATAAATTCAGTGTTTTTGACTACAGTACACTATTTGCTTTGACTTGTCACGTATTGACAGGCATGGTTAGAGTTATCGAGAGTAAAATTATGTAGAAAATAACCTGAAGGGAAATCGATTTTGGTTTGAGTTAACGCGAGGGTTCGAGTTATTGGGAGTAGGCTGTAATGCACTTTCTTAATTGTTCGTTAAGGTTTCATCAAATCTCTAACAATGCAGAGCAACAATAAAACTCACACAAGCAATTAAAAGCACGAAGACGCGGCTTTTGAAGAACGAGTGATTCCCTCGGTTTCGTCTCCGGTGAGAAATAACATTGTGATTGGTCTGTTCTTCCGCTCCTTCTTTTGACTTCGACCATTTATTTTTCACTGGATCATAAGCGAAGAAGTCTTAAGCGGAATCAGAAGAAAATGAAAACGTTCCATTCTTCCGACTACTTAAAGATTTTTTTTAATTCGGGAAGCGCCTCGCATGGGTACTTGCGTCCCGTTCGCGCTTTCCCCTTTGGGAAATACCCTTGCCTATTTTTTTTAATTCTGTATTTTTTTTAATTCTGTAAAAATTATGTCATTTTCCCAATAAATTTTTTGATAATAAAGCTTTTTGATAATAAAGCTTATATCGGATAAACTTAAAAGTAGTCGCTGAATGAGGTGTTGCTGAGCCAAATGTGCATAGTTGTCTTGAGTTGTTTCTCTCAGGTCTCATTAACATCAGATTTTACTTGCAATAAACTTAAACTTACATTCTGGGACGTACGCAAATTTAGACAACGTGCAAATTAAATCGTATCCACAATTAATTTGTCTGCAGGCCAAGGTCTGCACTGGAAAATGAAAAGCTTGCGCTATGTACACATACTATTAATGATAAACGTTAATCAGAATAACTCAGCACCGATTAAGGTACATATGCCCATTTTTTCACAGTTGACATTAAAGCTTATGTTTTCTGTCAACTCTTCGTCGCATCACTTTACTCAGAAGAGAAAAACTATATAAAAGCTGAACGTAAAAACGGTTAACTTACCTACTATGTTCATGCTTGCTGTAAGTGTCATGGAAATCGACTCCGAAAGAGAAACGCATCAGTAATGTGGGTCCTAGCCGGGGGGGGGGGGGGGGGGGGCACAGGTGGCACAAGCTTTCAATTGTTAGGGAAAAATCGCCTTGTTTTGAATTATGAACTCAGTAAAACTACTGTCGCTCGGAAATTGTAGAATCAGTAAAACCACGGTCGTTCGTGAATTTTTAACTCAGTAAAACTACTGTAATTGGTAATTATACTATGAATGATGTAATCATCCCGTAAAAGTACTAGCCGTAGTCGTATGACCTTAAGTAAAACTACAGACAACCAGTACTTTGTAAATTTAGCACATACTGCCAACGTGGCAAGAAATCGAATTTATATCTCTTTACCAAACTTTCTATAACCTTCGTTGAGACAATTAAGACACGTGAAATGTGCATGTTATAAGTTATTTTTAGTAACCGAACTCGTGTTAGACTTTTATGTAATGTCCTTAGCTGATGTAATACCCAGACAGCCGCAAGTATAAGGTTTGCAACATTGCTACTGTAATTTTGATTTACGTCTATTTCTGAATTGTATAACACTGCAAGAGGAAGATTAAACAACGTTGTGAATCATTTTTCTGTGTGTGAGTCTTGGGTTTGTCCGAATTCCAGTTGCCGCGGATTCTCGTGTACAGGAAATGTGGAAATAAACTTCACTTATTTCAGTGTGGGGTTGTTTTTGCGTCCTTTGTGTGATCCAGGGTTAATCTGGGGCTATTTGAGGCGAGTTTTGGATTCGGTACTATGAGCATTTGTATGGATTTGAAAATAAGTTGATCTTCTTGTTCCTTTGCAAAGCTACAATAAAGCTTGAAACCTTATCTGGTGTGCTTATTTTGTCTTTCTAGTGCCTCCGAAAGTCACACGCGCGATTTTTGTTTGAACGGTCTATGGCACACTCTCATTCTTTTGGTGCACGTGATAGAGTCGTATTAATAGAGGCTGTAGTGAAGGGCTAGCACGAGTGTTCATTTACAAACAAAATAAAAAGAGCAAGCGAATTACTGGAGTTTTGTGATTTTGAGAGGCTGGATACCAGTTTTCTGAGAAAAAGGAAGAAAATGGCCGGATCTCCTGTTATTTGAGGGAGTCGGTACTTTCAAGAAAAGTTAATTTTTTGTTGTTCAACTAATCCGTCATTATAGAGGACTAATTAGAGGGCATTGTCCATCCAACACGGGCTTCAACTGACCAGACGTTTACGAGAGTTTACAACACACTTTCAATTAAGTTTTTCGTAATTTCGACACATTTAGAGGAAAATTAAAGCAGCGACAGATCTCTTTTTAGTTTTAGGAAGAGAAAAAATTACAATAGGTAAGACTTTCAATTGCTCATGCCCCACATAATGCGGAATAAAAACTTATCTGCAATTTAAACGATTACCATAGCGAAGGGCGTGAGGCCTCAAAATAGAATGCAAATGAATATACCCCCACGAGGCTTAGAAAAACATCAACGTGTTCTGAGAGAAATAGAAGGAATCTAGGCGAAGTTTTCGTTTTATGAAAGTGTTTTAGGGACACTGGCTGTTTTAGAAATTGTTTTGGAAAAATCGTCCGCCATTTCGGTTTGTTTGTCTGGGTCTTGTCTGAGTCGTGACGTCACTCGCGCGCTTCGCTATTGACAATCGATACAATCGATGCGGCAAATTGATAAAAATCGATCAAAATTGGACAAAATTGATGAAAATCAGTGAAAATCGAGACTAACGACTCTTTCGATCGTCGATTTTCATCGATTTCTGATATCAATCGATTAATTACTATCAATTACAATCGATTTTATCGATCATCGAATTTCGTCGATATTTCGAACATACAGTCACGTCTCGCCGCTTGCATGGGCGGTAACCGGAGTAACTGGTCGTTTTGCCTAGCTACGAAACGCTTCGCTAACGATCAGTTCGCTTATATCTTATATTGATGTACGTTTAATATATCAACTGCAACATATTTGCAATAAAGTGTTCAACACTCCAACTTAGATATTACTCCAATAGGGAGTGAAAAAACTGAATATTTAAGAGGAGCGAAATGCACCCTGAGGTGCACAGAGCATAAAACTGCATCTGCTCTGTTAATGTTTTTTTTTTAGACTTTATAATTCAGACTTTTTATTATTTTTAGATTTCTTTACACCTCGAAAGGTGTGTCTTTTAAAAGGTAGCGCATTTCCTACGATGGTTTAAAGCTTAAATCAAAACCATGAACGACTTTTACATTGAAAAACATGCATGTAATTCTAAAGCGAACTGTTTATATTGGTCTGATTTACTATCATTGTGCACTATTCTCCGCGAAGGTGCAGCTAGAATCGATCTCCACGACATTATTAACGTAGGCAGGGCGGATTAATTTCTCCGATTGATCATGAGCTTTCCAATTTAAATAGAGCAAGACTTGCAGGCCTCAAGTGTATACTAGTTCTGCGATAAAAAAATATTCGCTAAAAAACGTTCGACGCCCGGTTTGTAGCTGACAACTCATGTCCCGAAAATCTTAAGCTTCAGTACAACAAATGCAGACTTTAGATTAAACCTTGAGAACAAGAAAACACAACTTACCCAAAATCTTCCAGCTTAGTGTAAGTTCCATGGGTAAATTTGTTGGAAATATTCGAAGTCTGCCTTGGTGTCTTGTGTCTTGAAAATAGAGCGGTTTTCACTTGAGTGTCGAAAGTAAATTGCGTTTGCTTTGGTTTTGCATTGCTACGCTTAGTGATTGGCTTAAAAATCTCGCGCCGATTTCTCAGCCAATCAGAACTAAAACCAAAACCAATCGTGACCCGCTCGCGCACGTTTTCCGGCGCTTCGTGCAGCTACATGTATTTGCTTCGAGTTTTGATTGGTTCACTGGATTGTCTTTGCCCTTTGTGATTGGCCAGAGTAATTACTTTGGTTTTGGTTTTACGACACTCAAGGGAGTGTGTGATATAGTTTGTTATTAAAAACTAGCTATGGTATATTACAATTCCTGAGTTTCGATTGGTTTACACTGTCTACACTCACTCACTCACTCAATCCTCTTCATGCCCTTGGGAACATAAGGCCGTTCGATTGGTTTACAGGCCATGGTATATGAGCTCATAATTTTTTATGGTAGGTATACGCGTCCACGAGAACAGCTGGAGCGCTCAAATATTGCAATTCTTTGGGTGTTTTTTATAGAACATTTATTCCACTACGCAACTCGTTGGCTAGCTATCTACTATCTCATATTCACACACGCTCATGGGATAAATGTTAAATTTAGACTGTTGATACGAAAATCGCTCGTATGGCCGTCCGAAGCACTAGAAAGACAAAAAAGGACACCAAATAACGTTCCAAGCCTTATTCTAACTTTTCAAAGGAAGAATGAGATAACTTATTTTCAAGTCCATACAAACTCTTATAGTACGCTTTGGTCACCCTTGGTCACTGCTCCTGAAAAAGAAAACTACACCGAACAGTGACCGAATCAAAAACTTGCCTCAAATGGCCTCAGATTAACCCTGGATTCCACAGAAGACACATTAATTATTGTAAAGTAACAATCAACTCAAAACCCCTCAAATTACTCAAGTTTGCCATTTTGTGCCGCGGAGACAATGAAATAAACAAATGAGGTAGATTTATGTTGATTTTTAGGTTAAATGTAAATATTTCTCACAGCATTTTTACGACAATAGAACCCTTTCCATATTCACATACATTCTAGTTTCCGGCGTGTCCAATCGATGAAAATTGATCATCGGAAAACAATCGATATAATTAATATAATCGATAAAAATTAAGATGTTTTTTTATAGAACATTTATTCCACTACGCGACTCGTTGGCTAGCTATCTACTATCTCATATTCAACACGCGATCATGGGACAAACGTTAAATTTAGACTGTTGATACGAAAATCGCTCGTATGGCCTTCCGAAGCACTAGAAGGACAAAATAAGGATACCAGTTAACGTTTCAAGCCGTATTGTAGCTTTTCAAAGGAAAAAAAGATATTTCAACTTATTTCCAAATCCGTACATTTCCGGCGTGTTCTGAAGCGATGAAAATCGATCATCGAAAACCAATCGATATAAACAATACAATCGATAAAAATTAATCGATTAATATCAATTGGTTTCACCAATCAATGAAAATCGAGACTCACAAGTCAAGTCCACTTAACTGTCTCAATTTTTATCGATTATTATCAGTTTTAATAAATGAAACATTTATGAATTCTTACAACATTTTGTAAGCCTGGTTGTAAGCGGATACGTTACGCATCCGTTCGCATGGACTCAAGTCAGCCTTGCTGAAGTCTTGCGAGTCGTTAAATGACGGACAAAATGAACGTTTTATTAACAAAAGCCGCAGAGAAGGGCTACCACGAGTGTCCATTTACAAACAAAATAAAAAGAGCAAGCGAATGTCCGGGAGTGTTGTGATATTGAGAGGCTGCATACCAGTTTTATGAGAGGCGAAATTTTCTGTGTTATAGTTAAGTCTGTACGCGGAAAAAGGGGGAAAATGGCCGGATCTCTTGTTATTTGAAGGAGTCGGTACTTTAAAAAACGTTGTTCAATTAATCTGTCATTGTTCACAGCGATTATAGAGGGTTTCAACTGACCAGAGTTTTAGAAGAGTTTTCAACACACTTTCAATCAAGTTTTCGTAATTTCAACACATTTAGAAGTAAATTAAAGCAGCGACAGATCCTTTTTAGGAAGAGAAAAAAAATATAATGCCCCGGTTAACGCGGTGCGAAAACTTGTCTGAAATCTATTACAATAGCGAAGCGTGCGAGGTCTAAAAATAGAATGCAAACGAATATAGCCCACGAGGCTTAGAAAACATCAGCGTGTTCTGAGAGAAATAGAAGAAATCTTGGCGAAGTTTTCATTTTATGAAAGTGCTTTAGGAACACCGGCTGTTTTAGAAATTGTTTTGAGAAAGTCGTCCGCCATTTCGGCTTGTTTGTCTGAGTCTTGTCTGAGTCGTGATGTCACTCACGCGCTTCGCTATTGACAATCGATATAATCGATGCGGCAAATTGATAAAAATCGATCAAAATTGGACAAAATTGATGAAAATCAGTGAAAATCGAGACTAACGACTCTTTCGATCGTCGATTTTTTATCGATTTCTGATATCAATCTATTAATTACTATCAATTACTATCGATTATAATCGATTTTATCGATCATCTAATTTCGTCGATATTTCGAACATACAGTCACGTCTCGCCGCTTGTATGGGCGGTAACCAGGGTAACCGGTCGTATTGCCTAGCTACGAAACGCTTCGCTAACGATCAGTTCGCTTATATCTTATGTTGATGTACGTTTAATATATCAACTGCAACATATTTGCAATAAAGTGTTCAACACTCCAACATAAATATTTCTAAAATAGGGAGTAAAAACACTGAGTATTTAAGAGGATCGAAATGCACCCTGAGGTGCACAGAGCATAAAACTGCATCTGCTCTGTGAATGTTTTTTTACATTTCAGATTTTTTATTATTTTTAAATTTCTTTTCACCTCGAAAGGTGTGTCTTTTAAAAGGGAGCGCATTTCCTACGGCGGTTTAAAGCTTAAATGCCAGGAACGACTTGTACATTGAAAGACATTATAATTCTAATGCGAACTGTTTATACTCAGGTCTGACTTTATAATTATTAGCTATCATGATTGTGCATGAACCTTTTTCTTTCTGTTCTCCGTGAAGATTCAGCTAGATGCGTTCTTCACAACATTATTAACGTAGTCACAGCGGATTAATTTTTCCGATTGAACATGAGCTTTAAAATTCAAGTAGAGTTGACTTACAGGCCTCAAGTGTATACTGCGATTAAAATATTATTCGCTAAAACGTTCGACGTCGGCCCGGCATGTTGCTGACAACTCATGTCACGAAAATCTTAAGCTTTAGTATACGTTCAACAAATGCAGAATTTAGTATAAAAAAAAGACAAATTTAAATTACCTAGAATCTTCCAGCCAAGTGAAAGTTCCATGGGGAAATTGTTGGTAATATTCGATGCCTGCCTCGCTGTCTTGAAAATACAAACAGTGAGGAGAAAACGACGGTAGAACTGGGTCCAAGTTCGAAAATCCAGGCCCGCAATACAAACGTTTTTAATTCATCATCATCACATCCTATGCTTATACACCAGGGTATACACGAATCGACAAGCTTGCACTTAATAAAATAATAGTAAGATTTCCACACACCCCCATACATTGATTATGTTTCATGCAACTATTTTATACTATCCATACCAGACAGACAAACAGCAATCATATCTGTAAGAAGGAGTCAGTCAGAAAGTTGTATGTATGGGCAGCTGTGCGGAAATCTTGCCATCAAAATCAGAAAAACCAAACACCTGTGATATCATTATATTTCTCAACACGACGCCTTAGCACATTTTGGAGTATTATAGTGGCAGTACTTGAGTGGAATCTGAAAATCGGCGACAAAGCGTTTCAGCTAAACGACGCAAATAAGTAATGGAACTGAAACGTTTCATGGGCTTTGGCTTGTTTTGTTATGGTTTTGGTCGCCTATAGACGTTTGTCGGCCCGTTGTAAATCTTGTCGGCTTGCAACCACGAGACAAAGCGGCCATGCTGGTGGACAAAACAATAAAAACATTTTTCGTAGAATTTACACGATAAAAGAGTTAAGTTTCCAGCGATGGGAGACGCTTTGTTCTTGTCCACCAGCATGGCTGCTGTGACGTCAGTTGCAAGCCAGCAATACTACAGTCCGCGTGAGAGCTTAAAATTCGAGTCACAAATGACTTTATCAACTAGTACTTAGTAATCAGGCGAGCTAGACAACTGAATGCGCCATCATATAAGAGAAAATTTTCGTTTTTTTACAGCTTCTATTGTTAAATCTATCATTTTATACTAAAATATTAAGGAGCGGCGATATGAAGTAGCATTACTGGGAAGGTACTAAGTACTACGTGAATATAAATTACAGCTATTTCTTTAATAAATGGAGCAGTTATTAGTGTATCTCTGTCCTAAATAGGGCCTGAACCTGTCCTAGACAGGGTATCGCTGCATGCCTGTCCTTGAGTATTTACACTGTTTTCGCCTTCGCTTCAATAAAAAGCATTGTTTTATTTGGTGGGATCGGTGTTCGCATTTCAATGCGTTGAACATCGCGTACTGGACGCAATCACAACAAAGCGTAAATGATTGTCGATGTTGTCCTTTGTCCTAAATAGGGTCTTAAAATAGGGTGTGTTGTCCTACACAGGGTACGTATTTTAAGTTTTTATTGTCCTTAACAGGGTCAGGGTTTCAAACCCCCAGCGGCACCCCTATACCTAAACGTAGGTCAAGTACCACCCCCTCCCCGAACGGGGTTCTAACAATCTTGTTATTTGCCGTGCAGTGTCTTCAAATTCTCCCCCATATACAAATGACGCCTTTTTCATATTAGAAGAAGCCACCACACTGTAAGCTTGTGGACGCAGACGGTTTCCGCTTGTTCACAGGACATAACGCTGTAAACAAGCTAAAGCTGACGGTCCCTCAGGGGGTGCGGATGCTTTCACTAGTGCACTCTGTAGTCATGGATACGATTGTTATGTAGCATGTAATTGGTTAAGAAGTCGTAAAATGTAACCTTATCAGTCAGAGCAAACGTTACTTTTCAACCAATCAGAAGCAAAACTAAACTCATGATTTTCCTCGCACTTGATATAATTTGTCTATTTTTCTGCGGGTTTTGATTGGCTCGGCGTTTGCTTTGATTGACAGCTGTGATTATTTTGCTTTTACAGTCATTTGACAACCACTTTAAAAAGGAAGTAAATGAAAACAATAAATTAAATATCATTTATTTACTATTGTTCACAATTTTCCTCAAACTACTCCGGAACCATGCAAGTGAACTGCTCGTGAGAGAAGCTTCCATTTGAGTGTCGTAAAACCAAGCAATTTCAATGACCAATCACAAGAAACGAAAACAGTGCGATTAACCAATAAGAACACGAGCCAAATTCACGTGACCGGCGCCAAGCGCGGGAAACGCGTAAGAACAAGTGCCACTTGGTTTTGGTTTGGCTTCTGATTGGTTGATAAGGTGGCGTGAGTTTTTAAACCAATCACAGAGCAAAGAAATGTAAAACGAAAGCACTTCCGAACTACTTTCGACACTCAATTGAAAACTGCTATAACGAGTCATAATAACGAGTTATCCTTGTGTGATAGAAGGTTCCACTTAGTAAAACCCAGATTTCCAACATATACCGAGACAACTTTACATGCATATTATAACATAAGGTTCGCGATAAAGGCAAATATGCATAAAATAAAATTGCAATTAAAGTACGTCTTAGAGACTAAATACTACAATAAAATTACTTTAAAAAAAGTTATATTTTACCGCAAAAAGCCATTCCCTTCACAATTAGTTTCGATCCAAATTTACCTCATACTTGTTTTCTACATTGTATATCATTTTGTATCTGAATCTACATCTGCAACTGTATCTAAAATGTTTTTGTACTTGGTACATATTGTAAGCCTTTGTATTTTACAAGGAGTCAGTTCTGTACTTATTACAACGGCTTACCAGCTGTATAAATTTACATCTGTATCTGCATCTTCACCTAAAACTGTGTCTGCACTGTGAGTTTCTGTATCTACAACTTAATCTATATCTATAATGGTTTTTGTACTTGGTACATATTGAAACAATCTTTATATTTCACATGAGATCAGTCAGTTCTGTACTTCATACGACGGCTTCCCAACTGTATGTACAACTTTATCTTCATCTGCATGTGTATCTACATCTTTCACCTGCAACTGTGTCTACAACAGATTATGCATCTGAAACTGTATCTGTATCTGTATTTACATCTGCAACTTGATCTGCATTTGCATCCCAAACCGTACCTATATCTTCCCCTGCAACTGTACAATGTTATACAACTTGATCTGTATCTGCATATGAAACTGTATGCACATAAATATCTGCATAGTACCTGCATCTGTATCTGTATCTACACCTGCAAATGTGTGTGCAACTTTTACTGCATCTGCATTAACAGGCGAGCATCTTAATCTACAATCCTGCTACCTACATCTTTACCTGTCACTGTAACTGCATCTGAAACCAAAATTACATCAGCATAGTTACATGTTTATGCAACTGTATCTGCATCTGTCTCTATATCTCTATCTGCATCTACATTTGTACCTACATCTACGCCTGCATGCCTCTGTGTCTTCAACTGTACCTACATCTATAGCTGTACCTTTATCTATCTTAGTATCTCACATGGAGTCACTTCAAGTGTTGTGCTACCTACAACGGCTTTCCACAGAAGCCATGGCACCTTTAGATTGGGTCCACGGGCAGATTTTTGCCTGTTGTCTGGCAATAAAGCGGTAAATGAGCTAAAGCTTACGGACTCTGAGGAGGAGCGGACGCTTTCGCTGGTGCATTCTGAAGCCATGGATAAGATTGCCCTGGGGGTGGGTACTGTGGCACTGTTTCACTTCCAGGGTAGGGTGGAGGTGGTTCTGATGGATATGGCGGATATGGGCTTGGTGCAACTGGTAGGGTTGGATTTGTTTGGGCTGGAGCATAACCCACAGGAGGGGGTGGGTAGGGATTTACTGGTGGTTGATAAGGTGGCTGAACAGGAGCGGGAGGGGGATGATGAATCACTCCTGGCTGTGTGGTATGAGATGCTGTAGTTGTGGTAGTCGACATTGCCATTGTAGCACCACCGGCACCACTGGGCTTCTGTTTGTGCTTTATGACGCACACGATGCCGCAAATAATCACAATCATGACTATCACAATAAGAACAATCATGCCAATAATCACTGCCGAAGAACCTAGGGACAAACAAAAATAAACAACTAAATAAGTAAAGGCTTGACAAACCTCACAAACCTGAAGATTGTTGTTTCATTACTCGTCACATGGTAATTTAGCTTTAACCGACAAATGTAGTGGGTATCATTATCCACAGTTATTTATCAGTAAATGTCCTTGTTCTAGCAAACACACCGTCTTTATTTACGGCTTCATTGCTAACAATGCTTTGTTTTCACGTCTTTCGACATGGTTTCCAACTCTTGCAAAGCACACAGCGTACACAGCGCGAGTCACATGATGCTACAAATTCTGACTATGGCAAGGTACCGATGGGGTTTAATTACAAGTCAAGTCTCTCCGGTTTCTAACTTAGTCTTCCCGTGTGGGTATAGCGGGCTGTAACAGTCCTAGTAGAAAGACTTGCATGTGTGCAATTATCTATCCACTTCCCCTGAACTAATGAAAATCACTGAAAACTTCACTCGACTAATCAATGAACAGAAATAGAAGGAAAAGGGCCTTTCCTATCAAACAAGTTTTCAATTAAGTGTCGTAAAACCAAAACAAAAGTAATCACTCAAGCCAATCACAAATTAAAGAACACAGATAATCCAGTAATCCAATCAAAACTCGAAGCAAATACATGTAGCCGGCACGAAGCGTGGGAAAACATGCGCGAGCGAGTGATGATTGGTTTTGGTTTTACTTCTGATTGGCCAAGAAAGTGGCACAAGAATGTTAATGATAAGCTTCTTGCACTTACTGGTACTGGGTTTATCCTCTGCTGTGTATGTAGCCTTAAATCCTTCATAATATGACTCGGACGAATCTGCTCTGAAACGCACCCACATGTACCGTTCACTAGACTTTACGTTGTCCGGAATTGTATAACCACAGAATTTTCCTTTACTTTTACTATAGCTGTGTTTCCCATCGAAAACCTCCACATAATCTGCTGTACAAGTGGATCCAGAGCTCGGCTGCAATTCAAATCTGTCAAAGCTGAGTTTCACAATCTTCCCCTCTGGTACAGTGATTAGCCAATCACAGCTCGCGCCTGCTGGGTAATAACTGGGTTCCCGTGGACTTTGTAGAGTTCCAAATGAGCCATTTAATTTCAGGTCGTTATTGTAGATGTTCCCCGTGAAACACTTATCGCTGCTGCCGCTAGGAGCTAAGGACAAATATAAGTTTACTAATTCAACTGACTGATCAATTCCTGACAAAAAGCTTTCAACTGATGTTTAGCAATTGTTTTACTCCAAGTGCTTCTGCCAACCACCCGCCCCCATACACATTTCTTTCAAATTTCATATATAAAATATACATAAATTTGAAAAGGGGAGTTCCGAAGTAACCCCTATTGATAAAACTCCACTTAAAATTAGAAATATACTAAAAAAAAAATAAAAAATTAAACATTTTACAAAAATAAATGAAAGCCCCTCCCCCCACCCCTCGTGTAGCAATGCTAACGCTTCCTATTTCATAACTTTGTCTGGGGGAAGGAGGATCTCTATTTTCACAACATTCAGGCACCTCAGAGTACATTTGCAGTATTTTAGAATTTCCTAAGATTTTCTTTCTCTTGGAATTAAGGGAAACATTTCTCGTAAATTGGAGATAGTCGCATCTTCTTCACACTGCAGAATTTACAGATTACATTTGAATAATCACAACTACATGCATTGTTGCCAATGGGCAGTAAGGTGGCAACAACAAATCACATGGACCAATGTTAAACTACATTATCAGAAAGGATTATTTTAGGGTAGAATCTTTGATGTTTCCCTCGCAGGAGATGTGTCGAGGGAAGAGGTGTGTCAACTCAAGTTGAATAAATGCAATGGAAATCAGTGAAAAAATCTGTGTCCGAGCCAAGTGGCTCATACAGCCGGACCTTATCCCGGTTTCTGTACCATTAAGTGACTAGGAGTATTGCAACTCCCCCTAGATGGGATGCAAGTCCATTGCAGGGATTACCCCCAGCAATAAATTTGTTGGTACTCATTTATACACCTGGGTGGAGAGAGGCACTGTGAGAGTAAAGTGTCTTGCCCAAGAACACAACCCAGTGCCCAGGCCAGGCCCAGGCCATTCGACTTGGAGTCGAGCTCGCTAACCATTAGGCCACCACGCCTCATCACCATGAAAAACAAACAAAGAACGTACAAATGGACAATACTTACAGATGTCTACAGCTTCAAAACGTGCTTTGAAACCTTTCTCGTTTATCCAATGCTGCGGCGAGTTAGAATAAAACTTTATCCACATGTACCTCCCAGTGGAATGAACCTCTGGAAAACCAGAATAGAAGCTTTCGTATCCACAGTAAAAGGCAATCTGTTTACTTTCCGAGTCTTGTCCATTGCCTATCTTCACAAAGTCAATCACGTTGGTGCTTTGTCGATCACAACTGTAAGAAGATCTTTCAAGATCCAGGTCTTCAAACTTCAGTTTCACTCCTTTGCCTGCAGGGACAGAGATTATCCAAATACACCTGGCATCGTATGGGTACGGAATGGGGTAATCAGGGCTAAAGAATGTACCAGAAGAACCACTGAGCCTGTGAACTGTACTACTTCTATCCCATGGACGACATATTCCAGAGGCTTCTTCTGCAAGTGGAAAAAACGACAAGCATTCATAAAGTGATTAATGCCGGGTGTTAAGCTCAGTCGCATGTTGTGAATTAACTTGACATTCGAACATCTCCTTACGGACTCCTCCCTATTACAGACAGTTCACAGGAGGGTGGGGAGTTCAGGTTGGCCCAGTTTGTAATTCACTTTGGCTCTGGCACTTGGCTCTTTGTTAGTGATTCACCTCATGCATATTTAGCTAATAAAAATAATGATGATGATGATAATGATGATAATTTATTCTCAGGTTATCTAAGTACAGCGTAGCTATACATCTGGCCCTGGTTGTTCAAACAGTGGATAACCCTATCCACCAGATAAATCGCTATCCAGCAGATAAGTGTTTGCAAAACACTCTACGCTATCCACTGGATAGCGATTTATCTGATGGATAGCGTTATCCGCCCTCCGTACAACTAGGGCCTGGAATCTAACTACAAATTATATATAAATGTATAAACTAAATAATAAATTATCTAATAAACGGCACACAATGCATGCAGAAGGGATGACGTTTCCCAAGGGGGTCTTAAATAATTAACGGGAAATTTGTCAAAAAAATAATGTATATTAAATTAAGTAGATGACAACTTCTGTATTGAATGACTTTTCAACAAACGTTGCGTTATCTTAGCTTGTACCGTGAAATCTAGTATAAGCCTGATATATATGATACATGATACTTCTCTGAGCGACCAAGGTCAAATGTAGGTTATTGTTAACGCATGCCAATTGCAGAAATGTCTGTTTACTGGATATCACAGAACTCGTCTAATATAATTTGTCTCTTTTGTTTATATTTTTGTATTAGTCCTTCTAACTTCCCAGGAGTATTTTGCTTTGTGCTCTTCGTGGCGATTTCTTGTTGTGCTAAACTTGATCTCTGTTCACGTCTCATTTCTTTCTATAGTTAGTTCCCATCCATGTCCCTAGTTCCCAGTGCCCCACAGTTAGTGGGGTAACCGTAAAAATGTCCAAAGGAATATTTCGCTCCCCGGCATTAAGTGATAGTCATCGCTTAAAAATGAATGGATATGAAAAAATAAATTAATTGCTACATATATTATTTACAAAATTTTTGCGCTGAAATTCCTTAAGAAAGATATGCGGGTGAAAGTGTACACCTGACGGCTGAAATCAGCACATGATCGTATTTGTGCAGGAAGCCAACCCGCAAAATGACCTAAGACAACTTTAGTGTTGCAGCAGAGATATTAATTTGCATTTGGGTTTGGGTACTTTACGGCATAAAATTAGCTTAGCAAGTTCAGTCAGAACTAGTGGTGTGCTGATCAAAAACTTTAATCGATTGTTATTTGTAACAATTAAAATTATTAAAACATGCATTGTCTTTCTAATGGCCTCATAACAGCAGCAAGAAGCACTATGTTTAGGGAGGATTCATAATTAAATTTATGAAGTGGGGTGGGGGGGGGGGGGGGGGAGGCTATGATGATTCTTACATTTTTCCCTAACATGTTTTGGAAGTCCCCCGCCCACAGGATTTTCAGGTGACAACTGTGTGTGAACTGAATGATTAACTCCCTTGCAACATCAGAAGTGAACACCATCTTGGATGCCCCACCCCTTGGACTTTTCTGGGAAATTTTTAAAAGCTTCCCTGCCATCCACCCTTTTAAATACACTGTAGAAAAATCATGGCTGCCCCTCAAAATCATCATTGCCCCCCTCTAGATAAATTATGAACCCTCCCTTAGTATGCTACGTTGTTTGAAAAAAAATGGTGCTGATATTATTTTGTCTCACTTGTTTTTTTATTTTCAGCAATCATGAAATTAGATTGCTTGATCATCACGGCACATCAAAATGGACCTTAACTTTTCCCCAGGTTCCTCTCTCAGCATTACCTGATATATTTAATGTTGCCCACGGGTCAAACATGACAGGTGCTCAAGTAGAGCCAGCAGGGCACGAGATTTCATCATCATCATCATCATCATCATCATCATCATTTATTAGCCACTTTTGAAATGAAATACTACAACAATAACTATAGTAGGTAGGGCAAGGAGACCTCCAGGAAACCACCAGGCTTATAGCCTAAAATAATAGGGAAGGCCACCTCGGATAGCATTATGTTTAGTAATTTCGCTGTGAATGTGTAGCTAGGTCAATTCAGACTCATTTCATTAAAAATTCAATCATTTTTTTCTTAAAAGTAGAAAAGCTAGTCGAACTAGTGATCAATTCTGGGAGGGAATTCCACATTTTAGGACCCTGGTAAATTAAAGTATTGTAAATTGCTTGAGATAAGTATGACAGTGATGTAGTCGCTAACACTTGGCTATTCTTGTGTGAGTCATAACTGTGTATTTGACTACTTGTAGGAAACAAACTGACAAACATTGGAGGCAATAACTGGTTATGACAATTGGTTATCTAGTTATAAAAGAAATCTTCTCTGATTCTCACACTAGTCAGAGCCCCTTGAAATGACTCTGTGTCTTTGACCTGTGTAATAAAGACACCCCTTTAATACAGACACGTTGGCCTAGCCCTTTGGTGTGCATATTATTAATAGAGGTTCAACTACATTAGTGTTGTAAGTCAGAGCAGCAAATTTTCAGCCGAAGTGAATGAACCTGTAACTGTACCTTCTTTAACGGCTGAAAAACTGAAACTAAATCCTCTGTAAATGTATATGGCATCAGTATGGAACTTGACGTACAGGTTTGGCCCAGTGGAATAGATAACTTCTGGATGTGTTGTACCACAGTATGATCCAAGATGGCGTGACACTGAGCTCATACCATCATAAAACTTAAGCACATCATCACATGGGGAACTCTGTTCCAAACTGAAGTCATTGAAAGTTACTTTCACTATATAGCCACGGAAAGAATGGCTACTGTCAACTGTAATCAACCATGCACATTCCAAGTTATTGTCATAGTTGGAAGGATAGTTGGGGCTTGTGATAGTTTCGTTGTAGTTTGCATGGGCAGTCACTGTCTGTCCATAATACAAACAATCTGAAACGTATTTAACAAATAGGTATTTTAAACAAAACTAGCCTTGAAAGCCAGCTCTTTCAAATAAAGGCTGTTTTACACTCTAAGTGTAAAATAAGCAAGAATGCCAAGAGGTAGTGATAGTTTGCCACTGCTTAGTTGAAGTTCATGGTGAACAGAAGGATAGAAGGAGAAACTGTTAATGCACTCACACTGCCTCCTTTTGTTGAGCTGAAACAATCACTGTGAACTTTGATCAAGGAGGAGTTATTTACTACCATCCATAATACATGTACAACCTACAGTATACCTTTCGGGTATTGTCACATACACTCGACTTATGCCCTGCAGGGAAATGTTGGGGAATAATAATAGGGTTATTGCATGGGTAAAGGCATACAGAGGAATGCATAATGAGAATACAAGGGGAATTTATAAGTATGTACAAAAGAACCCCGGTAACTCAAACTCGGATAACTCAAACAACCCCGCTAACTCAAACTAACTTCTATTTCCCTTGGACCCACTTTTCAGTCTCTCCCATAAAAGGTATATATTAAACAACTTTAGAACACTTACTACTGATCTGTGCAAATGAAGTTCTTGCTGCCCAGGTAACCAATATTAGACCTGTAACACAAAAGTTAAATGGTAATTCTGCTGTTAGAGTTTAAACTTTTCATATTATATTAAATACTAACTTTACAAATGTTTTTACTATTCTTGGCGTTACTTTCCACCTGTGCTGTAAATTTACTAAGCATGCCATTGAAGCAAAATTGTATGAAGCAAATGCATAAATATTATATGGTATCAGAAACCTCAGCCGAAAAATAAGGATATAGCCAGACGGCACGGCACGACACAGCATAACACTGTACGATATGGTACCACAAAGCACGGCAAAGTACAGTAAGGTACGTTACGGTATCATGCTGAAATTAACTGGTAGGTTAATGGTGAAGATTTTGTCATGGTTTGCATACACAAGTGCTGTGAATGCAGGCTGTGTACTAATTTTGCACAAGACTTAAATGTACCAAACACTTATGCCATTGCATTGTCGTTTGTTGGCTTTATTTCATAAAGAAATAGGGCATGCGGTTTCCTGTTTACAATTAAGCCTGCCATGAAATACAATAAAGCCTGCCATGCAAAGTTAATTATTTTGCAAAATTTCACAGTCTGGCTCAGGGTAAACATACTAGAGATACACAAGTCATCCAAGAAGGATTACATGCAACCTATTAATGAATCACTTTCCGTAAATAACAGGGTGAATATAAATGTGCACCTGTTCCATCTTCCCACAACACAAGCAAACTCTCTTTGTTCAAATTACAAACTACCATATTTATTTGGGTTCACAACCGTGGAAATATAGCCTGATCTTGATTTGTTTCAGACAGATCTACCTTAAGTATTATTTAGCAATTTATAGCATCCGAATGCAACTAAAATATCAATGCAGAAATTTGCGTGAAAAAGATTTGCAAGAACATATTAACTTATATTAAAATTAAACATGCATATATTTCCAGCAAAACATATTATTTTTGTATTTTTTAAACCTGAAAAGATTAATAATTAGTAAACTGTGTACTTTTCACACAACTTTCAGAAGCTTACAATATTTACGAACTAAAAGAAAGCTTTAAGCTAGCAGAGGTGTCAATGCAGATTGCCAATTGAATACAGTCGGCAAATTATCTGCATGTCCGAACACAGGCAGACCACCCTTGTTTGTTTTTTTGCAAATTCACCAATCAGCGCTTAGCATCCCGCGGCAGCCCACCGCAGTTCAACCCCTGATTGGTGAATTTGAAACGGCCGGCATGTTCGGAATTTCTCTGGTCGCTGAGTTGAGCACCGATCATAGTCAGAAAGCCGTAAGCATGATTTCAGCGTGGATTTTCTCGGAAACTGTTGGAGGGACGAAGTTCAAATTCGGCAAAGAGATAGAGCAACAACTCACTGATTGATAGCCGTCGTCAGATAGGTGAGATTTTCAGTATTTTGGCGTTATTCCGGTTTGAAGTGGAGGAGGTCGCTGCTGGCGGTCGCCGACTTGCAAGCCTTGTCTCCTCCTTATTTCTTACCGGCCTTCGGCTGGCTAAATCAGTTAAAAAGGCGCTTAAAACGGCCCGCGCAGGCGAAGAAATACAACACAGAGTCGATAAACGTTTCATTAAACTTTATTGAGATATTTGGAGCGAAATGTAGTTTAGATATGTAATTTCCAGAGCTTTATTTCAGTAGCCCTTATAGATTTCAAAATTTCTTTTGTTCGTCTCATATGTCAACAACAATAATTAACCACGAACACATAGGGTGGTCTGCCTGTGGTACATGGTCCGAAGGTCTGCATAATTTGGAAAAAGAAATGCTCGCAACAAATAAAAGGTATTCAGAATAACTCAGCATCAATGTTAACGTACTTATACCCAATTTTGCCGCGCTTATTTAGCAACATTACTTTTCGATATTAACCAAATGTTCAAGCTTAAGAAAATTAATTTCCAATGCAATTGTGTATTTTTGTCGATTTCGGTTTTTCAATTCGACCCGATCGCAGCTAGCAGGAAAGTCGCACTGCGTCACTCAGTTAACAAACTTTTATCAACTCTCAACATAGAAAAATGGTTAACTTACCTACGATACCTGATGTAAGTGCCATGGCTTCATTTAATAGTTTGAACTTTGGAAAATCGACGTCTAAACATATCTGTTTGTTGTTCGAGCGAGGGCGAAGTAAAAATGATTATCGTCACCAGAGCCCATCGTCTCTCTTCACCGGTGGGAGAAAAAGACTGGGGCGAAAAGGTGACTCTGGTCTCCCCCAAAACCATATAAACGCTAAAGGTGTGCACAATGAAACCAGTTTGTAATAAAACCGTTGCTGATCACCGTACTCTTTATATTCGTGTAATATATGTTGACCCAGCGTTTGATGTCACTTCCAAAGTTCAAACAGTCTAGCGTCTTCTTTATGTGATATTAATATTGTTAATATAGTATAGTTTAATGAAGCCAACACGTGTTAGCATCGCATTACATTGTACATTCGCTTATCGCTGTTTAGTTCGATCGTTTAGCTGTTTAGCTGTTTTTCGTTTTTTCACCGACTTCTAGGAGGGTTGTCCAATACACTCGAACTGTGTAACGGAAGGTTCATATTTTCATTTTGTGCTCGCCCTTGACTTCCGGTAAGGCGGATCGACGCCGTGCGACTCGTGTCCAATCGACAAGTACTCTTGACGAATCGATCCAGTTTGGGTGTATTGGACATGGGTGGAGGGAACGGACACAGGGAAAAACGAACAAACTAACGAACGAACAAACAAACTAACGAAAGAACGGACGAACGGGCGGACGGTCACACGGACGAACCAGCATAAGGTATAACATAACATAACATAACGTTTACGTAACGTAACAGAACGTAACGTAACGTAACGTAATGTAACATAATATAACAAGTGTAGTGTAGTGTAGTGTAGTGTAGTGTAGTGTAGTGTAGTGTAGTGTAGTGAAGTGTAGTGTAGTGTAGTGTAGTGTAGTGTAGTGTAGTGTAGTGTAGTGTAGTGTAGTGTAGTGTAGTGTAGTGTAGCGTAGTGTAGTGTAGCGTAGTGTAGTGTAGTGTAGTGTAGCGTAGTGTAGTGTAGTGTATGGTGTGTTGTGGTGTGGTGTGGTGTGGTGTGGTGTGGTGTGGTGTGGTGTGATGCGGTGTGGTGTGGTGTGGTGTGGTGTGGTGTGGTGTGGTGTGGTGTGGTGTGGTGTGGGGTGGTGTGGGGTGGTGTGAGGTGGCGAGGGGTGGTGTGGTTTGGAGTGGCGTGATGTTTGGAGTGGTGTGACCGATGAACAGATTGTTCTCCTGTGGGTTTACTTTAAATTCACGACGAGCCTCGCGGTCCTTTTCATGTGGGATCTGCCCCTCCCCCCGCCCCCAACGGGGATAAGAATTTTTTGTAATGCTATATGTTTCATTATAAAAAAAATGTTTCTTTGAGAATCTCAACAATTTTTTTGTAGGTATGGCTGGCTCGCAGATAGCACTGCCCGCTATCCAATGCAAGGGGAATGGGCTGCCTGTGGGAATAAAATTGGCATCGTAGGATCATCAACACCAGAGGATAAGACCAACAAGTACAACGCATGGTGTTATAAAGAGTAGCAATTCCTGACATTTGGCAGTAAATATGCCGAATAATTAAAACTACTCAAACATGGAAACATTACAGCACAATGAACGTCGGGTTAAACCGTTCGTGCTCCAATACTCTTACCGAAAAATAGTAACGAAGGTTATTGCCTGATAAAGATTATGGCGAGGCCATAAATACATCCATGCACAGTATTAAAAGAAAAAAAAACAAATTTAGTAAGCAAGGCTGATGCTGAGTACGTAGGACACTTAAAGCGACAACGACAAGTGCTCTACGTAGCATCAACCTTGCTTATTTCATTTGCTTTTCTATTTCTGGCTTTTTTCACAGATCCTAGGTATGCCAACAGCAATGTTAGTTAACGGTCCTTTGCCACTTAACAGGTCACAATAAAGATAGTTAAGTACTCTTCTTCAAAGCAATGTATCTAGGTACTTTCTGGTAATAAAGTTGTTGTTGTTGTTGTTGCTTTTCAAACAAGTCATATACGAAACATTCAGGAATATTTTCTTTATTATGATAATAACCTTTTTAAGCCTGTGCTTTTTTCGTTCGTTCGTTAGGTTGGGGGTGGGCGGAGAAGAGTAGAGTTAAGGGAATCCTGCTTAACTACCAATTGTTTGCTTTGGAAGGATTTTAATGAGTAAATTTTTAAAACGGAAGATCATACAGCCTCGTTAGCATACGTTTGTAAGCTTGTTTTCCACCCAAATAATTTCACCAAAGCCAGCTACGATACTCTCGGCCAGGGCGATCACTCTTTTTCAAAGTGAGCTGTAGTGTATGAACATCCATCTAGTGCCGCATTAACATATACATTGCTCGTAAGAGGACACCATCAGTTTTAGTTATAAACTGTACTCTTAATAGTCATGAGGTAACACACAGTGTTTTGTAAATAACGTTGCACTTGCTTTAGCTACTGTGACCGCTATACACATAATATACAATTATTGCTTTATTTGACATTACCAGGTGGTAATAGATGTAAATCTCGTCACTTATGTAAACTTTCAATACATATTATTTGTATAAATAGTGTGAAATAAACTAAAGCGACTTGACTTGGGGTGGTCCACGGAACCATTGAGGTGAAATCAGCTTAATATTTTGTTACAGGACAAAATGCACTGCAACTAGGGGACTAGCTCAGTCAGACTTCGACTTCTAGGATCAGAGGTCTTCTTTATTCTTCAGCTCTTACTCTCAGCCGTTGCCGGCAGTAACTCCAGAACTTACACCAAAAACTGGCGATTAAGTACGCTCGCACTATGTCCATACTGCGCTGTGATTGGTTAAAAGCTACATTCCTTTGAAGTTCGCGAGAACTATAGAAATTGCGGTTTCTTTGATAGTCGAAAACGTGCTTCGAGTTCAGAGTAGGTTTTAAGTGAGATATCATCCAAATTGAATGTTTAACTTTCGCTCAACTGAAAGTATCTTTAAAAGCGATCCCGAAATCGGAATAGTTGATACCAATCACGGCAGTTGCTGGACAGAATGCTTCGAAACCAGAATGTACGTGATCCTATTTTCTTTAAGCAGCACAAAAGAATTAAAAGCTATATTATGAAACTTAGTAAATATTTCCCGCGTGTATGAGTAAACCTTAATTAAAGTGTTCCATTGTTCGTTTATATCGGAAACTAACGTTTCCGCAGTTCTTTTGAAGTACACGACCAACGCAATTACTCATAAGAAGGTTTACGTCCAACGCAATTAACTAAGATCACATAACTTAACTCAAAACATGTTTCTTTTAACTAAATTCACTCTAAGCACAGCTAAAAGCACAAACACTCGTACTTGCCAATCTAAAATAACTGTGATAAACATGAAAACACTATGAGAACATTTTGGACTATTAAAATAACCCGAAAGGTTAACAAAAGGTGTTTACGACAAACGTAAGTTAATTACTTTGGCCAAACTCCGTTAGCGGTTTGTGAGCGGATGTTATTGAATTCCTGACCAACGCATGGTATCAAATTATTCCTGGTAGTATAGAAATCGACCGTGGGAAAGTTCGGTAAAGGTTAATTGACTGAGTGAAAGGATTAGAGTGGCAAGTTGTTTTTGTTTGAAACACTTCCTGAGTCGAGGAAGGTTTGCCTACGTGATAGTTTGTTTTCAGCAAGTATTTCGAATAGCGCATGCCAAAAGCGAAGCCTAATTTAATGTCACACTTTAGGTTAATAATTAATAAACGTATATTTCAACATCTATAAAAATATGCTTCAACAATTTGCTTACTTTCAAGTTGCTGCCGAATTTTCACATTATATTTAATAATAGACACCATGAGCTTTCCCCCTCCCCCCCCCTCCCCAAACTTCCTTCCCTTTTCAACGCAGCAGCCATTTTTTCCTATTTTTTTCTCCTATTTCTTTACCACGTGGTGTTAGTTTTCACATACTCGTCTGTAAAGTCCAGATATAAATCCAGACACAGAGGCCGTTGACACACTAGTGACGGAAAAATCGTCAGATACGGACAAGTCGTCTTAGTTTGAAAACTGGACGGTCACGACTGTAGTGGTCGTTATGACAGCCATTGCAGCAAGCAGATAACCATGGACTCTGATAGCAAGTGATATTGCAGCTATGCTGTTGCTGATTTAGTTCTGACGGTTAGATGTGTTTAAGCTAAGCATGAGCCAAAACTACTACAAAATGAGTGCGATTATTACTGCTTTCTGAGGGTTAGAAACGGCTCCTATGAGGGCCTCTTAGTTAGGGCCACTTCAGATCTTTTAAAATCCAAAATAGCACCACAGTTTTCCAAAATGGCCATTCTTTTGGGTCATTTGAACTCCCCAAAAAGGGCCACTTCAGCCCTTTTGTAATTGGGCCAAAAAAGCTCTGTTATTAAATTGCTAAAAGAGCCCTAAAAAAGGTACCGTATTTTACTCACCGTTTCGGCCCCATTTTTGGGGCCGAAACAGATCTTTTGAATTAACAGTGTTCCCGCAAAGTCATTCAGGTAGGCCTACACCTAAACATACTTCAGTGTAATTAATTAGAAATGCAAGCATATTACCGGTAAGTAATGAAATGAGTTTATTTCTTTAATTTCCCCTTCATTATGAAAACTTTTATTACGAGTGTTTTTTCAGTATTAAAAAAAAGTCCCATTCCCCTTTGAAGTGATGAATTTGAAGAAAAACAAATCAAGGCGACTAAAGCAGAACCTGGCCTGCAAAATAGTCGTCAAAACATACAGCGGGTGATTGATATATACCTGCTGCAGGTAAAAAAATTATAATATAAAAAAAAAAGCATTGCAGATGTAGCGGGACAGATTATGAGGAATGACAGAGCCAAAGGTCTTCGGTATACTGCTCGTTAATTCTGGATAAAACTTCTGTTACAGGAACTCGCCTCAGCGTAGTTGAGAGTGAATTATAGGTTACAAGGCAGCTCTATTTTTAGGAAACTCTAAAATTAATTGCTTTTCCGCAAGATTAATTGCTATTCATATGCGGAAAATAGATGTTTCCAGATGTAAATGATGTAATGTTTTCTTTGTTTGTGAAAACTTTTGCAAAGTAAGAAATATCTTAGGAACTATAGCTTCATGCAGAAAAATATTGGCTAGATCGAAAGCTAATAGCTCAATGAAGTTAGTGTTGTTAAGTAGTGTCAGTCCGGCTTAAAGCGGTCCTCTTGACTTCGCGCCGAAAAATAGTTTCCTTTTATTTTTTGTCTGTGAAAAGGCTTTGGTCCATACATACAAAAAGGCAATAAATTTTTTTCTAGTACTTTATTTTCGCTTTGCTACAGGCCGAAATTGAATTTTGGCCGACATGGGGCCGCCAACGGTAGTCGAAGGGCTAAATTTTGACCATTTTGTGAAGCGCACTATGTCTACAAAAATGCACTTGACAGAATATCCTTTGGCACAAACTCTAAGACACCTTTATTTTGTTCACTGACGAAACGAGGAAAATTTTTCGAAAATTCTAAGCATGCCATCGCTTCTGAAAGACACCATACTCTGAGGTCTTTGCGGGAGGCGCGGTGGCCTAATGGTTAACGCGCTCGACTCCGAGTCGAACGGCCCGGGTTCGAGGCCTGGCCAGGGCGCTGCGTTGTGTTCTTGGGCAAGACACTTTACTCTCACAGTGCCTCTCTCCACCCAGGTGTATAAATGGGTACCGGCGAATTTACTGCTGGGGGGTAACCCTGCGATGGACTAGCATCCCATCCAGGGGGAGTAGCAATACTCCTAGTCGCTTAATGCTACGGAAACCGGGATAAGTTCCGGCTGTATGGGCCCCATGGCTCGGAGACAGACTTACCTGAGGTCTTTATTCACAGGGTAAAATTTTGGTAAATACAAAAGAATAAAACTCAAAAGTTTCAACATAAATTGGATTAAAAAAGCACATCAATGCAATCTTCTTACCTCAATGAACCGTTTTCTAATTTCAAACCGGTGGGTATCTCCTTGGATTGCACGCGAGAACAAATTAAAATCTGCCATATTCAGTGTGTTTACATAATTGTCGCTCGTGCCGAAGCTGATTTGCATAACCTTGCACTCGATGAGAAAACTCCCTCAACCGTCCAAACTCGACTAAATACCTTTAGAATATAGGGAAATTGCTTCTTGTAATATTCCTATACCATACAGACCCAGCGCTGAGAAAGAAATTGTGTTGAAGATGACCAGAATACTCGCGGCGGGCGAGACTCCACAAAGTAAATATTGACGGTTACACTGGTCGCACTTGTCCCAATAATGTAAGTTCAATTCGCTCCCATAGTATCTCTAGGGAAAGAAGAAGAGTCGAAATTCAGCCATTTAATAAATATTAAACGTGTTAAAACGACAAATTGAATTCTGACAACGGGAAAACCAAATCGATCATGCAAAGACAACTTATAACTTTACGTCCAAAAACATCACTTACAGGTTGCTTACTGAGGAAGTGTAGTCGCCAGATACAATCAACAAGCTTCAATAGAACTGTTTTATGTGACAAAGAGGCACTAATTTCAATTCATACTTGATGTGTTTCATTCCACAAACGTTCATTTGGAGCCACAATGCAAGTTATGTGCTTCGAGAACCGTTAATCAGAAACTTTTGTAGTGCGGTTGCGTCACGGTAATTTGCAATGTCACGCAAATTGTAACGTATTCTTATTAGAGGGTCTCAATGGGTAGTGGCTTTTACGGTTAACCAGTTAAAATTTTGGCTTTTTTACGGCTAACCGTTAATTTATTTTCATAACGGTTAATATAAGTTAACAGTTAATTTTCATTGTTTTAAAAAGTTAAAAATTAATTTCCATTATTGAAAAACATATTTTAGATCTCAGGGCCATTCTGGCACGATAAGGTGAACTAGTTCGGTTTATTTATAATTACTGACTGATTTTTTACGGTTAACATATTTTACGGCTAACGGTTAAAATTTTCCAATTTTTACGCCTAACGGCTAAATTTTTGGCCGTTTTACGGCTAACGGTTAACCTCATTGAGACCCTCTTATAAGCTGTGTGATGTGAGGTGAGTTGTTTTTTGAGAAAAGAATAAAAGAACAGAGTAATTTAACTCTGTGATCAGGCATTTGGGAGTAAATCGTTAAATGACAGAACAGAAAATAAAACAAATGAATAGTGTTCCGAAAAAAGATACAGAGTGTGCTAAACTGTTTTTACTGTTGAAAGGATCTGAAAAACGCGACCCGAAGCTGCGTTTGTAAGTATTCAGTTTGATATCGTCACATTATCTCATCTGTGAGAAAAATTGTATGAACTGCCAAATATTTTTTCCAACAAGATAGGACTGAGGCAAATGAAAAAAGGAACAGGCTCTCAAACTCGTGCAATAATTTAGCGCCTCAAATGACGATTTTAACGGATTTTCGTTATTTGCATTTTTCTTTAAAATAAAAGGATATTCCATCGAAAGAACTATACAGTGATTTAAGTTATACCCTAGCCTATCTAACATAAAAGTATGAAAGAAATTGAAGTTCCATCCTCTTGCCACGAAATGTTGGATTCTAAGCGACCGGCATTCTTAATAATTGTACATCAGAATGGAATAAATTAATAAAATGAAAAAAAAAAAAATGGATAGAATATGGCTCTGCGTGTGCAAAACTAAGTTTTTCTTTACAATACCCCATCCCCGGGCTGAACTGTTTTGGCGAATGTCCTAACCTAGCTGGGAAAAAAGTGAAATTGTGCCCGAAAAATGCCGGGGATAGGGGATGGGTGGGCGGGCTTTTAATTGACTGAGCCATTATTTGCTGTAGAATCGTGATTTCTAGAGCCTCCAGGGATAAAAAAAATTATTCGAGAAATCTGAAGGCGCGAGAAATCGGCGGTAGATTAGAATGAAAGAGAAGTGCAATCTAAGGGAATCGAAATTTGGTATGAAAAAAAAATGGGATTTTCGAGAAACCGAGGGTTCGAAAATCGGGATTCTACTGTATTTAACAATCCCAAGGCTGACACCTTGAAGAAAATAATGACGATTTAAGACAGGGTTGGACTACAATATGCTACGGTCATCTGTTTTGACAACACTTATTTGCTTAATAGTGATTTTTTTTTTATTACAGCACTCTGTTCTCGAAATTCTCAAAATCTTGTATAATGTATGTAAGTTTTCAAATTTCTGTAACAAGGTAATCGTTTGCGGACTAATCCTGACAAAATTAAATTCTAAATTAATTTTAAGTTAGCACAGCAAGGAATAAAGTGTGTTTTGTGTCTACTTTAATAATTCATTGCTCCAAAGTAAACGTGTAATGAAAAATAACACAGTCAACGTTAGGAGACGGTCGACTTCTTCTGTCTGACTTTCGCCGTTATATTCACGTATGCACGATTTGGGTGATTCTATCAGATTTGGAGACATCAGTTGTACGTAAGTTTGGAATGGTGCTTTGTCAACAGTGATGTACAGTAGAATTCCCATTTCACGTACCCTCGCCAGGTATTTTGAAATCCCATTTCTCAAGCCAATTAGTTTTGTCTCCTTGGATATCACTTCTCTGTTATTTTACTCGCGATTTCTCGAACTTCCGGATTTCTCGAAATAATTTTCGTTCCGTGTATCTGTAGGATAAAGAAATCGAGATTCTACTTCCTTTTTAAATCTCTTTAAGCAATTCTGGGAATGGGCTTTAGAGACGGCATTTACGCACGCAGAAACTAAAAAAAGTAGAAAGTAGAAACTAAAATTTGCTTGAAAAATCAAGATTTTCGAGGAACTAAGGGTACGAAAATCGGGATGCTACTGTACATAATGTAAGTATAAATGAATTAAACATTCCACCGATTCAAGAATGCTTCATTATTTTGGCTTTTGACTGAACAGCGTTTAAATGCACTTATGCTTTGTGCAGCCACTACACTAAAACGATTTTCATCTTTCATTCCCAATTTCCGTTGACCACTGTGTCTTGAGAACAATCCGACTGCCAATACCTTTTCGGAATCGTCCCTTCGAATAAAAGTTTCAGTTACAAATGCGTCATGAAAGTTTGGAATCTACGCCACGCCATTATATACTAGGTTTAGCGAAAAAAAAAACAAACAAACAAAAAACAAACAAAAACAAAAAAAACACAACGAAGAGACAAATAAGCAAACCAAAAAACACAAAAGCACACAAAAGCAAAAACAACAAACAATACAAAACAAAACCATTCTTGAATGTAGGTGATAATCATAAGGTGATATTCCCACGCGTTGTTTCCTTTAAATTAAAAAAAAAGGTAACCAATTCAGGATACTCAACGGGTGTTGCATTCAATTGATATCATCCCAAAATATTTTATATAGTTCTTATTTGAAAGTAACAACCGATGACAGCTGGAGGTCCACTGCAGATCACTATCAACTGCGGATCGCATTCACCCTACTCTATTTTAATGAAACAAAAATTTTATGATACGGAATGTCACGGGGACGAAAGAAAAAAACTGCCATGGCATGGAAAACATTAAACCTGGGCAAAGAACGGCATCCAATGCTGCAAATATTTTAAATTAATTTCCCAAAATACACACTCTGTCGCTTGAAAGACAGGCGACTGTGAGTTTCTAGTGCATGAAATATATTGTAAAAAAAGAAAAAAAAACACGTTTGCCAACTTTTATTTACAACCGAAAAACGCACAAAAATCGTTGAATATAGACGTTTAAGGCGTGGACCTCACTCTTAAGAGATTAGTCATCAAGTTTCAGAGACTGTAAGTTTATATCCGCCCACCTTGTTTTTTATCCAATTCACCTTGGTCTTGAATCAACTGAAGCACACTTGATTGAAAATCTACGTAGAATTTAAAGCTAACCTTCTAACTAGATATTATTGTTTTCCTTCGTAGTGTAAAAGTTCAACATGTTGTCTTTCAAGGCAATTGCAGTTTTCTCGGGTTGCCTCTTTACAGTGTTCCCATTCCTTGGTTTGAGTCAACATTTGGGGATATATGACAGGGAATTTTACAGAATGCCAAACAAGTCCTTGGTTGGAAATGTAACAGAAATGAGGAAAGTAAAGGATTACTTTGACTGTTCCTTCCTTTGCTTGGAACATGGCCCGTTCGCTTGCCTGTCTTTTAACTTTGGTAACACTGAAGAGGACGGTTATTATACTTGTGAACTAAGCGATTCAGAAAGATATCTGGAGCCTCTTAGAATACAACAACGGCTTAGCTATGACTACTACGGCACGACTACTGAGGTAAGTTGCATTTTCAGTATTAAGAAAAATTGGAAATCCATACTTCTACTCGTGAAATGTTTTCGAGTGATATGTTGTGAAATATGTGGCCTCATTTTTCAGTAGACACGCGACCCTAATCTCTCGAGCGGGATTACCCTCCTATGCTGCCGTTTTTAAGGCCGATCGTGTGTTTCACTCCTTCCCACAAACGCCTGCTCAACTTAGACCAACATTTCTTTTTCGGAATAGAAATGACAGACACTCCTTCTCCTCCTCCTCCTCCTCCTTCTCCTCCTCCTCCTCCTCCTCCTTCTCTATTTCACTTTCTATATTTTTTTCTAACAAATAAAGTATGTTTATATTTCAGTCTCTTTTTCGCCTTCTGCCATGTACCAGTAGTCCGTGTAATTATGGAGGAACTTGTACTCACGGTCCGCGGTTGGGTGAATTTTCCTGTCAGTGCGGCATCGAAGGGACAGTCTTGCCATTTATCGACGATGTATGTAATGTTGGTAAGTTAATGTACTTTTAATGAGAGAAAAATGCAAATAAACAGTATTAGCTTTTATTATGTTATTATCCGTTCCCTTTCTTAGAATTGGTTTAATTTCATGACTCAGATAATTTCTTATTTTAGCAATTTAATTTTAAGCAAATCGAAATTAGCGAGCCAGCAAAACCTACTAATAACGAAGTTTTTAACGACTTTCCGAATTTTTTTGATAACTTTTTTTTAAAGATTTCCGAAAATTTTCAAAATGTTGTTCGAAGGTCAAACGAATGTTTCCAAACATTTTTCGAACTTTTCCGAAGATTGCTGAAGTTTACTGAGAAAGTTCCGAAGATGTTTCGTCTAAATATCGATAAACTTTGTCTCATTCAGCATTGAAACATAGCAAGCTCGTCAGCAAACGTGATGAAATCGATATCTTCAGATGTGAAAGATATAGCATCTTTCACATGTGAAAATATGATTTTTCTCAGCGGGAGAAAGTGTGGTAATTTACTTTAGTTTATATAATAAAATAATTTAATAATTTAGAACAGCAACAAAAATAAAAACAACAACATAAAACGCAAAGTGGCAGCAACGACAACACCAACGAACCAGATGGCAAACTGTTTCCCTATGTTCCCTTACAGACCCTGCAAAATTTCTGAACCAACTGAGCCAGTGCCACCTGAGCCAGTTTTCTAGTCAGATTTCTGGTCAGCAAACCAATCTACACGACATAAGCACCAGCTAGAATAATCAGCCTCGTCGTACCACGTTTAACATCTGCACATTTAACATAGTGAAATATTGACTACTTCACACAACTCAAAGTAAAAAGGACTTAGAAATAAAGACAGTTTCAGCTTAAAACCATTTTTTCGGCTACATACATGTGAGCAACCACGCCATTTCAATAAGTGTAGCGAACGACGCACAAGCTACAACTTAACGACGTTGAAACATTTTATTCCTCCTAAAATAAATGACATAATTACCGGTGGTTTCTTGGACCAAATCAAAGTAAATACAAAACTTTAATCTAGGAACGGAACTTACAACGGCGTACACCAAAGGTAAAATGAGAAAACAAACGATAAAGAAAGGACATGTACCTGACGATTGAGATACGCAGACAGCAAGCATAGATCAACAGAACTTCGCGTAGGTCATCAATCAACGAACTTTTCAAGATTTACAATAAACGAGCGAAAACCTACCAATAGGCCATTTCCGATATATTATAATTCTAACTTGGCTCAGGCTTGGGGGAATAACACAAAAGATATTACATCGAGGTTGAAGGACGAATAAATCATTTATTTTGTTTTATTCTCCCAAGCCTCGTAGCCAAGTTAGAATATTAATATATCGGAATTGGGTTATTTAAACCGGGGCGCGGGAGACCTGGGTAGTGGCGCACCACCGACACACTGACCGATAAGGGATATGGTTCTTACAATACGTCTTGCTAGTTTTATTTTGTAAAAAACAAAGTCAACCATTTTTGTCGAACATGGAAACACTGCTAATATCCAGTGGCCGCTATGCCAATCAAAACTCTGAAGATTCATTATCCATTGCTCTAATTTTAATATTTATCATTTTTAGAGGATCTGTTAGAGAACGGATTTAATTTGAAAAAAAAAAGCATAATCTGTCTGGATTTAATCGATGTCTCAGGAGCAGCGAGATTTTCCTTTTATTTGCTATTGCTATTCTTTTTTTTTCTTTGCAGACTTTTCGAACGTGATTTTAACCACACCTGTTCAAGGTGTATTTCAAGCTCAAGTGAATGAAAAACATGATCTCAACTATTATGACGCCCAACGAATTTGTGAAATCTACGATGCAACACTTGCCACCTTCAACCAGCTGTATGCAGCCTGGGAGTCCGGTCTTCAAAAATGCGCGTATGTAGCATTTTATTTAAAGAATAAAACTTCGTATCGTTTCGTCTTATCCTTTGCCCTTTGCAATCGATATATTGATCATGGTAAGCCATCAGAGATCCTGGCAAGGAATAAATTTATAAATGCTGTTTGGGCGGTCAGAATGTTAGAATTAAATTTCCGGCAACCTTCCTGTTGCCTTTTTCAGAATAAAATGACTTAAAGAATAAATTTCTAAAGTTTTAAAACTTGTGATGGTCCCTACGGGATAAAATCAGTGGCAAAAACGCTTTAGGGAAAGGCTGGCGTTCATTAAATGCAGTGCCGTAGCAAGGGTAAAATAAGTGGGGGGCACGCGAGCGCCGGAGGCGCGAGGCGCTAGGGGGGTCTGGGGGCATGCCCCCTCAGAAAATTTTGAAATCTAGAAGCTTGGAAATGCTATTTCCAGCGTTCTCCAAGAGCTATTTGTGATTCACGCATATCGCGAATTATTTACTTCTTACACTGTCTCAGCAAACCACTGAAGAGAGTATAACACTTGCAACGTCAATTATAAAATAGAAAACCGACTGTCTATGTATCTTGAAACCAGCAAATTTTTCACTTTTCAAAGAAATCATAGTACGTTCTGGTCTTAATTTCTGGTTTGTTTTAGTTTTTGGCCGTTTAACATTGTTGTGCATCACCCTACGTACGGTAAAAAAATTAAAAGAAGTACAAATGTTATTGTTTCAAACCTCTCGGGAGATAAAATTTTATTTACAACATTTTATACAGGTCTGTTTTTCCTTTTTGGGAAAAAAACTGGGGGGGCACGGGCCCCCCCGGCCCCTCCCCTTGCTACGGCACTGAAATGCTTTGGTGTTCACGAATGATTCCAAGAATAAGCGTTTGTTTCGGCTGCCAACGCCGCGTTCCAGTATTTCTACATAGTTTGGATGAATGTCACGTCCAGTGGTCTCCACGTGCTGTTGAACTCTTTCGAAAACGCCTTTGATATACGGGATTGAGCAAAAGCTGTTGTGACTTCCAATATTTCCGATCTTGTGTCTCCCTTTCTCTCCTTGTTTGCCTTCTCATTGAATTGTATTAGATACCCATTGGCTTTCAAGTCTTTGACCACGCTCTGTTTTTCGTTGAGTCGTTGCTCGGTGCTTAATGGTATGCACGTGGCTCGGTCCATTAGTGTTTTGAAAATTGCTCATTTGCTCTGTGCAGGCTGTGGGATTCAAATGAAAGGTACCTGTTTGTCTGTGTTGCCTTGCGTTACACATCAACTTCTACTCGGCCATTTGGGTGGACTGTAGTACTGGTGTCAAGAAAGGCGGTCGTTGGGCTGCCTGTGGACGTTGATGGCATCTCTAAAGTAAACTGAATGCGGGAATTTATTGAGTTCAAGCATTAATGTAAGGGTTCGAGTTCATCTCTCTTCAGTCACGCGTTGAAATCGTCTACGTACGGTCGCCACCGTCTGGGCTTGATAGGTGAAAAGTCCAGGGACTCATCCTCAACTTGCTTCATTGTTAGCTCTGCGATAACAGCACTGACGGTTGAGCCCATGGCGCATCCGAACACCTGATGGTATTATGAGCCTTCAAACTTGACGAGAGATCAAATACTTCTTCTGCTTTCTTTTGTGTTAAAGAACAGCCTTTTCACGTTTAAAGGCACTCAATACCATCAAATGTTCAGATGCGCCATGGCTCACCCGCTGTTGTTAAGACAAATACAGGCAAGAAAAGTAAGACGGGAATATTTGTCCACGAAATAACTATATTGACAATATAAAGCAAAACGATGAGAGGATCTTCAAACTATTTTCTATTCTTAGAAAGCAGAGAATTAACTCTTAATTAATTTATAGGCCATGAGCTGTTCTGTCTCGAGATTATAATTTTTGTTGTACTGTTATACATTTATTTTAACCATGATGCATTTAAATTTGTTTTGCACCAATGGGCCAGCGTATACATTTACGCTTTGATCGCATATTTATCAAAATGGAAACATTGAAACTCCACCAAAAATTAAATCAATTAAAGGGGAGCTCCGCTTTTAGGCTTGCCTAAATCTATATATTAATAATCAATAAGTGTTAGGCCAGCTACCCTGTAGGTCAACCATATCAAAGAAACATCGAGGTCAATGTTTTTTTTTTCAATATTTCGCTGGGTCGTAATAACCCAAAGACGTTAACAGTTGTTTATATCTGATTACGTAAGACGATATCGACTGGAAAATCGACCATGCATGTGTGACAAGCTTAAACACAAGTCTTGATCATACCTTGGCGCGTGTAATGCCCCGAAAGCAGGAAGTTTTGAAATGTTACAGCCGAGACTGATAATTCCGCAATGTAACTCATCCAACTTCCTGTTTATCATTACATGGTTGTAGGTTTGGTTGGCTTGCTGATGGCACTGCCCGCTATCCAATGCAAGAGGAAAGGTCTGGCTGTGGAAATACAATTGGCATCGTGGGAAATCCCACACTGAGGGATAAAAACAACAGGAAGTACAACGCTTGGTGCTATCGGGAGTAGCAAGTTACCTCAATATGCAAAGATTGCAGAGCATTCCAAGGGGACAACAGCAATATATACATCTACATATTCTCAGTTCTAGACTTTATCGGATCATTAACCAGTTTTGCTCGAAGGGGAACATCAGACGGGCTACTATAATAGATTATCGGTGACAACTATGTTTAAACTTGACAAACCATGGTAAGGGCGTTACACTTGCAATGAACACAAGTACAAGGCTTCATACATAGCCTCAGTCCACTTAAGATGGCTCGTAATTAATATTACGCATGCCCGTCTTAGGTGTTCTATCATTCGCCGCTATATCAATAGTTTTTTGTAAGAACGGAAACGCAAGCGCAAACACAAGAAATAAAACAATAACATATATTTCATTGTTATGTTTATGTTTACGATCGCGCTTATAAAAAAAGATCAGGAGAGTGTTATCTGACGTCAACATGACTGAATGGTTCATTAAA
The DNA here is from genome assembly GCF_052425735.1 of Oculina patagonica. Taxonomy (NCBI): domain Eukaryota; kingdom Metazoa; phylum Cnidaria; class Anthozoa; order Scleractinia; family Oculinidae; genus Oculina; species Oculina patagonica. The sequence continues at coordinate 28,336,846 of NC_135762.1, forward strand.
TAGGGCGCACAACCTCACTACTTATATAATAAGCACAATACCACATGGAACGTGCTCTGTTTATGGGTTAAAGACTGTTGTGAGTGTTTTGTTTCTAAATACACACACTGGCCGCACATTGCACGAGAAATTTCGAGTTCATTGTGAGGCCAGCAAGTGCGTGTATTTGTAAATAAAACACGAACGGACAGACTCTAACCCTTTTAATATACAATTTGAGTACACTGCAAGCGGTCCACGACTTAACGAACCTCAAACAATGTTTATAAATAAGAAGTAAGTAGTACATAATTACACGGGATAAGATCAATAATATAAAAATCACAAACAAGCAGTACAGAAATAACGCTTAACCCTATTCAGACCGGGGGGGGGGGGGGGGGCTTTTGAGGCCCGCGCTGACTTTGAACTTTTATAACTTTTTTAAGATTTAAACAAACGCTGCCAAACTTTTTGAGTTTTTCTAAAATTTATCTGGCAACAATTTGGTAGGGTTGGATGATGTGTCAGGAACTTGACCAATCCATGGCAACGGCATTCTGACAGGCATGTTTTCCCAAATTTGTAATTTTGCGCGTTTCTGTTAATAAAAATCAACTTTAGCGCAATTATTTTTACATTTTTACGGGTTTAAAGCACATTTTTATTCATTTTGAGTACTTTGCAGTGATTTTGGGTGGTTTTCTGGCATTTTGGAAAATTTTTGAAATCCAAGATGACGGATCCAAGATGACGGCTGTTTTGACATCATGATGTAATTGTCACGTGACGTGACGTCACCATCCCACGTGACATATACCAAAAAAAAGAGTTTCGGACATACAATACATCCTATAAGTTTCTTGGTGATTGCTTAAATATTCTGGAAGTTACATAGGGGGGGGGGGGCTTCCGAACCCCCCCCCCGGTCTGAGAAGGTCCAAAAAAGCCCGGTCTGAATAGGGTTAAAATGGTTCATAAAATTGTTCATCAGCTGTGGCCGTTCATAACTACAGTCAACGAAAAACTTGTTCAAAGCAAGTCGATGGCTATCAAAATCAAGCAACAAGCAAGTCAATCGCACAAAAAATATAATTGTTGAGCTTTAGTTCAGTGTCATTTTACCTTTGAAAATGGAAGCGCTTCAGGTTGTTATCCTCTTCGATTTTGTTTGGTATTGGATCGTTGATAATTTGAGGAATATATTTTTCTTCCACTTCTGCAAGACTTGAAGCTGAAGACATTTTCAATAATGCACGATGTTTGTGCGTTATTGACAATAATGCACTGTCGGAGTTTGCTGACGACAGGAAAAGAAAAATCACGTGATCTATTTTAACCAATTGCGCGTAGATTTTGGACAGTGAACGAAGATTGTATATTAAACGGTATTAACGCATTCACTGGTTTTGGCTACTCGCTTTTTTTTATTTCTGATGCTACAACAACTGGCGTGTAAACGCCGTAGGCGCGCACTTTGAGTTTCATGAATTATTCTTAGAATATATAGACTATATATCCTTACCATCACGGTTATAAACAAGACAGCGTGTCTTGCTCTGAGCTATCGTAGAGAAACGGCCTAAATATTTATAGAAGTATTGTCTTTCGTGTGAACTTTCATTGGAAAATGAACTTAATTAATTGATTTATTTCATCGATCAATCAATCGAACAATCAATCAGTTTGTTATAAATAAGTTTGACAAGACATTTATTTCTGCTTGCTATATAGTGGGGTGATTCAGCAAAAAATATAAATGCATTGTTTTTTACTTGGATAAAAACCACCATTTTTGTAATTATGAACACTAGTTTGAAGAATAAACTGTGGTTGAAGACAGACTGTGCGTCTTACTTATCGTCCGTTAATCCTTTCACTGAATTAAAATCAGTTAGAACCTTCAGTACCAAGAAGCGTTGCATGTGCCTCTTCATGCTAGCTTAGTAGTGCTCTTTACAGCTTATTTTCCCGCATTTTTAAAGCGTTCCTTTCTACACTTCTGGGTTGCCCTGGAACCGAAAAGCCCAGCGTCAGGTAACAACACTCCAGGATTAAAAATCAAAAAGCAAACCTTTTAGCACGCTGTAGGGAAGGCATTTATTAAAAACTGTGAAGTTAATTTTTGTGTATCGCCACAAGTCCCTTTTTCCAGGTGCGCTGCTTTGTAACGGCTTATTTTAGTTGTAAAGGTACTATTATTTTGGGAATAGGACACTTCAATCCCGGTTTCTCCAGATTAAATATAAGAAAATTTTGCCCCACTGTTATTTGATGCTACCTTTGGAATGACCTTGCTCTCTCTATACGTAACATGCCCACTAGAAAACTTTTTAAAAACGTACTTTACCAGTTTTATTTTGCTCATTACTAAGTAATTCCGATGTCAATTCATACTTTTTCCTCCCCATTGTACTTAATAATTGTACATCAGAATGGAATAAATTAATAAAATGAAAAAAAAAAATGGATAGAATATGGCTCTGCGTGTGCAAAACTAAGTTTTTCTTTACAATACCTCATCCCCGGGCTGCACTCTTTTGGCGAATATCCTAACCTAGCTGGGAAAAAAGTGAAAATGTGCCCGAAAAATACCGGGGATAGGGGATGGGTTGGTGGGCTATAAGTTGACTGAGCCATTATTTGCTGTAGAATCCTGATTTCTAGAGCCTCCAGGGTTAAAAAAATTTATTCGAGAAATCTGAAGGCGCGAGAAATCGGCGGTAGATCAGAATGAAAGAGAAGTACAATAAATGGGAATCGAAATTTGGTATGAAAAAAAAAGGGATTTTCGAGAAACCGAGGTTTCGAAAATCGGGATTCTACTGTATTTAACAATCCCAAGGCTGACACGTTGAAGAAAATAATGACGATTTAAGACAGGGTTGGACTACAATATGCTAAGGTCATCTGTTTTGACAACACTTATTTGCTTAATAGTGCGCATTCTTCAAGGCCTGTAACTTTTATTACAGCACTCTGTTCTCGAAATTCTCGAAATCTTGTATAATGCATGTAAGTTTTCAAAGGTAATCGTTTGCCGACTAATCCTGACAAAATTAGATTCTAAATTAATTTTCAGTTAGCACGGCAAGGAATAAAGTGTGTTTTGTGTCTACTTTAATAATTCATTGCTCCAAAGTAAACGTGTAATGAAAAATAACACAGTCAACGTTAGGAGACGGTCGACTTCTTCTGTCTGACTTTCGCCGTTATATTCACGTATGCACGATTTGGGTGATCGATTCTATCAGATTTGGAGACATCAGTTGTACGTAAGTTTGGAATGGTGCTTTGTCAAGAGTGATGTACAGTAGCATTCCGATTTCACGTACCCTCGCCAGGTATCTCGAAATCCCATTTCTCAAGCCAATTAGTTTTGTTTCCTTGGATAGCACTTCTCTGTTATTTTACTCACGATTTCTCGAACTTCCGGATTTCTCGAAATAATTTTCGCTCGGTGGATCTGTAGGATAAAGAAATCGAGATTCTACTTCCTTTTTAAATCTCTTTTTAAAAGCAATTCTGGGAATGGGCTTTAGAGACAGCATTTACGCACACAGTAAATAAAAAAAAAGAAAGTAGAAACGAAATTTTGTTTGAAAAATCAAGATTTTCGAGGAACTAAGGGTACGAAAATCGGGATTCTACTGTGCATAATGTAAGTATAAATGAATCAAACATTCTACCGATTCTAGAATGCTTCATTATTTTGGCTTTTGATCGAACAGCGTTTAAATGCACTAATTCTTTGTGCAGCCACTACACTATAACGATTTTCATCTTTCATCTCCAATTTCCGTTGACCACTGTGCCTCGAGAAAAAACCGACTGCCAATACCTTTTCGGAATCGTCCCTTCAAATAAAAGTTTTAGTTACAAATGCGTCATGAAAGTTTGGAATCTATGCCACGCCATTATATACTAGGTTTAGCGAAAAAAACAACAACAACAAAAAAAACAACGAAGAGACAAATAAGCAAACCAAAAAACACAAAAGCACACAAAAGCAAAAACAACAAACAATACAAAACAAAACCATTCTTGAATGTAGGTGATACTCATAATGTGATATTCCCACGCGTTGTTTCCGCTTTAAATTAAAAAAAGGTGACAAATTCAGCATACTCAACGGGTGATGCATTCAATTGATGTCATCTTAAAAGATTTTATATAGTTCTTATTTGAAAGTAACAACCGATGACAGCTGCAGGCCCACTGCAGATCACAATCAACTGCGGATCGCATTCACCCTACTCTATTTTAATGAAACAAAAATTATAATGATACGGAATGTCACGGGGAAGAAAGAAAAAAACTGTCATGGCATGGAAAACATTAAACCTGGGCAAAGAACGACATCCAATGCTTCAAATATTTTAAATTAATTTCCCAAAATACACACTCTGTCGATTGAAAAACAGACGTTTGTGAGTTTCTAGTGCATGAAATATATTGTAAAAAAGAAAAAAAACGTTTGCCAACTTTGATTTACAACCGAAAAACGCACAAAAATCGTTGAATATAGACGTTTAAGGCGTGGACCTCACACTTTAGAGATTAGTCATCAAGTTTCAGAGACTGTACAACATAAGTTTATATCCGCCCACCTTGTTTTTTATCCAATTCACCTTGGTCTTGAATCAACTGAAGCACACTTGATTGAAAATATAGGTAGAAATTAAAACTAACCTTCTAACTAGATATTATTGTTTTCCTTCGTAAAAAAAATGGGATTTTCGAGAAACCGAGGGTTCGAAAATCGGGATTCTACTGTATTTAACAATCCCAAGGCTGACACCTTGAAGAAAATAATGACGATTTAAGACAGGGTTGGACTACAATATGCTACGGTCAGCTGTTTGACAACACTTATTTGCTTAATAGTGCGCACATTCTTCAAGGCCTGTAACACTCTGTTCTCGAAATTCTCGAAATCTTGTATAATGTGTGTAAGTTTTCAAATTTCTGCAACAAGGCAATCGTTTGCCGACTAATCCTGACAAAATTAGATTCTAAATTAATTTTAAGTTAGCACAGCAAGAGAGAAAATGTGTTTTGTGTGTACTTTAATAATTCATTGCTCCAAAGTAAACGTGTAATGAAAAATAACACAGTCAACGTTAGGAGACGGTCGACTTCCTTTGTCTGAATTTCCCCGTTATCTTCGCGTATTCACGATTTGGGAAATTCGTTATCAAGATTTGGAGACCTCAGTTGTACGTAAGTTTGTAATGGTACTTTCTCGAATTACTTTCTAGAATTCCGATCAGTTCTCGAACCCCCGATTTCTTTAAAATCCCATTTCTCAAGCCAATTAGCTTTTGTTTCCCTTGAAAAGGACTTTTATGTAATTTCACTCACGATTTCTCGAATTAAGTTTCGCACCGTCTGTAGGATAAAGAAATCGAGATTCTACTTCATTTTTATATCCCTTTAAGCAATTCTGGGAATGGGCTTTAGAGACGGAATTTACGTACGCAGAAACTAAATAAGTAGAAAGTAGAAATGAAAATTTGTTTGAAAAATCAAGATTTTCGAGAAACTGAGGGTACGAAAATCGGGATTTTACTGTACATAATGTAAGTATAAACGAACCAAACATTCCACCGATTCTAGAATGCTTCATTATTTTGGCTTTTGATCGAACAGCGTTTAAATGCACTTATGCTTTGTGCAGCCACTACACTATAACGATTTTCATCTTTCATTCCCAATTTCCGTTGGCCATGATGGCTTGAGAACAATCCGATTGGCAATAACTTTTCGAAATCGTCCCTTCCTATATATGTCACAAGTGCGACATGAAAGTTTGGAATCTATGCCACGCGGTATTACAATGAGAACGCGAAGACCGTGAACACTTTCATTATACTTTGAAAAACGACGTAGAGGAAATAGTTGACAAATAATACACGAGAAATAACCTGCTGGCTCAATCTGTGTCCATTTGTTTATATTTCTTGCAGTTTGAGCTATCATTCGATGGTTTTCTGCAGAAATTTTTTATATTCAAGATAAAGGAAAGTGTTCACATTTTTCTTGTTCACACTGTAAATATAACGACATTTCCCAGTCTGTTCCAAGTCCACTCTAAACATAGTAATACTCCTACATCATGTTTTCTCACTGCAAATATTAAATAAAAATTACAGGTTAAAGGCAAGAAATTATATGAATGCAGGTGAGACCCATAAGATGAAATTCCCACGCACTCTATACTTTTGCAAAATTACAAAAGGTGACCAATTCAGGGTTCTCAACGGGCGATGCTTTGAATTGTCTTCTAAACCTTGGGAGCAAAGTTGATGTCAGCACAAAAGACTATTCAGTTTCTTTCTGAAAGTAACAACTGGTGACAGCTGCTCGGCGCACTGTAGGCCACTATATCATCTGCAGATCGCTTTTACCCTACTCTGTTATAACAACAACAAAAATACAATGATACGGAATAAAACGCAAAAAAAAAAATAGGTCACCAAGGGTGACATGAGTCTAATGCCGTATGGAATAGTGATACAGATTGCGCGGTTTTCGTAAGCCGGTTAAAATTGGTTAGAGGTTTGTGTTCGGGAGTTTAATTTAAAATGCTTATAGCAAGCTAGGGGCATCGTGGATGATTATGGATGAAAACGAAACAGTCATAAATGTTATATGCTTCACAAAATTTAAAGTATGAACAGGAGTTGATGTTACTTCTTCCGTATTGTCCGTAAAAGCAGAAACGATTAAACATTTGGACAAGATTGCGTGACGATTTACAAAAAGCATGTTCATTACAACAAGGGTTGAAGAACTTCACATCGTTTTCTTTCAGATTTTTCACCATTTTGATGATGACTCTTGAAACAGATTTTGCAATAAAAGCACTTGAAATAGTGACTGTTACTCCATTGTACTGTAAGCACTTAGTGACAGATTTTCCTAAAAACGGGTGTAAATGCTCACGTCAATATAATGATGACCTTTTGAACGCTGGAAACTAGGCAATTATTATCGAGCTACCATACACAGGAGCGAAGACTGTTTATCATGATGTACAAATTTCGCGAATCATCACTTCCATATCAATGTAACCATTTTATGATTTTTCTAGCTGTAAGAAGAACTTAAGATCTCTGAGAGTCGTAAAAGCATGAAATTCGATTTCAGTGTATGGCAAAGGCCGGGACAGTGTAATACTGCAAAGCGGCCAAACAAACGCATTTTGATTTAGTCGCGTAACTTGATTTACATTTATCCATGTACATCTTTTATTTTTGAAGGTTTTTGTTTGCACTGTAAAGAAAAAATTGGTCAAAATTCGAATGACTTAAATACAAAAACCGAGGTAAAGTTTTCTATTTTTTAAAACAAAATAAATATTTGGTCGCATTGTGTAAATAAACGCGAGTCGCCGTCGAAATATTTTTTCTCAAAGACGTCTTGCTTTTTAAGCAAGACGAAAACACAAGTGCTTAACTGAACTGAAAACGAAGATTTATTTTCACAAAAAGCTTACAAATGTCTTAACTGGAAAATTATTTCGTCCTGTTCAAGTGTTGAATAATCGTGACTTGAGAAAGAACTTTTAATTATGCGTGGGAACACGTGTCGCTGATTGGCTGTTTTTAATTGAAACTAATCGTGCGTGTCCGTACGGAGTCCGTTCTTGCAGCTGATCATTGTTTTCTACATTACAGCGAACGATTATCGATCCCGAACCATTCCCTTGGGATTGCTAACAGCTTTTTTCATATAACAAAGAGTCTAATGCGCATGCGCAAAACGCACGCAAGCATTAGACTCAAAAACTGTAGTGGAATGAAAAAACATTTATCCTGGCGGAGTGGTCTGCCACTGCGGAGAAAAATTAATAAATTTCCCTTATACAGTAGAATTGCAATTTCTCAGACGTCCAGGGGTAATGAAAATTGGCTTGAGAAATCGGAAGCTTCGAGAAATTGGGGGGGGGGGGGGGGGGGATTTAAAATTAAAGAGAAGTGCTATTCAAGGAAAACGAAAATTGGTTTGAGAAATCGGGAGGTCCTAAAAACTGACAGTTCGAAAAATCTGGATTCTACTGTATTTGTCATACACAGATAATCGCTTTAAGGACAGCAGCTAGGAATTTTAGTGCATATAGTTACAACGCAGAAAGCATTTGAAACCGAACAGCGCACGTAAATATAAACCTGTGGCGAACAGACAAAGGGCCTGGACCTCACACTTGAGAGATAAGTCATCAAGTTTTAGAGACTGTAAATTTGTATGCACTTGCCTTGTCTTATATATTGCTTTCTTCATAGAGTAAAAGTTAAACATGTTGACTTTCAAGCCCATCGCAGTTTTCTCGAGTTTCCTCTTCACATTGTTCCCATTCCTTGGCTTGAGTCAACATTTAGGTATGCAGGACAGGAAATTTTACAAACTGTCAAACAAGTCCTTGGTTGGAAAAGTTACAACAACGAGGAAAGTAAAGGATTACTTTGATTGTTCCTTCCTTTGCTTGAAACATGGCCCGTTGGCTTGCCTGTCTTTTAACTTTGGTAACACTGAAGAGGACGGTTATTATACTTGTGAACTAAGCAATTCAGAAAGAGCTCTGGAACCTCTCAGTTTTCAAGAACGGCTCAGCTATGACTACTACGGCACGACTTTTGAAGTAAGTTGTAATATCAGTATTCATAAAATGGGAAATTCATACGTTAAGTCATGCAATGTCTAGATGAGTGGCATACCTTGAAATATTCTACAAATGATTTACGATCATCATCATCATCATTTATTTTACTAAGTATTTTTCTTACAATTAAAATATGTTTTTATTTCAGGCTCTTTTCAGCCTAGGCCTTCTGCCATGTGCCAGTAGTCCGTGTAAGTATGGAGGAACCTGCATTCATGGTCCTCGGTTGGGTGAATTTTCCTGTCAATGCGGCATCGAAGGTACAGTCTTGCCATTCATCGACGATGTATGCAATGTTGGTAAGTAAATAAATCTTTAGGGGGAAACAAAAGATTACTACTGGCTTCTACGTTTCAGTCTTTTGTAGGAATTATTGAATCCAAATAGTTTCTATTTTAGCCACTTTAAGCAAACCGAGCTTAAACAAAGAACTACTTGTCACAGGAAACGGTTTAACTTAGCATTTTAGTTATTTATTAAGATATATTGAGTTTAACAGTTATCATTCGGGGAACGAAAATACGAAAGATCCTTAACATTTACAGCAAACAGCGAGGTTTTACACCTACCTTATACGCGTCAATTGATTGGTTTACATCGGTTTGCAAACGAAAATTTACTTTGCGGCTTTTCAGTGAGTAAATCTAAGTACGTATATAATAAGAAAACGTTTGGTACTTCAACACACCTAAGCGCGATCACAAAATGTCCAATATATGAAGACAGTTTAGCACAGTCACCGAGAGCGTTCCTCGATATCAAATAACAAATCATAGTGCCCGAGCTACCTCGGTTATCGACCTGACATGTGTCCGGCACGTCTCTAGAGTCGTACAGTACCGAGCGTAGTTCAACCAAAGGGAAAAGATGTCAAGCATACTAAGCTCATTTGTACATGGAAAACGTCAGCTGCTTCAGAATAAGCAACTCCCTCTACCTTCACAACAAAGCACTAACTGTCTTGTACCGAGTGTGCTTTGTACCGGCCAATAATCAGATTTCTATACAGATTTCTGGACAGCAAATCAATCTGGACAACACCAGAACAAGCTTAGAATAATGAGCCACGTCGGAACACGTTAAACAGCTGCACATTAAACATTGTGATAACATGGTAAACATTACTCCCGAAGAATCCTGCTTCATTTTACTTCGAAAGAAGGGGGGGGGGGGGGGTAGAAATAATCCTAGTCGCTCCATTCTACTGAAACCGAGATATATAAGCTCTGGCCTGATGGGCCACTAGACTCGAACCCAGAATTTACCTTAATATACATGTAAGCAACCACAACATATCCATTAATATTGTCGACTATATTTTGTTAAAGGAAAAAACAACGATTTTTGTCGAACACTTCTGTCGGGTATGGAACAATGGCAGGAGCCCATCAACTGGAGCCTTCCTCTCCCATACTAACCCTTGGAGTCAACCCTTTCCCGTATTAATTTATTTTTAGAACTAATCTCCCGGGGTCTCTCGCGGGAGATTTCGCACCTCTGTCAATCATTTGTTGCATTCCGCTGTGGCTACGCAAGCTGTGATATCTAAAACAATGGCGAAATAAGAACGGAAGACTGCAGAATGATGTTCCTTTTCGTCGTCTGAATTCAGTATTTCTTCAAAGGATGACATCAAGTAATGCTATGACTAAAAAAAACTGCGGAATTTTGTACGGGTCTGTCAAAAAAGTAAGAGCAATTATTCGAATCGAAAAGCGCCGAGACCGATCCCGCAACTGCGAAATTACGAATATATTTTGAAAAGATGATGTGTAGCCGTAACAGATCGGTCAATATTATTTGTCGTGTAATTCTTCTGATAAGAAGGCAGCTTGATAAAAGCTTGATCGATTCTATTTCTAATCGTTGTTGCGAACAATAAATTTTACTGGGTTGTAAACATTCACACCAAACGAACGTAACAATGGTATAAATTTATAAACAAGGTACGCACTTTGGCCTGTACCAACACATTGCAAATCAAATTCTACAAGGCATTCAAAACTCTGAGTGACAACAATTCAGACAAGCGCTAGCTTGTGAACGCTTAGGGTTGACAGGTTTGGTCCTTCGTGGCGAAGGCACTAGACAAACATTAGAATCTAAACAGCCGTTCCGGCTAAACGACCCGTTCGGCTTTAGAATTCTCCAGATAGTACAGGCATAGAGTTCTCTTTGGAAACATACAAAGCGAAATAAATGTACGGGGATTGAAATAAGCGGATCACACGGTCTCTAACCGAAGAAAGATGTAACATTCAGGCCATTGGCCTGTACGCGTACAATTTTAAAATTGTAAGATGCGCAATATCTCACCTCTGCAACATCGACTCGACGATCTCTGCCATAATTCCAGTTGCTGGACTTTAGAAGAAACAAACACATATCATTTTCCTGAGGTTTTATTCGAAGCATGATGATCTTATATTGGCTGGATCTTGGAGCATACGGATAGTCAAAATTTGCATCGAAGTCATCACGTTTATAGTGAAACTTTGTCGCCGTATCAAAGAACACGCGTTCGCTACTGTCGCTACAGCTCGGCCATATTAAATTATTTCTGCTTTCGTTCGGGAATAGATCTTACAAATCCAGCGTCAAATCTCACAGTACTGTCTACGTCTAACACTGCATGTAATAAGTCCGTGCAAACCAGAAATCGGAAAGATTCAAACAAGCAACTGAAGCAAAAACACATTTCCGATCAACGTCATGACTAAACTGACTTCATTTTCAAGGACAAAAAAGTGGTTTATTAATTAACTTTTAACCGTTATTCATTCACGAGTAAACCAGGCTCTCTCGGCTGTAAAATCAGGAAAGTAGATAAAATTATAAAGGAAAACAGACAGGGAATGTGCGTACGACATTGACCGCCATTTTTTTTTTTTTTTTTTTACATCGTCGCCCTAGCTGCGCTGCATGTGGTCTGACCGCAGGAGCAATGTTTTCGCGGGAAATGTGTTTCTAAAAATAAAAATATACGGGAAAGGGTTGACTCAAGGGTACAGTACGTATGGAGGCTCCAGTTGATGGGCTCCTGACAATGGCTGATATCCAATGGCTGCTATGCCAATTAAAACTCCTAAATTACATTCTCCATTGCTCTAGTTTTAAAAATTATCATTCTTACAGGATCTGCTGGAAAACGGATGTTATTTGAAAAGACAATTTAACCTTTTTTGCTTTGTTTTGTTTTCTCTTTTTTTTTGCAGACTTTTCAGGCCTGGGAAAGGGCACTCCTGTTCAAGGTGTATTTCATGCTCAGGGGAATAAAAGATATGACCTCAACTATTATGACGCTCAACGTCTTTGTGAAATCTTCCAAGCAACATTGGCCACCTACAACCAGCTGTATGCAGCCTGGGATGCTGGTCTACAACAGTGCTCGTATGTAACCTTTTTTACTTTGTTCCCTTTCTTGTACTTTGCAATCGAATCGTTGATCACAGTGGGTCGAATATGATGTATACACAAATATCACGCATATACAAATATATTGGCCTTTTGTGCATGAACTGCGGTCTTGTGGCACTAAGTTGAATTCTGAATTCGTCTGGAGGCAGTCATAGATAAAGGTTTTTCTTTTTTTCACCTCATTATAGGCCACCAGAATTTAACCGCCTTTATTTTTAGTTAATTATGTTTCTAGACAAGTTAAGTTAAGGTTAATAACTCAGCATCCAGAGATTATGACTACAAAGCAAACATGATCAAGGAATTGAAGCTGTAATTTAACTTATAAAATCGAGCTGGCAGAAGTGATATAAAATAACAACGAAACTCATAATGACACTTTTTTACAATAAATCGGGCTTCAGAGTTTTGCCTTTAACCACGCTTATTTCTATGTAGAGTTTGATAATTTTTTTTTTATCTAAAGGCGTCGTTGTATTTCGCTTTCACCGTGTGCAACAGCGTTAATGGTTGCATGCTTGTTTTAAATGCCGCTATCTAATGGAAAATCAACTATGCTTTTGCGATAAGCATAAACACAAGTTTTCAAAAGAAGGCGCGTGTAATGTGCTTAAATTTTGTCCGGCTAGTTTGACGGGCATAATGTATGTTTTTGCGAGTACGCAAGTAACAATCAAACGGGAAGGAATGTTACGGGCAGGAATGTTACAACCATTTTACATATTTTCCACATAGCCTATTTCTTGTTTATCATTTCATGAATGTAGGTTTGGTTGGCTTGCTGATGGCACTGCCCGGTTTCCAATGCAGGAGAAAATGACGAACTGTGGAAATATAATTGGCATTGCAGGAAGTCCAACACCGAGAGATAAAGACAACAAGTACAACGCTTGGTGTTACAAGGAATAACAAGCTGATGATTTGGACGCACGTGTCAAGTAAAGAAATATTACTTCGATATGCAAAGATGGCAGATTATTCAATGGGCACAACAGCAATATAGACACCAAAGTATTTTCTGTTCTTGACTTTATCAGATCATTAGTACCTAGTTTGACTTCGAGGGGGAACGTTATGCAGAGGGGCTACCTTGTAACAGGACAAAACTAATAGATTATCGGTTATACATTTAAACTTAATTTGTTGGCAATAAGAGTTTAACAGATACTTTTAAGATGCCTTTTGGCTACACTGTGGAATTCCGATTTCTCGCCCGGGGTCGGTATTGCAGTTTTCGACTGAGTCCTCGCCTAACTGAGTGAAACAAAACAACGCTAGGAGAAGACTTCTGATTCGGGTCACGGTCGGGAAACGGAGGGATCGAAAAATCACAGGATTTCAGTGTTATTACCTAAATCTGTAACGCGAGGTTTGGACGATCGACGCTAGTGTAGGCATACACTTGCGATAAGCACAAGCACACACCTTCATACATAACCCTTAATGTTATTTTGTTCAACATTGTGCGCCTAGGTTCAACCCCTGAAAGGGTGGGTAGGGAGATTAAGGGACTAGAGTAAATGAGGTTCCAGCTTGCGTTATTTTGCTTACGCAAAAACGCAAGCGCAACCGCAAACACAAGAAAAAAAACATAAACAAGAAAGGAAAAAAAAAATCATTTTTATGCTTGTGTTTATGCTTACGATCGCGCTTTCCTTGGCCCGAGTGAAAAGTACTATTCCTGGCCTGTGGCTGTCCTTGTGCATATGCGCATGCTTACGTCGTACATGTAAATACTTAACAATTATCCTGCGAAATCGCGCGGAATATCGCCTGATACTTAGCCGACGAGGCCGAAGGCCGAGTTGGCTAAAATCAGACGATATTCCGCAAGATTGAGCAGGATAATTGTTTTATTATTCAACAAATTGTCAACGAAACATATTTTGCAGAAAGAAAAACTGCAACTATGCAACGCTTTACAAGATTTCAGACGAATCTTCGCAACCTACGTATATCGCAGGATATCTGTTGTGTACGGATGACAGATATCGTTAACATTTTGACCATATATGGGCAGCGCGCGCATGTGTTGAATAATAAATGCTGTTATTATACGATACAAATTACTTTAACAAAGTTCAAAACTTTCTGCTCTTACGTCCATGTCCGTAGAAACCTCAAGAAGTCTTATAGAGCTCACAAGGATGGCCTAGCAAGAAACAAAAGACAAAAGATCTGACCTTAACAAATACAAAATACGAACTGCATTAGAACGAATACTGTTTTAATGTGGAAAACGATCAGATAAATGTGTTCTTTAGATTCATACATACTGTTATCTAACTAAGGTACAATAAAGATGTTACATTTATTCTTGTAAATAACTCCGCACAATAGACAAATCATTAAAAGCACGCTAATAAACAACCAAAAATGGTGAACTATTTCCTTTGACCAAGCATCGTAGAAACCACGCATGTTCAATTACCGTTCAGTTTGTATTTTTTTTTAATCCTGCTTTTTCATAGAACTTATTCAAACAGAAGGCTTTCTAGAAATCTAATTGTTGATTATGCTTGCAAACTCTGACCTTTACTTCCTAGTCAATGTGCAATCGGCACATGTATTAAAAAACTATCTTATACTGGTTACTGATAGAAGCAAAAGACTTTTCCACGGTGGTTAGGTGATGCTTTACCTCCAATAAAGGACCAATGGTGTTCGAGTTCGGAAACAAGAAGCTTTCATCAGTTGTAGCTTGTCCCACTCCTACCCCGCTCCAGTGAGTGAGTTCTGCGTTTGCTTTTCACGCCTTTGCGTCTTGATAGAAGTGGGATACACTGCAAACCCAAGACTTCAAGTCTGAGACTGTAGCAAAAAATTGCAATCGCTCCTAAAAAACATTTATCGTTTGCAATTCAATTGAAGAGGGTTCGTGTGGCGACCATGTCGGTGGAACTGAAAGGGGGATATAAATTGTCTGTCACTGAGCCATTTAACCAGGGAGACAACGGCTGCAAGTGAAAACATTTATGCAAGGGTTTCTTAAAACTGCAGTTCATTTATTTATTTTTATTTTTTTAAAGCTATTCAGAACCCAAAAGAACGTGGGTTTAAATAGATTGTGTCGCTGTCGCGGATTTGACTTAATCCATTGGAAAGTGGGTCTCACCAAGGAAAATCTCAAGCTGTTAGTTAATGCACTGGTAATATCGCGCCTGGACTACTGTAATAGTATCCTTTATGGTCTGCCAAAACAGGAACTGGATAAACTTCAAAGAATTCAAAACACTGCCGCACGTCTTATCACTGGAACTAAACACTACGATCACATTAAACCTGCCCTTCGAGAACTACACTGGCTACCTGTTGAATCACGTGTTATATTTAAACTTCTACTCATCACTTTTAAAATTATTCATGGACTCTGCCCGGCCTACTTGTCTCCCCTCCTACAACAATATCGCCCGCAACGGAACTTACCCTCATCTTCTAAACTACTTTTTACTGTCCCTACTGTGAACTCTGTGACATACGGTGAACGTGCCTTCTCTGTCTCTGCACCTATACTATGGAACAGCCTACCGGACTCTCTCAAAAATGCACCATCTCTTTCGACTTTTAAATCTGCACTAAAAACATTTTTGTTTCGGAAATTTTATTGTTGATCTATTTTTATTGGGCTAACCTAGTTTTATGTAACCTTAATTTTTTCCTTTGATTAGTTGTTTCACTTATTTTATTTTTTTAGTGTCTTAGAAAAATTATAACATTATATTACTCTTAGCTAATTTTTTAATAGAGAAATGTAAGCGCATTGAGTTTTTTAAATGCGCCCAAAAAAACTTATTATTATTATTATTATTATTATTATTATTATTATTATTATTATTATTGTTTTGTCAGTTTCTATTATATTAACGCAATTTCAGGTGGTCAATCCTTATTATTTTATAGTCTTATGCTAATACTGGTTTGTCATTGCTCATCGATACAGTGCTTTGTCGATCGTATCTACTCGTTTAGTTATCTTTAAATCAAATTATAGTGTCAATCAGCGCGTTTACGATTTCTAAAATACTAAGATAACAACCCAACTATCACTTCCAAAAGCTAAGGGATATTTGCTTCAGAAAAGTTAATACGAACCAAAATTTCGAGACTCTTTAACTTAAAGCAGCAAATATACGTTTCATTTTAATAACTAATTGCTTCGACGTAAATACGAAAAGACCTTTCTAAACCCACTACAGCAAGGAACAATACGTTTCTACTTTAATAATTTATTGTTTTATCGTAAAACAGTTTGAAGTGAACCACGGTTAGCGTAAATTAATATTTTTACCGATAAATCCTTCTCAAATTTTGCAGCATCTTGCTCTCGGTCAAATCTTGATATTGCGTACGCTTGCTTTTCGATACTTCATTACTTGATTTGAAACTCTTTGAAATGCATGCCAGCTAAAAATTGGTTATACCTACAAAGAATTGACTTTATTGTCCTTTGATACAAAGCCTGAGATTAAGGGCTTCCCGCAAAGGCATTCAGGTTAGCCTGCACCAAAACAGTCTTCATCGCGTGAGATCGAACTCTTTTAAGTGCGTGCTAGTTAAAAAAAGTTATTTTCCTCGCCTTTAAAGAATTGACCTTATTGTCCTTTGATACAAAGCCTGAGATAAAGGCTTAGCTTCCCGCAAAGACATTCAGGTTGGCCTGCACCAAAACAGTCTTAACTTATTTAATTGAAAATGCAAGCATTTTACCGCTAAGTTATGCAATGAGTTACTTTAAATTTAGTTCATTATGAAAACGTTATTACAAGTGTTTCTCCAACATTGAGAAAAGTTCTCTTTCCTTTTGTTTGGAAGACTCGCGCAGTGAATTCGTACAAGTTCGCCTTGAGCTTCCACTGAATTGAAAATGTAAAAACAAAACAAACAAGTAGATTTGTTGCTGGAAAAGTAGCAACAAATGGGGATGCCGTGAAGATGTTTTATGCTTTATAATAAACCGTAGACTACATTGGTCGGAAGAGTTCCGTTACACGCCGGGCCAGCAGAGGGCTTGAAGCTGCACCCTCTGAAAAACGTTTTGCTGTTTTATCCGATTGAGCTCAAATTTAGCACAATGATAGAACTTTTTATCCCAAACAATCCTATCGGAGCGGTTTTTGAATTTAACGGTTTTTGGCGGGAAAATGACGTCACAATGCTGCAGGCAAATTTTCATTTTACTGTTATGGCACAAAAAGTACATTATTCTGAAAGATCTTGCTGAGATAAAGTGAAATGCGAAAAAATTATTGAAAAAGCTCAATCCGTCTTGAAGATATAATGTTTGAAAATTTGAATTTTCCGCCATTTTGTTACTATTTTTAGAACATTTACAAAATTCAGATCTTTATATCTTCAAAGCGAATTGAGCTTTTTCAATAATTTTTTCGCATTTCACTTTATCTCAACGACTTCTTTCAGAATCGTGTACTTTTTGTGCCATAACAAGAAAATCAAAATTTGCCTTCAGCATTGTGACGTCATTTTCCCGCCAAAAACCGTTAAATTCAAAAAAACGCTCCGATAGGATTGTTTGGGATAAAACGTTCTATCATTGTGCTAAATTTGAGCTCAATCGGATAAAACAGCAAAAAGTTTTTCAGAGGGTGCAGCTTCAAGCCCTCTGCTGGCCCGGCGTGTTATAGTTTTTTTATGGTAAGGGCAACAGTGGATATAGTCGCTGATATAGTTGAGGATAAGATTTTTTTAAAACTGAGAACATTGAAGGACCGTAAACATGAACGACATCTCAATAAATTAATTCAAGGTGCCTTTACAACACATTAAAGAGGAGTACCACGGTGCAGAACCTGATAAGGCTCCCTCTTATTGTCCTTCGGGTAAAGTGCATGTCTCAATCTCGGCACTTCTCACTGCGAGCGAAAAAAAATAAAATCGACAAAAGACTTAAACTCGGAGAAATTTCTTGGAATTGGTAGCCAACTATATTTATATATGGCGACCGGTGAGCAAGTGGCAACCTCCTCCAATAGAAAACGAATTTTTTTCTCGGGAAGCATTTTGTAAGTTTGTAATATTGGATATTATAATTCAAACTATTCCGCAGAAATTTTTTCCTTTGATGTTTCCGAGAATCATTTTAAAAGAAAGAACTGTGCATTATAAAAATTACTTTTAAAATAAGGCTCGTGAGAACCGTCGCGTTGCTGTTTTTGGTTGATTTCATGAGGAACGAAACGTTTTGTTTTGGATTCGATGTGAACTATTTACACAGCATGTCTACTATCCAAATAGAAGAACGCTCGTTACCACAATGTCAACACGTTGTACTGAAGGCGAACAAACTATTTTTTCATGTTCTTCAAATATCGAAAGGATAATCTTCAGCAACCCCAAAAAATATTGAAATTTTTTGGCGACTACAATGCTTTTAAAGTTCGAATAAAGCGATGTATTGGCGAAAAATATAAAGCGACCTCTTAGCGTGTTTACTTTATTGTTAATTAAATTTCAGCAGACACAAAAGTGGCGAAAAACGTCTTAATTCACGAGTACTTTTTACTACAGTTTACTTAAGTCAAACAAACACTCTTTTGTTAATAAAACTTTGTTTGAATTTTAAGACACATGCAGTACTGTATATTGATTTAATGTTATTGGGAAAAGTCAGCCGCATGTAACTGATTTAGCTGATTTAATTAGCAACGCACTGAAAGTGTAGACATTTGACGGAACGGCAAGGAATTTTAGCTTTCACGAAGGAAAATACCAAAATAAATCGCTTTTGCTTATCATATTGGCATAGTCAACGTATCTCCGCCAGTCGCTCTAACGATACGAGGAATGAGAGTCCAACTGTAACTGAATAATTTAGATGTTAGCTAGTTCCGGCGGTTTACTCCCGGGTTAATTGAAAGGAACTTTTAAGCGCTTTTGTTTACACGCAGCTGAACACAAAAATAGAAACAATCCATCAATCACCTTGCAAAACCAGATATCCTCGAGTTCATGCATTTGACTAATTTCCTTGTCTTCCGCATCAAAACCTGTTTTCCTCAATTCCTCACAATTTAACCCAACCTTGCCAATCCGGGTTACTCAACACCCAAGGGACCAATATATGATGCTGTTATTGGTTATTTCGGTTGTTAATCCAATTATCTTCATTCCCAAGGGAAATACACACGCACCCTGAAAACAACTAGGATGCCCTTTGGCATCCCAACAAGCAGCTATTTCAAAAAGAAATAGTGTTTCGTTTCCAGATTGCGGAAGGGTGAGAATAGTGTAACACTAAGGATAGATGGGTTTGTGGTTTACTTTAATTTGGAGAAGGTCCTAGTGTATGTTGAATTTGCCGAATTTATGCACGAGTGAAGAATGAAAAGAAGAACTTCATATTCAGTTTAACACCTACTGTCCATTTTATGTAAAGGAGACATAAACTACGTCCTGCTGTAGTTTGGCTTTCAAGAGTTCAAATATGTCTCTTTATAGAAATAGCATGTGTCTTTCTCTCCAAATTAAGTTAAGTGAAAGGAGCTTGTCTTTATCGTTTTTACTCATCCAGTGAAAATTAAAATGATTTTTTTTTCTGCAGAACACTTTTTGCTTAAAAATGGCACATGATAGCATAACTTTGAATGTTACATGAATGCAAAAATAACTTACAGAAAATATTTAAATATATTCCTTTCAATGTGGGGAATGGTTTATTTTTTAAAACAAACAAATCAGTTCCATAAATAAAGTGTTTTGTGACTACTGATCTCTGATAAAATGCAAAACAACACTTTAATCGTTATTATCAGTGTTACACTGACAACAGAAGCAACTTGGCTGTGTCTTATTAGCTCTTATTCTGTGGAGATAATTTTATATTTGCCGGGAGAGCGTGCAGCGCGGATCGACCAAAATATAATCCTGGTACGACTACATATAACATAAAACTTTCTTTAAACTTGAATTTGATTAATTAAAAATCCCGGTTAAAAATCTGTGTATGGTAGCTTTTTACATTAATTTGCCCTGGTTGTTTACGTGTCTTTGTAAAGTGACAACAGGCATTTGATTTTGAAGAAATGGCTTCGAAACAGTGCATTTGTGCTTATCTCTTTTCTTGTCGACCAGGGTTTTGGTTTGTCTAGAATATGGTATTTATTTGATTTGAGCATGTGATCAACTCAGAGAAGTATATACCTCAAGCTTTTTGTCAAAAGGTAATAATTTAATCTACGATTTGCATTTTTGGCGATACTGTGGAGTTTCGATCATACCGCGATGGCTTTGAATAATCCAAATAATGTTTATATCAATAATTTAATCTCAGAAATCTGCTCCAGCAGTTGCAACGGTTTAATGTTGAGCGTTACATCAACTAAGGAGACGAATTTAGTTCGACACGGCAGTTGCACACCTTGCTATACGATACTGTCCATACAAAATTTAAACTTTGAACAGAACTTGACTGTCTTCTTTTTCGTTCTCAACTTTCCGTGCAGACTCGAATGTTTTTGCGACGCACGTGACACTGATCACGCAATTCCGGGTACATCCACGCGAGAACCCACGCAATTTTGCGTGTATTCGCGCTGTTTGTGACGTCGAAGATGCCGTGAATTTTCCTGTACAAATAGAATAGGGCAATTTCCCACATTTATACATTCCTCTGTTACATGAAGTGAAATTAACTTTGTAACTCACCTGTAAATATGCACTTCTCTCTGTAGTGCACTTAAGCTCTACCGTGCGAGCAAACGTTTTTCTTTGCGCTTCCAAACACTGGTTGGTGGAAATTTACTTCCGTTTCAGAATAATATTAAACGCTACGAGGGCTTTCTCTAGTTTTCTTACAATGCATCGCTTTAATCAAACTTAAAACCATTTCAGTCGTTAGCTATTTCTGTTTGCAACGAATCTCAATATATTTGGTCATGCTGAGGAATATATTTCCGATATTTGAAGAACATGTTTTTACGAAATTAATTGCCATCGGTCAAACGTATTTACTTTGTGGTTACGACCGTTCTTGTGATTGGATAGCAGCCACCCGTGCGAGCAAACACGACAAGTCATCCCGTTTTTGTTTGCGCTTTCAAACACTGATTGGTGGAAATTTACTTCCGTTTCAGAAAATCGCTAGAATGTTTACTTAACAATTAAACGCTACGAGAGCTTTCTCTAGTTTTCTTACAAGACATCGCTTTAATCAAACTTAAAACCATTGCAGTCGCCAGATATTTCTGTTTGCAACGAATCTCAATATTTTTTAATCATGCTGAGGAATATCTTTCCGATATTTGAAGAACATGTTTTTACGAAATTAATTGCCATCGGTCAAACGTATTTACTTTGTGGTTACGACCGTTCTTCTGATTGGATAGTAGCCCCCACTGTGTAAATAGTTCACATCGAAGCCAAAATAATACCGTATCGTTTCTGAGGAAACGAAACAAAAAGCGACAGAAGCGGCAGATTTTGTTTTGGATTGGTCTTTAGTACCTCGCCTGCAAAAATTGTCTTCAAAACAAAACGAAAATAGAGCGGTCTTCAATTGAAATGCAAAACATACAGCGGGTGATTGATATATACCTGCTGCAAGTCAAACAAATATAACAAAAAAATCAATAGTTAAGCCTTTTAAACGGTTTCCACTAAAGGTGGAGGAAAAATCAACAGCGCTGGTATAGTTACATGTAAAAAGCATTTCAGAGGTAGGCCTCCGATTAGTGCAGTATAAACGCAACAGCACACGTACTGTTTCCGTGTGCATCAACCAGCTTAAGTCATCTGAGTGACTTCGAGCAACGGTCTAAAACAGGAAAAAGATCTATGAAATTAATTAATTATTTTACGAAATTTACAAACTAATGTACAATTTGACGTTGAAAACGCTTGTTTCCTTCCAGAATAACGGTCTTCTTTACAATCGCAAGTGTTTAAAATGGCCCGTGTCAAGTCTTTCGCTGCTTTGACGGCCTACCTTGTGACTATTTCCCCATTCTTTGGTACCGCTCAGAATTTCAACCTGCGTTACAGGAATTTTTACAAACTGACCGACAAGTACTTGGTTGGAAGTGTGACAGAAACTAGGAAAGTGAAAGATTTCGGTGATTGTTCCCTCCTTTGCGCGCAGCATGGCTATGCTCCTTTCTCTTGCCTGTCTTTTAACTTCGGTAAAACCAGTGATGACAACGGTTATTACACTTGTGAACTGAGCAACTCTGAAAGATATCTACAGCCTCTTACATTGAACGATCGCCCCAACTATGATTACTACGGCACGGCTTCTAAAGTAAGTTGTAAAGACTTATTTTTGTCGTAAATTCTACACATGTAAATAGCTAGAATAATCAGGAGAGTCTATCATAGCAGGCCGTTCATTCCGCAAACCGTGGCCGCCATATTTTGTTCTTCCTAGACCGTAAACCGCCAGGTAAATAGAAATTTAACCGCTAAACGACACTAAAAATTGGCTTACACCGCCAAATAAACCGCCAGAGTATAATAGACTTTCAATCAGGTCATGCCTTTTTAAAATCACAAAATTTGTATACGTAACCGGACTACATGCTTGTCCAATTTGGAAATAATTTGATGAAAAAAATTCCGAGGGCAGCCAAAATTGGACGAGGCCGTAGGCCTCGTCCAATTTAGCTGTCAGAGGAATTTTTTGAATCTAATTATTTCCAAATTGGACAAGCATGTAGTCCGGTTACATATTAATTATATAGCTTGTAGTCACTCCAGCGTACACAATAAACTTATGTCCAGAACGGGAAAAGCATTCAACAATAGTAGGCATTACACAGCACATGCAACTCACCCAAAGCATTGTCTTCACAAATAAAATTAAAAAAAAACAATGCAATTTTATTTACCGGAGTTTGCGAAGCTTGCTACAAAGTGAGTGAAAACACTGCATCAATCAATGAAAGTCGTAAACAAAGTGTCCGAAGGGCGTTACAACTTCTTGAATCTGACATTCTTCTTTCCACTATCTCGTTCGTACTTCATCGCCGTCTTTTCTTTTCGAATTTCAGCAAAAAAACGACAAGGAGTTGCATCTAGCTCATGGCGATGTATATCTGACAGATTTCATGCTTCGCTTCGCTGCACTTACTTTCACCCAAGTTTTGTACTAATGAAGGCGTTTTGCTCTTTCTTTTTGCTTCTTAGTGTAGCTAGCTCCTGATCTGACAACGTAGAAAATTTCTCTTTGTAGTTACTATTGCTGAAAAGCTAAAGAGGAATGGAAAAACGTAGCAAACTTGCCTTAGAAAAGTCCGCCATTGTCGACTAACCTTGCGACAAGTTTACAAGGCTGACGTTATGCTTTGAGCTTATTGTCTAATATCCGTCACATGTTGTTTTTTCTTCGATTTAATTGGCTGAGACAAAACTATCCAATTTTTCTTAAATTGGACAGTTTGTACATTTTACCTGAAAGTCCTAATTGATACTATCCAAATTTAATCCCAAATTGGACAGTTCTCAGAAATTAAGGAAAAATAGCTGCGCCGACAATATAGGATTTACTGACAGCTATATAATTAAATATTGAAAAGTTGACAAAATGATGACGGGCTTACTAGCTTTCTATCGAAGTCGCCGTTTCTCGAAAGCCCCTTAAATTGTTTGGGCCTGCAAAGCCTGTTTTAGTTATCTGTCTCATAAAAACAGGGAACTGTATAGACCTGAAACTTTGTATGAAGGAACCTCTGCTCATATTAAAAATAATTATATGAATAAAACAATTCTGTAATCATAAGGTTCGAGATTTCTATATCGTTTGCCGGGTGCGAAAACTTTTCGGTGCCACATTCGAGATTTCACAATAGCGCGCGTGGCATTAGTAGGAAAGTGTATGGAAGAACAAAAACGTATAACTAATTTTGTGCGATATAAAAGTTGTAAGTAGGCTTAACGTAAACTCCATTATTGACATTTATCCCCTGTAAACATGAGTTTGCTGTATTGTCATAGAGTGTCTTGCAAACGACAGATTAGCTTACTTTACATAATTATAGGCACTTCGGAGCAAACGGCTATAGCGTAGGTCTTAACCCTCGGACGTACAAGGTGGGGGGGGGGGGATGGATGCCACCCCTCCCCCTCCAAGAAGTTTTTTCGAAATTTTAGAAGGAAGATTTATTCTACAATGCTGTAACCTTCAGTAGCTATTCATTTAATCCTTGCGGAAGTTTTGATATGTCAAAACTGGTTCTTGATATGTGACGTTACTATGGCAACGTCATAATAACAGGCTTGTCAAAAGTCGTCATTTTTATCACTTTTCCTGATTTTTGCCATTTTTTTTAAAACAGTTAGTTAGTTTTTACATTCCATAAGCATTCTGGCTTGAATTTGCATCAATTTCCGTTTTTCTCTGACTTTGTAAGAAAATGGTGAAATCCAAGATGGGCTTTCTACATTTACGGGCTTTCTACATGATAAAAAATAATTTCGCTGTGCCCTAATAAAACAAAAATGCGGGGGAGGGGTCCCTTCTCCCCCTCCCCCTTTTACGACGGTGGGGGTATGAATTTGCTTGTTCGCATTACTGCTAAGTTATTGCCAGTGTAATTATAATATAAAATATCCTTGAGGCCTGGTTCTTTTACCGAACATCCTATTAGATTGTCCTTATAAATATTAATTACTTTCTCTAAATATTTCATGTTTGTAGTCTGTTTTAAGAATCATGCCATGTGCCAGTAGCCCGTGTAATTATGGGGGAACCTGCATTAATGGTCTGCGGTTTGGCGAGTTTTCCTGTCAGTGCGGTGTGGAAATTACAGTTCTACCATTTCTTGACAAAAAATGCAACATTGGTAAGTACATTTATGACCGACCAAAAGAATAATACAAAAACCAAAAAGGATCAGAGTAAGCATTTTAATCCTTATATTGCACACACTTTAACAACGGGTACTAGTTGAGGGGCTTGTTCGGAAGGGAGTCTTCTGTTTGAAATTTCTACAAGAACAATTTTCACGATTTAATTTCGTTTCTTTTGAATTTCAAGGTTGTTCAAGTTAAATGTCAACCGTTCAGTGGGGCAAATTTTATTAACATCAAATCATAAAACGATACTTAAGTTTCCTCAATAACATTATAGAATGTTAGTTAGGTAGATATGGATGATTATTTGTCCTTATGATTTTCTCGTCTTTCTTATAGATACCAATGCCATGACGATCTCAAGCCCTGTTGAAGGCGTATTTCAAGCTAAAGTTGGGAGATATAACCTCAATTATTATGACGCTCAACGATTTTGTGAAATACACGGAGCAACATTGGCCACATACAACCAGCTATATGCAGCCTGGGAGGCTGGTCTTGAAAAATGCGAGTATGTTAAACTTTAATTAATGTCTTTTAATTTCCTTTTTCACAACGAACGAACGAACGAACGAACAAACTAACGAACAAACGAACGAACGGAAGAACGGACGGACACACGGACAAACGAACATAAGGTATAGCATAGCATAAAATAGCATAGCAGAGTGTAGTGTAGTGTAGTGTAGTGTAGTGTAGAGTATTGTTTTGGCGGTCTTGACCGTTCAGGCATGAACAATGATATCTTTCATCGGTCATAAAAATCTGGAACCTTTCCCAGATTGGTCTCCTGTGGGTTTAATTTAACTTTCACGACGAGCCTCGCGGTCTCTTTCATGTGGGATCTCTCCCACCCTCCCCCCCCCCCCCCCCAGACATGGATAAAAATTTTTTTGCATGGCTATATATTTCATTATAAAAAAAATGTTTGCTTGAGGATCTCAACAATTTTAAAATGCTCCTTATTTTTATGTAGATATGGCTGGCTTGCTGATAGCACTGTCCGCTATCCAATGCAAGGGGAATATTCTGGCTGTGAAAATAAAATTGGCATCATAGGATCATCAACACCAGAGGATAAGACCAACAAGTACAACGCATGGTGCTATAAAAAGTAACATTTCCTGGCATTTGGCCGTAAATTAGTCTCCCTCGCAGCCGTTCTTAGTGTCGTCACGCAAAATTCCTTCCCACTAACGGCTGCTCACATTCGAACAACATTCCTTTCCACCATTTCAGCCAATCACCATTCGGTTCATATATCTCAGGAACCGTACCCGCCAAAGTAATCTAACCAATCGCATTGCCTGTTTTATTTTGGAGTTCTCAGCTTTCAAAATAGCGACCCTTGGCCTTGAAGAAGCTTTTGATGTTGTTTAATAGCAATACATTTCGAATTTCGAGCTTAAATACAAATGCGTTGAGAATCGTTTCGATTTTCCGGCGATTATTCTGATTTGTTCATGACTGGATGTGAATGTGATCTGCTATTCAGCGACCAGCAAGTTGTCAGCTTGCAAAGCGTGCTATCAAAGGCTTATAACGTTAAAAAAGGCATCTGATCATCTTCAAGAGCTTAAAACTGAATTGAAGGGAATCTTCAAGGATCAAAAAATTCCAAGAACAAAACGCTTGTTAAGAGTCGTGAAAGACAATGGAGAAACTGCGACAGCTTCATGCCGTGGGAAAGCCTCGACATGTTTACAATATCTGATCAATACAACTTGATACAGGAGAGACTTTCCGAAACTCATAGGTAGGTTGACAAAAATATCCTTCTTTTTTCTCGACTACATTTTTAAACATTGTTTTTTGCTGTGAATTCGCAATGTTATTTCGTCCGTTGTGAAAACTTTTAGGGTTGTTAGTAATCCACGTAACGGCGGAACGCGGAACGGCGTAACGGCGGAACGAGAAACGGCGTAACGAGATTTTTTTTCCATTTTTTTTTAGTTTTTTTTTTTTAACAAACTAACCAACAAACAAACATTAAATTTATCTCACAAAATAAAGGGCATGTATATCTTCTTTATCCTTCGAGGTCAATCTAGAGCCAGGATGTCGAGTTTATTTCGAGTTAGGATTTCAAGGAGAAGCGCGACCGGCCTTCGGACTTGCTCGCGCCGATCATGACCGAGACAATGAAACGTACAAAGTCGAAGCAAGTCAACAAAGCCGTTGACAAAAAAAATAGAAGGGCCTGAAAAGACTGAAAAGTTACATTTTATCAGTACCAAACCAAGAATACCATAAAGGACCACCTAACAAAGTAACAGAATTAAAAAATCCATCCAAGTACCGGGTACTATTCCTGCCCAACAGGGCTTTTAAAACTTCGGCGATCGGACAAGAACCGTTGCTTTCCATGTGGCATCAGAAAGCGCGTAAATCAGCTCATAATAATAATAATAATAATAATAATAATAATAATAAGAGTAATAATAATAATAATAATAATAATATCTTTTATTTAGACACGATAAATTTACAGCATAGCTGATGTGGTCGTGTTAAAATTTACAATATACAAGATATACTCATAAAAGTTAAGTCCAGTTGAAGCAGGAAAGTGCCAAATTGTCCATAAGATCCATTTAAACAAGGTATTCTTTTTCACTATTTGCATGATTCTTATAACCCTTTGTCTCGTCTGACACTGATACCATGTACCACAAGGAAAGCATCGGTTTTCGTCCGATCGCCGAAGTTAAGCCCTGTTGAGCGGGGTTAGCACTTGGATGGGTGACCAACTGAAAATACCCCTTGTTGTGGGCTTTTCATTTCTGTTTTTTTTTTTCTCTCTTACGAAATCAGTAACTTTTCAGGCCCTTCTATTTTTTTTTGTCAACGGCTTTGTTGACTTGCTTTGACTTTGTTCGTTTCATTGTCTCGATCATGATCGATCGGTGCGAGCATTGAAGTCCGAAGCCCGGCCGCGCTTCTCCTTGAAATCCTAACTCGAAATAAACTCGACATCCTGGCTCTAGATTGACCTCGAAGGATAAAGAAGACATACATGCCCTTTATTTTGTGAGATATATTTAATGTTTGTTTGTTGGTTAGTTTGTTAAAAAAAAAAAACTAAAAAAATGGAAAAAAAATCTCGTTACGCCGTTTCTCGTTCCGCCGTTCCGCCGTTCCGCGTTCCGCCGTTACGTGGATTACTAACAACCAACTTTTAGAAATGAATAAAATATGTTTCTTAATTTACACGTTGTTTGTTTCAGTTCGAATGTTTGATCCGAATGTTCCGCAAAACGTTAAAATACTGGAAAATATTTCGCTCTGTTTCAATAAAGACGTACAGAACCGCAATCTTTGAGAAAGAAGAGACAAGAATAAGAAAACAATAATTATATTTGTCGCTCCCGAACGCATACTTCGCCGTGCATAACTTGCAATTGTTGGATGACATGAACCGTCCCGACATGAACTGGCGAAAAGTAAAGTTTATCCCAACACAAATTAAATTCAGTCAAATTTAACTTTTTTTACACAGCAGAGGAATTTAAAACTTTTTATGAGACGTATGGTCTTCGGTTTTTAGTCTTCTGCGTTTGCAAACCGGTTGAAACTGAACGGTTTACAGATCTTTTCAGAAAAATAATTTTTCGAAAGCAGACACGGCAGACAATGTAGCGCCGCATTGTTGAACGGCTGTTATAAAATAAGCTAAAAGATAAAAGTTTGCGCCTTTTATTTTCATGCTGTTTTATTGCAACGGTCAGCGAAGCGAAGCCCTTTTTGATAAATTTCCCGCAGAAGGGTTTAATCGGCACCAGTTATAGAGAGTTGACGCCGCGGAATAAAACAAATAAAATTTATTTATCATCAGAACTTGTTGCGTGCGTGCGAAATACATGGGATCGAATGTCCTTTGAAACGCAGACATAACGTCGCAAAATTACAGGAGTACTCCGTGTATTTGTTCAGTTTCTGCTCCAAATTCAAACCGAAATTAATGATGTAAGTGGATTCAAAATACGCTGTAGAGAATTTTAAAAGCTGGC
This sequence comes from Oculina patagonica, assembly GCF_052425735.1. Taxonomy (NCBI): domain Eukaryota; kingdom Metazoa; phylum Cnidaria; class Anthozoa; order Scleractinia; family Oculinidae; genus Oculina; species Oculina patagonica. The sequence continues at coordinate 28,365,718 of NC_135762.1, forward strand.
TCAACAGTCCCGTGAATGATTCTAAATGCTCGGTGATTTCGTTGAATATCGAATGCCGTGATTGTTAATTTTATCGAATGTTTCAAAACGTGTTGACAATGTTTTGAAAGATTATTTATAAATGGAATTGCAACGCTTTTTGATTCCGTTGAAAAACATTGCTTGTGTTTTCAAAACACATCGAAATGTTCTTCTCTGCAACAACCGAATTCGCGGGAAAAAACATGTTGATTACGATCTCCCGTGCTGTGATTGGTCACATAAGAAACAAAGGGAAAGGAATGTTGTTCGAATGTGAGCAGCCGTTAGTGGGGAGGAATTTTGCGTGACGACACTAAGAACGGCTGCGAGGGAGACTAGCCGTAAATATGCCGAATAATTAAAACTACCCAAACATGTAAAATATAGAAACATTACAGCACAATGAATGTCGGGTTAAACCGCTCGTGCTCAAATACTCTGACCGAAAAATAGTAACGAAGGTTATTGCCGTTATTGACAAGTGCTGTATATAGCAACAGCCTTGCTTTTTCATTTGCTTTTCTATTTCTGGCTTTTTTCTTTCACAGATCCTAGGTATGCCAACAGCAATGTTGGTTCTATCACGGTCCTTTGCCATCAAACAGTTCACAATAAAGACAGTTAAGTACTGCTTTCCAAACAAGTCTTATACGAAAAATTCTTTGCTTAGGAAGGTTTCTAATGAGTAAATTTTGAAAAAGAAGGTAACAGGTTTTCCGTTAGGATACGTTTCTAACAGTGGTACGAGCAAAAACGTTTTAAACCGAGTGTTTCCCCTAAGTGTGTTTTCCACCCAAATAATTTCACAAACGCCAGCTACGATACTCTTGGGCAAGGCGATCACTCTTTTTCAAAGTGAGCTGTAGTGTTTGAACAATGTTTACATCAATCTGGTGCCGCATTAACTGACATATACATTGCTCAAAAGAGGACACCATCAGTTTTATTTAAAACTGTATTCTTCCTGGTCATAAGGTAACAGACAGTTTTTTGTAAATAACGTTACACTTGCTTTAGCTACTGTGCGCACTATACACATAATATACAATTATTGCTTTATTTGACATTATCTTGTAGAAATAGATATAAATCTCGTCATTCATGTAAACTTTCAATACATATAATTTGTGTAAATAGAGTGGAATAAACTAAACTGACTTGACTTGGGGTGGTCCACGGAACCATTGATGTGAAATCAGCTTTATATTTGCTTACTCTCAAGCTGCTGTCGAATTTTCAACTTCCTTCGCTCTTTAACGTAACGCAGCAGCCATTTTCTTCTGGTGTAGATGTTTTCTATTTCTTTAACTCGTGCTGTTAGTTTCCACATACTCGTCCGTAAAGTCCAGATGTAAATCCAGACACACTGGCCGTTTTCACACTAGAGAAGGACAAATCGTCTGAGACGGACAAGTCGTTGAAAACTGGACGGTCACGATTTGGGACGTAACAGTCGTCCGAATTTGGGAACTTGCATTCATGGTCCGCGGTTGGACGAGTTTTCCTGTCAATGTGGTGTGGAAATTACAGTCCTGCCATTTCTTGACAAAAATGCAACATAAGTAAGTATATTTATGACCGACCAAAAGGATAATGAAACAATAATAAAAAAGAACCAGAGCAAGCGTTTCAATCATTTCTGTGCCACGGACTTCAGCCAAATTGAGTCATGGGAACAGCAAATACAAAAGAAGGGACGGATGGCCGAAAATAAAGAAGATTGAAACGGATTGCGATATGGGGTTTTAAAATAATATTGGGCTGTACAGTATTCAATATTACTCCCGTTTGCTTGTAATTTTTAACTGTAACGCCCGGGAGATATATTTGGTTGTAATAAGGCTATGATTTTGTCATTCAGATCTAAAGAAATAATTCTTTTTTGCAAACGTTAAGTTGCATAACGCAGCCGTGACACAGCCCCGCACTGTTTCAAGTCTGCTCCCAGTCCATTGTGGAAATAATAAAATACTTCTACTCAAGAAAATACTACTTCATCTTGTCAGTTGCAGGTAGATCAATAACACTTTATTGCAATTTTATCGACTACGTACGGAAAAAGTGAATAAAAATGTATTATCAACATTTTGTCAAAATCAAATTAAGAAACAATAGAATGAGCGCATTGTTCGGAAGGGAGTTACGTATTTCTATTTTTCATCTGCAAGAATAATTTGCACGTTCGGGTTGTTAAAAATTCGATAGAAAACACCCAGGACGTCATTTAAATTTTACCAAATGATATTCTTCAATTTGAGAGTGGAATTGCCTGCGAGCTCTTAAAACTACAATTTTGTTATTAATGATTATTTCGTTGCTTGGTATTTGTTTGTGATTTTCTCCGCTTCCTTCCTTTAAAGATACCAATGCCAAGACGATTACCAATGCCGTTAAAGGCGTATTTCAAGCTAGGGTTCGCAGAAATAATCTCAATTATTATGACGATCAACGAATTTGTGAAATCCACGGAACAACATTGGCCACGTACAACCAGCTATATGCAGCCTGGGAGGCTGGTTACCAGATGTGCTCGTATGTTATAAACTTTAATTCATGTCGTTTTTTTTGTCCATTGAAGTTTCTAGATGCTACCTTCATTTCACTGGGCGTACATGTAGCTTAATGTTAAGCTATAATGATCGAAAGATTAACAAACTAACAAACGAACGAACGAACAAATAGTTTAGTCTAGTCTTGTCTATTCTACAATCATGGACAGATTTTTTTTTATTTATACAAGCTTTCCAGCAAAATATATCGATGGTTGTAGTCTAGTCTAGTCTAGTCAGATAAGAATATCTGATCTTTCGCATGGCCATATTTTCATTCTACATTCTCACCAATTTCATAATTCTCCTTTCTTTTATGTAGGCGTGGCTGGCTTGCAGATAGCACTGCCCGCTATCCAATGCAAGAGGAAAAGTCTAACTGCGGGAATAAAATTGGCATCGTAGGATCATCAACACCACAGGACAAGACCAAAAAGTACCACGCATGGTGTTATAAGGAGTAACACTACTTGACGCTCAGCCGTAAATTTGTCGAAAAAAGAAAAAAAAAAATAACTGCTTAAAGATGAAAAGATATATATGTTATTTGCCGGCTGGGAGGTCCGTATAGTGAAAAACTGTGACCGAGGTCTGAAAATGCTGCCCGAGGCCGCAGGCCGAGGGCAGCATTTTCAAGGCCGAGGTCACAGTTTTTCACTATACGGACTGACCCTAAGCCGGTAAATAACTTATTTATTTTTTTCCTACCTCTAATGTGTTTGATTAAAAAAACCTACAAAGATTTTCTTGCAAAATGTGTTTGTATTATCCGCGCGCATCCTAGTCAGTCTACGGCAAGAGTGAAGAATGATTCGTTTGCTATATTCACTGCTATATTAAAGAGCTTACTGCCAAACAAATTAAATTCGCTAAAATGAACAGTACTCAAGGAAAAGTTCATCAGAAAAGCAAGAAAAAAGCATCTATAATAATAAAAAAGCACATTTTAAAACCAAAACAGAGCATAAAAAATCAGCGTGTCGCGAAACACTTTGAACTCCATTTCGGCTTGTGAGTTCTTTCAGTTAATTAAACTTACTTTTCGGACTGGAAAGCACTTACAACACATTTTTTCCAGCTATTTACATTTGTATTTAACGAGTCAAAAACCTCTGTGTTCATTCCCACAGTATTCTGTTTTGATAAAAAGTTTGCGAAAGTGAAACTGAATGAAGCTGAAATGTGTAGTTTGGTCGCCTACACACGGCACAATATTGCGAGAATTAATTTGACCGTTTTTTAATAAAGCATCTCATTTTCTTGAATGGCGATAAGCAGTATCCGTTTTTGGAGAAAAGTAGCAGAAAAGCAAGGTGTTTGAACGGATAAATCGAGTCTGTATACCCGCCGACTTGCAGTTAACCGCAATGGCGTGAAAATCAGTGCGAATGCACAAACATCGATCGACAAACCACGACCATAAAACTATAACTTCATTTTGTCAATAAAGATCATGAATACTCGCCTTTTGGAAAACTTCAAGGCCTTTAATTCCACTGCTAATTTTCCCATACAAATTTAACAACGGTTGGTGAGCAACAACATCGATTTTGGAGAGCAAAACTGTCATGGACTAGTTCGTCTCGCCGCGAAATTAAACTCACGAAAGCGTTACCGTGGCCCGTGGAAGCGGGCAGAGATAGGAGAATCTTGCCCGCGCTAAGAACCAATCAGATTGCAGGATTCGTTACCGTGCCCTCTTGGAAAAAAATAAAACAGTACATTAACCCTATTCAGACCAGGCTTTTTTGGATCTTTTCAGACCGGGAGGAGGATTCCGCCCCCTGCTCCGTAACTTCCAGAATATGTAAGCAATCACAATGAAACTAAGAGGATATAAATTATGTCCGAAAATCTATCTTTTGATATACGTCATGTGGGATGATGACGTCACATCACGTGACAATCACATCATGATGTCAAAACAGCCGCCATCTTGAATTGGAATTCAAAATTTTTCCAAAACGTCAGAAAACCACCCAGAATTAGAAGGTGAACAAATTGTAATTAAAGTTAATTTTCATAATTAGGAACCCAATACTTAAAAAATTGGAGAAATATGTCTGTAAAATGCCGTTGTCATGATAACGTCAAGTTCCCAACACAAGAACCTATCCTACCTAATTATTTCCGGTTAATTTTAGAATAAGTTGCAAAGTTTGGCAGCATTTGGAAAATCTTGAAAAAGTTATAAGCGCACAATGTCGGCGCGGGCACTTTCCGCTCCACCTCCCCTCTCCTGGACAGGGTTAAAATGTCGAGTGAAACCGCTCGTGTGCAAATAATCTTTACTGAAGAAGCTAACTGCCTAAAATAGTTCATATCGAGGACTAAAATATACCTGCACAATAAAGAGAAAACAAATAAAGTAAGCAAGATTTGTACAACGTTTTTTTTATATTAAAATACTTAGTAACCATCCCACTATTGCTTAAATTCGAGGCTTATTTTAATTTACCACAGCAAGGAACAATACGTTTCTACAGTATTTTAATAATTTATTGTTACAACGTGAATGCAGAAAGACTTATGTTGACGTACCACAGCAAGGAGCAATATGTCTCTGTTTTAATAATTTATTGTTCCAACGTAAATACAGTATGAAGTGAACCACAGTTAGCGTAAAATAATATTTCTTACCGATAAATCCTACCGAAATTTTGCACCATGTTGCCCTTGGTAAAATCTTAATATTGTCTACGCTTGCTTATTGATGCTCCATCGCGTGAGTTGAAACTCTATTACATGCGTGCTGGTTAAAGAGTCATTTACCTTGCCTGTAAAGAATTGGCTTCATTGTCCTTTGATACAAAGCCTGAGATATTGGCTTCCCGCAAAGGTATTCAGGTTGGCCTACACCAAAACAGACTTAACTTTATTTAATTTAACATGTAAGCATATTACCGGTAAGTAATGAAATGTGTTTATTTCTTTAAATTTCCGTTCATTATGAAAACTTTTATTATGAGTGTTTCTTCAGCGTTGAGAAAAGCCCCATTTCCCTTTGAAGTGACGGATTAAAAAGAAAACAAAAAAGGCGACTAAAGCAGAACCTGGCCTGCAAAATAGTCGTCAAAACATACAGCGGGTGATTGATATAGCTGCTGCAAGTCAAAAAATTATAATATAAAAAAATTCAATAGATTAGCCTTCTTATCGCTTACCACTAAACGACCCTAAACGTGGAGGAAACAACAACAGCGCTGGTACATGTAAAAAAGCATTGCAGAGGTAGGCCTCCAGTTAGCTTATTTTTTTGAATTAAATGTTACATGTATAAACGCAACTGCACACCGCATATCTATTTAGAGACAGGTGATTTAGCATAAGACTTTTACCAAAAGAGATATAAGGGACAGTGTCGAATGAAGCGTACGGTTCAGATTTTTGGATAGTATTGGACCTTGACAGGAATACGACAATCCTATAAGTTTTATTGTACTTGGGATTATTCACATTTTTTTTTTCGTATGCGTCAACCAGCTCGAGTCATCTAAGTTACTAACAGCAACGGGCCAAAACAGGAAAAAAGATCTTACAAATTAACTAATTAATAAGTTTACGATTTTTTTCAACTAATGTACAATTTTAACACTGAAAACGCTTGTTTTCATTCCAGAATAACGGTCTTCTTTAATATCCATTTCAAGTGTTCAGAATGTCCTTTATCAAGTCCATCGCTGCTTTCACGACCTGCCTTGTGACTATTTGCCCATTACTTTAGCTTTGCTCAGCATCCAGACCTGCGTTACAGGAATTTTTACAAACTGTCAGACAAGTCCTTGGTTGGAAATGTGACAGAAACGAAGAAAGTGAAAGATTTCATTGGTTGTTCCTTCCTTTGCTTGAAACATGGCCATGCCCCGTTCTCTTGCCTGTCTTTTAACTTCGGTAAGACCAGTGATGACAACGGTTATTACACTTGTGAGCTGAGCAACTCTGAAAGATATCTGGAGCCTGATAGATTGCAAGAGCGGCTCAACTACGATTACTACGGCACGACGTCTGAAGTAAGTTGTAAAGATTCATTTTTTTGGAAATTCTACACATGTAAATAGCTAGAAGAATCATGAGATTTGATTATAGCGGGTTGTACATTCCGAAAACCGCGACTTGATATATTCTGTTCTTTCTAGACCGCAAAATGCTTTTCATTTCTCGTAAAGACCGAGACCACCACAACTTGTTGACCGTAAACCGCCAGGTGAATAGGAATTTAACCGCTAAACGACACTTAAAATTGGTTTAACCGCCAAACCGCCAGAGTATTATAACCCTCGATCAGATCATGCCATTTTAATATCACAAGATTTAATTTTGAAAACTTGACAAAATGATGATTGGTGTTATTAGGTTTCTATCGTAGTCACCGTTTCTCGAACGCCCCGGAAACTTTTCGGGACTGCAAAGCCAGTTTTATCTATCTGTATCTTAAAACCAATGAAGTTTATAGGCATGAAACTTTGTATGAAGGGACCTCTGCTCATATTAAAAATATATGAATAAAAAAAATTATGCAATCATAAGGTTCGAGATTTTTCTATTGCTTTCCGGGTGCGAAAACTTTTCGGTTCCACATTCGAGATTTTATAAGGCTCCTCATCAATATCGCACTTGGCAGGAAATTATAAAGTGTATGGAAGAAAAAAAAACTTATAACTTATCTTGTGCGATATAAAAGTTGTAAGTAGGTTTAAAACAAACTCAATAATTGATATTTATTCGCAGTAAGCATGAGCTTGTTGTATTGTCATAGAGTACTGTTTAGGAGTTTCAAGCCAAAAACCTGTCAGTGCACACGACGGATTAGCTTATTATACATAATTATAGGCATTTCGGAGCAAACGACCATAACGTAGGTCTTAAAACAAATGAAGCCAAACAATTTGTATTTAGAACATGAATTCTGACTTCTGTGGAGAAAATGAAAACGAATTTCATATACTACTACCATATACTACTCTCTTAATTTTCGAGATCGATTAAAAAATACTGAATGTTTTTCTTTTTTTAACCGCTCATTTATTATCAGTATAATTATAATATAAAATTTCCTTGAGGCCGGGTTCTCTTCCCAAACATCCTATTAGATTATCCTTGAAAAAAAAATAATTAGTTTCTCTAATCATTTAATACTTGTAGTCTTTTTTAAGCCTCCTGCCGTGTAACAGTAATCCGTGTAGTTATGGTGGAACTTGCATTAATGGTCCGCGGTTGGACGAGTTTTCCTGTCAGTGTGGTGTGGAAATTACAGTCCTACCATTTCTTGACAAAAAATGCAACATTGGTAAGTACATTTATGACCGACCAAAAAAATAATACAATAAACAAAAAGGACTAGAGCGAGTTTTTGAATCCTTTTAGTATACACACTATAACCCTTAATATGCTGAAATTATTCCTAAAAACGCGTTTTTCTTTTTAACGTTAATCGATTTTCTTGGCTACGACCTTAAGGTCGCGGGGGACACCTTAGGCTCATCATTATGCATTTATTTAAAGCGTATGCACGAAGTACAACGACTCACATCGACAAATTTACGAGATATTTATGACTGGAGAAAAATATGGGCGCGTGCGCGTGATTTGTAAAAAATCCCTGTTTCTTTAATATTTTAACCAATTTAAAGGTCAAATGAACAGATATTTCGATTTTGTTATTTTTGCAATATGTTATTAGAGCAAATAAACATATCCCAAAGTTCAGCAATCGGTCGTTCCGGGAATTGCGAGTGAATGCTTTTTAGGCTGTCATAATCGTAGAGTGCTCGGAAAAATTGTCGGAAACAAAACTTGTGACGTCATAATGGTGTTTTGAAGACGACCGCAGACCGATCCGCAGACGCACCAAAATTAAAAATATGTTAGTGACATTCAGCGTATTTCGTTCCGTTCGGTGTTTAGTGGAGATTGTTGGTTATTGTTTAGAGAGGCCATTTTAAATAGAATAGCAAAGCACAAAAATAGCTTAAAGCTTGTGCTGTCGTTTGATCATGTGAGACATAGGTAGAATGCACGCTGGTAGAACAATCAGGAATCTCTATGTTCTTCTCGTTAGCATCACGTAAAGAGAGAAATCTGCAGCGCGTAACTATGCACGTGCGTTGAATTTTGGTTCACCAGCCGTTCTGCAGCGCGACATGCAGGCGTTGAAGGACACAGCCGTTCTCACCGAACAACACGGAAAAATGGATTTGGACAACGTCAGCCACGACGGCTATTGTTTGGTTATTTGGGGTAGCGAAAAAGCAGAATGCGTCCGGAAAGCTGGAGATCCAAAAATATAATTCATTTTGCACCAGACGTGTCGTGACGTGCCGTCGTTGCGGTCTGCGGAATCGGTCTGGGTCGTCCAAACACCAATTATGAGTCACACTCGTACCATTCCCCATTCAGTGCGCAGTCATCAGAAACGTTTCGGAAGCCTCGGAAATCTTCGTATTTTTTGCTGTATTCCCCAGGCGGAAAGAAAATTTTATAAAGGGGGTAAAGGTTAATTGTCTCTTTAAAACAACACTTAGCAATATACGTTCATATAGATTGTAGGAAGTCTTTGAGCTTATTTTTATTTAAATTTGACTATTTCTGCAACTAGTGTACTCAGAGTAATCACAAAAATATTCGGCATAAACAATCGTGTCCTTTTTGAAAACGCATTGTTCTTACCATAAAAGCGTGGAATATAATTACCATAATTACATCTCTCCTTGGCAAAATGATCGTATTTAGGTCGGGACACCTTCGGAAATCTCAAAGTTTGGACTTTTCCGACAATTTTGTGGCAGAGAATACAGCGCGGATACAGAACTTCATGACTTGCCACTGCAGATAGGTAAACTATGAATACTGTAGTGTGTCATAACAGAAGCGGAATTTTAAAAGAGCGCTTTTAGAAAGAGGTAGAAGACATTAAATTCAAATTTGCGCACTTAAACCGCCATAACTTGCTGGCAAACATTAAATTAAAAAATCCGCTTCTGTTATGACACTCTAGAGGTATTGACTGATTAGTTTTTGACAAAATCGCAGTGTGCTGTCTTCTACTCGTTCCGCAAACTCTGCCACAAAATCATGTTTTTCCCAATTTGGCACTAACGAGGCTATAACATCGCCGTAAAATGCAATCTACCAAATAAAAGATGACATTCACAATCTTTCATCATTTCGTTATGTCTCTGTAAATTTTGAGCTTAATCGCACCCATAACAGCCGAGAAATAAGCGTTTTAAAAGATGCAGGTCAAGCAAAATTTCCCTTCATGAATTTATTCATGCTGTTGGTATCCCCCCGCGACCTTAAGGTCGCGCAGGACCCTTGCAATCATTATGTATGTATTTATTTAAAGAGTATGCACGAACTGCATCGACTGAAGCCGGCAACAAACGAAATACTCATTAGAATTTTTTTCTCAAAGTTCTTTGTTCAAGTAATTTCATGCTATTGTTCTCAGCTGCACTGAGAAAAAATCGAATTATCATAATAAGATTCACAGCTTTAAATATAGTGCACGTTGTTGTGAACATTTGCTGCGGTCACATCTAGACTACTAACTATAGTTAATATGGCGTTAACTATAGTTAGCTATTTCGATAATGTGACCGCTTCTCTGTTCACCCTAAAGGTGGATTTCCACTGACGCGTAATTTTTTACGTGCGTAAAAAAATTAGAGACAATGTATAAACGGCTTGCGTACACGTTTACGCAGGCCGTTCATACATTGTCTCTAATTTTTTTCACGCACGTAAAAATTTACGCGTCAGTGGAAATCCACCATAACTATAGTTAGAAAATTTACGCCTCGCTGATCCAAAACAATACAGACTAACTATAGTTATACCCAAGCAAGGTTCATGGGTTAGTCTTAAGTTTACAAACGAAAAACCAATCAGATTGCGACAATTCTTTTTGCACGTGCGAGATGAACATAAATATGCAAAACAAAGCGTGAAGGGAAGGAAAAAAAAAACAACTTGCCAAAAAAATAACATATCAACACTGTTAGCAAAAATAAAGCTTGAATTCTTCGGCGTCTAGCATCCTTACTTCATTTTATTTTCTTCAACGCCGAGATGCCGTGCAAAAATAGGAAAAATAGGGGAACAACTAGACAAGATCAAGAACAATGGCTGTCATGAACTTATTTCAATTCGAAATTATTCAAAAGCTAATCAGAACTAACTATAGTTAACTGCATTGGTGTGAGCGCTTAGACGACCGAAAGCACTAACTATAGTTAGGTATGACGTCACGTAACTTGAGACTAACTATAGTTAAACTTTAGTTACGTCGTAGATGTGACCGCAGCCTGCAATTTTGTGTCCAAGTTTTCTTCATCGATATAAAATTAATATTTCAGGAAATGATTCGCGAGGAACATAAACTTGGTGTACTCTATTGTGCTATGACACGAGCGATTTTTTAAACGTCCTTCTCAAAATGAAGATAGCACGTTTCAAAGTTTAGATTTCACATTTTTCCTCTCTTAGAAGCCATTAACTTCTAGCAATTTTTGAAATCGAAAATTTCGTTCTTGTCATAGCACAAGAAAGGTTATGATTTATCACTAGGTTATATAATCATTCAAGTCGGTGCGCTGTTCTAGCTGAAAACTTGGACACAAAATCGCATTATCTGCGGTTAAACTTTTAAAAGCTTGTAATATCACAGTCAACGGTCATCTCTCAGTAAAAGGACAATCATAATGTAATTCCATCATCCCCTAATATCCTTGATAAATTTTAGCGGAATCGATGTTCAAAATGTAGCGAATTAAAGCTTTATAAAATAGCACCTCGTCCAGAAATTTGGCTAATGGATTTATTAATGAGCAAGGGTCCTGCGCGACCTTAACAACGGCTGCTTAAGTAATACCATCTCAGTATGTTCCACGGCTGAACATTTTAAGTTAAAATGTATTTCCAACAGAGTCAAAATCCATCATAAAATAAAGGAACAAACTAAGAAACTTTAATTTATAATGAGCGGCTCGTTCGGAAGGGAGTAACGTATTCTATTTTTGATTCCTGGAAAAACAATTTGCACGGTTTTTTTTTTTTAGAAAATTTAAGGGTTGTTCAATATTCGATAGAAAACATTCAGTACGGCATTTAAATTATATTGACATCAAAGAATAAAATGAAGTCACTAATCTGACAACAAGATTACTAAAGAATTCCAGCCTTACGTAGAAGTTAAAACGGATAAATGTTCATTTTTCTGCAAAAAATCCTAAATTAATTCGCAAAAAGAAGAAACGATAATTTCTGCCTAACTTGATCACAATTAATCTTGTGTTGATGAACATTATACTGACGTCAGTTATCGAAAATTTATTTTGTGTTCTTAGAGGGCAAAAGATGAATTGGTTCGACACATGAAATTACTAGACGAGAATGTTTTTAATGTTTTATTCAAAATTAACAACTCAATACGTCAAAGGTTCCAAATGTTATTCTTCACCTTTAGAGTGCAGTTGCCTGCGATTTCCTAATGCAACTTATTTGTTGTTGTTGTTGATTTTTCTGTAGGTTGGTTTTTGTTTATGATGCTCTCGTCTTTCCTCTAGATACCAATGCCATGACGATCTCCACCGCTGTTGAAGGCGTATTTCTAGCTAACTTTGGCAGATATAACCTCACCTATTATGATGCTCAACGAATTTGTGAAATCAACGGAGCAACTTTGGCCACTTACAACCAACTGTATGCAGCCTGGGAGGCTGGTCACCAGCAGTGCTCGTATGTTATAAACTTTAATTCATGTCGTTTAATTTCTTTCTTCACTTTCTTACTGGGCGCAGAGAATCAATGTAGTTTAAAGATCGAACGAACGCGAACGAAGGGACGGACGGACGGACGCATAGCATAGCATAGCATAGCATAGCATAGCATAGCATAGCATAGCATAGCATAGCATGATAGCATAGATGTGTGAGCATAGCATAGCATAGCATAGCATAGCATAGCATAGCATAGCATAGCATAGCATAGCATAGCATAGCATAGCATGGCATAGATAGCATAGCATAGCCTAGCATGGCATGGCATGGCATGGCATGGCATGGCACGGCATGGCACGGCACGGCACGGCACGGCACGGCACGGCACGGCACGGCACGGCACGGCACAGCATAGCAAGCATGGCACGGCACGGCACGGCACGGCACGGCACAGCACAGCACGGCACAGCATAGCATAGCATAGCATAGCATAGCATAGCATAGCATAGATAGCATAGCATAGCATAGATAGCATAGCATAGCGCATAGCATAGCATAGCAAAGCATAGCATAGTGCAGTGCACTGCTGATCAGGCATGAAGAATGGTATCTTTTAGCTATCAGAAAAATCTAAAGCCACGCTCCGATTGCTATCCTTTCGGCTTTAGGTTTAAAATAAATGTTCCCCCGAGCATTGCCGTCTCTTTCATATGGGGACTTTTCCCTCCTCACCCCGCCCCCACGTGGATAACAACCTCTTTTGCATGGCATTACAAAAAAGGTTTCCTTGAGAATCTCACCAATTTGATAATTCCCCTTTCTTTTATGTAGGCGTGGCTGGCTTGCAGATAGCACTGTTGGCTATCCAATGCATGAGGAAAAGTCTGGCTGTGGGAATAAAATTGGCATCATAGTATTGCCAACACCACAGGACAAGACCAAGAAGCACAACGCATGGTGTTACAAAAAGTAACGTTACCTGACAATTGGTCGTAAATATGCTGAAAAAGAAAAAATGCTTAAAAATGTCAAATCTGAAAAACTTTACAGCACAATGAACGTCGAGTAAAACCGCTTGTTCTCAATGTAAATACTCTCACCAAAAGAAATAACGAAGGTTGTTGCCTGATAAAGTTTCTTTTTTTTAATTGAAATGCAACAATACATACAGAAAAAAAAAACTTAGCAAGGATTACAGTACAATAGCAACAGTACACTGTTAACACTACTTAAACTATTTACAATCTTTAACAATACCTAAACACAGCTCACAAAACACTACTTAAACTACTAACAATTACAATAACACCGCGGGGCAAGGAAGAGAAGAAGGAAAATAAACATAATTACAGGTAGAGAAAATGTACTTTTGATTGTTAAAGTAAGACAAAAGCATGTGGTGCACTTAAGATATTTAAAAGAACAGCAATCTATGTTCCTGTCATGAGATTCGGAGTATAAGTTAAGTAAGACAAAAAAAAAAAAAAAAAAAAAATCACGGACGAAACGATATTAAACATACCTATATGTATCCCGCAAAAGGTTTCCATTTTTTAAATTTCTCCACTTTTTGTTTCTATTTCACGATGAGATTTGAGTAGAAATATAAAATACGTTAAGTTTGGGTAAATTTCCTTTGTTTTAGCTGGCCATATGTGGATATCGTGCTAAGAGAAGACAGTAGTTGATTAAAAGTGCAGATTGAGAATAATGAGATAAAGTTTATGGTTAGGCCATAAATACCTCTATGCACAGTATTAAAAGAGAAAAGCAAATAAATTAAGCAAGGCTGATATGGCGTACGAAGGACAGTAACAGCGAGAACGACAAGTGTTCTACGTAGAATCAGCCTTGCTTATTTGATTTGCATTTCTATTTTTGGTTAATTAGATCTTTCACAGTTCCTAGGTATGCCAACGACATCTTCGTTCACGGTCCTTTGCCACTTAACAGGTCACAATTAAGACAGTCCAGTACAGCTTTCCAAACATTCAAGATTTTTATCTTAATACTATTTAGCCTAACAAGAGGCCCAAGTTGTCCTAATGTTAACCCTATTTAGCCTGAACCATTATTTCGTTCGTTAGCTGGGCGGAAGGGGTGATAGGGTTAAAGAGGGTCTTTCTTAAAATTTCTTGCCAAGGAAGTTTTCTAACGATCATATTTTAAAGCCAAAGTTTACTAGTAAAAGGTTTCAGAACAGTGGTTTCTTTTTATAAATTCACCTTTTTTCATTACAAAACGCTTCAAAATCGCCTACCAAAGAATACCGCCTGCAGCAATTCCTTAGCAACGACTCTAGATCTGTAGTTAAAACTGGCCCCCACATTAGTTTTCTCAAAAGATTTACGAAGTGTTAATTAGAGAAGAGCGATTGTACGTTTCCATGCAACTGATTGCGGTGATTTCTCGGCATCCAGGAGGATTATTTTAATTCATATTGCTTTACAACAATAAAATTGTAGAATTAACAATTATTGTATGAAGCTAAGTATAATAGTGAAAATTGTCAAGGCCTAGGTTTGTGTTATTTGCTGAAACAGAATCCTGAGGCTGGTAAAACAAACCTACATCTTAATTAATTATTTCTCTAAAGTGCGAAAAGAAGAATAAGTTCAAATAATTGTTTGAGTATACATCTCACCCATCACTTAAAGAAGCTATGTCACGGGGATTTCGCAAATTTTTGGTCTAAACTGTTCTGAAATTAGTGATAGGCAACTTAACCCATAAAAAACATTATCTTTGAACATCTAAAGGACGATATAATTTAATTTACAGACCTTAATTTGCGGATAGGAACCAAGCTACGGCTATAAAGATCTTTTGTTTTTGAAGACGCTTGCAAACAACTTGAAAAAGTAAGTTGCAATCCGGTCCATCCGAGCCATCCGCAGCCAAAGATGCTCGTTAACAGTTTCAGTGCCCTAATAAAGCAATTTTTAATGTAAAAAAATGGACTATTATTTTTAGGTTTCCTGCGACACAAATATAAATTTTGGCTGTTCAAATTCGTGACATCGTCCATTTAACTTCCTTCGAGAATTTCTTTCCGTTCAGTTGTTACAAAAACAGCCCCAGAATAGTAAAGCAACTATTTGACAGAGTTGAAAGCCTTAACAACATAGCATCCAACATATTCATTGATTCCTCAAACTAACGGATGTGTGAGTGCTGAATAATGGGTAGGGAACACTTTCTGCCTCTTTCAACTCTACGGTCACAATCATTACAAAAAGGGTAAATTAACAGTAAATAAAAATTGTAGCGTGTCTACATTGAGTTGTTTGCTGCATTGTTTAAATGGAAGACTGGCTTTCAATGGTTTGATGTCAATTAAGTCAGATACTCCCTTGAATTCGTGCGTTCCAGCATCCCCGCGTTCCTGTGTTCCTGCGTACTACATGGGTGTGTTCGTGCCTTCCTGCGTTCGTGCGTTCCTGCATTACTGCGTTCCCACGTTCCTTCATTCCTGGTTTCCTGCATTCCTGAGAATCTGCATTCCATCCCCCTGCATTCCTGTGTTCCTGAATTCCCACTTTCCTTCTTTCCCGCGTTTTCGCGTTTCTGCGTTGCTGCGTTGCTGTCTTCCTGCGTTCTTGTGTTCCACTATATATCGCTCCTTTTGTCGCAAAATGAGCTAAATTTACAACTTTGCTCCACCATATGTACACATAAATCAATTCTTCTGGTTTATTTCATGTTTAAGGATAATCATTAAAACTGGTAGGATTAAGCCAAAGTAAAATTAAGTGTTCGTTTAGCTTTACTGTCACGTGCAACCTTTGAACAACACTCGTGCAATCTTCGGAAATTGCTCGAAAAATGCTCGAAAGTTGGTCGAAAGGAAAAAAGTTGCTCATAAGGTGCCGAGCGCATCTTTGGGACAGTCCTATGCTCTTCATGTTTTTTTAAGGATACAGTAGTTGGAAGCGATTTGATCGAAGCTGGCTTGTTGTGAATAAAAGATTACTGTTTGTACAACTGAATTCATTGGTTATTGTGAACTAAAGAAAAATAAATAGGTTAGCGAAAAATTCATTCAGCGAGACTTTATCGCGCACATCCTAAAACTAAGAAAGTTTTTAATTTCTCCTCGTGGTAATTTTTTGGTAGTAATACCGCAGCTCCATCTGCCCAAAGGGCCGCAGAGCGGAGCCTCGTAACCATATCGAGGGTTCAGTTGTAGAACTCATCGAGGTAACGTGTTTTTTTTAAGTTGACCGCTGACCATTGGATCTCTGGCTTAAGTCCTATTTTTTTTCTGTTTATGATAGTGACAGGATTTTGTCAGCGATCGACAACGATGCCAAACATCCAAGATTTTAAAAAGTATTGAATGAAATTATTTATTTTTTGATTGATTGATTTGTTTGTTTGTTTCTCCTATTGGGTTCTGTTGTTCACAAAAAGCACTTACCCTGAAAGTTGTATAATCCCGTAAGTTCAGATTTCAATAAAGGGAAAAGTAAAAACCTATGAGGTCCGCTTTAAGGCTTGGCTGAATCTATAGATTGTTTAAAAGAGGACGTTCGCAGCCTAAAATTGTGTTGCTTTGTACTGTATCGCCTTTTTTTTAATTTTCGTTAATGTGCGAGAATTTTACTGTTTTTTTTTTTTTTTTTGTAGGGAAGGTAAGTTTAGAAATTATCAATGGCTTGTGTTTGGAGAAATGCAGTGACTAGTATTTGTGTTTGCAGAAACAAGTCACCCATACATTTTCTTTTAGTTTTAAAATGTCTCTATTTTGCTCCACGAACTAAAACAAAAAGAAAAAACTCATGTCCTTACACGTGCGTTTATCCTCAAATATGTAGCTCACTTAAAGGCTTGCATTAACTCTCTTAACTGCATGGTTCCCTCAGCGAGTGCATTTGAATTTCAATGCATGCAAAGCCTTACGGCGTAAATATTGGGACTTCTATAATTTGAAGTTGTTCACGCTGAGTGTATCATAAACATTAACATATAGATAACATTTCGAAGCAAATCATGCACTTACAAACTCGCTTGTTAATTCTTAATAAATAATGGACGTACACGTTTATGACTTGTAACTCCATCACATATTCGTTTCCTACAAAAATTTTAAAAACAATTAACTTTTTTTTCAAGTAATGGAGGTCGTAATACGGTAATTCGACAAAATGGAGTGCAATTTAAGGAGTGATCGTGCGAGTAATTTCTCGACCTGTCTTTTTAATTAAAAAACATATATTTCATTAGTTATACAAACAGTATGTATAAGAAAACAGCAAGAAAGGCGACAAACATCTATGTGCAGATAATTAAAGTGCAAATTGCGCAGGTGCTCAATTTTAGGGATTCAATTAAAAAACCTTTAAACTGGACACCTGTAAAATTGGACACTAGCATGATCGTGCTACACCAATCAATCGTGCCATACAAATAGCACAGACGCAATTAACATTATATTTAATATATATTTTACAAGGAATGTTTTCAAGGCAGTTGTTTTGAAACGCTAAGACTGACAGTGGCTAGAGCAAACATCCTGGTAAGAAAACTAGTTTTTTTTGTTTTGTTTTTTTGGTAACTGCTTGTAGGTAAACACCAGTTGACGGAAGCAAATAACTACTTAATCAATATAAACTTTCACTAAAGTGATATATTTTCCTCTGTTCCTTTAACGAACGAGCGCTAACTCTCCTTTTTCAGTGCATGCAGTTTATATAACCCTTATCTGTAACATTTTGCTGGTAAAGCTAACTTAATCAACGTACACTCTACCTCAAAGCAATTTAAAGGACTGTCTAGTCTTGCAATCTTCCTCAAGCCCTCTGAAGGAAAACGCAAAATAATTTCATACCAATGAATTTAAGAATCCAGTCACGAAAAAAAGAAGTAATTCTCGGGACTTCGACAGCTGAGGAACGAACACTGAGGAAGAGACATGTTGTAGATAAAAGTGGTTTTATTGAAATCTAGTTGATCAAACAAGCAGATTTCAATTGTCAATTAAAAGTACGCGTCGTATGGAGTAGACGAAATGGAATTGGCTTCAGTATTTTTTATGACGCTCGAGTGTGGAGAAATCATCTTCGACGAGTAACGAAACATTGCAATAGCTGCTTCTAAACTAGTTTCAATCCATCTTTTTGGCAATAACTGGCCGAAATAATAACACTTCTCTGGCTAAACAACGGTAAAATTTAATTGCACCAAACATTTTGAAACTCCTGTTGTACACACAAAACAATGTTCAATCAACAAAGTACGAGTAACAAGGAGAGTTCTAAAGAATTAGTTCCCCAGGTTACCGAAATGGACACCTATTGCACTTGCTGCTTCCTTTTATAAACAAAGAAATTAAAAACAGAATTTTAAAGTAAAAACTCAAAAAACAAAGTTCACGTCTAATTTTCAAACCCATGTCTTCTTATTGATAGGCTTTCTCAGTAATAGGCACGACGGCACGTCGTGCAGTTCAAAGCAAAGTTTGCCTATAAGTTAAATAGTCCGCCCGGGTAACCCGTTATTTGTGTTCCTCCCAGTCCCGTTGCCATTACGAATATTCGTAGTAAAAAAAGATAGAAAAACAAAACAAAAACAACTTTAGGCAACGGCGCATTTAATTTATAGTCACGAAATGTATTGTTGAAAAGGATATTTATTTGAGGCAGGAAAAATAAATGTTTTTATGTAGTTTGTGACGTAGTAGTTCCCAGCTTCCGGTGAGGGATTACATCATTTTTTCTTATATGAAAATGAGGCAACCTGGCCGGGGACTAGTTCGACCTTCGTTGAAGCATTAACACAAAATGGTGTATTCCAGTTTTATCTGTTTTTGTCCTCCCAGCAAACAGAGCTCAGCCAAAGCAGCACACATGTCTTACCAATAAGTATGTTTTCATTAATTAAGGACTTCCCGCCAAATTTTCACTCAATAGATTTTTTTATTTATTTTTTGCTGCGGTAGATAATGAGTACTTGTCGGAAATGCAAAAAAGTGGGGTCACTGACTTCGTTAAAGAAAGCACTCCTAATGAATTGCGCACGCTAATTCAGCATGGTTGCAGGGAGTTAAAAATTCGAAAATGAGTAAACGGGGGCACGATCTAATCACATTTGTAAAGTGCGTCTTTGCGTATATTCTAGTTTTGCCATATTGTACATTTAACCCTGAAAAACGAAGAAACTGTCGACGCAAAAAGGAAAGCCAAAAAGTGGAATCAAATCGTCAATGTGAATCAAACTTCCACCGAAGATTTCATTTTCTCGCAAAACGTAGATATCAATTAACAAAAGGATTCCATCAGAAAAAAGTAGGCGTCATCGACCATTAAGAGAGCAAAGAGGAAGAGCGGAGGCAACCCACCCTATATGTTCGAACAGGCGCGCGCCAAAGTGGCGGGGGCGTTGCGACATGAATACGTGCGCAGTAGGGAGCGCATAAACAATTAGCCCGAATGTCCTTAAGAAGGAGCAAGATACATAAAGGCAATTTCTCGACATTAATTTTCCTTTTTCATTTTTTGCGAATGGTTGCAGGAAAAAAATAAAGTTGGCAAGAATATTTAACATCGACCAGAATACTAATACATGCAAGCCACGTCCGATCTTAAAAAAGGGTTCAAAAATGCATTTTAGCAATCCTAAGGCGACCGTATCGGCAAACTTGCACTGGGATTCCAGCCAGATTTAAACAAACATAATTGGAACAGGTTATCTCAATTTGTTTATTAAACCTTCGATCAAGTCACCTTTCGTGAGAGTACGCAGGATAGATTCAAAATCATGAAGTAAGAAATAAACAAAACAAATAAATTATATGTAAAAGATGTCGTTTTCGTGTCACGTTAGAGAGCGTGATAGGGTCTTAAAAGGCTCAAAATAGCTTTGGAATAATCCCAAAGGCGAAAGAACTTCAGGCTATCCTACCGGCAAAATACAGGTTATATATGTAACAAACAACAACGCCTTCAAGGCTTCTCTTATAAGAACGTGCTAGATGCATTTTTCTTTTAAAAATGTATGTCAAATTTACCCATATCTCTAAAATAGGTACAAAGACGTTTGGCCAACTCAAAATTGTGGGATAAAAATATACTTCTTTATTTTTGAGAAAGTCAAGCAAGGCTTTTAAAACTATAAAACTCTTCCTCGAAGACACAGAGGCAGTTAGTAGGGCGAAGGAAACGCGAAAATGCGGGTAGAAATTAGTGCGAAACTGCAGGGAAAAAATCGGCATATAAAAGTTGGTGCCACTGAAAAGAAGACGCCCTGGCGACCGAACTGGTTTGTGTACTTACTTCGCATGACAACAGCTCCAAAAGGTCTCTGAATAGGCTGGCCACCTGATTGGGCAGAATAATCTTTTGGATTCCCTTTGTATTATTCTGCCCAATCGGCGAGGCAGCCTACTAGAGTCCTTTTTGTGCTGTTCTGTGTCGCCTTCACCCCTTTGTCGCCCCACTAACTGCCCCTGGGTCTCGAAGTATGTACACAAAGCCAGTTCAAGATCGCCATATGGAATCAAACGATTACCTAATTTTTGGTGGACAAATTATAAATATTTTCTTGACGTAACATGTTACCATGACGACAGTGTAACCTGTTAAAAGCACCCTTAATTTCAGCTTAAGTTGATTATACAATGATATGTAATTCAGCAACATGCTCGGTGAGATTTATAAGGCTATTAATTGTGCTATTAAGATTACAACTTTATACAAAATTTAAAAAAAAATGTAGAAGGGTTCAGAGAGACGGCAGACTTATATATTTTTTTTTCTTCCTCTTGCAGGTTATTCTGAGTCAACGCAACTTTAAAATTCGTCGCAAATGCCCTCTTCGAATTATCATTTGCTGTATTTACCTCTCATCATTATCATCATGTGTCTGTCTCTAATATATGCTCTTCCAAATGACGTTCGGGAAGGCAAAATTCTACAAACTGGAAGGGAAGTCCTTCAATGGCAGCGTGGTTG
Organism: Oculina patagonica; assembly: GCF_052425735.1. Classification (NCBI taxonomy): domain Eukaryota; kingdom Metazoa; phylum Cnidaria; class Anthozoa; order Scleractinia; family Oculinidae; genus Oculina; species Oculina patagonica. The sequence goes on from NC_135762.1 coordinate 28,386,958, forward strand.
GGCGCCACTTTACACAGGACCTCTTGGATTGCTTGTTTCTTTGTGTTAACACTGTAAACAAGGACTGCTTTTCGTTCAACTTTGGCGGCGCTCAAGAGAAAGGCCTACACAAATGCAAGCTGTACAACTCTGAAATGAAACTAGAGCCAGAAAAAATCCAAGACAGGCCAGGGTTTGCATATTACGGCATGACAGAAGAGGTAAGTCACGCAATACTTCCACTTACTAGAACTTGGTACTGGTGTAGTTTGAAAGTTGCCGCCTTTTTATCTGTTCCACTGCCACCTTATCTGCCCCGGGCCGCGCTTAACTATGCTTTCTTAGGCGTAAAGTGAAGGAGTGTGGCTCTATAGATAATATCACTGAGGTATAATAATAAAATATATATTTTTAAGTCTCTCTATAGATATCTCCCATGTGCTTCGTCACCGTGCCTTCAAGGAAAAGAGTGTATTACTGGACCAATTGACGGACTTTACTCCTGTCAATGCCCACTTGAGAATATTGGCTTAAAATTCACTGATGACAAATGCACTGTTGGTAAGGGATACAATTTACACAATAGAGTATTTCTGTTGAGGAACTATAGATAGGTCTAGATAGCTATCGACTGTTGGCATAACCCAGCTGTCGTCTATTGGCAAAACGCCCGATCTGATTGGCTACACAGGTGCCTTCTATCGATCGTTAGACGGCTCTCGAACAGCTCTCGGTTTCCACCGGCTAATAGTTGGCTCGATGCTTCGCCCCTCGCCAACTATCAAAAACCTCGAGCATGCCGTCTAATTGTTAAAATAGTTGCCCCGCGGAAAAATAATTTTCTTAAAACAAATATAAGCTAATATGCTAGTTTTAAGAACATCAACTGTCAGACCGATAGTTCCAAGACAAAAACACTCTATCGTCTTTATTTTTCACGACTAAATTTTCTTCCACGCACCCATTCAAAAACGAGTATCTTGAATTATTTTTTACTTTTTAGGATAAAGACTTCATTGAAAGCCGAAATGAAGCAAACAAAACAAAACCAAACAAGAAACTCACTAAATGTAGTGAATTTAGTGTGTCTCTCTGTCTGTAGGCCCGCTTGTTTGCAAAATAATAATAATAATAATAATAATAATAATAATAATAATAATAATAATAATAATAATAATAATAATAATAATAATAATAATAAAATCACGGACGAGTACTATCTATCCGCCGGGTATTTTCCTCGGACGGGAACTTTTGGGATGAGAGTGTATTTCCGCGGATGAACACTATCGAGTCACGTGATCAATTAAATCCAATCAGAATCAGAGAAAATTTAATGGTGAACTATAATGGCAAATAGCTTTACATTTTACATTTTAAAAGATCTTTATACTTGCTTTACACTCAAGTTAAAAAGGTGTGATGGGACTTCTTTACACCAACTTTAATTAACATTTACACACACACCTTTAATTTCATGTAAATCCCAATTTTCATGCTGTGAAAACTGCAAGGAGAAACTACATCTGTAAAATAATGGTTTACTAGACTGTTTTGCCCTCCATCTACAGACGTGCAGCAAATTAACAAGGGAATCATGAAGGAAAGGGTATCGCTAACGAAAGTCACAGGAAAACCTCTCAACTTCTACGAAGGGGAGAAACTCTGTTCACTGGTGAACGCAACTATGGCGTCTTACGATCAGTTATACGTAGCATGGGGTGCTGGTTTGAATGTCTGCATGTAAGTGGTTTACTGGTAATAACTGCCTGTTACAATGAGATTTTTGCTCACTGTGAGATTTCTATATCCCATTTCATCAGACTCGTAACCAGTCATTACTTATTTGATTTTCGGCTGAGGGAGGATTGGATCTGAGTGGAGCGAGGCACGTAGGGAGTGGTCCCTTCCCGTTACTGCTTGCGCGCCTCACCCCACACTAAGTAACTAATCTTTTCTCATCCCAAATCATATAAAAAGCGACTGGGTATGTGTCTACTATTTCATTTAAATGCTAGAATGACAATGCTATCCGTAAGCTTTTGCTTGGTAGCACCGTCGCGAATTTGAGAGCCCAGGCACGGTAGTGTTGTACAACGCAAGGAAAACAAAAACATTATGGCCTGTGCACTATAGTATCACGGCTTTTTCTCCCCTGTAGTTACTGCACAAACTTGAAAAGAAACAGAAACTATTTGCGATAAAAAGGACAAGGTGCAGTATAACGTTGAACGTTTCCGCAGTGCTCATTTTAAAGACCAAGTCTATTTAGCAAAGGGGTACACATGTAGTATGTTGGGGTATATACTTCCTTGAGGCTGTTCAATAAACAGAAAAGGGTTTTATAAAACCAATTTATGCTGGACTTAAAAATTCATTGATGCATATACCCTATCGACCTTAAGGGCTGATATAGTTATGAAGAATGGACATACGTATATAAAAAATTGGATTTAAACATTCTTCTTTTTTGTCCTTTTATTTTCACAGGCATGGATGGATCAGTGACGGTAGATTGGCATTTCCAATGCAATCTGCAAATCCTGCCTGTGGAAATCAAGCGGGTATCATCGCGACCTTGCCTAAAGACAAGGACAATACCAGAACTCACGTTTGGTGCTATTATAATACATCAGAGTGATTTAAACCTATCTAAGTGGTAGCTATAGTACCCAGGCTTCTCATAAAAGATCTTTAGATCGAGGCAGTTAGTAAAAGGAGAGCCAACCTCGTTCTCAGCACCATCGGTCCTCCCTGTCACCACTAGCAGCGGAAGTTCTGTGAACAAAATTAGCGTGTCACGTAGGTTTAAAAAGTCGTTGTCGTTCTTCCTCGCAGCTGAAGGTCACTATTATTGCAAATATAGCAAGTATGTTAATGCAATTTTTAATTTTTCATAATTTCGTCCAAGTCAATGGCTTGGAAAATAACCACAGTGGGCCGTAATAGCGTACCGGGGACACGAAGTTGGGCTTACTTTTTGCACGAATTTGAAAGCGTGAACGCTGATTGTTATTTGAAATGTTTAATTGTAACACAACCAATCAATTTTTGTTCAAACCAGCTGGTGCTAAAACTATTATAATACGTACTGTAGACGAAAAAGACCGTTGTAGATATTTAATCACCTAAATAACTGTCTGAGCTTAACTAAACTTTAAACGCATGCAAAACTGATAAATACACCCACCAATTTATAATAAATGGTCTGAGGGCTGCATGGGTGAAACTGGGAGATCACAATTATACCATACAAACACCAACCCGACCCTTGCCACAACTTTTGACACGTACGGAGGAGAAACGACCAATTCTTGGTTTTCATGTGACGTCATAAAATTCTAAACTCAAAATCGCGAGGTCTTTTGAATTTTATCTACACTCGAATTATGATGACCTAGAAATAAATCTTTTTTGCAAGTTCTCAGTCCTGTAGTGTCTTTCGTTTTGAAAATATAGCATTATTTTATGGAATGAAATTGATGAGAGATTTAAGATTCTAACTCCTTATTCATTTAAAAGAGAATTATCCTTGCATTTCAGTAATTTCTATTAAGTTTTTCTACTAATTGTTATATTCTGGTATTTCTGCCATTTTTTTTTTCTTTTTTTGTACTATTATCTTTTTTTGTACATATATGTTTAAGAATTATTTGTTCTGTAATCTACTGCCATAATTAAGTGTGTAAAATGTAAAATGTAAAATGCCTCTTTTCTGATCTTATATTTACTTTAAATTAATAAATGGTGGTCACCCAACTAGTTTAGCTTTTTAGTTATTTTGGGTGACCAGCAACTGTATGTATTTTTAATTAATTTATTGTTTAAAATGTCACTTGCAATTTTACAGGTAAAAGAAACCATGTTGTTGTCAGTTGTTTGTATTTCAAATTTCCGAATTTTGATCTTGCGTAACACGACCGATGGTGGCTGCGAGAGAGATTCTGAATGAAAAAGGTTTTCTAGTCTTAGTAGTTGTGTTTGTGCGCATGTATACTAGCAACTTGCGGCCGCCAACGTTGTACACCAATATGGCGTCGCCATACAAAGCTCTATAAAGTTGCGCGAAACGTTTCGGCAAATAACTCAGAAACGGGTACCGCAGAGAGCTGAGATTTGAAGTTTTTTTACTTTGATAACATTTCATTTTATTGGCTTCTTTCATTGAAGAGTTTCCAATTTATTTATTTTTTTTATGGCGTGACAGTGCAAACCAGCAATTATGTTTTCTAACAAAAGAAAGTTAAGGATGATAACAGCTAGAGTGCAATTTTTTTTTTCTTTTTAGTAATTGTCTATATGGGCTATACAATCTTTACTGATACTAATGATTGCAAATGATATCACTTGCATTTATTTTAGCTTAATTAAATTGTTAAACAACAAGAAGTTCTGGTATAAAAAGGGCCTGGCCATCCTCACGCCCAGTTGTCAAACAACCTGTGCATTAGACTTGCCTAGAAGTCGAGTTCACCACCCAACCGAAAACCAGAGGCGAACGACTTTGAGAAAGTCTACCTGCGCATTTTCAGACAATTACCAATACAATGTGTTCCATTCTTGCTACGAATACCAGTTAAGACACGGTCAAGTTATATCATATTTGGTCATATTTTTATTTTTGGTATATTGTATCTTCAAAACATTTTACGCATGTTCAGTTTGTATGACAACCGAGAACCTCAAAAACCATACCCAACCTCGCGCCATACCTATAAAGCCCATATATTGGAACACCCCCCCCCCCCCCCCCCCCCCGGGAGGTGAGGATATGACCACTTGACTTCACAAGGTGTAGGACTGCAAAGGTACAAATTATGCATTTCGCACACGAAAGGTGTGGAACATGTAAGAGGTGCCTTTCCCTTTTATAGCAGAACTTCTTGATTAAACATGCATTTTATACAGCTATTTCAATAAACGTTGTTTGTCAGATCAAGGCTTAAAGCATAAAGACAAGACCGAATGGTGGTCTGGGAATTTTACATCACCAGTTACTAAGTCAAACACAGGTGAATATCGTTACTCGTGTAAACTTTCAATAATTATTATCTGCATAAATAGTGTGAAATAAAGAAATAATAAATGTTTTTTTTTTTTTTTTTTTTTTTTGGGGGCCCCCCCCCCCCCCCCTTACTCCAAGCCCCAGTTTTCTATATGATATGAGAGAATATACTTAGAGTCGAAGCCGAGTTGACTGCCGCTTATCCATGTTAAAAACCAGTTGTATAAACGTGTTTGTAGGCACTATAAAGGAGAGCAGTATAAACCCATAACTTACACCAAAATACAAATAATCATTTTTCCTCTTTAAAGGAAACGCGTGAGCCATTGTCTTCCATCAGCGGATAACCTACGGTGAGAAAACCAATCAAATTAACGAATATGCGATAGACCAAAACGAGTATCTAGAAATGTTGTTTTTAAAATCCATTCGCTCTACACGAATTATAGGTCAAATAAAGAATGCCCACAGTCCAGTATTTTAACCACCAATATGCTATAACTGAAATTTCATGTTGGCCAGAATGATTGAATTTTCAAAACGTGAAATTGAAAACAGGACGATATTTCATCAGGTATCCAGTGGAGCCAAGAAACACAAACAAAAACAGCCAGAAAAAGATGCGATCCCACGCCACAGCAACGGTGCGCCAGATTTTTCTTTTTTCGTCCTCTGTGAGTTCATTGTCGTTTAAGAAGGCAGGCTTTCTCTCGGGATCAACTGGGACTGGAACGCGCGCAATCCCACCTGCCCCACTTTCCGCCGTGGGAGTTGCGCTTTCCACAGCATTTCGTTTCAGGAATTTCTTCAATTTCAATTTCCTTTGACTCTCAATTTCTTTCTCCTTCTTTCGCTTGCGCATTCTGTACAGAGCTTTGAAACAGGCCGGTGGCTCACTAACTGAATGGTACGCACTCAGTGCAAGAATGGTAGCCATTAGTGCAAGAGCAATCTCGAGCATTGTTATGGTGTAGTATATGCCAAGGATGGGCAGCGTGTCCGACTTTTCTGGCAGCATATCCGCCATTATGAGGAGATAAACGCTGACAGAGATCATGATGGTGGAGCAAAAACCGATTCTCTCACCGTTCTCTGGTGGGATTTTAAAACTGATTAGAACCAACAATGTGCACAGGACACAAGGAACTATCAATAACATGACGTAGTACAATGGCTTTCGCTTAATTTCCAGTGTATACTTCGCAAACGAGTATTTTTGTGCCGAATTTGCCCGTTGTTCCATTCCCGTACTATAGACCTCTTGGTAGACATTCTCCATCTCCCATTCTCCATTTTTGTTATGGATCCTCTCTCTTACCCTTTCTTGTTTGTCTGAAAAGAAAAGAAAGGCATACATATAAGATAGCAATCCAAAGAAAACTCTGGCTTAGAATTACACCATGTTCTATGGGAACGAGAATACTCACTATCTGTTAACATTTTCGTTTTCCCTATTCAGTTATTCAGTATTTCAGTATTCAAGAACAACATGGAACTCTTTACGGCTTACCGATTGACAAATTGATCAAGTGTTCAGTGTGGACTACACCTTCTTAGGGTCGACTAACTTTTTTTATTTCATCAACTCCGCATAAGGTCACTCAATCATTACAGACATTTATACCTATAGAAGGATAAATCGTATAATATGAAAGAAAAAACGCAAGAAGGGCTTCTAAGGAGGGATTCATGGGTCTTATCCCTGGATATCAAGATATGATTGTCTTATTTGTAGGTTCTCTGTAAGCACCGGATACACGAAACTGTTTTCAATCTACCTCCCGGGTGCATTGGATGGATGCTGAGCAACTCGCTTCCGTAAGTCGCGGATCCAAACAGAAGCGAACAGTTCTGTACGTCAAATGGAAACGAACTGATCTCAACATTACATCTGCTTTCAAAGTTTGCTGGGGAATCCCACGTGCAGGTACCATTGCTGTAGAGTACTACCCAGTTCTTGAACATTTCTGTATGGCCTGCTTGGAGAACTTGTTTGTCTCCACTAGAAAGCAAAAATAAATAAATGAATAAATGTGAGATTAGAAAATTAAAGATGACATAGATTCAAAACAGTTCCGGTGGAAGTTCTACAGTAAGCATGAAATAGTTGACAGGGGATAATCGCCATCCGTCCGTCCGTTTCGTCCCGTTCGTCCGTCTTTCGTCTCTATACTCCTATCCCACTACCCCACCTTTCCTCTCTTCCTTCCTTCCTTCCTCCCTCCCTCCTCCCCTTCATCCATCCTTTCCTCCGTCCATCCCTCCATCCCTCCATCCGTCTGTCCAGCCATCCAACATTTATACGGCCATTTTTTTTTCTCTCAGCTTGGCTTTGTATTACGTTACGTCTAAGCAGGCTTAATAAACTTAACAACACTTACTTATTGTAGAGTACGATGTCTGGGACCCATATTTCTTTCGGGCTGACGTGAATACGATCAATGCCTCCGTAATCGTCTTTGTTCCATACGAGGAAAGGGTTATGCCACTTCTGCAAGTATATTGGTGACCAGTAAAAATAGGTTATACAACATTATACCTTTCAATTGCTTGCCAGTAAGTACCAACTGTGAATATTTGGGAAGGTGTGCAATCTTATTTACTGGGTAAATACTGTTCTGTAGGAAACAAACCTGAGAAATCCAGACACTTGTTAAAAGCATTTGGCGCTTACTCTCCTGTAAGGTAAATGTGTAACTTATTAACATAATATTTATCATGTCTCAATTTTGGTTGGCTAAAAGGACTCTTTTAATTTAAGATTATACTGCGTCTTACGTCCAATCTGTAGACACCGGTATTCATGCATGTAGGAATGATGCGTTTTGCAAACGTTTTGTTTGTCTTTGTTGTTTTGTTTTGTTTTTACTACATGCGCACGAAGTATTGCAATATTTATCATTCATTCATTCATTGGTTTTAAATAACTGACAAGCCCAAAAACAGGCAAGTCCGTTTGCGGGTTTTCTTCACTCTGCTCTTAGCTAAAGTTAGCAACGGTCTATAAAAATTGTATAACCAGTTGTTTAGGTTACAGATTCAGAGCTAGTTATAATGTCGTAACAAACAGACAGACAGACTAAAGGAAAGGGAGACAGGTGGAAGAACAGCAGTAAAACTGAACCATATCAAACTAACAACGTCACAGACATACCAAATCCGTCAACGTCCATACAGTGAGAGAAAAGGATACATTTACGACATCAGAACTTGATATGACAGGGCGAACCATGACATCCATGTTTCCTAAAAGCTCCTGACGAAGCCTGTATTCATTGGATTCATTGACACGTAACGCCAGCCCTGAAATGGCAAAACGTCTGGGATTATGCATGAATTACGGGAATTACCAACGCCACACCTCTATGCACTGGCTTTTCTGGGTCGCCCACTACTTCTCGGAACGAGTTAATTCAATGGTTCTTTAAACAATAGCTAACAGGTGACAACAATTCCCCTAACCCTTAACAATAGTTTATGTCTTTATCACATTGCCTGCTGTGTTTTCTTGTTTATTTCTCTTATTGTCTCTTATTGTATACTTTTCAGTAATTTTAAATGGTTTCTGCCATTTTGGAAAAAAAAAATTGAAATCAAAGATGGCGGATCCAAGATGGCGGCTGTTTTGACATCATGATGTTATTGTCACGTGATGTGACGTCATCATCCCACGTGACGTATACCAAAAGAAGGATGTTTGGACATGCTATATATCCTATAACTTTCATTGTGATTGCTTAAATACTCTGGAAGTTACATAGGGGAGGGGGGGGGGGGGGAGGGGCCTCACACTTATCATATTCTTAAGGCTGGTTCTCAAAAAATCGCCCGGATCGTTTCTATCGCCGCTGTCACTTTAAAAAGTTGTCTTGCGATCGGGGCGATTATATGAGAACATCACACAGACGATCGCTAACATCTGCGGCTATTGGGGTGATCACGATCGCTTGGATCGCCCGTGTTCTATCGGGGCGATCGGTCGCAGACCGCGGCGATCGCGAACGAATTTATGAGAACTACTTCCACACAGGGAGACGATCGAAGCGATCCAAGCTGTCCCATAGTGCATCAATATTACCTAGAACTGAATGGCCTTACGACCAAAAATACCGCCAAAACAGTAGATGTTAAACAAAGCGTTGTACGTACATGGAACTCTTCCTGGTTTTAAATATTTCTCACATCCAAAAACTACGTTTCCATCTAGCTTCTCTTTCCCTACTTTGCCGCCATTGAAGGTCGCCATTGTGTTGGATCTGGCGCTAAAATAATTGTTTTTCCTTGGCTTTTACCGCGATCTTCGCTCCTACCAGGCGATCGGGATGATCATATGATAACCCCTTTGTCGCAAGCAATCGCTTGTATCGCCTCCGATCGTCTTGCAGTGGTTGCAAACGATCTAGGCGATCGAAACGATCGGGCGATTATATGAGAACCAACCTTAATAGCTTTTGTGCTATAATCGTGAACTGAGAATTTCCATTCGTCTACTAATTTTTCTCTTTGACTACAATATTAAAACTTATGCTTTCTGTTGCAAATGTTTCACTAAAGGATATGACCGAAATGGTAGTATTTGGTAGCATTTGTGCAATTAATGAATTTATCTTTTCAAGGAGCCGCCAGATCTACTTACCTTGGCGTGTATGCAATATTAAAATGAAAAACAGAAAAACTTGTAAGCCACGCGACTTGAGGGTCATCTGACGAGAAAGGGTATTTAGAAGAGATCAAAACAATAAGTTAAAATTACTAATGGAATATCAACGAATTACCCAACAAATTAACGTTTGAAGGAAGGAGACATAATAATATGGGTATTTTCTTTTAAACTTTTTTGTTTTTTTTTTATTTTTTTTTTTGGTTTTTATATTTATTAAATTGAGTATTTTTTTTTGTTTGGGGGTGGTAAATAGAAAGAAGTGTAAATAAAAAAAAAAATTTTTTTTTTTTTTTTGTTTATTTTTACGCTTTCTTGCTACCCACAACTTTTACCCACACCCACGACTTTACACACACCCACGACGCACGACTGTTAGCTATACGGTCATCGTTTGATTGAAGAAATCGTGCACTACATGCACAATTTAGAGCCATATCATGTAAATGATATATGACATATAATTCAAATGGTTGTTTGCTTACGAGATTTGAATATTAGAAAAACGTTTCCACTTATCAGAAATAGGCTGTGACCAACACTTTGTTTCGCTTTAGAAACGAAATAAAATAATTTCGAATTGTGTAGCCTACATGTATTTAAATCTTCCGTCAACCTTGGTTTATCTTTTTCAATTTTCGCGTTACAAAACTTATTTCCTATAGTGTAGGATATCTCCTTGGAAATTAATTTAAATTAAAATGCTCTAGTTGAAATCGAGCTTTTAATTATTTATGGCATATAATATTTGCATATGTGATTAAATTTTTCTTTCCTAGTAAACTGTTATTTTGTGGTTTTCTTCAATTTTTATTTTACAAAGTGGCAAATTTTAAAATGGTGGGACACAGTTCCTTGGCATAAGATCAATAAGTTGTATGCACAGTAGAATAGAACAGGTTGAAAAAAAAACATATACAATACTTATTAAAAAACATATACTTCGATTATAATTTTTATCCAACTGCGAGTTTAATCTTTTTCTCCCGCCACATTTACATTAACTATACTTGAAACACTTGGCTTACTTACCACAATGCCCTTCTGTGATTTTGCAACTACCTGGAGTCGCACGTTAGTGACCATTGACGTTTGCTTTCTCCTCTCCAGTGAACAAAATGCTTGAAAAGTTCAAATCTTCTGCAAGCCTGTCTCTGATAAAGCTTTTATTCTTCCAAATACCAAGCTGATCCTGAAAACGAGATCTAATGTTTACTAGGTACTATGAGAGAACTGTCGTTAGATAACAGCATCTATTTAGGGTACATGCCCATATGTCAATATACAGCTTTTCTCTTGATAAATGGATTGACATACAAAGCCAATAACGAAAAAGGGGGAATGAAGTAATTAACATTTGCATGCTAACATCATTTAGAGTCCATTAAGCATAAAATTGCACTTCAATATAATTTTTACTGGGTTTTATCTATCTTGGTGTGAATTTCTATGCTACCAAAATTGATAATTACCAAATATTATACGATTTTTTTAAAATTTTCTATACTGATGACTACACTACTACTCGCTCTTTACGTTAACTAGAAGGAAGAGTCAAATTAATGGACGACAGTGTAGTTTTAATTAAAAATAAAAATAAATCACCTGATTAACATATTCCAAAGTGCAAGAAGAGAAACAAACATAGCAGTTTTTCCACATGAATAAGTAGGATTATGAAACTTAGGGTTTTTTTTAGAAGAATCTAATAATTGACTGGATTTAGCACACAGCGACATAAAATGCAAAACATGTATACAGACATTAAAACCCTATTTCAAGTAAAAGTGCCATATTAATCTTTCATCAATAACGTTTCGATCGAGTCCTAATCTTCGGGTTGATCTTTTCAAAAATCAAAATATCCTTAGGGTGAATCACTAGTATGTTCAAATTAAGTTAGGTAATGTATTCGGGTTTTTTTTTTCGTTTTTGTGTTTTTTGGAAGAAACCACCAGAATCTAAAACGTACACAAAGCACGCATCAGATCTAGAAGAACTAAACATAACAAACTCTGTTTTTGGAATAGAGGCCAAACAAGAAGTAGGCTGAAATGTACCTTGTATGTTTTCTTTGATCACAAATATTCCAAAGCCAAGAACTTTGCCAAATACATATATACCGTCCGTAATGTTTACCATAGAATTTGATGTCTTGTCAGAGGCAAACAAAAATCTCAAAATATCGCCCAAGAACATCTAATTATAACTACAACCGAAGGGCTGTGATAAAAACGAAGTTATTAAAGTTACAAATCGCTTCCTAAAAACATGTTGCTCAATAATTGAATTTTAAAGAAAGAGGAGCACCTGCTCGAAAAAAAACAAAAGGTGACATAATTTAAGGGGGAACGTTATTAATTTCCCTTTTATGGTTTCCTTTAAGGTAAAACCATGTTTACAGTGAAAAGGGAGTCATTGTTATTTTAAAAAAATAGATTTCACTTAAAAATATCTCACCTAAACCTCTGCTCATGTTTTTTTTTTACTTTATTTTTGCTTTCCAAGAAGGCACACATGGTTAACACAAGACTGCAGTTTCGTTATGGAAGGGAATTATATTTTGCCTTCCGTTTTTTTGTACCCCTTATTTTTATCCCATCAATTCTAAGCGGTTTTTAAAGATTACACCTTTCTTGATGAATTGATGATGACTTGAAACCCGGAAGAGAAAGGACTGAAACATTTTCAAATGGCTTTTTAGCCTCTGTTTGAAACTTATGTTTGAAACTTACGCTTAGCACAGAACCTTTTATTTTTTTTATTATACATGAACTTTACTTTTATTTAGTGCGATCTTTTAATGCTAATAAAACTCTTTTTTTATATACATAACATAGCTTGTACCAGGTCTTCAGAGGCAGAAACAATGACTCTGTTTATTTGATAATAAAAGTTAGAAAACCAAAGAAATTTATCCACTATTTCATGTTTTCATAATCTTTAATCTAGATGTGTTGACAATGTAAACACTACTTGACACGTCGCTGACCATTTACATATTCCTGTTTTCTAAGATCTGATATCGAGTATGTTGTTTTTTTTTTTTTGTATGTTTTTTTACCCCGTGACACGGAGCTCGAGCTCGTTACGACGTGTCGTGCTGGTCGATTGTTTGGCGTTGTTTTTCTTTTTTTTCTTTTTTTTTTTTTTTTTTTTACTTTACTTTACTTTTTTACTTTTTTTTATTGTTTTTTTTATTTTATTTTTTTTTACATTTTTTTTTCTAAGTTCTGATAGCGAGTATGCTTAAAATGAGGGCTGATAGTGCTGGGAGGTGGTGATTCTACTGAAACCCTGGTGGCTTACCGTCCAACGAGGAATTTTGGAAAGGTTCTTTACAAGGAAAACAAAACAGAAATCTTCCGAAAAATCCTTTCAGAAATTGTAAACTACGTTTTAACATAGTCCTTCAGTTTAATGTTCGGTAGCGACACAGCTAAATCTAAATTGCATTGTTTTCCCTAATGTTTGTGGGTAGTAGACCTTTAGACCCTGTATCGTTCTACACTGATTACACGTAAAATAGTGAGTCGTTGCAGTCCAGTATTTTAACCAGCACAGCGATATGACTGGAGTTAATTTTAAAACTGAAAGTCTCAAAACGTGAAAACAGGACGGAGTACAATCAAATAAGCAGTGGAGACAAGAAAGACAACCAAAAACAGCCAGAAGAAAATGCGATCGCACTTGACAGCAACGGCACGCCAGATTTTTCTTTTCTCATCCTCTGTAGTGTCGTTGTCATTATGGACCACTGGCTTTTGTTCGGCATCAACTGGGACTGGAACATGCGCAGTTTCATCTACATCATCTAGGGTGGTAGTTTCGCTTGCCACAGCGCTTCTTTTAAGGAATTTCTTCAATTTTATTTTGCTTCCACACTCCAATTCTTTCTCTTTCTTTTGCTTGCGCATTCTGTACAAAGCTTTGAAACAGGCAGGAGGCTCACTCACTGAATGGTACGCACTCAGTACAAGAATGGTGGCCATAAGTGCAAGAGCAATCTCGAGCATTGTAATGGTGTAGTATATGCCCAGGATGGGCAGCGTGTCGGACTTTTCTGGCAGCATATCCGCCATTATGAGGAGATAAACGCTGACAGAGATCATGATGGTGGAGCAGAAACCGATTCTCTCGCCATTTTCTGGAGGAATTGCGAAACTCATCAGAACCAACATGGTGCAAAGTATACAAGGGATGATCAACAACATGATGTAGTACATTGGCTTTCGCTTTATTTCCAGTGTGTACTTGGCAAACGAGTATTTTTGTGCCGAGTTTGCTGGTTGTTCCATTTCTTTGATATATATTTCTTCTTGTACGTTCTCTATCTCCCACTCTCCATTCCTGTTATTGAAATTTTTCCTTACGTTTTCGTTTTTGTCTGAAACGAAATGATTAGGGTAAGTAAAAGAGAAGCGTGAATCGAAAGCAGCCCATAGCTTGGAATTATACCACAGTCACACCAACGAGGATTCTTGCTCCTTGTTAGTGTACATGTTTTTGTTTTAATTCTCGAGTTTTGAGTTCTCAAGATTAATATATAGGAGGCAGCGTGGCCGAGTGATTAAAGCGCCGGACTTGAAATCTGGAGGTCCCGGGTTCAAGTCCCGTTCTGACCACTATCTGAATTTGTTCTCGGTCGTCCCGAGTTCAAATCCTCGGTCATGCTAAATAGCCAACTGGTCTGCCTCCTGCCAGTTGGGATTTTTAACCATGTTATGTTTATTTAATATATTATATTTGTTCAGTATTTGTTTCATATACACGGCCCCACAAGCTTCTAGCTTTAAACACAAACCGTGTATAAATAAAGTTGCTTTACCTTTTTTTTTGCATGGAACTATCGACATACGGAACCCAATTTGTAATTATGTTACGAGTAACGACGGTCTTACAATTTTCATGGTCAAAATGGAAAAGCATAACGTCTATCATTCTAGTAGCGTTTTATTTTTATTAAACACCTATTCGGGGTCGAAGACCTCCAAATTTAGGCGGTCAGTCTAAAACGCAGACCATGCAGACTGCAGACTGCAGACTGCAGACCGTGCAGACTGTGCAGACCGTGCAGACTGAGTAATTTTTTTTTCTTTTTTTTTACATTGTGTTTGACAAAAACTTTTTACGAACGGTATCCGAAGTTCGTTTGAAATTCGCGAAGTTCGCTACGGACTTTAGGGGGAATTTCATTACGTAGTTGTCAATCAAATTACGAACTTCGAAACAAACTTAGAAATTGTCAATTTGCAGCGAAGTTGGCAGGTTGAGAGGTTCGCAAGTTGAGAAGATGTTCGCGCCAGTTCGATTTATTTGGTGAAATAAATCCGTTCCCAGTACTGTAAAAAGCAATTTCAAGTCCAGTAAGGCAGGAAATCAACGGACTAAAAAGCAAGGCTGCCCTGAAAATGGTTTGTGAATGTTTATACAACTGAGTTTTCCCAATGTCACCCGACTCCCGACTAAAAATAGATTACAAGTTCTCCCGTGTGCAGTTTCGAAGGAAACAATTTCAACAGATGAACCGGTTTACATGTAAAAATACTGTTTGCATGTGCCGTAAAAATCTTCCTCAGAAATAAAAAAACGTTTTCTGCTTCATGCATACACATCAGTTTGGAAAAACCGTGGAAAACCAGAACTTTTCAATTCCGTGTTGTTATACTTCTGTGTTTACACAACACGCAAGTCGCCATCTGTCTGTTCGTGATTAACTCTGTTCCTCTGAAATAATTTATATTTGTAAAAAAATAAGGTTTGGTTGAAAATTTTTTGACGTCCTTAAATTAATTTATCAATAAACAACACTTGCTTTTGAACAATTGAAATGTGTATTTATTTACGAATTACTTATATTTTATTATTAAGGACAGTGTAATGAAATACAAAATTTATGGGGATTTCTCAAGAAAAACACTCTATTCCCAAAGCATAAATACCAGCTGAAGCATTTGATTACGTTATAAAATTGAACTAGAAACATGTAACTAAACAAATAAACTGCTATCTCCGCTCAGTTCGTTTTACCTATAACTTACAATGTTCCAATGTTTACAGTGCATCGCGCTCTCTGACACAGACAGTAGAAGAAACTCAACTAGCTAGGGCCTAAATAAAATAATCCTTGACCTTGAGGCCAACTTTCGATGATTCCCTGCCTTACTGGACTTGAAATTGCTTTTCCTTGTACTGTGAACGGATCCATTTCACCAAATTAAACGAACTGGCGCGAACTTCTTCTCTACTTGCGAACTTCTCAACCTGCCAAATTTGCTGCACGTGAAATTGACAATTTCGTTTCGAAGTTCGTAATTTGATTGATAACTACGTAATGAAATTCCCCCTAAAGTCCGTAGCGAACTTCGAACGAACTTTGGAAACCGTTCGTAAAAAGTTTTGTTAAACACAACGTAAACAAAAAGAAAAAAAAACTACTCGGTCTGCACGGTCTGCACAGTCTGCACGGTCTGCAGTCTGCAGTCTGCATGGTCTGCGTTTTAGACTGACCGAAATTTAGGTTACATTGTTTAAGAAAGAAAAGATATGTGAGAATAAGACGTAGGAAACTTTTCTTAGCACACTTAGGAAGGCTTTATGAGGCCAATCCTCGAATCCCAAAGTATAACGATTAGTAACTTTATGTTATGTACTTCGTAAAAAGATATAAAACCGCTATCTATCTACCTCCTGGCTTCATAGAATGGATGTTAAGCAACTCGCTTCCGTACGTCGCAGATCCAAAGAGAAGCGAACAGTTCTGCACGTCAAAGGGAAACGAACTGATCTCGACATCACAACTACTTTCGAAGTTTGCTGGAGAATTCCACGTGCAGGTTCCATTGCTGTAGAGTACTACCCAATTCTTGAACATTTCGGTATGGCCTGCTTGAAGAACCTGTTTGTCTCCACTAGAAAGAAACAATATTATAAAGAGATGTACGAAAACAGTTTTGGTTACGAAACATGTAGATGGTAAACAGCACTGCAAGCTTGGAAGAGCCTACAAGTAAAAACCACCTTCCATCAGCTATATCCACCCATCCATCGGTTCTCCCTTGCCTTTGTCCCAAGTCAAACTTTCAATTTGTCTGCCCTCCCACGTAGTAACATTTCAAATTCAAACAGCTCAGGGCTAATAAATTTACTTTCACTTACTTATTCAAGAGGACGATGTCTGGGACCCATATTTCTGTCGGGCTAACATGGATACGATCAATGCCTCCGTAATCGTCTTTGTTCCATACGAGGAAAGGGTTATGCCACTTCTGCAAGAATAATTGGTGACCATGAGAATAGAAAGTTTAACAATAATATTAAACTTACAGGAACTGTTGCACAGAATTTAGCTAAATTTAGGCATGGGCAATGACCATTAAATTCGTTGGAATAACGAAATACAAAGGAAGGTACGGATGGCCAAAAGTGACGAAGATTGAAATGGATTGCGATATGGGTTTTTGAATCATTGTTGGGCTAAACAACTTTCATAGTAAATCTTGTTTGCTTGTAACTTTAAATTATAACGCTCGGAAGACACGTTTGGCTGCAATGAAGCTATGGTTTTGCCATTTAGATCCATAGAAGTATGTTTTTGCAACCATTAAGCGAGGATATAGCAAGTATTTGGCAAAACTTGATAAAAAAAACTTCTTTCAGGTACTATTCGCCAAGTGAATGGGAAAAGTGTGGAATTTTAGTCACTGGATAAATAATGATATGTGGAGCTTTATGTGGTATGAACAAATTCTTACAAACCTGAGAAATCCAGACACTTGTTAAAAGCATTTGGCGCTTATTTTCCTGTAAGAAAAAAACTTGACTTTTTAACCTCCTATGTTGACACTAGTCAATTTTGTTTAGGTTAAAGTAATCTGCTAATTTTGGATGTCCCTGGCCTACGCCTCACCGTCATATCTACAGAATCATCCCATTTCATGCGTTTAAAAATGATGGAGGTTTTCAGGAAAATTACCTTTATGCATAACACATTGCCTCAGATGCATAGAAATTTTGTTTCACTGAATGTCTGCCAACATGGAATTTAAAAATCAAATATTACAACTGTAAAAAATATTCGACTATAAGTTGTTTCCATCCATCTGGACCGGTATATAGAAAGAATCTGTTCTAGCTAACACTGATCAGACAGACAGTAAAGTATTAAAATAGGAGACGTTAAAGACATACCAAATCCGTTAACGTCCAGACAGTCAGGGAAAAAGACACATTTACAACATCCGAACTTGATATAACAGGACGAACCATGACATCCATGTTTCCTAAAAGCTCCTGACGTAGCTTGTATTCATCTGCTTCATTGACACGTAACGCCAACCCTGAAATGGCAAAATGTCGGGGATTATGTTTTTTTGGGGGGTTAGGCATGTGTATCTGGTATGACATGTTCTTGCTGGCAGCTTAATCAGCAGGAAACGAAACACATTTTGATGCGTGCATGGATGCATTACCACTTCTCTCACCCAAACGGTTTGCTCCATGCAGATAAGTTTCAAAGGGCGTGTTTATGTATATAATTATCATTCACCCTGCTATATCTGCTACAGGGTGAGATCATAATTTACAGTCTAGCTTATAAACAGTACACTGGGTGTTGGAGTCGCTGGACGCTTCGTCATCACTCCAAAAGGAGGATATGTTTTTACTTTTTAGCCCATTCATCAAATTTAGGTGTCATGCTTCAATGATAAAAATGTATGTAAATTTCATACTTCATACGCCTAAGAATTTTCATTCGTCTGCTTGTTTTATTTTTTTTTAACTACAACAAAGTTACGTAAGGGAATGACTTGCTATTAACTGAACATTACAAAATGAAAATCATACAAACCTAAGATGCTTAGATGAGAGCTAAATGGTAATATTTGCAAGTAATTTGCAACTATTACCGAATCCACCTCCTTGTTGGAGCCGCAATATTTACTTACCTTTGTGTGTATACAGTGTTAAAATACAAAGCAGAAGAACTGGGACGGCATTCGACTTGAAGATCATCTGAAGACAAAGCGTCAGTATTTAGAAGAGATAATAAAAAAATAAGATTTTTTTTCTTATTAATACTTTTCTACTAATCAACGTTTGAAGGATGTAGTGGAATAACAACGAACGTGACATAGGAGTTGCTCAGCTTTCAGCTCTTTAAACCACTGTGATATGTGTTTAAATTAAAATACATAACTCATTTGTCAATAGTCAAGTATTCTGCCTGGTTAGAACATCCTTTTCCAATATTATGACATGAACGACGTTCATCGCTTGTTTGAAACATAAATACAATTTAGAGCCATATCATATATTTTTTTAAGCTTTAGTGACAACATAAAAGGAACAAATGGTTGTTTGTTTAAGAGATTTTAACATAAGGAAAAAAAATTTTTGCATTAGAAGGTTGATTTCATACAGTTTAGGATATCTCCTTGGAAACGAATAAAAATTAATTTATATTAAAATCCTCTAGATGGAATTCAGCTTTAAATTATTTATGTCATATTGTTATATTTACGGCCTTATGCGCCTACTGGCGCGAAGGGACTTGATGATGATGATGATGATGATGATATTGTTATATTTGCATAAGTGATTTAAATTTTCCTCCCCAGAAAACTGTTATTTTGATGTTTCTATCAATTTTTATTTTTCAAAGTAGCAAATACACGGTTCCACAGAATAGGACAGCAGATCGCTGCATGTTACATGTAATAAAGTAGAACCCTGGTAACTCGAACTCTGAAGGGAAACGAAAAACAGTTCGAGTTATCGGGGTCGATTAAGTATTCAACTCGCCATGTTAATAATTGATAGTTTACTTATTTTTTAGCACTTCAGTATACAGTACAGTGCAATTTAAACTTATCTCGTCAGAAACTCTAACACGATCATACATTCTTATGATAAGAGTGAAAAATGACTGTCAAATACGTGATCTGTTCGTTTCTGTAATCAATGGGCAACCGTGACGAGTTGCAAGAACCGGAATTCGAGTTATCGGGCTAAATTTGACCTAAGATTTGACCCAAATTTTGATCAAGGGAAGTGGAATTTAGTTCGAGTTAGCGGGGTTTTCGAGTTATCCGAGTTCGAGTTAACCGAGTAAAAATGACTGAAAAGTGGGGTCAAATCCAAGGGAAATGGAAGTTTGTTCGAGTTAGCGGGGTATTTGAGTTATCCGAGTCACGGCGCGTTACCGGGGTTCTACTGTATATTTGCACGGGGAACCCTCCCTTACCACCCTGCCTTATTTGATTTCATACCTTGAGTCGAGCTTAAGTGGCGTTTGACGTTTGTTGTTGCCTCTCCAGTGAACAAGTTCAGTTCGTCTGCAAGCTTGTGTGTCTTTGAACAAGGTTTAATTTTTCTTGATACTAAGATGGCGCTGAAAATGAGGTCTGATGCCCACGAAGTACTATGTTAGCCACTATCATTTAGATCACTTCATCAATTTAGTATACTTGCCCATATGCCAATATACAGCTTTTCTCTTTGTAAACAGATTGGCGTGCAAAGTCAATAAAGGAAAAGGGGAGCCTAAATAATTAACATTAGCATACTAGCATAATTTAATGTCCATTAAGCGAAATATTACATTTCAATTTTAAATGGGTTTTTAAATAACTCTTTCTGTGAAATTTCTAACGTACAAAATAATTATAACACTAGCTAGTTTTTAAAATTTTCTGTATAGTACACTACTACTTGATCTTTAACGTTAGCTAGAAAAAAAAAAATTAATTAATCGGCACAACAGTGCAAATTTAATTAATATTAAAAAAGAAGTCACCTGCTTCGAATTTTCCGAGATGCAAGAAGAAAACAAACGTTGAAAGGTTTTTCCACATGAATAAGTGGGAATGGAACTAAGGCATGCTTAAAAGAAGCTACGAATAGACTAGGTTTAACATACAACTTAACATAAAAAACATTATAGGTGTATGAATGTGAACCTTTTTTTTAGTTTAAGTGCCACAAATCTTTCATCAATTCGTTTTGGTGCGAATCTTTCTTTAGATTGATCTTCTTAAAAAATAAATATCCTCGAGATAAGTCACCAGTACGTTCAAATTAAGTTAGGTAATGATTTCGTTTTCTCTTTCCTTTTCACAAACCACTCATAAACGAGACCCCAGTATCTAAAACATACACAGTTACGCGTCACATCTAGAAGGACGAAACATACATAACTCTACATTTGGAGAAGGGGCCAAACTTAAAAATAGGCTGAGCTAATGTACCTTGTGTGTGTTTTCTTCAATCACGAATATTTCAAAACCAAGAACTTTGTCAAATAAACGGCAATGTTTACCAAAATTCAACTCTTGTCGGAGGAAAACAAAACAGTCGATATATTGCAGAACCATAAAAAACCCGATAAGTTCTATCGCAATCACAGCTACAACCATAAAGATCAACACCTGCTCGAAGAAACAATAGATGACATAATTTTACGAGGGGACGTTATTAGTTTTCCTTTTGTGTCTTCCTTTAAGATAAAACAATGTTTTCAGTCACTTTGAAGGGGAGTCGTTGTCATTCCTTGAAAAATACATTATACCAAACTTCAATCTAAGAGCAATAACTGCCCGTGTAATTTTAATGTCATTCAAATAAGGGGAAAGATTACTAAGAGCCGATTCAAAATGTTAGTATGGTCCGAAAAAAAAAAAAATGATTCGATATAAGGCGTCCAACAATAAAAATAAACTACATGACATGTCGCAAAGACCATTATTTTTATTTTTTCCTAATGCTTCGTTGCTATATATTTAAATATAAGATTTGATAGCCAGTATGCTTCAGTACTCGTAGTAGTATTGTGGGGAGAGGGGTGGGGGAGTAGTTTTTTTTATTATTTTGGTTAAAAAAAAAACTCATTAATAATTCATAAAGAAAATACAAAAGAAATTAATGTTTAATGAGTGTCTTTATATCTGATAAAGACACGGCTAAACTTTTCGTCCAATTTTCTAGGCCAAAATAACCCCAAATCTAAATATTAGTGCAAGAATGAGTTGATCTACATCAGAAGATTTTTAAGCCGTTCAATAAATTCGCAGTTCGTGTTTTATCAAGTCTTTTTAAACTTGATAAACACTGCTGCTCATTTACAGCAAGGCGCCCAAAAGTGTGACCACCTTTAATTAATTCACATTCTTTCGTGCAACCACCATCCAATCAGAAGCCAAGGACAGGTTCTAGTTGACTTCTGATTGGATTAAATCTGCACTGAAGAATGTGAATAAATTAAAAGTGGTCACACTTTTGGGCGCCTTGCTGTAATAAACATTACATGATTACAGTATTGTAAATTGATGCTAAAGAACAAATATGTTTTTGAGGAAAAGAAAATCTTCATTTTGCAAGAGAGTTTTCCGATTAAACGGAAATGGAACGACTTTTTCCGCCTGTTAAAGCTAATTAGATGCAAAGTGCCGTTTGTTTCAATTTTTACAATGAAATTTCAGTTGTTATTCATTGTTTACGAGTAGATTAAATTAGCAATCCTTGCAGTAAATACAATGTCTCGTGGTGGAATGCAAACTATACTCTTTTTAAACTGCTTGAAAATCAAGATACAATATTTACGTATCACAGTTTTCCCAAAAAAATATATTGAAAACAGCAGTATATTTTCTGAGACAACTGAAGAAAAATGTTTTTAGGTGCAAAGTATCCATGGTGTAAAAAAATAGTTACTGAAAGGAGGCGGCTTTTTTATCGCATACGTAAAAGCCTGTGAAACCTGTGAAACTCGCAAGTAACGTAAAACAAAAAACGACCAAGAAAACAAAGAACCTCGAAACAATAAAAAGCAGGAAAACAATAGCCCCAAAACAAAGAAACATTTTACAAGTTCTTACACCAGAGTAAACCCCAAACGTTAACGAACATGAAAGTTTTCGCAGCATAACTTTTTCACAACTTGTTTTCCATCCAAACATTTGCCATTTGTGGAACTTCACACTTCTCTAAGTTTTTGCAACTTGCTTTTTGCCACCAAATAAATAGAAATTTGGGAGTTGAAAATGAGGCGGTATCTTTTTGTTCTATTGTTTTCTTTTCATTTGCACATAAAAATTCCACGGGTAAACATAACATATCACCTTTTTTGTCGCACCTTAGGAGCGAGTACAACAGGCGAACATCACACGTATCTTGTTTTCTATCTTGCCTTTTGTTTCAGAACTAATTCTTCTTTCTTTCGAAACTGTGGCCATGTCATGTGGACTGACTGCCTTCAGATATGCCATTTGACGAGAGCAATACTTTTTTGAGAGCTGCACTGCATGGTGATATTACAATGCCCTCGAGTAGTGGACAACACGCGCGGAAGACAAAGTTACCAAAGCGTAAAATGTCAAATCATCGATACACACCTATTGAGAATGATGATTGTGCAGGCTGTTGAGAAATGTGGCCGCGAGTGGCGTAGCGTGCCCAGGTTAATGATTGGAAATATTTTTGTGCATTTTATTCGAAATAAAAAAGATTTTTTTTTTAATTCTTACATATTTTATTGGCAATGCACCACATTTTACTGTATTGGTAATAGCTCTCTATAACGAAACGTGGATCGCGCAAAATTTAAGATTTCCTGATTTCGAGTTTTCTGTTTACCGTTATTACGGTAATATCTATTTAGTGAGTAAGAAATACACATCATCAAAACTTCAATCCTAGAGCAATAACTAGTGTAACTTTTATGTCAATCCGATGAAGGGAAATTTTCGGTTTGGTCCCGAAAAAACTGTTGAACCCAATCCCAAACTTGACGGCAACATCATTTTCTTCTGGGATAGCTTTTGACATTTTAGACTACCGTAGAATCCCACTTTCCTGAGGGATAGTAAAACAGAGAAAACAAGCCAGCAGATTAATGTACTTTTAATGGGTTAACTAATGAATTTAATAAGATTTTCAATAGGCGGAAAAATGTGTTCCATTTAAGTGAATTTTCCGCTAAATCGGAAAACTCTAAGGGAAACCAAAAAAATATTTTAAAAAATACCAAAAAATTTGAAATACACATGACATGATATCTGGCTTTGTTAGAACGATATGCGATAGAATGACTTCCAGATCAAATTTAACTGTACAACTGTATGTCTGTATGCTGTCCCTTTTGAACCGTTAAAACCAGATCTTTATATTAAGTGGGAAAAAAATAAATATTCTGACGGATATCTTTCGTTTTACAGACAGTATAGAACGATAATATAAGATTCGATTTCTTGGAATTCGAATGCCGATCCCTACAACAGCAATTTATAATGAGTCATTTCTCTTTGCTTCATTTTTAACACAGCAAAGGAAATCAAGAAAACGGCTGCTGTACGTATTTTACAGTGTAATTTTCACGATATATGTACACGTCTGTACATGGTTCGTCTTCTCGATCGTTTACCACAAAGGGTGCTTGGTAAACATGCCCTTCCACTGGCGTGAATCTGCCTCCTGTATGAAAGATAGAAACAAAAAATAATTAGGATTATCATCATGTATTTAACTAACAGCAAGAAAATAATAATATGTACTGAACGAGATGTATAAAATTATTTTCAATGCTTTGTAAACACACCTTCAGCTTAGAATGTAGAAATTGCAACCTCTCCTCCAGGTCCTTCATCTCCTGATTGTAAAACGACAATAAAATAAATAATAAAATAATGACTATAACTGGTAATTATATTTAAACAATTATACAACGGTGAATCGAAAAAGCCTTCCACCAAGAGAGAATTCTGTCCTCTCTTGGTGCTTTTTTCACGATACAGAACATACATGTATATATGTGTGCATGAAGTACGGTAGGGTACGAGTGTATTTATTCATTACAAATGGCATTTGTTAACAAAGAAATACACACAACATACCATAGACATTCGATAAGTTTGTAAACAATTTTTGACATAATTAATAAAGAAATAAAAAACGCGCCCGAGTGCATTATTGAGTTATATAAGCATGCAGGAATTTATAAGAACACGAGAGAAGTGCATAGAGAAGCACGAGGCGCAGCTGAGTGCTTCTTGCACTTCTTGAGTATTCTTAAAAATTCCCAAGTGCTTATATAACTCAATAATGCACGAGGAGAAAGTTTTTTATTTCTTTTATGAAATGTTAAAGAAATTGCGCGTGCTAAAACTCGTGACGTAAGCAGCGCACATTATAACTCCATAAAGCATGCAAGTGACGTATGCAGCATGCTTTATGGGTCTATAATGAATTCGAATTGACCAATCACCACGCGCGCAATTCCTCGACCATTTAATAATATATTTTACATGCACATTTACATGTAACAATTAAGACATACATTGAGCTTTTGATGTTTATTCTATTTGGCTAATCAAAATTTGAAAGCTTGTACACAAATATAATCATTTTTCTTAAAACTATGTTCCCCAAGAGATAATAATGACACAATCATGTTTATTGCAGTCTAATTGGTTACTTACAGCACTAAGTTTTGCATCACGTAAGTATGACAGTTTTGGAACTGTGTCTTCTAGCTTGCTTATCTGCAAATAAAGATCCACAAAAAAAGAGAACAACTAAACGCTTGCACATGCCCTAACTTTAAAAGTTCAACATTAAAGTTTGTTCTCTACAAAGGTATCCACCACAATGGGGGGTTACCAAAATGCCAAATCCAACAATTTTAGTGAACACTCTGCATAATTATTACATGTATGTCAAAGACTAGACTTAAAGGATAGTGCACTGGACTTCAAAACCAGACGTTCAGCTTTCTCAGCCCTGTCTGGGGTTCTTTTGACTTTTTGTTGTGTTCCTGAGGATAACAATTGTTCTCACCAAGTGCCCCTGTCCCCTTTTTAACAGGAGTACATGATAGTATTTCAGTGTATCTAAAAACTCTTAGGCAAGGGTAGCCTGCAATGAGCAATGATTCTATCTAGGGGGATAAGCAATACTCTTAGCATTTCAAGGTATGGGAACAGATAATTAAGCAATCTTATCGAGGTGGAAAACATCAGGCCAGTATAAACTTCGCTTCCAATATAGAACGTTTGGTTGCAACAGTAGTATTCTATAATAAATTTATTTTAATTATTATAATTATGATTATAATTATTAAAGTGATAAATGATCATCGCAGTGAATTTCCAATTTAAGCAATTGGAATAAAGAAGCCTGAAAAAAAAATTCAGGGCTTCAATGGGATTCGAACCCGTGACCTCCGCGATACCGGTGCGATGCTCTACCAACTGAGCTATTGAAGCCACACATTGGGAGCGAGGTCAATTGTGAGTTCATATTTTACCCGTGAGAGGAGTGAAATGATGTAATGTATATGAAATGATTCATATATTAACTGCGGATGGATATGTAAGTGATAAATGATCATCGCAGTGAATTTCCAATTAAAGCAATTGGAATAAAGAAGCCTGAAAAAAAATTCAGGGCTTCAACGGGATTCGAACCCGTGACCTCCGCGATACCGGTGCGATGCTCTACCAACTGAGCTTTCTTTATTCCAATTGCTTTAATTGGAAATTCACTGCGATGATCATTTATCACTTTCATATCCATCCGCAGTTCAATTATGAATCATTTCATATACATTACATCATTATAATTATTGTTGTTATTGTTATTATTAGTGGAGCTCCCAGCGGCCCGAAGGGCCGCAGAGCAGAGCCCCATACCCATAGAAAATTAACAAACCTATGCTTTTGGTTTTTCATGGTCATCATGGCTAGCGGCATGGCTTGCAGGCGCATGCGACGAAGTTGCCCCAAAAGGCGGCCATACTCCAGAAATAATAATAATAATAATAATAATAATAATAATAATAAACACTTTTATAGCGCCTATCCAGGCCTGCTCTAGGCGCTTTACAAATACTGTATGTTAAAAAAAATTACAATATAATGAAATATGAAATAAATCTTAAAAATTAAAAATTAAAAATGTACATTAAAAGTAATAAAAAGTAAAAATCGCTAAGAGTAATAAGTTTTTTTAAAAAGATAAGTTTTGAGTTTTGATTTAAAAGAACTTAAATTATCACATGAGCGGATAAAAAGAGGTAGACTGTTCCAGAGTTCAGGCGACGAAACAGCAAAACCTCGAGACCCATACGACTTAAGGTGGAATTTGACAGGGTTAAGGCGTGAAGAGTGTGATGATCGGAGGGTTCTTGAAGGTTGGTAGTGCGTTAACAAATCTTGAATGTAGATAGGAGATTGTTGATGGAGAGCTTTGAAGGTAAGTAGCAGAATCTTAAATTTAATGCGTTCAGAGACAGGAAGCCAGTGTAGTTCTTTCAAAATTGGAGTGAGAAATAGGTTTAAGGTTATGGTTAATGTCCGCTTACATCTTTATTGGACATCCATGTCATGGTCAATTGACAGCTGTCAAAACAAGGTATCTGCTGACCAGTATCACATGACCATATTGCGGGCTCACATATAGGGCTTATCGAGGTCAAATGTTTTTTTTTTTTTTGAAGTTAACCGCTGATCAAGTGATAGATTCCATTGGATTGCGGGCTCAAGGGTTGTATTTTTCCCTCTTATCGGTCAGTAAATTTGGATTTAGTAAAGGGCGAAGTAAATATGGGGGCTCTTGGCTTGGCTAAATTTATTTAATATTATTCATTGTTATTATTATAATTGTTGTTGTTGTTATTGTTATTGTTATTCGTTGTTATTATTATTTTTATTATTGTTGTTTACACATTATACTCACCCTTTTGGTAAACATATCTAACTTCCTTTTGTATGTCTCGTTGTAGCATGTCACATCAACTCGTCTGGGAATGGGTTTAACTGCAGGAAATAATAGGATTGAAGTGAGTAAGCTGTACTTTCATGTGATATTGTTTATTATGCTGTAAAAGGTGAATAAAATCTTAGTACCTGTGATTATAAGTTGCATGTTGAATGTTACTTAATTTTCCCCAACTCATACATGTACATTAGTGCATCACTGACTTCTTTAAAAAAAAATAAATTTAATTAATTGTCAAATTGAAATAATTATGTGACCCTCCACAGGAAAACAGGGAAAAAGGTAATAGCACGCTCACGGCACGCTTCGACTTTAAAACAAAAGAGATTAGTTTAAGAACGCTTAAAGCGAGTTCAAGAGCACACTTCATTAGGAAACTCCTTTGTTTTGCTTAACAATAATATTAGGCATGCACATACGAACAATGAAGTCAAACAAAGAAGCGTGTTAAGATTCGAAAACAAAAGCTAGAGTGTGACAACACGCTAGTGTGTAAAATCCATGCTTAGCTTGCAAGACAGCACAACAAGCTTAGCGTGCAAGCCAGGGCACGCTTTAGCTCGCGTGCTAAAGAATTTTCCAAAATACGTTATCAATTCATAGTTTACCCGTCTGTCAAGTTCACGATCAACAGCTTTCCGATTTGCAAAGTACAATAGTTTTAAATGTTCTTACCTGAAGAATGCCTCTCACATACTTCAAGGATATAAGGGCTGTGTAAATCGAAACATGATTACCGGTATGTTAAATTGTACATTCAGTTCTACAACTAAAATTGCTTGTACACTGCAACACATACGTACACTGTACATTTATTGGCTATAAGGGCAATTCCACATGAGAGGTGTAAAAATCAAGATTTTTCAAAAGATATTTCAGATGGAATAATAACCTGTGCTGCATTGTAGACATGTTATAGTATACAGAAAAACAACTTTTACTTTGTCTGTGACAACAGTGTTTTTAGGGGGGTCCCCAAAGTACGGGTTTACCTTCTTAATAATTTACAATGTCTGTGATGCACATTTTTAACTTACAAAAATCATACTTTTAAAATGCTTATGAATTCAAACAATTATATTAGGAATATTCCCTCATTTGTGTTGACAAATAACTGATAAAGACTTCATACAAAATATTTTGAAAAAATAGCAACAGCGATGTGAAGTACTGTCATGGACGTTACGTAACGTCCATGACATTTTGTGCATTTTTTTTCTCTCCTTAAGTTATTATTTGAAGGATTCTTAAAACATTTCTGCTGCTTTGTTACTTATCAAAAGGGAAAATTTTGATGATAACAAAACTCTGGTAAACTGTTACATTTTTTAACTAACTGCAGTTAAAGTTGGTCATGGACGCCATATCATGGATGTTACACTTTTTGCAAAAATGTTGAAAAAAAGCCAAAACTTTAACAAAGTCTGTGGAAAAGGTAAAAAATAGTCAGGCAGTATAGCAGTGGCCAGTTTTTTCCAAAAGACAGGTTTGGGTTGATAAAGAGCACGCTTGTGGAAAGAGATTTGCTGAAAATGCAGGTTAATATGTCATGTAAGGACCATAAAATGTCCTCAAAAATTTAAATGAGCATTCCACGGGTTTTACATTAACTAGCAAGATAATTTCATTTTCAACTGCCAAGAAATATTGTTTACTACAAATGATAGAGCCCAACAATTGAAAAAAGTTGATTTACTTGGTAAACTTGAAGAAGAATTCACATAGTGTAACATCCATGACAATTTTTGTAACGTCCATGACGTTACATTTTCAGTCTCCAAGAAAAACTGTGAAAGATAATGGAGGTGAAAACAAAATTTTCAGTTAACACAATCACTAAACTACATTGACATGGAGAAGATATTTTGAAAATGCTTGAAAGTTCACAGGAATTTTAAAGTAATGCTAATGCACTAGATTATGCGGTTGATTTTTATGTAACGTCCATGAGAGTCGTTTTTCTCAATATTTCTCTGGCACAAATAAGTCAACTGGAAAAAAGAAATAATCAAATTAACACACTAAGGTGCACAGACTTGTACATCAATGAAAAGTTTTAAAACCTGTTTTCATCCTTAGACAATGCAAGTTTAAAGTTCTAAAAATTAGTCTGAATTGTAACATCCATGACATGGAATTGCCCATAAACATATGCCTAAAAATAATTTTCAGTTGAAACATTTATTGTTATAATTAAAAATAATTTACAAAATTTGACCCATATCCTGAATATGGTCAAGTGAAATAATGTACATGTAAGCTGAGCTTTAGGTTTTCTAAAGTTGTTCATTTCTTAACCTCACAAAAACTGTTAATTATCAATCAATTAGATAGTGTACTAGCTAAAATCATTCATCGTCTACTGTAGAAGCTACACGATTGCGTTGATTAAGTCTTGTGGATAAATAATTATTTTATGATGTCAATACAGTGTACATAATTGAACCAACCTCGTCACAGTATTTTCAGGAGTTCTTCTGCTCAAAGGTATAAGAGATCCTCTTCCATTCCGTAACTTATAAAAAGAAAGGAAAATAACATCAAATAAAAAAAATGACTGAGTCTGACCAGTCTGAGTAGACATGTTTTCATCACATCTTTTTAATGATACTGCAGTTTGGAAAAAGACCTCACTGAGGGCCGAAAACTTGCCAATACCTGTTAAGCACAGTTTGTGACTGGGAAATGTTTCAAACACAGCAAAACTGTACTCTGACTGTTTGACTTCTTTTCAATGAATTCAAGTTATTTTATGTCATTGTGAAAGTGTATCTTCAGGTTGCAACAGATTTAACTAGGCTCGAAATGGATTTAACCTGAAACATCTACACCATTTCGCTATTCGTGCTATGTTAAAACCACATACACCACTGCCATAAATAAAAATGAAATAAAATGACCACAATAACCATAATGTTGATGCCAAATAAGGGTATTGAGCCATATTTGGCACAAAAAAACATGAACTTTATGTGCAGCTTTCCAACTTCATTCAAGAGTTAATTTAAAGCCAGACACCGCCAAGTGGCACTGTACAAACCTTCAGGACATTTGTTTTTCCAACTGCTGACAGTCCAAGTTGCTTAGTAAGAGCCTGTACAGAGTATTAAAGAAAATTGTTGTAAGATTGACATACTTCTGAGACTTTGTCCAGTCATTGATAAAATAAATTAAAACAAAACCACCCCTCACAATTCAAATAACCCAATAATTATTCTAAAATCCTTCAGAAAAAAGCCAACTTTTTGTTAACCCCTTCACAAATATTCGGAAGATCAAAGAAGGCCTTACAGGGCTACCGCCGGAAATGACTTCCATAGCCCCTTCAGAAACTGACTGATCTCATCTGGAGGGGGGGGGGGGGGGGGTATACACATGTTAAATGGAATTTCCCTGTACTAGAATGTTCTGCCCTTTGGTGCTGGCATATACACTTTAGAACCAAAACAAAATACCAAATGATGCCCTACAAGAAAATGGAGTGCTCGATACAAAGGAAATGAATTGTCTATTCACTAAGGCAAACCAAAACCTTTCAGTACCTCCAGAAACTTGGCTTTCTCATACACCTTGTCTTCTTCCTCTACTGATTCCTCGCAATTAAACTGAAATCGCTTAAGATCGGACGTCTCTATTTAGAAGAGGAAAAAAAACGTCTATTATGATTTTAGGAGGCTGTTTGATGACTAATCAAGCAAGGTACTGGCCTAGTAAGCCGCTTTACCAACTGAAAGCCAACAGTAAACATGTCAGCCATTCTAAACAAATCCAGTTCACTTAGGCAAGCGATTTCAACGTACCGTCTCCTTTTCTCACAATCATCCATAGTGTCTTTTTCTCGCTACTCATCCTCATATTTAAGTAGAACAGCGGTTTTACGAGACGAAAACGACAAGAACATAAGCAACTCCTGTTGTTTTGCTCGTCGAGTTGTTGACTGAGAGAAGTGCGATAATATTGTCAAGCGGTTTTCAGTGGAAGAACAAATTTATGATGTGTTACATGACGTATAGACTGGATGAATCCAATATGGCGGATACTTCAGATGGATCCGTTCCACCATCAGTGGCACGGATTGAGGTAAAGTTTTAAAGTATAACGTAAAAGCGGACTGTTTTAGTTCAGATTGAACATTCTTTATCTATCGATTTACTCTTTTAGCTCACAGATGAAGAGAAAACTGTTCTTAAAGAATGCACAAGAAACAGCGTTTTCTTCAGAGGTGAGATTGCAGATCACGATTGCAGCTAGATAGTTTGGACACCTCCACCTCCCAATGCAGCTGGGATGGGGAACAGATTTTAAACGATTAGCCCAAGTTAATTTATCATGACAGATCAATATTTACCAATTTGATACTTGATACTTGAAGCAGAATGGGAATTAGCTGGTACTTGTAATAGTAAGCGTGAAACCCCCTGACTTACTATTCCATTTAATATCCACCCCCCCCCCCCCTGTTGGCGTGGTAAGTCAAAATTTACCCCCTAAGAAAAAAAAAAGATCAAAGTGCTGACATGATGCCCCCCTCAGAAAAACCTGAGGCCGAGGATTGCTTTGAAGGTTGTGAGAACACAGATTTCATATAAGAGAATGTATGGGAAGTTGCTCCCCCCCCCCCCCCCCTCTGATTACAGTATCAATACTAATAATGGCTGCCCAATTTCAAGGTGGTTATTTTGGGCAACCTTAATTGTGAATGAAATTTGATTTAGGGTCTAATAAAGTTGTTGTTCAACAACAATATTGCTGTAGATTTATTTTAGTTTTCTTTGTAGTTTTAATGTAACAAATTATTGCTTAACTTACTCAGTGCTTTTATTTATTAATGTACTGTATTAATACTATTGCTATAAAATGTTCCAAATACAATTTATTTGTAACTCATTGTTTGTCTTTGGGAATATCTATGGTGTTTTATTTTGCATTGTATCATGTACTGCATTTAGAATACACAATTGAATTTCTAATGCTGTCCATTTGCAGGTTTTCCAGCAGGTATTGTTTCTGTGGTTTTGTTGAGCCAGGCAGTCAAAAGTGGTAAATATTTTAATTAATCCAGAACTATCATGATGTTTCCACTGGACTAAGGCACTGTATTACATGGACAGGGTTCCATTTGTTTCCCCGTCAGTTAATTTTAGTTGATACAGTTATGCCTTTGTTAACATGGAACTGATAGAGTCTGTTATTGAAACTGGGTTGTTTTTAAAACACTGTTAAAAGGGGAGCATTTTCAAATGATTTAGTTCTATTGGTTATCTAAATGACAGAATCGCATCAATTTGACAACAGTTATGTATTTTGGTGCGCAATTGGCTGGCTCGCGAATAGTGAATGTGGGGAACCTTGCATGTAGTGCAGTGCTTGCTTATACAATCACTGACATTTGAAAACACCTGGATGATGGTCAGATAGGATCTGTGTAAATAATTCAAAACTGTCGTTTTTGATACGGTTTTGTGGTGCATGAAACCATGTTTATTGAAAACCGCATCCATGTAAATGATGACTAATTTGCTACAGTAACTTCAGGCCTCCCTCGATCATGAAGATGAACATGTCTCTTGCTTATAACTTAAGTATCCATCTTAAAAGATCGGATCTGCCCAGAGTCTGCATTCTTGGTGCTGACCAAACGAAAAGGGGGCTGGTAGGACATGATTGATGAGCGAGCATAATTTACGATTAATATCATATACACTACAATGAGCGTCAAAAGTAGTTGAGACAGTTGTTTGAAATGAGTGCTTATTTCAATATCACCTTTTTCCACTTCAAATCCTGTGTAGATTTTCAACGTCACCCCTCCCCCTTTTCAATGTAGTACACAATCAAAGCAAGTCTTGCAGATTTCAAATTCAACATTGTTTCAGTGGGGGAGGGGTAATATCGAAGGGGTGCTGGGAAAAATTTGTCCAAGGTGCTCACAATGCGCAGTGTCTGAACACTTTTAAGGCTTATTGTTGCATGCATTATTGCATCCTAATGCTCCACTTACAGGAGTGAAAAGGATGGGTGCTGCGTGCATTATGCAATCCTGACTGATTTATCTTCACTAGGCTATTTTCCTCAAGTCAAAAGGTTTGCAGGAATGGTGTATACAGGTAAATGAAAGATTTGCAATTAATTCTATTTGTGTTTTACACTGTATATTGCTGCGGCGTAGTAGCCAGGAATTAAAATTAAATCCATTTTGTTTCTGTCAAAAGGGAAACTCGCTCTTGGAAGTGAGAAGAGAAAAAAAAATTTAGTATAAAATGTGTTTGAATAAAATAGGAGATATCTGCACGCAAGCTAATCTTCATGTATGCTGTACATCTGAAACATCTAAATGCAAATGTAAAGGTGGTGTTGTTCTTTTCAAGATGCTTACTTATTTTTATGCTATTTGGTGGTATGTGCATTACTGAAAACCATGAAGATGAAGTATTCAACATGACACGAGCATGGGACAAAGAAAAATTATGATGAGTCCCCGACGGGAATCAAACCCATGGCCTCCCAGATACCGATATCATCCGGTATCTGGGAGGCCATGGGTTCGATTCGCATCGGGGACTCATCATAATTTTTCTTTGTCCCATGCTCGTGTCATGTTGAATACTTCACCTTCATTATTTATTACTGAGCTTAAAATTTATTATCTTTACTATTTACTACTGAAAACCACTTGTCCATTAGGAGAAGCATTGAACTAATGAGCTTTCAGAAAAAAAAAACTATGAATCATGGATGCCTGTGTGCTTTTTTTCTAGGACTGTTTGGATTTGCCTTTTATGCTGGAGTAAGGTCTTACACCAGTACTTGCATTGAGAAGATAATGAAGTTAGAGAATTCCCAGCTAAAAGATAGTATAGTCAAAAATATGCACAAAAGGTGAGAAAGCCCAGTGTCTGAAGAGGGATGTCTGTTATGTTTATTATTTTCTTACAAGTTAATTCTTAAATTTTTGCTTGTTTGTTTGTTTCTTCCTCTGTTTGTCAGTCTGTTTGTTTGGTTCTCTGTTTGTTGGCCTGTCTGTCTGTCTGTCTGTCTGTCTGTCTGTCTGTCTGTCTGTCATGTCTGTCTGTCTGTCTGTCTGTCTGTCTGTCTGTCTGTCTGTTTGTCAGTCTGTCTGTTTGTTTGGTTCTCTGTCTGTCTGTCTGTCTGTCTGTCTGTCGCTCTGTTTGTTTGTTCGTTAAAGCTAAGCGTTCTAAGGCCAAGATTACAGTAAGTTTCTTGGATATCCATGGTTGTGTATCATAATGGTGTTTTGATATTTCTTTTTCAAGAGCTGGAAAAGGAATGCTATATGATGAAAACAGTGGGCAAAGCATCTCAGAGCAGAATGATTTAAGTTCACCACGTAAGTATTCAGGTTACCAGCAGAGCATTTTTAAGTAGTGAAATTTCAGTTAGGTAAAGGAATCTGTAAAAAGCCTGGAGTTTACGCGAAAAAGGATTGGATGCTATCTGAAATCTTGTGAGGTAGGCAGAAAAACCATGTGCTCAAGCGAGCGAGCTAGCAAGTTGAAAATGTAGCTGAAAGTGTTTAGTTCATGCTGATTAATACACGGGAAAAACCTCAACAGTGCATTGATTTTCTGTGTAACACATCCAGGAGACAAATGTGAGTAAGGTCTAAAAATCAACATGGAATAAACAGACTAGCCTACAAGCTGCTGAATATGGCTGTAATCGCTACTGAGTGATTTGGCATTTTGTAAGACTGAGTTCCTTGATTCTTTCACCATTTTGCTCAATAACATCCCTTTAAATCGCTTAACCTTGGATCTTTGGCATGTTGTTTAATGTTTTTTTTAAATGTATCCTTAAAAAAAGAAAAGAAAACAGGGTGCAGAAAACCAGTGGTGCGATGAGCCATTTACTTTGTTATTGTATTATTTACACAAACTTCTCATGCAGGAGACATCAGGTTTAGCACACAAGATGAGAGTCCCCTTACAGATGACCATGCTCCCCTGCCTAGCAGTATTGCAACTTCTGGCGCTGAAGACAGGTCAAGTGAAGACGTCCGTGCACCTCCAAGCCTCTACTTCGATGTCGAGGAAGCAAAAGAGAACAAATATAAAAGTTATGAAGAATTGAGAAAGAAACATCGTGAAAGGTGGACCCCTCCTAGTCCGAGTAGGATGGAACAGGTTAGCGGAGCTACTTGGTTTCAGACAAAAGTATAATACGTTACGTAGTGCCCTAGCGGATTTGGTCCAGTGGGGAGGGGAAGGCTTTGGTCCAGTGGGGAGGGGGAGGGCGGGGGGGGGGGGACCAAATCCGATGCGACAGCAGTGCGATGGCTTATCCTCAATTCAATATGCTGTGATTAGAGTTTATGAGAAAATTGTTACTCCATTGAAAATACATGTACTTCAATTTTCCACTCGTTTACATCGTTATGTTTGCTCAAATGCACTTTCTCTATATTTATAAATTTCCAAGCAGTTCTTTTATTTATAAGTTTGACGAACATAAAAATGTACATTTACATCAAGTACGGCTCTAAGTAACGTCTAAAAGATCGGTTAACAAAGTAAACACGTTCGGACCAACGGCAACATTAGGCAGCAAACTAAAACAAACGCTGAAATACTGTTTTCTTTTTGTCTCTAAAATTGCAATGGCAACTCCTGAGCGAGATGTGAGCAAAAAAGTAAATTGTCACTTTGTAGTACGCTTGTTTCTGATCATTTCGATTACTATCAGCCTAGGCACAGACGAGAAGGAGAACAAGATTCCAGGACAGGATCCAGAGATGCTTCGCCATCATGGTTTGACCAGGATAACAGCAGTGACGAAACTGGCCAGCAGCGTAACAGTCAACGGGAAAGGCCGTCGTATAGACAAGGTATCTTTATACGTGCGTAATCGTTATACGTGCGTATACTTATGGATGTGCCAGACATTTTGCTCTTTTCCCGTTTCCAAATGTGGCGAAAATGATTCGCAAGTAGACACGTGTTGGTTCTGAAATGTGTTTGTGTGTAGACTTAAGCTCTGTGGCCAAACGGACTGGCAGTTAAGAAAAGTTCATGGGCACACTTTTTTTAGTCTAAAATGGTAAAAAAAAACCTAAAAAAAAGCGTTCGCCGAACTAGATGTACAAAAGTACCAAAACAACACCAAAATGTGAAGAGCAAGTTTGGTAAAAACCCATAAAGAGATGGGCTCATATAGCATTTTATAGGCGTGATCTATAACTGTACAATTCAATGATTTATTATATACCATTTGATTCAAGCCTGTTTTTATATAAAAAGTTCGTTTTCCCGTAGGACCTCCACCCAAGAAGAACAAATATGGCGACCTTATGGAATGATGACAACCAACGGCCTTGCAGACCTCATCTTCCCTGAACGTTGTCATATTCATGTTGATTTGAGGGCTTTTGACGTGAAGTAGTAGAGTAGATATACATGTTTAGACAATGTAACTGAACAAGTCGCCACTTTCCGTTTCGCTGCCTATGAAAAAGGAGGGCAATAAAACTTCTAAGATTGATTAGCAATTAATATCTTCTTACAAGATCAGCAGAGAACACTGTTAACCACACGGAAGTGTGTACAATAAAAATCATCAACTGGGGTATGTGCTTTGACGTACCATTAAAGGAGCTGTGTCCCGGATTTTAGCCAAATTAAAGCATGAAAATGGCCATCAAATTCGGTGAAATATAAAAAAATAACCTGTTAAAACATTGATGGAACATTTCAATAACTCACCAAATACAAAAGAAAGAACGAAAGGCCAAAAGTGACGAAGATCCAAACGGATTGCGATATGGGCTTTTGAAATATTGTTGGGCTGAACAGTTCTCAAAGTTAATCTCGTTTGCTTGTAACTTTAAATTATAACTCCTGGGAGACACATTTGGTTGCAATGAAGCTATGGTTTTGTCATTTAGATCTATAGAAGTATTTTTTTTTTTGCAAACATTATGTTTCATAAGGAGTATTTTGCAAAACTTAATAAAATAAACTTATCTCAGCCGTGACACAGTCCCTTTAAGTCCACAGAACATCCAATTCCTGCACATCATCCCCCCCCCCCCCCCCCCCCGAACTTATTTTTTGTGGCTTCCTTTTGTACGTAAGGTCAATAAGCTACCTCTGCTCCAGTTTATCTTTTTTTTTTTTTTAATTCATTTCAGAACACGAGACATGATTCGTCTCGGCTGCCCAGCCACCATGTTTATCGGGTTGACTCGTGTTCTATTGTAGTGGCACTAGGAAATGTCGTTTAATTGATAAAAAGACTGTGATGATAAGTGCCTTCTTTAAAAAGGAATAACTAAGATCCTAGTTTTTTTTTACTTGTCTTTGTCGTTCCAGTAAGACAAAAGTCCGTAAATGCTGCAAATTATGTAACTATGCATTCTGTTCCGGAATAAATATTAAAACTCTTCTTTTTTTTTTTGTCTTGTGGATTTCTAATAAAAAGAGGTCTAGATGGGGTTACAGTGTATCTGATAGCTAAAGATTGTCAGCTGTGAAATGCATTTTTTTTTTTGTTTAAGTTACAGCTAAGAAATTTTGACGTTAGTATCAGATTCGAATCAGTTGAAGTGCTGAATTGGAATGGACTTCACATTCCCTGTCAATTTCATTTGATTTTTCACAGTTATCACCATAACATAAGTGAACTATTTCCAGTCCTTGGCCAAAAAAAATAATCTCCTTTGAACCAAAATTTAACCTCCCATCGCGTCACGTGACATCCTGAAACCGCCTAAACTAGATCCCAGTACTTTCTATAACGGGAAGTTTTATGCTGCGATGGTTTTCAGTCTCTTTCATTCTAATGAAAACGCTGCCTAGCAGTATTCTAATAGCTATTAATGACCTAAAGTAACTTAGTAGATTGTCAACTAATCGATGAAAGTACTAAAAAAGGAACTGCAACTGAACTGGGAGACGAAGTTCGTGCAAAAGCTAGTCTCATTCAAAAGCTGCTGTGTTTTTTCCAAATCTCCAGAACCAGCCGGTACTTTATTCGTAAAAACAGAAAGGTTTTCCACTGGTGCCAAAACTCATCGAACAAACACATAAAGAGCTCCGGTACCAGAATGTTTGTTATTATAATTTAATATAACGCGATCTCTCTTTTTTGTTTATTTTCATTGTTTGCTAGTAGTTAATCTGAGAAGGGAATTATTTGGACTAAGAATGACGTACCAATCGCAAAGCAGACATTTTCCAGGAAAATAACGTGTAAGCTTATTTTTTTTTCTTTATTAATTTTAATTAACGCTTTATATTTGGTTTCAAAAACGTTTTTATAGCGGCGTGTGTCAAGGTGTTAACTCCATTGTTCACTAATTGGTATTTAACAGTATAACAATAGATTTCCACCTCCAAGAATTAATTTTGTTCGTGATTATATCGCGTCGTTTACAATGCTTATGCATAAAAGAACAGTCACAAAATTTCACGCAATTTTCATTTAAACAATCCAATAATTGATTTGTTGTAAAAATAATTACCAGGTGCGTGAGATACACAAAGGCATGTAAAAGATGACGACCGCGAAGGTAGTCGTTTTGGTGATGTTCCTTTCATTCCACTTACAAGGTGTGTAATCTGTCTTTGCTATTCCATGTACAGTTATAGGTCATCGTAGCGTTTGTGTCATTTACTTCACCTTTTTTGTTAAGTAATCTTATTTATTTCATGTAATATGAAACACAACATTCCAGTCTAGATGTGTAGTTTACAGAGTTAACTGCCTTGACTGCAGTTTTACCTATTATGGACACACGAACAGAGCGTTAGCTACTGGAATTAAGGAACATCAAAGAGCAATCCGTGTTTGCGACAAAAACTCTAAGATCGCGCAACACGCGAACAAGTTTGGCCATAATACGGATTTCAATCATGCCGCGGAAGTAGACAAGACAGGCGATTACCACAAGGGTTTTCCTAGAAGCGTGGCATTGACCAGAATGCGGGAAATAAACACATAGACATCCCATGTATATAAGTCACTTACATTATGTTCCTAGTCTCGCGCAGCGTTCGCGTGTACTTGTATTAGCCACTCGCGCGCGCGTACAAATGTTAAACCGTTAAAAAAAGCCGTTGCGGACTGTAAAGCGTTATAGAACCGTTTAAGTTAGTTTTGTCGCAGCGTTAACTTTTCGAAGCCAATTGCAATGGGGAAGAGCTTAATAAAACCCGGTCTGAATAGAGTAATTAAAGGTCTCTATGAGACTACGGCTAAATTTATCATGAAATATCAAGAACATTCACGAAGACGTGCAATTGTCCCCGAGTCCCAGACATTCTAGATCTGGAATGTGTGTCTGTAAGAACGCGAAAAAATGATTATTTACTCGTGTTTAGCGTGAGTCACGCAATCAATTGTCACGAAATAAAGTGCCTTAGGTTAAATACTGGATCGATACTGGAGCCCGGCCCCTTAAGTGTGTGAAAGACTTGTACCAGTATAAATTTGTGTTATTTATCGTTTTAAATATCCTTGTCTTCGTGCGTTTTGAACTGTTCAGGCAAGAGGAAGGACAATCGGTAACCTTTAGTAATTTCGTTTCGTTTTGAATTCGATTGTTCAATGTTCTCTTGCGTTTGTGTATTTTAATATGTTTTAGTTTGACGTTATCAAAAACTGGATCACTGTGATCGTAATAATTAAATCCATTTGATCTTTTCGCTACGGCTCAACTCATAAAGTTGATAAAGTACAGGATAAATTTGTAACGTTTATTAAGACTACTGAGCACCACCTGAAATCATGTGCACATCGTGCACATCAGCCGCGGGTTGTAATTGCGGGCCCAAGAGAGGCCCGCAACCTTTATCTTGACAGTGACCAGCGGATTACGTACCAAGCGTGCGCACCACGTTTTTTATTTAGCAGCCCAGAGCCGGAAGTTGAAAATTTGTTCTTCCACTAAGAACAATCAGAATGCGAAAAATGTGTCAATCACAACAACGCGTGCCGTGCCCCAACCGGTGGTTTATCGTTTATCGAGTAAAATCGGAGTCCTTGACAATCGCCTCTATCACAATGAAGCTGGCACAAAGCCTTGCCTCAATGTTTACGAAAGCAACGCATTTCAACAGAGGATATTTCGTCGATTTTTTGTTGAATTGAAGCAAACTTTTCCTCCTGGATTTTGTAGAACGATCGTACGTGCTGTTTTGCTGGAAACACAATGGGGGATCATTCGCTAGTGTTCAGGGTTCGAAACAAAATAACCACAAAATTGTCTGCTCAAAGTAAAGAAATCGTTGGAGCAGACTACAGCCGTACTGGAAGGTTTCTATGTTCACAGTTTTACTTCTGAATAACGTTTCGCTATCGAACAGAATGAAATAAAATTGAACAATCCTCTGTCAATAATCTTCATTCACCATAGATCGGACTTGGGATGTCTTGGAATTGCAGCCACTTGCAACTGCCGCTTTTTAAGATATTGCCAGTTTAGTATTTGCAAAATATGTACTTGGATCCTGCCTCTGGTCAAATCTCAAAAGTGTGCAAACTCGCTCGAGTATATCACCACTCCCATGGCCCAAGCCCCCTTCAAGACATATACTGTACTTAGTCTATCTAGGCCCGCACTTTTTAACCTGTGGTTACCACTAGTTTTTTTTAACGATGTATAAGTGCTAGTGATTTTTATTCGTGTTTAAGCGTTAGTAACACAATTAGTAACACAAATTTAGTGCGACGCTTTTTATAGATCGCCTTTCAAAAACACGTGCGTAGAGTTTTGTGTTGAGACGAGAAAGCTGAACCACACATTCTCAATTGGTAATGTCATGTATGATATGCGGGCAAGTCACGTTTCAAATTTGTTATATAATGTTTGTGAATTTGACAAGTCACGTTTTTTCTACGAGATCGCAAGTGTTGATCACCCACAGCGAAAAGTAATCCCTTGAGAAATTAAAATATTCCCTTAAGAAATTAAAATATTCCCTTGAGAAATTAAACAGTCCCTTGAGAGTTTACAACTTGTGCGGAATTCAGTAAGAGAGTGACAAGCTTGTCCTCTTATAATCTATTTTACTTGTAAACAAGCAATTTAAACAAGCAAAATAGCCGAAAAAAAAGGTGCCCGTTATGGTGACCTATTCTGATACATTAACTAACGTTTTGTTTAATTGCATGCCGCGTTACAGAACTTTCGTCTACAACAGCTGATGCTTCTATTGACATGTCTGGCATGTCTTCAACTCCATATCCAACCTCGCCTACGACTGGCTCGCCATACACCTCAAGTCCTACTTCAATACCGTCCTCAACTGGCGCTTCAACCGAGTCTTTCACAACTGGAAGTCCGACCCCGCCAACCCCACCAGGTATCGTATGTATTGTGTTTGAAACATAGAAAAAATAAAATAAACTGCAAGTGTCTGAACAAACACCATGTATTAAAAAGGAGAACAAATTTATCCCATTTGGTATGGGAAATTAAGCTAAAGATGGGGGGCGTAACTTCTTTGAATTTTCTAAAATCTTTAAAGATAAAGCCACACGAGTAAGAGCAAAGTTTGCCCAACACAGTAATTAGCAAGTTTCGCTTTTTTTTGCGATTTACTATATATTTCAGCTAATTTTTTTTTTTTTCATTTTATAGATGCTGGAGAAGGACCATTTTGCGGAGAGGGTCTAAGTAAGTATCCTATTAGAAAACAAATAGTTGGAAAGATCAGCAATGTGTATACCATCCGTTCACCTTCAACGTAAAATAAATCTCATACGTGCAGATAACATTTCAGTCCGTTAATTGGTAGTGACCAGTAGCAGCGAAATGCTCATGCTATTGTCTTTTCATACGACAAAAAATGGGTTAGGCTGGTTGTAAGATACAGTCTAATAAGTCCTTAAACTAGCAGCAGTGAAAATTGCAATAAAAAACTGATACCAACCTTAACTTAGCGTAAAAGAATTGATTATTTTCTCAAACAGCATGTGGACCAGAATGCCAACTACTTTGTCTCAATATGCATAACTATTACCGAGACTTGCACGGCTCGCCACCAATGGAATGCGATCCCGAACTTGCCAAATCTGCTCAAGAGTGGACGGACCAACAAGCAGCGGCCGGCAAAATGTACCACTCAGAATGGACGGACAAATTCACCGAGAGCATTTCTTGGAAAGGTTGGGGATGGGAAGGGATGGAAAAGATGGAGGGGGCGATACCAGGAGCGGTGAGAAGCTGGTATTCTGAGATCAAGAACGACTACAATTATCAAACTGGTCGAGGAAACGGTCAAGCTATCGGTCATTTTCAAGCAGTAGTCTGGAAAGGAGAGACTAAACTAGGCTGTGGGCTAAATATCAAACCAAACGATGGAACTTATGTCACAGCTCATTACGCTCCACCTTCTCACACAAGCATGGACAAGGAAAAGCTTGCACCGGAGAATGTCAAACCGAGAAAACAACCAGGTAAATTCTAACTGTAACACAAAGTCATACCGCTGCTGTTTGTTGATGTCGTTGTTGTTTTCTGTTGCCACTAAGCCCCTAGCATTCCATTTGTGCGAGAATATAGTGCGTCTTTAATAATTTTGAAAATGTACATGCCAACTACTGTTTTATATTTCAAGGTAAAAGTTTTTTTTCTCTTTCATTTTTTGTTTTGTTTTCTGTATTGAATCCGGCCATTTTTTCTTCAAATTTTTAATGTATACTTGGGGTTCAAGAGGACACCTGTTTTCATATACATGATGTAGAAAAAGTAAGTAAAAAAAGAAAGTAACTGCACGTGAAAAGTGAGTTTGTTCCATCCACTGCTGTTATGGCAACAACAATAAGAGAGTTCATTTAGAACTCAAAACTATGCCAGGCTTATTGTTGTTGGTGGGGTTTTCCCCATTAAAAATAAGAGGTATAACCGGTAACCACTAATAATATCAACGTTTTGTTTAGGGACAAGCAAAGTTTTTAATTTTTTAGTTGTTGTTGTTGTTGTTGCTTGCGTTGCTGTTGTTTTATTCATTTGCGTACCCACGAAGCGATGAAAAGATTTTAAAGCCTCGTTAAAATCATAAGCATGCAATCAATTTGCTCGCCAAAATAAATATGTTGTTTTTGGTTCTCCTAAAGTTTTCAATTGTTTTTGTTGTTGTTGTGTTTATTGTTATTAATAGCAGCTCTAACCCGTTTTGTTTCAGAGGCAGGTTGCGATGTGCTTTCTGCTGACCGTGAGCCATGCAGCCCTGATCTCAAGGCTCCGTTTGTCAATCCGGGAAGTTGTCTTCCAGCGGAGGCCTGTTGCTATGACGACATGTTTATGAGTGAGCGTGTGAAATATTATGAAAGAGAGGGACGAGTTTGGTGTTATAAGAAGCATAGGTAGGGAAAGCCGAACGACTAGATGCTAAAAAAATGATCGGAAATTATCACATTCAGTGACATTTATTTATCTTCGTCAAACAGCATTTCCGCCTTTACATTCCTTTACATTCCTTAAATTTACTCGCAACCATTTATAAGCGCAGCAAATGTTTGTACCTTGGCTGTTTCATCGACGCACGAGGCCGACCAGAATCCCCCGTGTCTGAGTATTTGAACAAAGTGGCGGAGGTCTCGGTTGATTTTAATAAAAATTTTCCTAGGTTGTTCGGAAGAGTGTAGGGAATTTAAAGACAAAAACAAAAAGGCACAAGCGTGGGCTCAAGTAGCGAAAAGAATGGAGACGACCTCTTTCTTTAAATATATCTGTAACCCCGAATGTTTCGTTTTCCTTTTTTCAAGTCGCTTTCGCTTTCCTTGTCACTAATGTAGAAGAGGCAACAACACTCGATGCCTGAGAGTTTCTGACACCATATTTACCAAGAGAACGAGGTCGAGAACGGAGCCTTCTAACTAGTACTGAAACATCATGTTCTTATGCTTGTGCCAATGCTTATGTCGACGTTCGTTTTCACTTGGCACAAACTACATATGCTTGTCCTTGTGCTTGCGTCGCTAGTGAAAACCAGACTTTACGAATGTTAGATAACTCAAGTGCGAAGTCTCGTCGCGCAAAGTACTTAAAATACATTTCATCCGTTTGCGGCGAATAACGTACAGATTATTC
Source organism: Oculina patagonica (assembly GCF_052425735.1). Classification (NCBI taxonomy): domain Eukaryota; kingdom Metazoa; phylum Cnidaria; class Anthozoa; order Scleractinia; family Oculinidae; genus Oculina; species Oculina patagonica. The sequence continues at coordinate 28,431,427 of NC_135762.1, forward strand.
CTCTTTTATGCATGTTAACACACTTTAAACGAATCGTATTTGGAGTTATTTAGATACGTACAATGTCTGTATATCCAAGGATGTCTCAATTGCTTCAAGTGGAAATATTTCAAATCGCCGCGAATGTGCACGTGTAGCACAAGATTGTAAAGTACGTAGTAGTAGTAAAGATAAAAAAAAATTGTTTTTATTTTCTTCAAGGAAACTTACTCGAAAAAAAGGCCCGGATTGATGGTACAGTTGAACCTCTCTAATACGGACACCGAAGGGACCGGACAGAGGAAAATGTCCGTATTAAGGTGGATTTCCACTGACGCGTATTTTTTACGTACTTTAACGTGCGTCAAAAAAAATTTAGAGACAATGTATGAAAGTCTTGATTACACGCGTACGCAAGTCGTTCATACATTATCCCTTTTTATTTTTACGCACGTAAAAAAATTACGCGTCTGTGGAAATCCACCATTAGAGAGGTGTCCGTATTATAGAGGACACCACTATGACGTCACTTTTGACTTCATTGACAGCTTAAAGTATTTGGTTTATTTAAATGTTCTGCAACGCAATGCTGCAGGTAAAAAATTAACACTTAGCACAAATCCGAAGACCAACAAAGCGTTACGTTGTTGTTTTTGTAACCACAAACAGGAAATTGCATTACGAACACAGAATGTCATCGCCTGATCAACGGAGTGTCCATTATAAAAGAGGTTAAGCTTAGATGAATTTGTTTCCCGAGGCCGAGATTTAGTGTCCGTTGTCCGTATTAAAGAGGGTCCGTATTATAGAGGTTTTTTTTTTCTAAAAAAATTATATTAGAATTTTGTTGGGACATCATAGATTGTCCAAAATAGAGAGGTGTCCGTATTAGAGGGGTGACCGTACGGAGACCGAGGTTCGACTTTACTAGCAGTTTCCCAACGGTAGTTGTCACAGATATGAACTTTTTGGGGGGCCCAGGAACGCTGCAGGATTCCAAATAAAAGATCTTGACTCAATTTAGTCGCGGTTATTGCAGCTTAAGCGTTTGAAGTTTCATATCTTGATATTCGAGGAGAAATTGAACAATGCACAAGCAAAGCTAAAGAATGGCCTTTTCAAAGCCTAGTATTGAATAAACAAGAGCATTGTTAACAGTTTTCAATGGTGGACCGCAAAGATTGGGTAGTATAATTTTAATTAAATTACTTCTCACGCAAAGTTCCCTGATTTTTTCCCTTAACTGAAATGTTAGCTAACCTTTTTGAAAATTCGTTCTTTAATAAATCGAATGACGCACACAATCGAAAGAATTGCGATATGCGTAATACCATTTTAGACATAGTCCAACTGATTTCAAAGGTAGACCGACAAATTGGAAGTGAGCGTTACAGTCGAAACCGAAGAACCGTGAACGCCAAAACTTATTTCTGGAATGTTTATTGTTCTACGACCAATCAGATTCAAGACGTTACCGCAAACAAACCGCAACAGTAATTAGCTAAAAAGTTTCGATTCTTGAATCACGAAACGACTTTTTCGTTTACATTATCTTCAGATCACCACCGATTAACAAACACTCCCGGAATTGTTAGTTTTCTTCTATTTCAGAGTTGAAGCATAAGCAAAGAATAACTATAAAGGATAAATACTGAAAAGAGAAAAATAATCGAACAGACATGGCTAGACAGCGCGTCTGGAAGCAGAATAAAATCGAGTTTTTGATTTTTTTTTAAATACGACCTATCCGGTGTTTTTAGCTACAATCATTTCTAGGTTTTATCCTCTTCCCCATTTCACCAAAAAACTTATTGAATAAACTTTACAAAAATGTTCTCTCTACCCGGAGCCGGAACAGTCAGTGAACAGTGAATGAAGCGCGTGGTAACCTGCGATCAGGCTTTCTTACGCCTGATTGCAGGTTAAGCGCGTCGCAGCAAAACCCTCCGGCCCAGTATGTCACACAATGATAGCCGAAACATTTTATCTTTGAACCAAAACAAGTTGGCTTTTTGCAAACATACAGCAGTGATCATGAATCTCGCTGAAAGAGGGTAGAAAGTGCGTGTGATAGCAGTATGAAAATATATTTATATGATTTGTAGAAATTTGCTGTTTATTACGTTTCAGACGTTTCACCGAACAAATGTTCGTTAGAAAAAGTTTCTTTGTACCAAGATAAACGGAAACACCAAAAGGGCGGTCTGGTACATTGCAAAAGCGGAAAGTTTCAGCCGTAACAATGTGGAACTACTAACAGCAGCATTAACTCACTGAGCTTTTAATGTAAACTTTTCCTAAATATACATTGTTAACACACGAAATCCTTTGAATGTAAACAGTTCAGTCTTGGTAACTTGACCCGATCAACAATATGCCGGATAAACTCAACAGCTGTGTTTTTAATACCCCGTACTAAAACAATCATTAAACACAGTACCTACATGCTTTCAGTTTTACTGAATGAATATGTTCTAAGTCAGTAATAGGGATGGAATCTAAAATTGGCTGGTGTAAACATTCTTCGGTCTCTTGATGCTGCGACTGCTTCAGGAGTGAATGACACTGGACTTACTTCCACTGCTCCCCCCAGTGATCCTGCATGCACTTGAAGAGATACTCGCTCTGGAGCAGAACTGTTAGCTGGCGGTGTGGAATGCGCAGTCGGCTGAATGGGTGACATGCTTGCAGTATTCAGAAGGTGAGGGCTGAACACTCCCCGTTGAGAGCTCTCGATTAGATGCGGCAGCCGCCAATCCTCGGATTCCGGTGGTATCTTGTTCTCGAGTATTCTTTGGAGGTACATTAAATCTTTATCCAAATCTTGCCGCTTTAAGTACTTAATGGGGTTGAGTCGCTTTAGTCGTGGGCGCATGACTGCGAAAAAACTTCCGCGCGATCTTTGCATTTGCAGCGTGAACTGTTCCAGGGTTTGTTTTGCTGTCTCCAAATTTTTTTTTAGTGTTTCCACCATTTTTTGAGTTTCATTCAGTGACTTAGCGACCTCTGGGTGTTTATCCTTAATTCTGCATTTCAGATGGGAATCGCATTGTAAGCCTCGACATGTATTTTTGTTGTGGCCGCTCTGATGACAATGTCCACAAACTCGACCACGCGTCACGGTTTGAAGCGAATCATTTTCTCTTCTCATTTGTGACAAATACTCTTCTGCGCTCGATGCTTGCGCTTCAAGGAAACTGACATTTTCCACAAGTTCCATCTTACGTCGCTCCAGTGGAGAATCTGCAGCTGTTTGCGGTGTTCCTGTCGGTCCAATGGTTGGGCTTTTGTCCACATAACTGAACAATTGTCGCTTCAGTTGTTGAAGCTCCTGTGTTATTGCTCTTTTCTCCGCCAGCCTTAATTTCTTTGGCGAAGAGAAGAGATAATCTAAATCAGCTTCGTCTAGATATTTCAGCGATTTCCGAGTTGAAAATCCTTGGGCCTCAAAGACTTCGCTTAATCGTTCGATTCCAGCTATTCCCATCGCTGCTAACCATTGCTTTATTTCAGACATCTCGAAACTTTAGAAACAGTTTGCGCGGGAAACAGGATAGCAGTGGCAAAAACACATCTAGCCGCTTTCTAATGATCAAAATGAGCCAATCACAACCGATGCACACCGGTCACAAGTTCAAAAGGTCATGCTAGTGGGCTGTCATTGGTGGATTTCGATCCGTGTTTGCTCCACAGAGTACAATTTGCATACACTGTTTCATCTCCTATCCATCCGAAAGACACATAAAACCTTGACCATGAGCAAAATTGTAATCAACAACTGCGTTATGAAAGGTTATCATGCTTATGAACCTGTTGTTAATGCGGGAGATACATTTGAGTGTCAACCTGAGATCAACAATGCTTATGACAGCAATGCGGTTTCCGAGCACAGTGCCTCAGGTGAAGTCATAGGGCATGTTCCTATCAATTTATGCAATTACGTGGGGTCCCTTTTCGCTCGCCTATCAGGCAAATTGGTTGTATTATGGTATTATGGTAAGTGACAATTTGGATACTGCTTCACCCAATACTCTATGTATAAATTCTAGAAAAAAGGCACAACGTAAACATTGGTAATGTTCCGGCAACAAACGCGCGCGAGCGTGATTTCAGACGTCACGCAATCTGACGCAACTTTCTTTCACATGAAACCTCTCAACTAAAAAGCAACTTTTCAGTTGGAGAAAGCGGTTTTTGCAGGGATACCTTATAGCACAATCGTATGTGAGGGGATTGCCTTTTTTGTTGCATGGGATTTGGATCCTGATAATATTTTTATTTTACCAAGTAAGCCATACTAAACATCACTTTTTTATACACTTTTTTACAGCCAAATAACAGGATAGCCTGCGCCGCAGACGTAACTTAACCCCCGTCGGCGGCGCAGGCTAATAACAGGACTACCTACACCAAGTTCTGCACCCTGGCCCAGGACTTGGGAGTCTGGTGGAGGCATTGTAGTGCCATGTAATTACATTGTGTTTTGCGATCCAGAAGATAACTTATTGGTATACCAGATATTATTTGCAGCAATGTTATTTGCCCCAGGTTCATTCGTGACTGTTGAAACCTAAACATTTTGCAAGGATAGACTTATTTACTTATTTTGTGCAGTTCAATTTACAACTTTTAAAATAAAAGCATTGTTATTATTGTTTATTTTATGTCTACGTGGAATTTTTGGAAAGCTGTCGAGTTAACATTAAAGTTAACAAATTGTCACATAAGATATCCACAGTGCCGGAAGTAAGCAATAGAATTTAGTTGTGTGATCTCGCTGATACCCTCTGCAATAGCAATTCGGGTTTCTTCTTCAGCAAACCTGGAGAAGCGACAAAGGAAACTTTTCATCTGGTGGAAACATAGTTCGCACGTATTCAGATGAGGACAGTATGGCGGCTGAAACAAAAGATTCACTCCAAATTCTTCAAACATGTCTCTCAGCATTCCTTCGGCAAAGCGCCCATGGTGGAAACCACAGTTGTCCATTACTACCGTATCTCCTCTCTCCACGACAGTGCTTCCATCTGGGTTTTCCAAAGATAAAACGTCATCGAAGAATATCAGCATTTCGGTTCCGTTGGAAGGGCCATCTAAAATGCTGTAGTGGTCGACACCCATCACGGAGTGAAGCAAATTGACTGTAAAACTTGCATTTGACGCATACCTTTGGAATTCAATGGCGGGCTCTCCAATGTATGATCTTCCAAGCCTTCTGTTTCCTGTTGTGCGGATTACGCTTGCTTCGTCAAAGAAATGAAGAGTGCATGGATCTATTCTGCTGACTTCATCCAGAAACTGATTTTGACTGTCTATATTTGGACCTGTGAGGGACTCACTAGGGACTTGCGTGATTCTTTTCTGAGTCATTCTGAGTTCCTCTTTCAGAAACCTATTCACGGACGTTTTCGAGGGAATCTCATGCGGGAAACAGACTCCATCCAACACCAATCTAGCTTGTAACTCGTGCGTATAGGTGCTTGGTTTGTTAAGTTGTTCGTTCTCTAGATAATCCATAACATCCTCGCTCATAACATACTTCTGTCGTCCACTAAAGGCTTTTCGTGGCATCGAAAAGTTGAATTGTTCGTACTCTTTTATTATTTTGTTTACAAAACCAAGACTAACTCGAGCATCCGCGCTTATTTCTCTCTGCGACAATCCAGCATTGTAAAGGTCCAGGACATTCTCTCTAATAACTTGAGAGTAAGACTTCCCCATATCGAAAATTTGACCGTGGATATTTTCCCTTACGCGCACCGTGTCTGAAAAGTAGGAAATTCAAGTTAAAATCAGAATATTCTTTTGAAATTAGGAACGCAAGCGCGATGTAAAAGGAATTCAATCCTTGAATGCATGTATTTTATACTTACTTTTCAGCATTTTTATAGAGCAATCGATGTTGTTTCTGTAAAACCTGAATTTTCACAGCAAATGCAAACTTGCGTGCCGTTGCAAATTCAAATATGTGTGCCGTTAAAATTTGAAAAAATGGGTGCTGTTGCGTGACATACTGGGCCGGAGAATTTTGCTGCGACGCGCTTCGTGAACTGTTCCGGCTCCGCATCGAAGTAAAGTACATATGTAGGGAGAACATTTTTGTAAAGTTTATTCAATAAATTTTTTGGTGAAATGGGGAAAAGGATAAAACCTAGAAATGATTGTAAGTAAAAAACCGGATAGGCCGTAATTTTGTAAAAATAATCAAAAATTCTATTCTGCTTCTAGACGCGCTGTCTAGCCATGTCTGTTCGATTATTTTTCTCTTTTCAGTATTTATCGTTTATAGTTATTCTTTGCTTATGCTTCAACTCTGAAATAGAAGAAAATTAACAATTCCAGAGTGTTTGTTAATCGGTGGTGATCTGAAGACTTAATGTAGACGAAAAAGTCGTTTCGTGATTCAAGAATCGAAACTTTTTAGCTAATTACTGTTGCGGTTTGTTTGCGGTAACGTCTTGAATCTGATTGGTCGTAGAACAATAAACATTCCAGAAATAAGTTTTAGCGTTCACGGTTCTTCGGTTTCGACTGTAATTAATTCAGCTATCACGTAAAGTTTTGTAAGTTTCTTTTCTTTTGTTAAACTGCAAGATCGTCGTTTAAACAGTTCATCTCTTGACATTATAAAAAATGATAATAAAAAACAAATCAATTTATTTATTATAAACATGGAACAAACGTATTTAAGATAGACCGTCAGAATTTAACGACTCATTGAAAGTATAATTTAATTAATATATTGAGCAATTTTCCATTTCTTCGTTTACCTGTAAGAAATAAAATCTTATCGGAATAATATTGATTTATAAGACAGATTTCGTAAAAAAAGAATAAAAACACGAATGACCCGCCTTTGGAGGATTTTGAACTGTTACGTGCAGGTCGAGGGGAGCTTCACGGGTTTGACCCTTGTGGGTGGAATATAAATGAGTCAGTTTAAATACACATGTCACGTACGGAGCTTGACAAGACAAGGGACTAGCCACCGCTTGAGTTACATGTACACTATGTATAAGGTGAGATACGTCTTTTTTGTATGTAAACTTACCCATTTGACTAACTGGGAGGTTTGCGAACCCGGCTACTGGTAACGTTGCAAACGTTGACTGTTTCCGTCGACTGTTTAAAAAACAAGTAGTTTGAATTAATTCTTCAAACTACTAAACATGGTAAAAGCCTCTATTTAAAGCCAACACTCCCAGTAATGGATTAGGCAATAAACCAATCGTTGTTATGGTTTATGGGAAAAACGCTATATAGTATCTCAACTGGATATCAGTAAATTGCTGCAACCATTTATGAGCGGTTACGCTTTCCTGAAAAAGTTTAGTTAATGTATCTTATTGTATTCATATCATGAAAAGAAAAGATCTGAAGCACGAAACATGATATTAGAAGATGTTACACATACTTCAGAATTCCATTATTGCCCTCTAACTTGGTTTCGGGTTATTATTAGCCGACATCACACACAACGGCCAGTAGTAATGTTCTCGTTAAGTTATTTCCATGAATTAATTTCTAGAAGGCTGTAAGGTATTTTGAGCTAGCGAAAGGGATGTCGTGGAACGACGATTTTGCCTTTTGAGACAAACCAACAAAAAATCAATTTTTATCTCTAGACAACAATCTAAAGTTCTAAAAGAGAACGTTTTTCATCTAAATTAAATAATCAAGAACTGGCGAGAGTGGACACTTAATTTATGCAGAATCTTGCGTTTAGCCTAACGAAATTTGACCTTTTTTGAGATTTTATCGCTGGACTCATAAGGGGAAAAACTTCCCAGGATCAGTTGTATCTGAAATGTCGATTAAAGTAGATTTAGCTTCGTAGGGACACCGACCCTTTCAAAAATAAAATAAGTGATGGGATTTCAGGTTGGCGTGGTAACAAAACTACCTTAAAAGTATTAGCAAATTGAAGCGAACTAATTGCCTTGCTCAACAGATAGCTCCAAGCTTCGCCCGAAAAGATAACAAACCTTTAACCAAAAACGAACGACTTGCCTTTAACCTTTGTTTATTTTCTTTGAATTTCTGCCTTATTAGAGGATGAGAGGCGTTGTCCTGTGTGTCCTGTGTGTTTTGTTTGTTAGTTGTCACAGATATGAACTTTTTTAGGGGCCCAGGAACGCTGCAGGATTCCAAACAAAAGATCTTTGACTCAATCTAGCTTAAACGTTTGAAGTTTCATATCTTGGTATTCGAGAAGAAATCGAACAATGCACAAGCAAAGCTAAAGAATGGCCTTTTCAAAGCCCAGTATTGAATAAACAAGAGCATTGTTAACAGTTTTCAATGGTGGACCGCAAAGATTGGGTAGTATAATTTTAATTAAATTACTTCTCACGCAAAGTTCCCTGATTTTTTTTCCCTTAAAATGTAAGCTAACCTTTTCGAAAATTCATTCTTTAATAAATCGAATGACGCACACAATCGAAAGAATTGCGATATGCGTAATACCATTTTAGACATAGTCCAACTGATTTCAAAGGTAGACCGACAAATTGGAATTGAGCTTTAACTAATTTAGCTATCACGTAAAGTTTTGTAAGTTTCTTTTCTTTTGTTAAACTGCAAGATCGTCGTTTAAACAGTTCATCTCTTGACATTATAAAAAATGATAATAAAAAACAAATCAATTTATTTATAAACATGGAACAAACGTATTCAAGATAGACCGCCAAAATTTAACGACTCATTGAAAGTATAATTTAATTAATATATTGAGCAATTTTCCATTTCTTCGGTTACCTGTAAGAAATAAAATCTTACCGGAATAATATTGATTTATAAGACAGATTTCGTAAAAATAGAATAAGAACACGAATGACCCACCTTTGGAGGATTTTGAACTGTTGCGTGCAGGTCGAAGGGAGCTTCACGGGTTTGACCCTTGCGGGTGGAATATAAATGAGTCAGTTTAAATACACATGTCACGTACGGAGCTTGATAAGGCAAGGGACTGGCCACCGCTTGAGTTACACTATGTATAAGGTGAGATACATCTATTTTGTATGTAAAGCTGTTACCCATTTGACTAACTGGGAGGTTTGCGAACCCAGCTATTGGTAACGTTGACAGTTTCCGTCGACGGTTTAAAAAACAAGTAGTTTGAATCAATTCTTCAAACTACTAAACATGGTAAAAGCCTCTATTTAAAGCCAACACTCCCAGTAATGGATTAGGCAATAAACCAATCGTTGTTATGGTTTATGGGAAAAAAGCCATATAGTATCTCAACTGGATATCAGTAAATTGTTGCAACCATTTATGAACGGCTACGCTTTCCTGAAAAAGTTTAGTTAATGTATCTTATTGTATTCATAAGAACAAAGTTTTATCTCATGAAAAGAAAAGATCTGAAGCACGAAACATGATATTAGTAGTAGTTGGTAATGTGTAATGAACTTGCATGCGTCTTACATGTCGCTTTTTTGCCATGTTTAAATAAAGATTATAAAAGATGTTACACATACTTCAAAATTCCATAATTGCCCTCTAACTTGGTTTCGGGTTATTATTAGCGGACATTACACACAACGGCCAGTAGTAATGTTCTCGTTAAGTTATTTCCATAAATTAATTTCTAGAAGGCTGTTAGGTATTTAGAGCTAGAAA